>NC_047037.1:111197278-111821966 GCF_011762595.2 Tursiops truncatus
TGGTTTATGGATTTCACCTGCTGTCTTCTAGTTCTTGAGCACCTGGTATTATTGGCTGATGACCAACATAGTTGGTATCAGGTCAACTGAATTTATATTTGCTACATCTTCATGTTTGCCATTGACAGACTGACTCTTTCTAGTTTTCTATGCCACAACTGAAAACATTAACCAAAGCTGGCTTCAGTTATGGTCAGGAAGTTTAGAAAATTCTTATGGTATTGTTTTGTTTATACAACAAATTAATGAAAAATATATTTAGTTACAAAGGCACCATCAATAAAAATGAGAATATAACATACCAATGCTTTACTGTACTAAGACCAAGTCAAAAAATATATATTTGAGAATCACAGATTTTACTGTTCATCATATCTACATCACATGCCCAAATTATTCCTGAATATATTATATACTATTTCATAATGTACCTATTATTCATATATTAATCTAAACTGTCTTGATATTGTATATATAATCCAGGGTATCTAGATTGAAAAGATCAGTGTGCTTATTTCCTATAATGTAATATAATACAATATGGCCACATTTATCTTAGCATTAATAACAAATCCTATATAATAATAATTTAATTATTAAATTTTCCAGATATATGAAGTCAGCCACTTAAGAAAATTTATTATTTTTATTCACACTTTTCTACACTGTTGATAGCCTGCTGCCTCAATAACTTTTCTGGAGGGGATTTGACTCAATGCATCTTGAGCTTTATGTTTATACCATTTGGAAAAAACTTCATTCTCTTTCACCTTGAAGGAAAAATAGTAGATTCACACAAAGATTCTATAAATGTTTATTTTCATATTATTTTCATTAGTAGGAATTGAGAAAATACCTATATCCAGTAGAAGAGTACTTAAATATAGTTACTTCATTGCAATGCAGTGTTGTCTAGCTATCTAAAAATAATGTAGAATGAGAAATTTTAAAACTGTGGCATATTTTCCACATGGAATGGTGTGTAAAAAAGCACAGCATAATACATGATACATAGCATAAATATATAATTACTATAAATTAAATACAGCACCATGTATATAGGTGTGTTTGTGTGTCTGTGTGTGTTTAGTAGCATTAGCAGCAGTGGTCCCAATAGATGGAAGAAAGTTGACCACAATATTATCAGTATTATAATGGTTATCAGTGCATGCTTGGATGTCAGGTGAATTTAAATTTTTCCTTTTTTATACTTATCTGTTTTTAAATTTTTCTACAGTACTGTAATTACTTTTTCTCATCAGTGCACAAACAAGAGATATTTACATGCTATTAAAAGTGATTTCTTGGGCTTCCCTGGTGGCGCAGTGGTTCAGAGTCCGCTGCCAATGCAGGGGACACGGGTTTGTGCCCCGGTCTGGGAAGATCCCACATGCCGTGGAGCGGCTGGGCCCATGAGCCATGGCCGCTGAGCCTGCGCGTCCGGAGCCTGTGCTCCGCAACGGGAGAGGCCACAACAGTGAGAGGCCCGCGTACTGCAGAAAAAAAAAAAAAAAAAAGTGATTTCTCAATTAAAATAATCCCTATATATAATTTGTGTATAATAATGATGATGATTTACTTAATATCTTCAGTGTTTTTATAACTTCCTAAACTTTTTCTTATACATCAGTTCATTTGCTTTTTCATTATAATAACTCTATGAATAGTATAGGTCAGCTATTACCCTGTATTAAGCATAAGGAAACTGAGACACAGAGAAGTTCAACAACTTCCATAGCAGAACTGTAACTGAATCCAGATCTACAGAGGTCAAACTGAGTGCAATATCTACTATGCCACCTCAGTAGTCACTAGTAAATTATAAGCATTCTTTATTTTTTATACAAAGTAAATGAAATTACATCTTTGGTTCATAAATTCTGATTTCAGCTCTGATTTGGTATTTAAATCATCTATTTTTACTTCTAAAATTGTATCGTTATTTTTTACAAATGTGTATTCTTTTGCAATATCTATTGACACCTGTCTTCAGGTGTGCTTATCGCTTTCAATTTCTTCCCCTGTGTTTTCGTTGATAGCTCCAGTTTTAGGTCTTGGCTTTTTCCTTTTATCGCCCAGGCTTGTTAGACAATTATCTTAACTCTCTGGGTAAGCAAAGACAACAAAATTGTTTTATGCAGAATTTAGTTATTGAGGATTTGGAGTACCTAATAAAAATAGATGTCTGGCCTATTGATAGTTTACATGTCTTCAGATATATTTATTATATTAATGTCATTTTATGTCAATATATAATGATAATCTTCTGAAACATTAATACTTGTTTAATAAAAAAAATCTTTCTATATAATTTATTCTCTTCCATGTATTATCTCTCATATCTAAATGGAGACTATTTGTTCATATACTTGCTCAAATAATTATGTTGCTGCTGATTCTCTGCATTCTAAATTCCAATATATGTTTGGAAATTATTGCTTACATATTAGACTCTTCTATGTAAACTACAAAAAATTAGTCTTCAACAAGTTAACATTTTTTAGCTATAATATAATGAGTTAGACTATTCTGGGGAAACAATTCATATCTCTGGAAATAAAAAGGAGATTAGGTAGGACATATATTGACATGAGACAGTGGTTCTCACATGTCAGTCCTACATTAACTGTTGGTCTACACTGTTCCACTGAACATTATTTAATCTAATTGTATATAAAGTTAAAATTTATCTATTTTGTGGATTATAGACTTCTTATTCTTCTACATTAAAAAAGACTGCGTGTGTGCTTCAGTTCGAAAGTTTGTAACTTTCCCCTTAACAGCTTTGAATACTTTATGTAATTACTATCATTTTGACTGGCCCAGCATTAAAAAAAGTATTTTCAAAATATAATATGACAGGTAGGAGATATGGCTTACAGCTTGATAAAAGCCACCTTACTATGGTCAGGAAAAGAGTAAAAAAAAATATGATTGCAGGTGTCATCTGCAAAATAATATAACTGTCCAAAATAAAAATATTTGCTGAAAAACATCATCTATCCATTTCTCTTTATCAAAGCCCTTCTTTGGACCAAGAATTTCAATAACGTAAGAAAGGTATTTGCTTTCTAGCTGTAATGTACATAATAACATTCTACAATACCATAGCAATGAATAAAATATCGTACTAAATCTTCAATTATTTTCATACTGGTACAGTGATATACAGGAAAAAAATCTCAAAGGCATCCAATGAAACTTTTAAAATAATCTTGAAAAATTAGGTAAATCTGTCATCTAGTTTTATCACAAAGAAAGGCTTAAAATAGTTTCATCATTCATTCAGAGATGTCCTTTACCATTCCATTTCTGTAAATTGGCATAAAACGCATTCAAAAAAATTATTTCCATGTTAATCATATGAGACCATATAGATTTTTAAAAATTAAAATTTTCCAAGTAAAACTTGAGAGAAATCGTATTAACAGTACACATGCTAAATGCTGTTTCTCTCTTTATTGTGATGAGTTATTTAAAATTATAATGATAAAGTAGTTTTTCTTAGACAATGTGACATATTTTTCCAGAAACATTATTTTTCTCCAAAGTATGGACAATTCACAAATTTTTCTACCCTAGATATTAATAAAATAATTATTTTGGTATTAAGAGATTCAAGATTATTTAAAATGTTTATCAGATACACATTGGACTAAAAGTTGTATTTAAGAAGAGAGATAAATTATTCTTAAGTACTTTAAAGGAATTAATTACAATTAAGATTTTAAAACAAAGCATTCCGTTCTAAGATTCGAAGATAATATATGATATAAATCAAACTTTCAAGTTAGGACACTCTGCTGGGATTTTGGACCCTCTAGAATTTTTAGAATTTTGGATCCTCTAGCTCTATATTTATTTCTGTCTTCTCTATTTTTCTTGATGCTAGATGTTAAGGTTACATGCTTCCTAATTCATAAGCAAAAGAATAGTTTGTCACCTTGTTTGTAGGCAAAGTCCTGAGAGACACCCTTGTTGACCTGCCTTAGACCATACACCCAGTATTGGAAGAATCATTGAGATTAGAAGCGAAGAGTAGGTTCCTCAAGAGTGGACCCAGCTGTCCAAGATCCACAGGGATTCCAAAATATATTTCAACTTTTGGTTAAAAAAAAATAGAGAATGGATGCTGGGAAGTAATCAGTAATTGGCTACTAGGCCAGAGACAATAGACCATAAAATATTAAGTGCTTGAGGTTAAAGCCACTTTACCTGGATTGAAATCTAACTCTGCTACTTCCTAGATGTGTGAACTTGGGTGAAATATTTTAGTCATTTTGTGCTTGGTTTCCCCATCTTTAAAATAGAGATGATGATAATAATAATAATACCTTTCTCTTAGGCTTGTGTGAAGACTATTTGGATAATCGATAACAAGGATAGAAGGGGGAAGAGAAGGGAATGGGTTTTGGATCCCAGGGAAACTAGCTGGGTATGCAGGGGCTACTGAGAGAAGCAGTGGACTTCAATAGGTCAGAAAATATCTAGCATCAGCATTAAGATTGAAGAGAAATAGGAAGCAATGAGAATGAATAGAGAAAATGTAGTATGTACATATAGTGGAATATTATTCAACTCTAAACAAAAAGGAAATTCTGCAATATGCAACAACGTGGATGAACCTTGAGACATTATGCTAAATGAAATAAGCCAGTCATAGAAAGACTAATACTGCATGATTGAACTTATATTAGGTATCTAAAATAGTCAAATTTGTAGGACTAACGAGTGGAATGGTGGTTGCTGGGGGAAGAAGGAAATGGGGAATTACCAATCAACAGGGCTAAAGTTTCTGTTTAACAAGATAAATAAGCTCTAGAGATCTGTTATACAACATTGCACCTATAGTCAGCAGTACTGTATTATACAGTTAAAAATTTGTTAAGAGGGTAGATCTCATGCTGTGTTCCTAACACAAAATAAAATTAAAAATGGAAAAGAAAAAATGAATTATAAATTATCAGAATTAAATGTCATAAAAATGGGTTAACCCAGAACTTTACAAATTTCTTTACCACATCATCTCAGCGTTTTCATCTCCTGTCCACTTAAGCAAACCATGCCCATTCATTCCACCTAGACATTGTCATTACTTAAAATTTTACCAGTTTGGAAAGCTTATCATCCCCGATTCTATTATCTGACCATTCCATCTGAGGTCGTGCTGCAAATACATGTTCTTCGAATTATTCACATCCTTCTGACTTGGGCCCTTTTTTAAATTAGAAGAAGTCATGCTTTTTATGTTGCTAATTTCAATCCTGATGACATCTACCAACATAACCCAACTGTACCCCTTACCACACAGTAGAAGTTGTTTGGCCTGACAAAGAAAGGTTGTAACTGAGACGCAGGAGTTCAGATATCTTGTCTGCTTTGTAACCTCTAGAAAAGCTCTGCCCAACAGAAATATAAGGCCATACAAGTAATTTAAATTTTTCTAGGAATAACATTTAAAAAATCCCCACATATTAGGTGAACATAATTTTAGTTGTATATTTAACATAATATATCCAAAATATTATTATCATTGGTCTTCAAAATGTGCTGTATATTTTACACTTACAATACATCTGAATTCTAACTACATGTTTCAAGTGCTCAGTGGCACGTGTGTCTGGTAGCTACCCTGTTGAGAAGTGTACCTCTGAAGGCACTGGATACGTGCAGGCTTGTATTCTCACCTGTAAAATAATAGTTAGAATTACATTTGGCAGTAAGTTTCACTGACCTATAATAACAGTGGCTGATCAAAGGGCAGAAATGCATTTTTGTCTTTTGTAAATGGCTAGAAATATGAGGTTAAGTGTTAGTAACCTGGCTCAGCTCCACGAACTGCTCAGGAACCCAGGCCCCTTTTAGCTCACAGTTCTTCCATCTCTGTGGTGTGACCCTTGGCATCCTTGTCAAAAAAAAAAGCAGCATTTATCTTCCAGGCAGCAGGAGAGAGAAAGGAAATGTGAGAATGGGCCAAAGGCAAAATAGCAACCATGCTTCAGAGAATGTTCGCAGAGTCTAACACCTATCACTTCCACTTATATCCCCCTGGCCAGCACTTAGTTCCAGAAAATAGTCTTTTTTTGTAGTCAGCCAGTTAGTCAGCTGAAAACTGAGAGTTCATTAATTCTGAAAGAAAGGAAGAGATACAACAACTTAATACATTGCTTCCTCTAGAAAAGTTCATATTTAAGTATGGATGCATGCCTCACTTTGATTTAGATTGTTATTGTGTTCATGGCATTTCAGGGCTGTGGGTTGTCAGAGAAACCTTGATGGCACACAAGTCGTGCTCTGTTGCTAAATAGGGGAGTCCCTATTCTTGTACTGTGTTGTTTAGTAGTTACCCTGGAATTGAGGAAATTTCCATACTATAGATTATTTTCAGGCAAAAAAAATAGTCATCAATTTTATTAAAACTTTTCAAATTTGAGCCACTGGTATTCTTTAAAAATGCATTTGTTCACTCAAAAGTATTGTCTTTATTTTAGATTCTGTTACATTTCTTGCCCTACCTAGAAACAGATATGTAATCATCTTAGTAATAAGAAGAAATCTTATTAATAAGTACCATCAAATGTTCTTTCTTTGAAAAAGAATATGATTAGACTTTGCACATAGTCCATAATTATGTTATGAACAGAAAGATATGTTCTAAATATAAGACCTTTCTTAAATTTTCATTTTGTGATCAAATGTGGCAACTGTTTAGAGAGGTCAAAAAAGCCTATTATTTTGAAGCTTATCAGCACTCTCAACATCTCCTCAGCAGGTTTCTTGATTTATTCTATTGTGGTTGAAAGTCAGCTCTTTCTGCTTTATGTGCTGACTTACTTTATAAATTATTAATGTCCTCACTGCCTGATTAAACACTTTAATTCCTCAAAAAATTTTGTTCGTGCCAGCAATTCTTTCTGTTATTAGTGGTTCCCTTTAGGAACACTTTCAGACTGAATTAAGTAACTTGATGGCAGTTTAGCTACAAATCCACCTCTTTGTTAACTAAATGGAAAATGATTCAGGAGGGAGGGAAATGCAGACAAAATTGACAATTAACCTTCTGGATTTTCTCAGTTGAAGCATAGTTTGGGAGCACTAAACCATATTAAAAATAATCTAAAATTCCCTTCTAATTAAAATTTTATCTGTCATATATGTTTACCTATGTGTATTATAAAGAGGAAAACCAAATTAAAAGAGGTGAATTTACCTCCTTTACCTATCCATCTGCCTGTGATTGTTTATTTAACTAATAATAAAAGAATAATCGCATGAAAAAAATATGAATGACAAAACGAATCATGTCTTCATTAACTAATCACACCTGCTATTACAATTTTGATATATGTTCTCCATTGTTTATTACTATTAATAGTTTTAAATAAGTTTTAAATAGTTGCAGTCAGAATCTATATACTCTGGAATACTATTTTCTATTTAAGCTGTGTCAAAGAATATTTTCATGCCACATTAGTTTTCAAAATCCCCGTATTAGCTGTGTACTCTTCCTTTGGGAGAAAGTAGTATAAATAATTGTTTCCTAATTGATGGAAAGGTAAGTGGCTCCTAATTTTTGATAATTAAAATAATACTGCAATGAACATCTTCATTTAAAACATATTTTGGATTATTTTGTTGTGATAGACATTTTGCAATGGAATGGGATGAGTATATAGTTAACTCTTCTATTGTATTACCAATTTGGTTTTTGCAAAAGCTTGACAATATTTGCAATAAGACCTCCCTCCACAGAATTAGCCATAATTATTTCCAAGTTTTAGGAGTTAATAAAATACTAGCATATTGTTAAGTAAATATTTTTGTGTTTCTGACTAAAATTTTCTGTTTCTTAATTATATTTCCTTTTCATGAACTTTGCATTTCATCATTCATGAGACTCAAAATTTTATTATTAATATATGAACTCTTTATATATTTGTGGTGTATAACTTTACAGGTTTTTGTCACTATGTTTTGGTCATGTTTTTTGTTCTTTGTTTTTCCACATTAAAGTCCTTTAGTTTTAAACAATAATATATAGGTATATCCTTTTTGCCATTATTTGTAGTCTATATGGCATTTATTCTCCCTTTCCAGATGATCCAAAATGATTGAATAATTTTATTCTCCTTAAAATACCTTAACCATTTCAAATAAAAATCTAGTTGATTTGAAATTACTTGTGTCATATGTATGTGTGAGGTAGGTATTTACATTTTTTTTCAAAAACTGTGTAATTCTTTAATTAGTATTGTTAAACTTCAGAACAAATGGTGAATTGATCCATCTGTCCCATCCATCCATTCATTCACTTATTTAGCTATTCATTCTTTTGTAATAAATATTTTTGAATGACTACTTGTAAGCTTTCTTTTATTATACAATGAGAATTATATGTCATTTCAAGTCATTTTTCTTAACCACTCAGTTGGAAATAGCCCTAGTCCATCTATCTGCATAAAACCATCTGCCTGCCTAACACCAGTTATAGCTAGTTGGGTAGTCAGAATCAAGGAAACCCACAAGGACCATGCTGAGAGCTCAAGAGAGCTTTTCTTTTTCTGGACATTTACCTCTGCCTTCCTCTACTTCTAGAACTTGTCTGACACTAGATCTCTTGGTTCTCTTCTTAAAGAAATGAACCAGTATCCTTTTTGAGATAATATATCTATCTGTGATTTTTTTCATTCCCTAAGGAGGGATCAGAATAATTTTCAGAGAAAGATAAAACAAAATTTGTCACCTCCTCATTCAAAACACTAGAAGGTAAAACAAACAAACAAACAAAAAAACACTAGAAGGTAGTGATGACTTTATGTAATCTCAATCTGAGAATCTCTGTGAGACCACTACAGATGCCTCTTTTTCACTGTGACCTTGAAGTGATGACAATGTATAAGGAAGTACAACTTGGAAAGAGAGACTTAATGAGCAGGCAGATTATCTAGGTGCCATTTTCTTCACCTCTACTCAATTTTGGGAGATCAGTTTAGCTGAAACCATTGCAGATATCATGATATTACCTTTTACTCATTTGAATTACAGCTGATGAGAAAACAATACAAATGCCTAGAAGCTGTTTCTAATTTGTTATATGTGATTTATTGCCATGGGTATTTTTTTCCCTTTTAGCCTCTGTTTATATAAATCACTCACATATACTGAGTTATAGCTCAGTTTCTAAATACAATCTGTTATTATAATAAGATTTATTATTTACATCTTATACACAGCAAAAATAGGCTTTCCTGTTAGAATTAGAATAGGCCACACTCTTCTTAGGACAAGTAAGCAATTAGGAAAAGCCATAGTATCCGGAAAGAGGAGGGAATAAACATACAGGGCCTTGGGAATTGGCGAAAGGGATTGACCTAAAGCTGACAGCTCTCTTCTGGGGAAAGTTAAAGGCTATACAAATGTACAATTGAAAATTTTAGGAAAACATACAAATTATTACTATATCGCAAATATAAAAATATACTCACATATTAACATTGTAGTGACAAAAATACCGAAGTATCTCCTCAAATGATACACTGATGTTATTTTTTAATTTTAAATGGGGGGGGGGGAAGCCACAGCTACATACACTTAAATTTTACTGAGACTAAATTCTCCATAATAAAATTATTTTCCCAACAGTGTTTTAGATTGTGAACACGACAACGCATTTTTCGTATGCTGAATATTTCACTCCAGTTCCTACATTTAGTAATGAGATATTTCAACATGTACTTTCTTGTTAATAGACTCTTAATCCACCCCAAATCACTTTAATGTTATTCAGTAGCCCTTTTCAGGCTGCTGGAATTTTCTGCACTTTAAGAGATTTTTTTTTTGTTAATAAAATAAAAGAATAATAGAAAGCCAACACTGTTTCAAAGGGGTATATTAAATTGGTTTCAATAGTACACATTGGATTAGTATAATTAAATTGGAATTCAAGGTAACCTTTTTATAATTTTGTATCAAACAGAGAAAAGCAAAGCTAGCGTATTGAATGCCCCACATATTCAATGGGTTTGTTTAATGGTGCATTGATTTGTTATGCACTATAGAGAGCTAAAGTCCTTTATTGGGCTTATTTTAAATATTTTTACTTTTAATAAGAAAGACAACATATACTGTTTATCAGGTGTTCATATTTTACCTCACTTGCTTCTAATCTCTGAACAAAATATAACAAATAGCTTGCAGGCCTCAGATTCCATCTCCTTCCTTCCCCTGCTAGACCTAATCAGTATACTGACAAGGGCCTACAGTTTTAAAAATGTGTTTTCCTTCCTTTGCTTTTCTTTTTCTTTTTTTTTTTTTTTTTGGCGGTACGCGGGCCTCATCACTGTTGCAGCCTCTCCCCTTGCGGAGCACAGGCTCCGGACGCGCAGGCTCAGCGGCCATGGCTCACGGGCCCAGCCGCTCTGCGGCATGTGGGATCTTCCCGGACCGGGGCAGGAACCCGTGTCCCCTGCATCGGCAGGCGGACTCCCAACCACTGCGCCACCAGGGAAGCCCCCTTCCTTTGCTTTTAAAGTAATTGATTTTCTTCCAAGAAGTGGGAAAACAGAAAAGTCTGTATTTTTATTATGTTTATTGTCATAAGATAGACTCCTAGAAGCAAAATTACATGGTCAAAGTTTATAAAATGTTTTAAGCTTTTAATATTTATTACCAAATTGCTTTTCAGAAAGAAATGAAGCTATACTTCTAATAATGGATTCTTTATTTTTTGTACTCTAAATATTTTCATGATTATGTTGCTAAACACTTGTAAATGTGAAGAAGTGGTTCATGTGAACTATATGTTCTTACAAATATCACTGCTAGCAGCACATTACTTAAGGTGAATGAATACAGTTTCAAAAAGGCAGATTCCAGAACTTACACACACCCAAGTATATATGAGTATAAAGTATGTACTAACATCCCTTCAAACATTATTTGAAAGATAACATTTGAAAGTCACATAAACTTCTCTTTTAACTTGAAGTTGATAGAGAAAACAGGAGCCATTTAATTTATTAGTTTGAAGCATTTTGTTTCAGATAGGAGAATGTAAAAGCAGGACAGAAAAGCTGATCTTGAGATAGGCCAAGGTGGGTGGCAAAACACATTTTATCCTATCATGAGATACATCATTGTGTCACTAATACCTCTGGCTTAAAATCCCTTAATTTTTTTTTTTTTTTTTTTTGGTAGGCGGGCCTCTCACTGTTGTGGCCTCTCCCATTGCGGAGCACAGGCTCGGGACGCGCAGGCTCAGCGGCCATGGCTCACGGGCCCAGCTGCTCCGCGGCATGTGGGATCTTCCCGGACCAGGGCACGAGCCCGTGTCGCCTGCATCGGCAGGCAGACTCTCAAACACTGCGCCACCAGGGAAGCCCCAAATCCCTTAAATTTTGTCATGACATTATACAAATGTGGATTTAACAACAAATCACAGCTCCTTTTATTTCTCCTAAACATGTTACCACATCTCTTTTTTCCTATTTTGAGCTATTCTTGCTCCCTATGGCAATAATAGTTTCCCTCCCCAACCTTGTTTTTTCTAGATAATTTCTGCTTTTCTTCAGGCATATACTTGGTCCTATCTACCAAGAAGTTTTCTCTCCTGAAATTCTATAAAAATTTAATTATGTCTGTTTCCCACACTGTAGAGTACTCTCCATGAAGGCGAGATTCAAAACAATTTTGCTCTCTGATATTCTGTGGCTAATACAACACTAGACACAAAAATGCTTTCTTAAGAATGAGCGTCAAATATATGATTCACAAGCTGAAGTGTTTGAAAAAGAAACATCAGGTCCATCAAAAATTACTGTAGACATATAATAGAATATCACAATTTCAACGTGCTACCATTGAAATCATGATCTTACTAGGAGCTCTTGGCTAGAAATTAACTTTGTACTCATTATTAAAAGAAACTTTCTAACAAGCTTAACAAGATGGAATTGGTGAGAAACTTGTTAACATAGTAAAGAAAACAATTTCTAAACACTTAAATTCACATTAACTACACGGTAGGTCTTAAGAATAGAATGTAAGTCTGTTAATTTTTTGCTTTTATTTGTACTGAGAAAACAAATTCTTCCACCTGGACACTTTTGTCTAAGATAGTAATGATACATTTTTCCATGCTCCAATTATATCCTATTGCAATAAATACATAAATCTTTATATCTAGTCTACAGAAAACTATATATTCTATAAAAGGATATCTATTCTATATATCCAGTTATCTCATAGATAATGTCCCACCTTATCTACTAATATCATGTGCTGTTGTTTCTTTAATAACTTTTGTAGAATTAGGCTTTTTTAACCTTTCTCCTTGTGTTCTGGAACATTGAGATGATATGTAGTGATTTTGTGAAGGGCAGAGTTGATGGCTCTGATTTCCCTGAAATTCCGTGCTATGGCTGTGGATATGTCTGGCTTTAGAAATTCCACAGCTAGGGAGCTATTTCTTTAGGTTAGGGATCATCTGATTAATGCAAAATGTTATACAACATAAGGATTTGTTCTCAAGCAAGTTGAGGTTTCACAGACCTGGGTTTAAATCCTCTTACTGGACAAAGGCAAACTATGTCTGTTAAAGCCACAATTTTTACACCTCAAAAATGTTTATAGGGCTTCCCTGGTGGCGCAGTGGTTCAGAGTCTGCCTGCCGATGCAGGGGACACAGGTTCGTGCCCCGGTCTGGAAAGATCCCACGTGCCGCGGAGCGGCTGGGTCTGTGAGCCATGGCCGCCGAGCCTGCACGTCCAGAGCCTGTGCTCCGCAACAGGAGAAGCCACAACAGTGAGAGGCCCGCGTACCGCAAAAAAAAAAAAAAAAAAAAAAAAAAAATGTTTATAATAATACTTATCTTGCATTTGACTGTGAAATTAGGAAATTACATATATAAAGTATCTAGAACATACTAGACATCCTGTAAACAGTAGCTGTTTTTAAAATGTTATTACCAAATGTCTTGCTTTTCATTCATTTATCTTATAACTGATAAGGTATGTGGTTGGGATATTTTGGGTACAGTAGAAGAAATGAAAAAGTACATTGGAGATCTAGCATCTGAGACTTGTCTAATTTGGAGAATGTTTATTAAATGAATAAGTGAAAAAGTATAGAGACGTTGAGGTTAAGAAGTGCTATGCAGCTGGAAGTCGGTATAACAGTACTAGTTAACTGTGGGATTATAGGTTAGGACATGCCCAGGGGAAAAGATATATTTGTACCTGTTTTCTATTGCTGCTGTGACAAATTATCACAGATTGAGTGGCTCAAAGCAATGCAAATTTATTATCTTAGAGTTCTGTAGGTCAGAAACCTGATACAGTCTCACTGGGCTAAGATCAAGTTGTAGACAGGGTTGTGTTCTTGTCTGGGGGCTCAAGGGGGAGAATCTGTCTCCTTGCCTTTTCTTGCTTCTGGTGACTCTATTCCTCCTTCTTCAAAGCCAGCAATGGCAGGTCGAGTTCTTTTCACACTGCCATCTCTCCTCTATCATCACATCTCTCTGTCTGTCCCCAGCTGAGAAAGGGTCTCTGCTTTTAAGAATTTATGTGATTATTTTAGATCCAACTGGGTAATCTGGGGAGAATCTCCCCATCTCAAAGTCCTTAAACTTAATGACATCTGGAAAGACCTTCTTCCATATAAGGTAGCATATTTACAGGTTCCATGCATTAGGATACAGACATTTTTGGGGAGGGCACTAGGGGCTTTGTAAAAGTTTCTGGGGGTGATCAGAACAAACAGGCAGTGTTATGGTTTTTCCAGAATCCAAATAAAATATTGATTAATAGCAGATGATGTTTATAATTTAAATCAATTTGGTTTGTCTGGATCCTCATTCAATAATCACTGTTCTTTCTACAACAGAAGAAACAATTATTTGATAATTCAGAATTATTTCAACTTTACACAGACTCTCCCTTTAACCGATTCTAAATTAATGAGATTTTAAGTTTGGGATTTCATTTCGAAATATTTCTTTCTCAAAGTGTGTTATTCTAATCTAGCCATTCTGTCACCAAGTTTTTTTTTTTTTTAACGTCTTTGTTGGAATATAATTGCTTTACAATGGTGTGTTAGTTTCTGCTTTATAACGAATTGAATCAGTTATACATATAAATATGTCCCCATATCTCTTCCCTCTTGTGTCTCCCTCCCTCCCACACTCCCTATCCCACCCCTGTAGGTGGTCACAAAGCACTGAGCTGATCTCGCTGTGCTATGCGGTTGCTTCCCACTAGCTATCTATTTTACGTTTGGTAGTGTATATATGTCCATGACACTCTCTCACTTTGTCCCAGGTTACCCTTCCCTCTCCCTGTATCCTCAAGTCCATTCTCTAGTAGGTCTGTGTCTTTATTCCTATCCTGCGGCTACGTGCTTCATGAACTTTTTTTTTTTTTTAGATTCCATATATATGTGTTAGCATACGGTATTGGTTTTCCTCTTTGTGACTTACTTCACTCTGTATGACAGACTCTAGGTCCATCCACCTCACTAAAAATAACTCAAATTCGTTTGTTTTTATGACTGAGTAATATTCCATTGTATATATGTGCCACATCTTTATCCATTCATCTGTCAATGGACACTTAGATTGTTTCCATCTCCTGGCTATTGTAAATAGAGCTGCAATGAACATTGTGGTACATGACTCTTTTTGAATTATGGTTTTCTCAGGGTATATGCCCAGTAGTGAGATTGCTGGGTCGTATGGTAGTTCTATTTTTAGTTTAAGGAACGTCCATACTGTTCTCCATAGTGGCTGTATCAGTTTACATTCCCACCAACAGTGCAAGATGGTTCCCTTTTCTCCACACCCTCTCCAGCATTTATTATTTCTAGATTTTTTGATGATGGCCATTCTGACTGGTGTGAGATGATACCTCATTGTAGTTTTGATTTGCATTTCTCTAATGATTAATGATGTTGAGCATTCTTTCATGTGTTTGTTGGCAATCTGTATATCTTCTTTGGAGATGTCTATTTAGGTCTTCTGCCCATTTTTGGATTGGTTTTTTTTGTTTTTTTGATATTGAGCTGCATGAGCTGCTTGGAAATTTTGGAGATTAATCCTTTGTCATTTGCTTCATTTGCAAATATTTTCTTCCATTCTGAGGGTTGTCTTTTGCTCTTTTTTATGGTTTCCTTTGCTGTGCAAAAGCTTTGAAGTTTCATTAGGTCCCATTTGTTTATTTTTGTTTTTATTTCCATTTCTCTAGGAGGTGGGTCAGAAAGGATCTTGCTGTGATTTATGTGATAGCATGTTCTGCCTATGTTTTCCTCTAAGAGTTTGATAGTGACTGGCCTTACATTTAAGTCCTTAATCCATTTTGCGTTTGTTTTTGTGTATGGTGTCAGGGAGTGTTCTAATTTCATTCTTTTACATGTACCTGTCCAGTTTTCCAGGCACCACTTATTGAAGAGGCTGTCTTTTCTCCACTGTATATTCTTGCCTCCTTTATCAAAGATAAGGTCACCATATGTGTGTGGGTTTATCTCTGGGCTTTCTATCTTGTTCCATTGATCTATATTTCTCTTTCTGTGCCAGTACCATACTGTCTTGATGACTGTAGCTTTGTAGTATAGTCTGAAGTCAGGGAGCCTAATTCCTCCAGCTCCATTTTTCTATCTCAAGACAGCTTTGGCTATTCGAGGTCTTTTGTGTTTCCACACAAATTGCGAAATTTTTTGTTCTAGTTCTGTGAAAAATGCCAGAGGGAGTTTGATAACGATTGCAGTGAATCTGTAGATTGCTTTGGATAGTGTAGTCATTTTCACCATGTTGATTCTTCCAATCCAAGAACATGGTATATCTCCCCATTTATTTGTATCATCTTTAATTTCTTTCATCAGTGTCTTATAATTTTCTGCATACAAGTCTATTGTCTCCTTAGGTAGGTTTATTCCTAGGTATTTTATTCTTTTTGTTGCAGTGGTAAATGGGAGTGTTTTCTTCATTTCACTTTCAGATTTTTCATCATTAGTGTATAAGAATGCAAGAGATTTCTGTGCATTAATTCTGTATCCTGCTACTGTTCCAAATTCATTGATTAGCTCTAGTAGTTTTCTGGTAGCACCTTTAGGATTCTCTATGTATAGTATCATGTCATCTGCAAACAGTGACAGCTTTACTTCTTCTTTTCTGTTTTGGATTCCTCTTATTTCTTTCTCTTCTCTGATTGCTGTGGCTAAAACTTCCAATACTTCGTTGAAAAATAGTGGTGAGGGTGGGCAACCTTGTCTTGTTCCTGATCTTAGTGGTTTTGGAAGAGTTTGGAAGAGTTATATTTTGGAAGAGTTTGAGAAGGATAGATGTTAGCTTTTCTTTAAACGTTTGATAGAATTTGCCTCTGAAGCCAGCTGGTCCTGGGCTTTGTTTGATGGCAGACATTTTTTTTTTAACATCTTTACTGGAGTATAATTTCTTTACAATGGTTTGTTAGTTTCTGCTTTATAACAAAGTGAATCAGTTATACATATACATATGTTCCCATATCTCTTCCCTCTTGCATCTCTCTCCCTCCAACCCTACCTATTCCACTCCTCTAGGTGGTCACAAAGCACCGAGCTGATCTCCCTGTGCTATGCGGCTGCTTCCCACTAGCTATCTCTTTTACGTTTGGTAGTGTATATATGTCCATGCCACTCTCTCACTTTGTCACAGCTTACACTTCCCCCTCTTCGTGTCCTCAAGTACATTCTCTAGTAGGTCTGCATCTTTATTCCCATCCTGCCCCTAGGTCCTTCATGACCTTTTTTGTTTTTTTTACATTCCATATACATGTGTTAGCATACGATATTTGTTTTCCTCTTTGTGACTAACTTCACTCTGTATGACAGACTCTAGGTCCATCCACCTCACTACAAATAACTCAGTTTTGTTTCTCTTTATGGCTGAGTAATATTCCATTGTATATATGTGCCACATCTTCTTTATCCATTCATCTCTCGATGGACACTAAGGTTGCTTCCAAGCCCTGGATATTGTAGAGCTGCAATGAATATTGCGGTACATGACTCTTTTTGAATTATCATTTTCTCAGGGTATATGCCCAGTAGTGGGATTGCTGGGTCATATGGTAGTTCTATTTGTAGTTTAAGGAACGTCCTTACTGTTCTCCATAGTGGCTGTATCAGTTTACATTCCCACCAGCAGTGCAAGAGGGTTCCCTTTTCTCCACACCCTCTCCAACATTTATTGTCTGTACATTTTTTGGTGATGGCCACTCTGACAGGTGTGAGATGATACCTCATTGTAGTTTTGTTTTGCATTTCTCTAATGATTAATGATGTTGAGAATCCTTTCATGTGTTTGTTGGCAATCTGTATATCTTTTTGGAGAAATGTCTATTTAGGTGTTCTGCCCATTTTTGGATTGGAATGTTTGTATTTTTGTTATTGAGCTGCATGAGCTGCTTGTAAATTTTGGAGATTAATCCTTTGTCAGTTGCTTCATTTGCAAATATTTTTTCCCATTCTGAGGGTTGTCTTTTGGTCTTGTTTATAGTTTCCTTTGCTGTGCAAAAGCTTTTAAGTTTCATTAGGTCCCATTTGTTTATTTCTGGTTTTATTTCCACTTTTCTAGGTGGTGGGTCAAAAAATATCTTGCTGTGATTTATGTGATAGCATGTTCTGCCTATGTTTTCCTCTAAGAGTTTCCTAGTGTCTGGCCTTACATTTAGGTCCTCATTCTATTTTGAACTTATTTTTGTATATGGTGTTAAGGAGTATTCTAGTCTCATACTTTACACTTACCTGTCCAGTTTTCTTAGCACCACTTATTGAGGATTCTGTCTTTTCTCCACTATATTCTTGCCTCCTTTATTAAAGATAAGGTGACCATATGTGCGTGGGTTTACCTCTGGGCTTTCTATCCTTTTCCATTGATCTATATTTCTGTTTTTGTGCCAGTACCATACTGTCTTGATTACTGTAGCTTTGTAGTATAGTCTGAAGTCAGGGACCCTGATTCCTCTAGCTCCATTTTTCATTCTCAAGATTGCTTTAGCTATTCGGGGTCTTTTGTGTTTCCATACAAATTGTGAATTTTTTTGTTCTAGTTCTGTGAAAAATGCCAGTGGTAGTTTGATAAAGTAGTCCTGCTACTTAACCAAATTCATTGATTAGCTCTAATAGTTTTCTGGTAGAATCTTTGGGATCCTCTATGTATAGTATCATGTCATCTGCAAACAGTGACAGCTTTACTTCTTCTTTTCTGATTTGGATTCCTCTTATTTCTTTTTCTTCTCTGATTGCTGTGGCTAAAACTTCCAATACTATGTTGAATAAGAGTGGTGAGAGTGGGCAACCTTGTCTTGTTCCTGATCTTAGTGGAAGTGGTTTCAGTTTTTGACCATTGAGGACGGTGTTGGCTGTGGGTTTGTCATATATGACCTTTATTATGTTGAAGAAAGTTCCCTCTATGCCTACTTTCTGCAGGGTTTTTATCATAAATGGGTGTTGAATTTTGCTGAAAGCTTTTTCTGCCTCTATTGAGATGATCATATGTTTTTTTCCTTCAATTTATTAATATGGTGTATCACGTTGATTGATTTGCATATATTGAAGAATTCTTGCAATCCTGGAATAAACCCCACTTGATCATGGTTTATGATCCTTTTAATGTGCTGCTGGATTCTGTTTGCCAGTATTTTGTTGAGGATTTTTGTGTCTATGTTCATCAGTGATATTGGCCTGTAGTTTTCTTTCTTTGTGACATCTTTGTCTGGTTTTGGTATCAGGGTGATGGTGGCCTCGTAGAATGAGTTTGGGAGTGTTCCTCCCTCTGCTATATTTTAGAAGAGTTTGAGAAGGATAGGTGTTAGCTATTCTCTAAATGTTTGATAGAATTCGCCTGTGTATCCTTCTGGTCCTGGGCTTTTGTTTGTTGGAAGATTCTTAATCACAGTCTCCATTTCAGTGGTTGTAACTGGTCTGTTCATATTTTCTCTTTCATCCTGGTTCAGTCTTGGCAGGTTGTGCATTTCTAAGTTTTGTCCACTTCTTCCAGGTTGTCCATTTTATTGGCATAGAGTTGCTTGTAGTAATCTATCATGATCTTTTGTATTTCTGCAGTGTCTGTTGTTACTTTTCCTTTTTCATTTCTAATTCTATTGATTTGAGTCTTCTCCCTTTTTTCTTGATGAGTCTGGCTAATGGTTTTTCAATTTTGTTTATCTTCTCAAAGAACCAGTTTTTAGTTTTATTGATGTTTGCTATTGTTTCCTTCATTTCTTTTTCATTTATTTCTGATCTGATCTTTATGATTTCTTTCCTTCTGCTAACTTTGGGGTTTTTTGTTCTTCTTTCTCTAATTGCTTTAGGTGCAAGGTTAGGTTGCTTTTTTGAGATGTTTCCTGTTTCTTAAGGTAAGATTGTATTGCTATAAACTTCCCTCTTAGAACTGCTTTTGCTGCATTCCACAGGTTTTGGGTCGTCGTGTCTCAACTGTCACTTGTTTCTAGGTATTTTTTTTATTTCCTCTTTGATTTCTTCAGTGATCACTTCATTGTTAAGTAGTGTATTGTTTAGCCTCCATGAATTTTTATTTTTTATAGATCTTTTCCTGTAATTGATATCTAGTCTCATACCGTTGTTGTCAGAAAAGATACTTGATACAATTTCAATTTTGTTAAATTTGCCAAGGCTTGATTTGTGACCCAAGATATGATCTGTCCTGGAGAATGTTCCATGAGCACTTTAGAAAAATACGTATTGTGTTGTTTTTGGATGGAATGTCCCATAAATATCAATTAAGTCCATCTTGTTTAATGTATCATTTAAAGTTTGTGTTTCCTTATTTTTTTTCATTTTGGATGATCTGTCCATTGGGTGAATTTGGGTGTTAAAATCCCTGACTGTGAATGAGGTGCTCCTATGTTGCGTGCATAAATATTTTTGATTGTTATATCTTGTTCTTGGATCAGTCCCTTGATCATTATGTCGTGTCTTTCTTTGTCTGTTGTAACAGTCTTTATTTTAAAATCTATTTTGTCTGATATGAGAATTGCTAGTCCAGCTTTCTTTTGATTTCCATTTACATGGAATATATTTTTCCATCCCCTCACTTTCAGTCTGTATGTGTCCCTAGGTCTGAAGTGGGTCTCTTGTACACAGCATATATATGGGTCTTGTTTTTGTATCCATTCAGCCAGTCTGTGTCTTTTGGCGGGAGCATTTAATCCTTTTACATTTAAGTTTATTATCGATATGTATGTTCCTATTACCATTTTCTTAATTGTTTTGGGTTTGTTATTTAGGTCTTTTCCATCTCTTGTGTTTCTTGCCTAGAAAAGTTCCTTTAGCATTTGTTGTAAACCTGGTTTGGTGGTGCTGAATTCTCTTAGCTTTTGCTTGTCTGTAAAGATTTTAATTTCTCTGTCAAATCTGAGTGAGATCCTTGCTGAGTAGAGTAATCTTTGTTGTAGGTTTTTCTCCCTCACCACTTTAAATATGTCCTGCCACTCCCTTCTGGCTTGCAGAGTTTCTGCTGAAAGATCAGCTGTTAACCTTATGGGGATTCCCTTTTGTGTTATTTGTCGTTTTTCCCTTGCTGCTTTTAATATGTTTTCTTTGTATTTAATTTTTGGCAGTTTGATTAATATGTGTCTTGGCGTGTTTCTCCCTGGATTTATCCTGTATGGGACTCTCTGTGCTTCCTGGACTTGATTAACTATTTCCTTTCCCATATTAAGGAAGTTTTCAACTATAATCTCTTCAAATATTTTCTCAGTCCCTTTCTTTTTCTCTTCTTCTTCTGGGACCCCTGTAATTCGAATGTTGGTGCATTTAATGTTGTCCCAGAGGTCTCTGAGAGTGTCCTCAATTCTTTTCATTCTGTTTTCTTTATTCCGCTGTGCAGTAGTTATTTCCACTATTTTATCTTCCAGGTGACTTATCCGTTCTTCTGCCTCAGGTATTCTGCTATTGCTCCCTTCTAGAGAATTTTTAATTTCATTTTTTGTGTTGTTCATCATTGTTTGTTTGCTTTTTAGTTCTTATATGTCCTTGTTAAATATTACCAAGTTATGTTTTAAACTAGGTACATATGAACAGAGAGTTTGTAACTTCATAAATGCAAAGATACTTTGGGGAAAAACTGTTAACATACTGTTGTATAATAGATTGGAAGTAGAAATATGAGAAGAAAAGGCTAGATGCTTTTCTGGAATGTATTGAACTAATTGTATTCTCTACTGATTCATATATTTTTCTCTTTGGTTGATTAGCAACTGTTGCTGCAGTTGACTCTATTCCTGATTAGTTTTATTTGCCTCATGGGGAAACGAGAGTATGGTGATTAATGTTTACTATGCAACTATATTGGACTATATATCTCACCTAATTCTTATATCAGTCTCATATAGCAAATTTCTTATTCCTCTTTAAATGATGAAGAAACATTGGGGAAAGAGATTAACTGAATATTGTAAGACTTGTGATGTAGATGACATTAATCTCTTATTTGTAAAGTTCCTAAACTTCAGCTTTCCCAGTAAACCACAGCATGTAATTATTCTACAGCACAACATTTTTTTTTTTAGTGGGGTCTATGATGCCAAATCGTTTTCTGGAACATTTATTAATTTTAAATGATTATATAAATACTTAAAGTTTTGATATCCTGTATTAAGTATAAATAGTTTTTTTGCAAGTTCCATTCATTGCTTTATAAGTTAATACAAATTAAATTAATCTCTGGAAGATCATATGTAAAAGATATACATTCCTTAATCAAAAATGATATAATGGGGAAATTGAAACTTGGTATAGTTGGATGACAACTCAGGAAACTAAAAATTATTAAAAAAAAAAGAGAGAGAGAGAGCATCACAAAGTAATAGGGAAATTAAGAGTAAATGAAATGATATATGATAAATGATAGAGGTTTTACAGTTGACCCTTCAACAACGTAGGGATTATGGGCACCGACCCTCCACACAGTTGAAAAATCCATGTATAACTGTACAGTCAGCCCTCCGTACCTGAGGTTCTGCATCCATGGACTCAATGAACTGCAGAATCATGTAGTATTGTATTAGGTATTTAGTGAAAAAAATCCACCTGTAAATGGACCATCACAGTTCAAACCCATGTTGTTCAAGGGTCAACTGTATTTACTTTTGTCTATCACATACATGTGTGTGTATATATATTTCATATATATATATATATATATATACATATATCACAACAATTAATTTCCAAGTTTGACCACATAACTGATTTTGAACCAGTAATTCTACTTTTAGGTATGTGCCCAAGAGAATTGAAAGCATATGTCCTCACAAAAACATCTACATGGATGTTCATAGTAGCATTATTCACAATGGACAAAAATTGGAAACAACCTGAATTTAGTCACTTTATGAGTGGATAAACAAATTACATATAGCCATACAATGGAATATTCAGCCATAAAAAGGAATGAAGTACTGATACATGATAGAACATGGATAAACCTTGAAAACCTGCTAGGTGAAAGAAGGCCAACACTTAAGGCCACATATTTCATGATTTAATTTATGTGAAATGTCCAGAATATACACATCCATAGCGACAGAATATAGATTAGTGATTTCCAGAAGGTAGCTGTGGTTGGGGGAAATGAGGAATGCCTGCTAATGGGTATGAGGTTTGTTTTCGTGATGATGAAGATGTTTTGGGATTAGATCATGACAATGGTTTTGTAGCTTTGTGAATATACTAAAAATGACTGAGTTTTAAACTTTAAAAGGGTGAATTAATATTATGTTAGGTATATCATAAAAATAATATTCTGATTATCAGTTTAATATCACATGTACTTGATCTCTTTTTTTATATTCTGATTATAGAATATACAATATGAAAGTTAATCAGTATAATCAGGTTTAAAATTGTATTAGATTTTTGTTTTCATTTTTATGAAATAAGGATTGTCAAACAAAAGTTAAAAATATATATCCATTATATTGTAACTTTATGGGGGCGGGGAAGGAAGAGGAAGGAGAGGAACTAGGAGAGGGACAGTTTGCCATTATCTCTCAATTATTACATGGATAACACAATGCACATTAAATTTGGAGACATCAAACTATTATGTTTTGTCCACTTGAAATGCGAGAGTTTGTTGGTTTACTGGGGATAGAAAAAATCAAACATTTTAAATTATACCTTCATGTTAAATGAGCAGACAAATAAATTAAATGGGACTGCATGGTATTTTTTTTAAACTATGGCTAATATGGTAAAAATATATTTCTAAAACTATTTTACATTTATACATTTTGAATAAGATCATAAATTTGATTCTCAATTTTCTAACTCACTTTCTTCAAGACAACCGCATTGCAGCAACCTGAAGCCACTCTGAACTTAGAATTATGAGATTTAGTATTTCCAACTCTTTCACTGGCTAACATCGTAAACTTTTTGAGGTATCTCTATATTCTTTAAAAACCTTAAAAATAGAAGAAATGTAAGAGATGCAGTTATGCCCCTGTAGGGGCAATAAATCATGAGCTGGTTCTATTTTTCTTCTTAGTATTTAGAGCCATTTACTATAAACTTCCTGTATAGTTTGGGGTGTGTGTGTGTATATATAAGAAAAAGTAGGCCATATTTGGGTGATGTACTTTTCTTAAATTGACAGTTGACATTAGAAGGAATAATAGAGTTTTCAGTACAAATGATGAAGAAAAGGTCCATTTATTCCTATGTTGACTATTGCTGGATGGATTTGATATGTCATCCCACGAATCTATGATGTAGAATTGTGTACATAATCTGTCTCCATTAATGCTCACCTCCTGTGAGCCATTTCTTGCTGAATTAGCCAGCCATGTTAAAATCAGTGAGAGCAGAAACTGGAGAAAGGCTATGCCTTTATTGGAAATCATATGCTGTTATTCGTGTTTCATGTTAGGCAGTCACTGCCGTTTTTTCAAAGGCTGTGCTTTCTAACTTTTTTCAAAATTCCAGAAAGTGTATTAGTTGCATCAGTTTTAGAGCTAAAAATGGTAATGATTCAGGCATGAGAATTAGTACATTGGATTGTTTTTTCATCCATAGAAAATAAGTTTCTGAAGAGTAATGTCATCTATCCTAGATGCCCTTTAGGAATGTGTCTGCTTAATTGAAGATATAGTATTAGTTTATTATTTATTGGCTGGAAACTCAAGCAGAATATTCAATGCCTGAAGCAGAGATTTACTTTTAAAGAAGAAAATTACATTTTCTTTGATTGATCCATGTTCTGCTAAATGCTTAGATTATAAAACCCCTATAAAACCCCCTATGTTTGAATTTTAAAATACTCTTCGGGTAAAAGTGATTTATATGTGCTGTAAAAATATAATAGAAGAAAAAAATACTCATATTTTACTTCCAACAGGCGCACAGATATAATTAAATAAAAATAATATGACATACTCTTCTTGGTAAAGTAAAGATCTGTTTTCATGATTTTGAATGATAACCTTAGTCTCTAACATCGTTTGTGAAAAACACTACCCCCTAGGAGTTTCCTTATATGTATTTGAAAGAGTGAAGAGGAAGCCCAGTTCCCACGGAATAATCTCCAGGCCTCCATGTCTCCTTTGAAAGGGTTTTGGGCTCTAAACACTCACTTTTCTTTACTTCCCAACCTTACCACTACTATCTGCCAGCAGTTCAGCAGAACTAATCTGATTGTATCCTTTATCTCCCTTAATGCCAGTTAACACCCAAATTCCATGCCTCCATTATTTTTTCACTCTTTAAATGTCATATGGCTTCATGTTTTCTTATTCTACCTCTACCTCTATCTCCCACTCATTTCCAACTTTTGGATTTATTTCACAGTGGACTCTGTCACTTATTTCCCATTGTCACCAATATTGTCTATATACTCACTAGCTGTAATTGAAATCTGGATATCCCCTGAGGTCACTAAAATGGACTGTGCCTGTTTTCACTCCTACACCTCTCCTATCACTGAGCTTGGAGGTGGTATAGGAGTCCTCTTTGCTCTTCTTTGTCACTTTTAAAGCCATTCCTACCCATATCTTTGAATTGCATATGTTCAAACTAGCTACCACTCACTCCTTTATCAGTTATCTCTTAATCCTCTTCCTTTTTTGAAGATTTTAGCACATTCTCACTATCAGTTGCTCTTATACTGTCCCATCTCTAACCTTAGTGATTTTAGTATAGACATAACTAAGGGACTCTTCTAGTACACTGTCCTCTCAATTCCTTGAATTCATCTACCCCCAGAGATCTTGCTTGTACTGCACCCAACCACTATCTTCCAGTCATTAACAATAACTAATTCATCATCTCACTCTCTAACCACCATTTCTACAATTTCCATCTCACTTTCTCTGGCATCTCAACTCCATAAAATCTTTGACCCCCAAGGACCTCATAATTGTTCTTTTAAAATTTTTCACCCTTCTCATCCTCATGCATTTTTTCCCTCTTTCGCAGGGAATTTTTGTGTGTGTGTGTGGTTTATCATTAAAATGCATACACGCTCAGAAACTAACACAACATTGTAAATCAACTATACTTCAATCAAATAATTTTTTTAAAAATGCATACACTCTCAACTTGTTTGCCTCCTTCTCCCTTGCATGCTGTCTTGGTAAATCTGTAGCCTTGTTAAATACAACTTTCCCTCTTTTTGTACCAGTTGAATGTGACTGGGAAAAGCACACAATTCAGTTAATTGTGCCCATTTAATTTATGTTTTTTAATATCATGTAAGTACTTTATGCTGACTGAAAATCATAATTATTTCTCTAGTTCATTTACCCTATTTTTCTGTTCTATTTCATGTCTTTTCCTCTCTTGTCTAATGCTTCATACATCTTCAATCTCAGATGGTAATCTTGTTTCATATGAAGCAATCAGGAGAAAATTTCCACTAGAACTCGCCAGCACATCTACATATGTATCAACATATGTTTTGTTTGTTCTTTGACATTCTTCCTGTTAAATACATTACTTGTCCATATGTGGTAGTCATTAATAATGTTTTCCAAGATTTTGGGTTATTTCTTCCTCTGAGCACATGTGATTAATAATCCCTTAGGGATGGGTGGGTCCATGAGTTAGTTCTGGCCATTGACTGAGAATGAAAATAGTATGTTCCTTTTCTAGACCAGACCACTTAATGACAATGGAGGCCCTCAGAGATCTCTTTCCTTGTGATTTGATGAACGTTCTAAGTAATGGCTATTCCATGAGTGTAGTCATGATGAAGACAAAACCTCCCGCCAGCTAGTGTTTAACATATAGCACAGACAAGAAATAAACTTTTCATTTTAAGCCACTGGAATTTAGGGGTTGTTTGAAACACAATCTGTGCTAAATTGATATCTATGATTTTTTCTAAATGGAAACACCGCATGTTTAAATCCCATTCTATTACATTTAAGAGTATTGGCAATATTCCCCTTGATAGCCTGCATTATCTTATTTATGTTCCCTTATTAATGAATTATTTCCATAAAACCTGCAGTTTATGTTGTAAAAATCCCTTTTTTGTTGTTCCTCATTCATGATAGTTATCGCCAATGAGTACAGAATTCTAGCTTGATAGGGATATACTCTTAGCATATTGAAAATATGATTCCACTTTCATCTGTCTTCATTTCCTACTGCTATGAAATTGAACATCAGATGATCACCTTTGAAGGGAATCTGTCTTTTGTCTCTGGCATGTGTTAAGAATTGTTTGACTTTAGTGTGCTGAGGTATCACCATGATCTGGCTAAGTTTGGATTACTTTTTTTTATTAATTGAAAACTTATATTTTTGGTATTTTTAGTCATTTCTGAAAATTTTCAAGCTATTCCACTTTTAAACAATACCTCAGTCCAAATTTCTATTTCCTCTTGGTTTGGAACTCCAAATAGATTTACTGTAAACTTCCTTACTCTGACTGTCCTGTCTGTTGACATATATTTATGTTTTCTAAAACTTTATCTTTTGTTTTGTGCTTTGGATAATGTATAATGTTATTATCCTTTGGTGGTTATTTCTTGTGCTTTCTGTTTTCAAGTGTGCTTTAGACTTCAACGGCTTTTTTTTTTTAATTTCTAGACCTTCTATGTGGGTTTTAAAAGAAACTTTTTGGAAATTCTGTACTTTTCTATAATGCTTACTCATATTTTCATTATTTTTCATTTATGAAAAGATATTGAAACCTTAGCTGGTAATTTAAATATCTGGGGTTTCTGTTCATTTTCAGTCATGGTGCCGTGTGTGTGTGTGTTGTTTAATTTTAGAACCACTTAAAATTTTTCTGTGGAAATTCTTTGAGGCCAGAAATCAAAATTTATTTTTATTTAAGAAAGTATTAATATTTTTTGTACCATACATTCATGGAGATTAACAGCTCAGAAAGACTTTAAACCAATTTATATGCTTGAAGTTTTTCTGACTATCTTGGTAGTGTTCATTTAGTTTAAATACACTCAGGACATTCTTTTGTAGCTTGTAATTATGAAATCTCATGAAATACATTTCTTTATTCAGCAATAAGTTTGAAAAGAGTATTTTGCATCAGATCTCTTACAAGGTGTAGGAACATTTCTAATTCACTCATGTTAAGAGTAGCTCTTAACAGTCCAGCTCTTGTGAAGCATTTCCACAAAATTTGTCACCTTTGGCAGACACTGGAGTTTCTCTAGCTTCCCACCAATCTATAGAATGAAATTGAAAACCAAAATCAAGCTAAACATTTTAGCAAAAACTTTCAGTGCAGAAGCTTAAATTCACTCTTTCTTGCATCTTTGAGGGTCTCACTTTCTCTTGACTCTTTTAGACACAGTTTCACTTAATCTTTTATTATGTCTCTTTATTTAATTTTATCTTCTGCCATTATGTGGTTTTATAACTTTCTTTTTGTATTTTTAATACATCATGATTAATATATTTCAATTCTATGTTGAATGCTGCAAACATATGTTATAGATTATTGTCTATCAATACATTTAACAATATAAAATATCTCTTGATCCCATTTTTTATCCTGATTCTAGATTGTTTACTATGAATATTGCCACTCATGATTTCTATTTGTAAGCATTTATCTTGTATGTATTTTCCACCTTTAATTTTGAAAGTTTTGCTGTCATCTGTTTTATTTCTTTTAAAAAAGTGTTTACTCAAGATTTTTGTTGGCTGTTTGATACTGAATTAAATCCTAACTTTATAAGAAATTTAAACCTATCTATAGTTATTTAATAAGTTATATTTATGGGTTTATTTATGTTATCTTCCATTTGATGTATTGTTTCCTATTCCCATCCATTTTTTTCTTAGTTTTACTATATTGATCTGTTTTTCTTAATATAGTTCTTGTTTTTATTCCAATTGTTTGAACAGCTTGAACATTATTTCTAGTTATATAAAGTTGCACCTACACATGTCACAAACATATATGTTCATGTCTATTATACCAATTCAAATAAGAGGAATCAATATCTATAATGATTTTCTCAACATGACAAGGTTTTAGTATACTTTAACTTTTGCTCTCCCCCTCATCTTTCCCATCACCATCACCCAAATGTGTAATTACCTCCCTTTTACTTATAAAAAATGTTGTTTATCAAGGTAAAGTGAAACTGTTCCCACTTAAACGTGGTGCTTTCACTAACTATTCTAAGACCTAATGATTTCTTTCTACAAAGTTTACAATGTCAGAAATACCTACAAAATCTCCATGTTAATATATGTAGGATTGTGTTTTATATTGAAATTTGATTTTTAACAACATCATGTAAGATGCTGTGTATTTTATATTTTTTTGCCATGATGACAAGAACCATAGTTATGTGTCATTTTCAAAAAAGATTAATTAGTTGTAATAGGTGATAATTTAATTTTGCTAATTAGTTTTCATCCTCGGTAGGAATGGAGATTAATAAATCTTTGGCTCTTCTCATTGCTAAATTGTAGATTTTGACACAGTAACAATGCTGTGAATGTCAACAACTGCTTTTTGGGAATACCTAACATGTTGAATCCTTTAATAGACATTTCTAGAATTTAACTGAATATCAGCAATTCATTATTTAATTAAATTTTGTATTTTAAATAAATCCTTTATACATTATATAAAATAATGAAAGACAAATACCTTTATATATTATAAAGCTACCTTTTATTTAAGGAAAAGTTTCTTTTTAAAACTGGTTTTTAAAACATTTTCAGAACAATTTCAGACAGCTATATCAGCTATTATAGCTATAAAATTAATAACTTTAATAATAGTGACCATTAAAATAAAGGAAGTAGTGATTTAATAAGGAATCATATTATGAAATAAATCAGAAAAACAAAATATGCTAGAAAATTTACACAACTATATAGCAATAAGTTTTAATACTGTTAAATAAAACTTATTTATCATAAAAATAAAAAAATCCTACTGAGCAAGGCCTTGTTCACTGGGTTAAATCTAAAGCCCACAATTCATAGTGGTATGTTTTGTCTTTAGAATACCATTGCTAATGTTATTTTTGTGAGAGAGGAAAAGCTAGCTGCCATGATAAATAATGACCAACATGGGAAAACCTCTTAATTCAAATAATTTCGTACAATTGCTGTGATATGAATTTGTTGTACAGGTAAGAACTATTTAATAGAAAAACCTTTTTCATGAATGCTTGTGCTCCTGAAATAAAACATCATCAGACAAATGTCAAAATCATACGGATGACAATGTTACAGAAAATCCATAGCAAATTTAATGCTGGAGCAAATGATCAATGTGTTCATTGTTAATCCGTGGCTGTCATCTATTATGCTAATGTTAGAGATGTGCCTGGGCTCACTGCTTCTACTGGGCCATGAATGAAATTATCTTGCTTAGGATCTATAGTGTGATCCCTTTGCAGTTGTCCATGCTCTCCCACCATTCCTCCACTTTTAATTGTAAAACAGTCATATTCTTGAAAAATGTGTACAATCAGTGAGAGCGTTCTGAGAAAACTCTTAGCAAACACTTTTTTCTTGCTTGCAGCCAAACCACACAGCAGTGGTATACCAAGGTGTGTGTGTTGAGGCAGTTAGTGTGGGGATGGGATGGACTGGGTACTTGTGGGAGCAGCCATCCCTGCATTCAGACAATAAGGCAGTATATTTTCTAACAAAAAATGTAAAAGCGATAGTAAAACTGACCGAAGCCAGCAATTCTGAACATCAGTGATAGAAATGCTTTTGAGGAGAACTGTTCTCACTCTCTATTCCCCCTACCCTACTCCCATCGCATACATCAGGGCTGTAGAGCCTCTTCCCAGAGAAGAACAAATTGAGATTCAAAAGATGATTTTAAAATTACCCTATTAAGTATATTACTTGTTAAATTGAGTTAAATTAACATGGAGAAGAGAAAAATATTAAATTTGAGCACTTAGTTTTAGTTCTTATTTAAACATATACATATATCCTTCTTAACTAAAATTGTGTACAACATTAATACATCTTACAGAATCTTACAGCAAATATCACAGTTGTTCAGTAACATATTTGATAAAGGGTGTCCATCATGAAGTACTTAAATAAGAAAATTATCGACATCACCTAAATGTTCATCAATTGAGGGACTTCCCTGGTGGCACAGTGGTTAAGAATCCACCTGCCGATGCAGGGGACACGGGTTCGAGGCCTGGTCTGGGAAGATCCCATATGCCACGAATCAGCTAAGCCCGTGCGCCACAACTACTGAGCCCACGTGCCACAACTACTGAAGCCTGTGCACCTAGAGCCCGTGCTCTGCAACAAAGAGAAGCCATTTTAATAAGAAGTGCATGCACTGCAATGAACAGTAGCCCCCACTCACTGCAACTAGAGAAAGCCTGCATGCAGCAACAAAGACCGAAGGTAGCCAAAAGTAAATTAATTAATTTTTAAAAATGTGTTCATCAATTGAGATTAGTATATCATGACATACCTATAATATGGAATACTCTCTAGAATTAAAAAGGAATGAGGAAAATATAAAATATCTGGTATGAAATTAATTCAAAGATATGATGTTTCAAAATGCATGAACTTTTCACAATTTAAATGTTTCTCTACCCTCACATAATATAATGTATTCAATACACACACACATACATGTATAGAAAATGTTCAAGTATCTTATCAAAAGTTACCAGTTGTTAATTAGAGGAAGTACTGTAATTTGTGGCATCCAAGTAAAATGAGACTTCTACTTTATTCCATCTGTCCATATTGTTTTAATATTTTCATGCACTAGTTGTGTAATTTAAAAAAATAGAAAAAATAGCATTTAAAAATTACCTCTTCCAGTAATATTCATTAAGTGTTCATTTTGTAACACTTTCTTAAATGTCTTAGAAAACAGTGTGGAACAAAGTATACTGGATTGTATTACAGATGATAATCAAAGCAATTGGTTGGCCTGGTATTCTACAGTGGCTGTAGATTCCTCATGGTAGAACTAAGCATTGCCCCCTTTCTGAAACTATAATTACTTGCAATCTGTGCCTACCGCATTGTGGTATCATTTCTACCAAGTTTTACCCTATGCCCTGGAAAGCAAATGCCTTTTGTAACATTTCCTAATACTTCAGAGAAACCAAAGAAACTACTACTAAAATATTAAAAGTGTAAACTTTTCTTTTTTGTGAATTCCTGAAGAATTCTAAAATCCCCAAGGAATTCCTATCTGAAACAAGAATTGGAGATTTTTAATTACCTGACACTTTTAAAATAAATACTACTAGTATTCCTTAAAGCAGGTGTCCCCAAGCCCCAGTCCACCGTCTGACAGCTTGTCCGGGCCTCTTAGGAAGCAGGCCACACAGAGGTGAGCAACAGAGAGCAAGAGAAGCTTCACCTGCCGCTCCCCATTGCTCCCCATCACTCGCATTACCACCTGAGCCATCCCCGCCCACCACACCCCCGCAGAAAAATTGTCTTCCACAAAACCGGTCCCTGGTGCCAAAAAGGCTGGGGGCTGCTGCCTTAAAGTACCTTCAAATTATTGCAAAGAACTATCTTATCTAATACTTTCTCTATTAGAAAAGACAGGTTAAGAAAGACTACAGGGAGAGCTACTTTAGTGACTATAATAAATCTTTATCCACATAACAGTAATTTTAAGGTGTTGGGACTTTGTATGTATACAGGATTTTTGAGCGATTTACATTATTAACTTGCTAGATCTTTGAATTCAACTGTACGTGGTATGCGCTGCTTTTATTTCCCTTATACAGATGGAAAACCAAGGCTCAGAGAAGTTACCTATCCACTGCTGAGGGGCTAATAAATGTTAGAGCCAAGTTTTTAACTCAGGGTCTCATTCTAGAATCTACTCTCTGAATCCTGATATTATACTGCCTCTGTGGGGAAAATAAAATCAAGAGCTAATATTTATTGAATTCTTATGATGAGAACTCACTTTGTAAAGAACTTTCAAGTGCAATATTTATCTATTTCCATGTAGCAAATTACCATAAACTTAGCAGTTTAAAACAATACATATCTGGGACTTCCCTGGAGGTCCAGTGGTTAAGACTCCAGGCTTTCATTGTAGGGGGTGCGGGTTTGATCCCTGGTTGGGGGACTAAGATCCCACGTGCTGTGTGGCCAAAATATAAATAAATAAATAAATTTTTACAAGTAAAAATAAAACAATACATATCCATCATGTCAATGTTTCTGTGGCTCAGGAGTCCAGCCGTAGCTTAGCTGGGTCCCCTGCTTAGGATCTCACAAGGCAGTAGCCAAGGTATTGGACTGGCTATGTTCTAATTTAGAGGCTCGACTGGGGATGAATCCACTCTCAAGTTGTCACAGTTTGTTGTCAAGGTTGATTTCTCTGTGGTTGTTGGATTGAGGATATTGGCTTTTTGTTGGCTGTCAGCCACTCTCATCTCCTACTGGTCAGCCCCAGTTACTAGAGGGCATCTGCATTAACACTTAGTAGACACTATGTGGGTTATTTAACATGGCTATTTACTTAATCAAACCTGCAGGAGGAGTCTCTAGAGCAATCTGGCTAGCAAGATAGTCTTATATAAAATGTAATGTCATAGGAGTGACATCCTTTTACCTTTGCTGTATTGTATTGTAGGATCAAGTCATAGATTCTCATCACATTCAGGGGAAGGGGAATTCACAGATGTGTGACCTTTAGGAATTGGGAATCATGGGAGGGCCATTAGAGTATGTCCATCCCAATATGCCCTCTGAACCAAAATGACTCACATCTCTCTCACATGCAAAATATATTCATCCCTTCCCATGGTTTCCAAGAGTCTGATCCACACATTACAGTATTTGCTCAAAGTCCAAAATTCTCAACATCCAAGTCAGGTCAAGACACGGGTGAGCTTCTTCAGGTGTGGTTCCTCTTGATCTGTGGTGGTCAAAAGCTAAGTTGACTCTCCATTCTTCCTGCCTCCTGGTATTCATGCCCTTGTGTAATTGCCCCCTTCTTGAGTATGAGCAAAACCTGTAACTTGCTTCTAAATAATAAAATATGGCAAAGGTGTTGAGGTGTTATTACCAAGACTGCATGACATGATAAAAGGCTAACTGATTGGCAGCCTTGCTCCAGAGACTTTGTCTCCCTGGCTGTGTTTGAAGAGGGAAGAGGCCATGTTGAGAGACCTATGTGACAAGATGCTGAGGGCAGCAAAACAATGGCCAGCTGAGGGTAGCCTTCAAACAATAGGTAGCATGAAGCCAGGGCTCTCAAGGAAATGAACTTTGTCAACAGCTTGAGTGAAGGTGGAGGCTGGTTATTCCTCAGTTGAGCCTCTAGACGAGCCTGTCAGACACCTTGATTGCAGCCTTGTGAGACCCTAAGCAGAGGACCTAACTAAGCTGTGCCTGGAGTCCAGACTCATGGGAACACTGAGAAAATAAAATGCTTGTTTTAAGCAACAGAATTTGTGGTAATTCGTTACACAGCAGTAGGTGAGAATACAATATGTACTAGTCTCATTAATTCTCGCAACAACCCATCGAGGTAAGAACTATTGTTATAGCTATTGTGTAGTTGCAATAACAAAGGTAACAGAAAACCTTAAGCTACTTTCCCATAGTCACCAAGGCAGTTGTGACAAAACAGGGACTTAAACCTTCTTAGTCCATCTTCACAGTTTGCCTTCTTCCCCATAACAATACTCCACAGGCTTTTTAATTTTAATTTAAAATTTTTTCTGTAAATATCAAAAGAAGATGTAGTCAACATTTTCTTCTTGGTATCAGTCACTTACAGTTCTGTAAGATTAAACATGTTTTTATCACCATTTTCTCAGCAGTCAAGGGGAATAATTTTAGAATATTAATTATAAGTTATCCCTATATTTTCTCCATCAGGTCCCTCTCTGTTAGGAAGTGCTGATTGTTCACGTATAGATTGTTCAGATCACCTTGGTATTTTTCTTTAGCCTCCAGCTAACTGCCATTTTGTCATTTGCCTTCTCCCTTGGAAGCTGTCCACGTTCATGGAGAGGAGGAGAAACTCAAATCTATCTTAACAGCAGCTCTTGTAAATGCAGCTGTGAGGGAAGAGTGAGCAACTATTTTCTGACACCTTTATTGTCTGTGAATGTCAATTATCCATATGATCCCCACCTCCCATTAAACTGAATAATTGAGAGTTGGATTCAATGTATCTTAGAGAGGTTTTTGCATTCTTGAATATTTAACACTAAGCTAATATAAGTATGTAAAATTTCAAAGCAAACATATAGAAAATACTCATTCCCTCTTGTTTTGTGGGATGTACAGACTCATACACATACTGCAGTATTCCAATGACCAAATGCCCTTTTAATGGGTTTTCCCATAGCCACTTGAAAATTTGGCTCAAATTTGAGATCATTAAATATCTGTAATGATATCAACAGAAACACCATGCTCAACCTAATGCAAACAGAATTAGAATTTAAACATCAGTTTAATTTTTTCTTATATAATTTTCAGCAGGAATTAATTTAAGAATATTATGATATTAAAATTTTATAAACACTGTATCCCTGTGAATTACCAGGTTTTTTCCAACAAAAAGCATTGTTTGGATTGATTGATATTTCTTCTTTTCTGTAAATACATAGGAATGCATACGCAGATATAGATAGATAAGCTGTATTTTTGCTACAATTTCAGAATGCAAAGCAGAAATGTTACTTTATACAAAGAATATAGGATATTCTTTAACTCATTGTCTGGGAAATGAAGTATTTACATACAGATAAAGTGAACCCAAATTTCATTTTGCTCTGTGCAAAAAATTATAAGTTTTATGATGATAAGAAATTATATTCAAACTGACCCTTTCTGGAGGGGGTCAGGGAAAAGGAGCAAAAGACTATGCAACATAAGGAAAATATTATGGTTTTCATAACGGTTTTCATATCGGTGTAGTACGATTATGGGTTATTTTACTTTTCACTTTTTGTATTTCTCTATTTTCCAAAATTCTTGCAACAAATATATTAATTTCTAAAATAAAAAATACTATTTAAAAAGACAACATGAAGGTCAAAGTGGATTACTGGCTTAATAATATTGATTGCTTACACGTGTTGAGAACAGTCACGTGTTGGGCTTAGTATTAAGTACTTTAAAACATTACACAATTTGTGTTCTCTCAGCAACTCTTATAAGGTCATTTCCATTTACAGTTGAGAAAACTGAGGCTTAAAAATAGTTTAAATAACCTGTGTATTTTCCCAGAGCTGTCAGTCTCAAATGCATGTTCTTAGTTACTCTGAATGCTTAGTAGAAACTTTAGCCACTTGCTGTTTCATAAAATATCAATACTGTATTTTCAGGAAAGAAGTGAATTATTGTCATGTGATTTTTGTTTATTAGTGATGAAAGGACTTTCTGGGGTTTTTGAATTGTAACTACTAATTCCTTGTGAAGAAAATTTTGATTTGTTATTAAAATTTATATTTATATAAATATAAAATTTATATAAAAAATATATAAGGTTATAAAGACTTCGCCTATTGGGAAAATTGAAAATAAGGAGAGGGTTTTGTGTCTGTCTCTCTTTACAGTTGAGTTTACGGTAATCCAGTGACTGGTGTGTAGCCCATAGGATGCAACAGAATCAGAGTCCTCAGCCCCTGAAGGAGACTTTACTTACTGAGGAAAACTATAAATACCTTCAGATACAGGAAATGAGACTGCTGTTAGCAAGAGACTTTGGCTCAGAACTAGTTGAAATAAAAAAAGCCAAAAAGATGCCTCAGACCAAGAAAACCTTAAATTGATTGTTGCTCTTCACAAATAAAGAACCAGATTTTCTACCTAATGTAATTTCCAGAAACAAAACCCATTCATTTCTTTCTCTAAACTCTCAACTACTTTTCCTCCCAAACAGGAAATCAAGACTAAAATGAAATTTGACTGGATCTTTAGCCTAAACAAATTGAACTTATATTGACACTAGCCTTGTTCATTACTACTCAAGTTGAATTGGGTCTGGGTTTGTTACTTACCCATGATACCTGACCTACATAAGCCAATTCTAGGACGTCAGATTCTCACATTTTTAATGTGTTAATTACAACCTAAAATTTTACATGCACTCACACTCCCACACACATATAAAATATCCATATATTATTCACAAGGGAATTCTTAATGAATTTATATAAATTATTACTGCATGATGAAAACATTACCACTAAGTGTTAAATCTGCCATTTAGCAAGAATATTAAGGAATTGAAAGAAGTTGTCACATGACATGACAAATAAAAATGTCTTTGTTTTTGAAAATAATCCCATCATTTTTTCCTTTATGTAAAATGACTGGCTCTCAAGCAGATTGGAAACAGAACTAGAGGAAGAAATATTCTTTGATGTTATGAATGCCCACAAGCATCAGCAGCTGTGAAGACTAGTAATGAAGCATTTGGCCCTCTTTTGGCGTTGCTTGCTATTGAGAGGATTTTCTTACAAAAGATCAGCTATTTGATGAGTCCCACAGGCTATCACTTTGACTTCCACATATTGGCATCTACATGCTGTTGAAATTGATGTTCTACCTTCTGCATGGCACAGTGCCTGTCTCACAGATGGGCCCAGGTGCTGGCATGACACAGAGACAATATTGTCATTACATTCAAGTGTCAGGAACTAGATTTCTTTCCTTGAGAGTCAAATTGCAATTTTTGAGGTCATTTCATCCTCGTGAGGAATAATAGTAGGCATTATTTAGGATTTCATATTGGTTGAAGTGTTTGATGGGCAATGACTACAGAATTACTAATAAGATGTATTCTTATGTCCCTAAAATTTAAAGTATAATAGTAGAATGGAATTATCCCAAGGTCAGTCCTCCAGTTTAAAAAATAAAAATAAAAAGGGTTTAAATTTAATCTGAAATATATCCTATGTGCTTTAATATCAAGATATTAGAATGCACATCTTTCTTGAGTTAAATGAAATCTAAGAAATAAACTCATTGGGTGAGTTATTAAAACATTGGGTAAATCAATGTTAGAATTCTATCTAAAGACAGAGAGAGATACTTAAACTGTTTCCAAATAAAGACTATAACTTTAACTGAACTATTCTTCAAAGATAGGCTGGGAGAACATTATCCTAAATCAGTTTTCATTGAGTGAAATGTGCCTCAGCTGTGTCACTGGTAAGGTTAAAAGGTGTTAGTGTGTGTGCCTATTAAAAGAGCAGAGTGAATGCAAGTGAACAATTCAGGCAGAAATTTGGCTTACTGCCTGTGCACACTGTGCTTTATTGAGGTGTTGCCAGCTTCTCTGAGTGAAAAGACAAGAGCAAATTTAACAGCTTTATGAACTCGCAAGGGGAACAGTTGTTCTAGTGGCTTTCACACAAATGTCTAATTAATTCTTGAAGTAACCCAAATTGTTCTTTTGTGATCTATGAATGAGAATCTAAGAGAAAACCTGTGCAGAAGAAACTTAAGTGAAACGAGAATAGGGATTTCATGATTAGCTTACAGGTCACAGTTTTGGGGACCAGCATAATTTAGTTATTTTCCTCATTAATATTACATTAGGAAGCTAATGAAACCTTTGGGTGAATACATTATGAGTAATAAAGGCATTAATTTTATTTTTCTGAACACTCAATTATGCTAATTGGCATCTGTTATTGTTTACTATATATATTTATATATGAAAATTAAGAACAAATATGGAACACACAGATGATCTTTAAATTCTGCCAATACATTTCAGTACTTTGTACACTTTTTTTGTACTTTTGATATTATGACCAACTTAAGAAACTTAACCATATATAAATTATATTTCCATTTAAGTTCAACTTCTTTTTTAATTCTAAGTATATTTTGGTTGTTTTAAAATTAACCATAAGTTTCTGTTAGAAATAAATACCATTGTTTTATGGACCAACTCAATACAATGAATATTACCCATGTAAACTATTTCTAAGCATGAACTGTGTAAATTTGTCAAACTCTGGATGAGTTCAAGCTTTTATAAATTATCCTATTTCTATATTTTCAAAGAAAGAATTTAGTAAAAAAGGCTTCCATGTAAATTTTATCTGAGATTCTTATTTGTTTCAGGGAGTGTCTATGATATTTTTTAGTCTCTCTCACAGCTGGAGTGCCTTTATTCTATGTAGAAGATTTCTATTTAAAGGAGTATTTATTTCTGCAACATTTTCCTTGATTCCCTTATTGTAATATTCCATTACATTCATAACAAACTCAAAAACACTGTATTTAACCGTTTTTAAAAAAATAATTTATGCAGTTAATTACCTATCACCAGGAAAGCATGAGTTACAGGTGCTAAGTCTTAAACAGTATACATATATCAGTATCCCATTTCTATACTGTCAATATATTGACTATTTTAATTCCATATACCTGCCTCATTGTTAACTAGAAGTCACCCTCCCACCACAGTGTATGTACTCATGATATGAAATGAAGCATAGAAAGCTAATTAAATAATCTGAGTGAGTCAGTTTTTTGTCAAAACCAAACTACTTAATTGAAGCAGTTATATTAGTTCTTCTTGTGTTTTGCTCCTTGTGAGTTTTAGAATCAATATAGTTGGAAATATTTCAATAAATTGCTACCAAATACACTCTAGGGATTTGAGCCCTAACTAATTTTTTTACATTTTCTATAGCCTTTTAATCTATTCTTTATATTTATCTGACTGGACTAAGTAGCCATATGTGGTTTTCTGTCCTGATTCTAGCCAAACCACTTCAATTTAAATGGTGAGGCCTGTACGTGCCCTGTGCTTCGTAAGTCTTTACTGAAAAATGTCAGTGTTCACCTAAAAGGTCGGCTTATTAAGTGAATGTGTGCCAAACATGTTTTCTGCTTTTGTCAAAAAATAGAGGTCAGCAGATCACTTTGATAGTTTAGCTGTGGCAGTTTCTACAGTGGAGTCTATAACGTTATCCGTGATCAGTGCCTTAGAGGTGAAGGTTATAGTGCTAGTTGATAGACTGTTTTGGATATGACCATGAATCATCAGTTAACTGTTATATGTGTCTGAATTACAACTTGAAATACTGTTTTGTTGTATGGATAGAAGTTTTTGCTTAAGATGCTGCTGCCCATTCTCATATGAAGGACCATTAACGATACTTCTCTTTATTTTACTATATTTCTGACAGGTTTAAATCTATTTTATGTACTGATGTGAAGTGTAAATGGTATATATTTGTGAAAATTTCCTAAACCAGCTGAGTGTGAATTATGATTTATTTTAAATTATCTGACTACAGGTGAAACATAGTTTATGAAACTATCCTATATCTTTCCTTATAGCATCTCTATTGGTAAGAATGTGGATTGTTATCTTGCCTGATGAAGCAACATTTTCTAAAACATTTTACTCAAAATCCTGCTCATAATTTGGTTACCTTCTTCAGTGTGTTATTGGTTAAAAAAAACACAAAAAAACCGGTTGTATCTTCTGGAATATAAAGCTATATATGAAAATTTACTCTCTTTGAACACTTTATATTTTGAGAGAATTTCTAGTCTAAATCTCACACAGTGGAAGAGATAAATGTACAAAAACACAAACTCAGGTGGACAAAACTGTAAAACAAACATTTATTTTCTCTAACTCAAGCACTATCTGGTTAAAACTTAAAAGAGTTTCTTTTGGTTAAATTCAGGAAAAGTCATTCTTTCTTTCAAAAGTGTTGATGGTTTCTCACTAATTTGGTATGTTATTAGATCAACCAGGAATTTTTTTTCTTCCTCTTCTCTTTTTCTTCTACTAGGTGTGATAGGGATTAGAGTCTCTTACATATAATACTGTAATTGTACAAAAGGTGTCTATTCCCTCATCATGGAGTTTGTTCACAGCGTATTCACCATTGGTCTGTGGTTGTTAATATCTACAGCATTCTCTTTGAAGCTGAAGTGCCCAAGGCTGATCCATGCCACACAAATTATACAACTCAGAGTCTCTTTTTTATCCTAAAAAGAAAGCTTCTAGGCTACCAAGTGACTCTGTTACACACATATATAAATTGTATATATATATATAATATATGTATCTATATTTAATATATGTAAATATATAAAACTCAATTTACTACTTTGATTTCTCTGGTTTGCTTATTTGTGTGTTTGTTTTTGGATTGAGGTGGGGTGTTGGTCTTTCCCTTGGGTGATGAATGTCCTCTAATGTAAGGAAAGCCATTGATTCATTAAAGGAAAATAGAGTCTTAATATAGTAAAATGTATTATATTTTTGAAAAAATATATTTGAGATGTTGCTTGGAATCTTTTCACATTTTTATTTCACTGGCTATTTCTCGCTTCACAGAGATTTCATTCTAATCTAGTCAATAATCTTAATATTAATTCAGAGAACTATTGAGTTAAACAACAAAAAAAACCAACATCCTTTAAAAGGGTGTTTTTACAATCCAAGTGTCAATCAACTGATGAATAACAAAATATGGTATATACACACAGTGGGATTTATTAAGCTAAAAAAGGAATGGCATTTTGTTACATGCTATAACATGGATGAACCTTGAAAACGTTAGGTTTAGTGAAATAAGCCAGACATAGAAGGATAAATATTGTAGATTCCACTTACAAGAGATACCTAGAATAGGCAAATTCATAGAGACAGAAAATAGAATAGAGGTTACTAAGGGCTGGTGGGAGGGAAAATGGGGTTGTTACTGTTTGATGGTTATAGAGTTTTTGTTGAGGATGATGAAAAAGTTTTGGTTATAGACAGTGGTGATGGTTACACAACACTGTGACTGTATTTAATGCCACTGAACTGCGTATTTATAAATGGTTAAAATAAATATGATTTATGTATATTTTACCACAGTAGAAAAAAAGAGGATAACTGAAAAAAAAAAAGAGTGTTTTTAGTATGGAAAGCTATCCTTTTCCATTGAAAGGGTCATGCTTCCCAAATGGTGGAACCCAGTTTGACCTCAGCATTTAATTTTGAAAAATATGCTACACATAGAAAGTCAATTCAAAATTTCTTCATACTAAAACTTACAGTAAAGCAGAAAATAAGGCCTTGTAAATATTCTGTATTTAAGATTTTTATCATAACTTATGCATTTAAAAGAAAGGTTTATTAATATCACCTACTTGGTCACAATCCATTATGTCATAATAGCATCAGTCAATTTGGCAGCAATCAAAACAATTAGCTGTGTTCATCTGAAGGTTTTATAGAAATAACTCTTGGTCATAACTAAGATCAACAAGAGCTAAAAGGCAATAGGCCATAATTCCTAATGTACAACATTTTTCTCCTTATGGAAAGTATGAGTTCTTTTCAATTGCCAGATAAGAACTTTTTCATGAAGGAATATAATTTTTAAACATAAAAATAAGTGATTTTAAGGAAATCGGAAAATTTTACTTGAAAGTTAATTTTACATAAGGATTGAAAATACAAATCAAGCTAATAGTCTAAGAAGTTTCAAAACATGACTTAATGGCAGTGATTGCTTCATTATGACATCATTGATAAAAATCTCTGATATCTTTATGAATCCAGCTGTCTTGATTATATCAAATCACCTCTGTAACAAATAGGGCCTACATTAAAAAAAAAAGTTATCTTGTTTCACTAAAAATGTTCAAAAGTAAAAAATTTTCACATCTTTCAAGTGGTCTTAAGATTTTTAAAATGATGTTCAGAGTTAGTGCTTCAAGCTGCATTAGTGTTCCTTAAGACAACCCTTTTACAACCCAAATCCTTGTGAATTCTTTTTACTCAAATATCCAAAATCTCAAAGAACATTGTTTAGTTATAATATCTAATAACATTTTAATCTCAGGAAGCAATTACTTTAGCAACAAACTAGATTAGAACAAAACAGTGTTCATTGGATTCCCAGTATATCATTTTGAATTTGCTGTGATGTGGAAAGAGATGGTATAGTATCTTTTGAGAAAGAATACTTCATGGACATTTTTAAGAAATGGAATACTGTATTAAAATATTTTAAGTTTTATAAAGGTATATAGATTTTCATTCTGTGGCATATTGATGTGAAATAGAAAATCAAGAGAGCTAGGTGACATATGTCATTTACCAGCCTGACATATATAATCTGCTAACTGGCAGAATAAAAAGGATTTGTAATAAACATGGATATTTCATGATTTTTATATCATTTTAGGACAGTTTGGTTAAACATTTAGTAATAGTATTATTAGAATTATAATATTTGAGAACATAAACACAGTTAATTTATTACCTTACTCAGTGGTGACTTTGTCACCAAGTTAATATAAGTAACTGACAATTTTTTTAAATTCATGTATCTAAAATTAAAGACAGTGGAGTCACAGGGATGAAGGTGAAATAAAAACCAGATGAGAGAAGGAAAATGAATGCTGATAAACTGGTAATAAATAAAGAAATGAGAGAAGTCTAGTTATATCACAGGGAAATGTGGTACAATAGAAGTTAGTCAAATGCTAAATTGTTCTTGCTTTAAATTTATTAGATTGACCACTAAAACAAAAATGAGTTTTTGCTTTTCAATTTCTAGCCAGATTTTATAAATTGTCTGAACTAGTCATTCTCAGAGAAGATTCACAATCAATACTATACTAGTGGTGAGAGTGACATCCTTGTCTTCTTCCTTATTGTAGAGAAAAAGCTTCAACTTTTCACCATTGGGGATGATGTTAGATGTGGGTTTGTCCTAAATGGCCTTTATTATGTTGAGATATGTTCCTTCTAAACCAACTCTGATGAGTGTTTTATTATGAATGGATGTTAAATTTTGTTAAATGCTTTCTCTGCATCTATTGAGATGATTGTGTGATTTTTATCCTTCATTTTGTTATTATGGTATATCACATGATTGACTTGCAGACATTGAACCATCCTTGCATCCCTGGAATAAATCCTACTTGATTATGGTGTATGACCCTATTTCTATATTGTTGAATTCTGTTTGCTCATATTTTGTTGAGGATTTTTATATCTATATTTATCAAAGATATTGGCTTGTAATTTTCTTTTTTTGTAGTTTCTTTGTCTGGTTTTGGTATTAGTGTAATTATGGCCTTGTAGAATAAATTAGGGAGTGTTCCCTCCTCTTCAATTTTTGGGGATAGTTTGAGAAGGACAGGTATTAGCTCTTCTTTTTATGTTTGGTAGAATTTCCCTGTAAAGCTGACTGGTCCTGGACTTTTGTTTGCTGGGAGGTTTTTTGTTTGTTTGTTGTTTTGTTTTTTTGTTTTTTTTTACAGATTCTATTTCACTACTAGTGATTAGTCTGTTCAGATTTTCTACTTCTCCCTGATTCAGTCTTTGAAGATTGTATATTTCTAGAAATTTATTCATTTCTTCTATATTGTCCAATTTGTTGGCATATAACTGTTCATACTATTCTCTTATGATTTTATGTATCTCTGTGATATCTGTTGTTATTTCTCCTCATTCATATCTCTATTTGTTTATTTGGGCCCTATATCTTTTTTTTCTTGATGAACCTGGCTAAAGGCTATGAATCTTTGTTTGTCTTTTCAAAAATCCAGCTCTTGGATTTATTGATCTTTTCTTTTCTTTTTTTTTTTTTTTGGTCTCTTATTTATTTCTGATCTTTATTATATTGTTCATTCTGCTGAGTTTGGGCTTTGTTTGTTCTTCTTTCTCTAATTCCTTTATATTGTAGGTTAAGTTATTTATTTGAGATTTTCTTGTTTCTTGACGTAGGCCTGTATCACTATAAATTTCCCTATTTGAATTGCTTTTGCTGCATCCCATAGATTTTGGAAAGTTTTTTCCATTTCCGTTTGTCTTGAGTATTTTCTGATTTCTTCTTTAATTACTTCATTGACCCATTGTTTTTTTAGTAACATATTGTTTATTCTCTACGTATTTGTGTTTTTCCCTTATTTTTTCCCTGTGATTGATTTCTAGTTTTATATCATTTTTGTCAGAAAAAAATGCTTGATATAATTTCTGTCCTTTCAATTTGAGACATGTTTTGTGACCTAGCATGTGATCTATCCTGGAAAACATTCCATGTGTACTTAAAAAGAATGTGTGTTCTGCTGTTTTGGGATGGAATGTCCTGTACATATCTATTAAGTCAACTGTGCTAATATGTCATTTAGACTGCTATTTTCTGATTTCCTGCCTGGATGATCTATCCACTGTAAATGGGGTGTTAAAATCCCCTACTATTTTTCTGTCATTGTCATTTTTTTCCCTTTATGTTTGTTAATATTTGCTTTATTTAGGTGCTACTAATATAGGCGCATATATGTCAACAAATGCTATATTCTCTTCCTGTATTGCTCCCTTTGTCACTATATAATGCCCTTCTTTGTCTTTTGTTATAGTTTTTTTTTTTAGATGTTGGGTGTAGGAGTTTATTAATTAATTTATTTTTGCTGTGTTGGGTCTTCGTTTCTGTGCGAGGGCTTTCTCTAGTTGTGGCAAGCGGGGGCCACTGTTCATTGCGGTGCGCGGGCCTCTCACTACCATGGCCTCTCTTGTTGCGGAGCACAGGCTCCAGACGTGCAGGCTCAGTAGTTGTGGCTCACGGGCCTAGTTGCTCCATGGCATGTGGGATCCTCCCAGACCAGGACTCGAACCCGTGTCCCCTGTATTAGCAGGCAGATTCTCAACCACTGCGCCACCAGGGAAGCCCCTTGTTATAGATTTTGTTTTAAAGTCTATTTTGTCTTATGTGCACATTGCTACCCCTGCTTTCTTGTCATTTCCATTTGCATGAAATACCCTTTTCCATCCCCTCACTTTCAGTCTATGTGTGTTTTTAGTTCTGAAGTGAGTCTCTTGTAAGCAGCATATGGATGAGTCTTGTTTGTTTTTAAATCCAATAAGCCACCTTATTTTTTAATTGGAGCGTTTAGTCTATTGACATTTAAACAGGTATGCATTTATTGCCATTTTGTTACTTGTTTTCTTGCTGTTTTTGTAGTTCTTCTCTGTTCTTTTCTTTTACTTTCTTCCCTGTAGTTTGATGACTTTCTTTAGTTCTATGCTTGTGTTCCTTTCTCTCTAGTTTTTGTATATCTATTGTAGGTTTTTGATTTGTGGTTAACATAGCAGTCATATATGTTGCCCTATACTTTGTATACTTATTTTAAACAGGTAGTCATTTAAGTTCAAATACATTCTAAAAGATCTTCATTTTTTACTTCCCTCCCCCCATATTTTGTGTCTTTGATGTCATATTTTACATTTACTTGTTTATCCCTTCTCTGTTTATTGTAGTTATAGTTGATTTTTGTCTTTTAATATTCATACTAGTTTATTTACTTGGTTGATCCACAGTCTTTTCTCTATATTTGCCCTTATTAGTGGGGTTTTTCCTTTCCAATAAATACTTACTTTTTGTTGGCGCTTTTACTTTTCCACTTAGAGAAGACCCTTTAACATTTCTTTTCAGGTCAGTTTAGTATTGATGAACTCTTAGTTTTTGCTTGTCTGAGAAGTTCTTTTATCTCTTCTTCAATTTTGAATGATAATCTTTTTGAGTAGAGTATCCTAGGTTATAGGTTTTCCCCTTCCAGTGCTTTAAGTATATCATGCCACTTCCTTTTGGCCAGCAATGTTTCTGCAGAAAAATTGGCTGATAGCCTTATGGGGGGTTCCCTTGTATGTGACTATTTGTTTTTCTTTTGCTGCCTTTAGAATTCTCTCTTTATCTTTAACTTTTGCCGTTTTAATTTTTGGTGTGGGTATCACTGGTTTCATCTTGTTTGGGACTCTCTGTGATTCCTGCACTTGGTTATCTGTTTCCTTCTTCAAGTTCAGGAAGTTTTTAGGCCATAATTTCATCAAATACCTTCTAGACCCCTTTACCTCTCTCTTATCTTTCTGGGACCCCTATAATACAAATGTTGGTATGCTTGGTGTTCTTTCAGAGGTCCCTTAAACAGTTCTTATTTTTTCAATTTGTTTTTCTTTTTGCTGCATGGTTGGGTGATTTGTATTATTCTGTCTTTCAGATCACTTATGGATTCTACTATATCACTTAATCTGCTGTTAATTCCTTCTAGTGTGTTTTTCATTTCATTTATTGTATTCTTCAGTTATGTTTTTTTTTTTTTTTTTACATTTTTTCTAGTTTCTTGTATTTTAACAAGAAAGTGTGTTCATCTGTTCTTTTCCCTAGTTTAGTTTAGTTACCTATCCCAGTCTTGAGGGGTGTCTTCATGTGGGAGCTTTTCTGGGTAGTCTACCTGTGCCCAGTGGCTTTGGTGGGAGGTCTGGATATGAAGTGAGCACTAGTCATGTCTTCCCCCAGGGTGTGCTACAGTTCTCAACTTAGTGGGAGGTGGGACTGGAGAGGGAGGGGCTAGAGCCAGAGCCTGGTGTGAGCCATGGCTTCTCCTCTGCTCAGTGGCCAACAGGACCCTATGGGGGTGGGGTCGGATTCCAAGTTGCTGGAACAGAAGCCCTGAGGGTCAGATCCAAGCTGGCTCTGTTCCCTCTAAGTGTGTGCTCTATCCCCTCCCAGCATTTTCACTTTTGCTACAGGGAAGAGCCATGCTGGAGTGAGCACCTTTTGTAGACAAGGACACTCACTGGGGTGGTCCAGGCATGCCAGTCAGAGTTACGGCTGCTCCAGATTTGCCCCCTCATTGAGCACCAGTAACAGGTGCCCTCACCCTTGTTCAGATGCTCTGCTATGTCTGAGCTGACACAAATGTGCATTCTCCTTGGCAGCAGCAGCCTTTGCCCTAGAGGAGAGCTACACCACAGAGCAAAAGGGGCCTGTCTGGGTAATTGGTTTGGGCTGGAGTATGTGCTGGGGCATTCCCGAAACCACGCAGAGCTCCAGACCACTCCTGATCTGCTGCCCCTGTGAGCACCGTTAATGGCTACTCTCGCCCATTTGGAGGCCATGTCTGATCCAGGTCAGTTCTGTCCCCCACAACCATGCACTCTCCTTGGCTATGGCAGACTTCACCCTAGTTTTGCTGGTGTCAGACCCCAGGGATGGGGCACCCAACATGTGGTTTGAAACACTCCCCAGGGAAGATTTCTGAGCCTGTGTAATCCCTCCCCTTCCAGCAGTGCAGGTCCTAACTTGATCCCTCCTCTTCCCTCTCTACCTGATTCATTGTGGATCATTCTTATAGTCTTGGTTGTAGGAGAGTCTTTCTGACAGTCTCCAGTTTGTTTTCAGTGAGAATTGATCCACATGTAGATGTATTTGTGTGTGTTCTTGTGGGGAGAGGAGCTCCACATCTTCCTACGCCGTCATCTTGATCTCCTCCCTGGACATCTTGAGGAGGATATTTTAAATAAAATACCACAGCAAAACAAAGTACTAAATGTAATCTATAACAGTATATGAAATCATATGTATCTCATACGAAATCCTTGACTTTATAAATACACACAAAGCTATTCTCGACTTATGCAGTATTTCACAACTATAAAATGCTGAATATAGTCCTATAATACGGTTTTGTAATTATATTTTAATCCATATCCAGCATATTTACCACAATTATCTTTTAATCTTATCTTAATGAATGGAAACATAACTGAAGAGTAAAATATTCAAATTCATCATTTCTCATTATGTAGCTCAATTTGAGACGTTATTTTAGAAAATCAAAGTAGTTGTAATATATATGCAAAAATAATGGAAATACTTATTAAATTTATTGCGCTTCTATATTTCTTATATGACATAACATAGAGAGCATCGAATATTCTCCATTCAGGGATAGATATACAATCTGTTGGTCAAGAATGCTTATCATTATGGCACGTTTAATCTTCAGAAATACTGCCTACAGTCCTGGAAGGCACTGAATATTTATTCTTAGTTTTTGTTTCCGTAGAAAATTTTAGTGGAGAGTTAAAGATATCAGGAGCAAAGGGGACATAACAGTCCATCACAGCACAGAGCTAGAGTATAACACACCCCAAGAATGCATGGAACATACCTTCTCTTGTACAGTTTTGTTCAGGTATTGTAACCATAAAATGTGTACTCTGAGGGAGCTAGGAAAAAAATAGCTTCAAATGGTGGAGAAGAAATTGTGCCTTGTTATGGAAAAAAAAATTAAACCCAATCCTAGAAGATATGTTAGCTGGCATGAGATACTGAAGGATGTGCCTGTCAGTAAATGAAGCGGGAAAGATGTAGACCAAGGCAGGCTCCCAAGAAGAACCAGCAAGGGAGAAACTGGGAGAAACAACAAGACTATCTTCTTCAGAGGGCTGGGCTCAGGGGGCCATCATCAGTGCTCTAAAAAGTCATATAAAGTTCGGCTTCTCTCCAGGTTCTTCAGTTCTCAGCACAAAACATTTTCTGAACCACCAGCTAAATTTCATCTCTGTGAGAGATTGTGTGTGTATTTACACATCATTAATCCTGAATATCTAGGATTGGGACTGGCACACATAAGGCATGTAATTGTCTATTAAATGCATGAAGGAATGGAAAGGGTAAAAACTCTTGATGAAGAAACTCACTTGATACATTTAGATGCCAGTGGAACCTGTGGCATGTATACACTGAGTATTATGTGGAGCTCAAATGGTGATAGTAGCATGTATGCGACTGACACAATCCAGCAAGTACTGATTATCTGCTAATTGCAAGACATGAGACATGATGCTTACTGATATAAAGATAAATATCTGCCCTCCATTGCTTACAGTCTAATTTAGAAGATTCAGGTCATTGGAATTAAAAACGAAAAAACAAAAGCTACTAAGATGACATCATTACCCCTAGGGATTTTCAGACTAATAGAGGAAAGAGACATGCAAATAAAATAACTGTAACTCATTATGATACCAGAGGCACATAGAGCAAACCTGCAATGTGGTGAGTATTTAAAAATTTTGTTCTGTGAATCAATACAACTTTCAACTTTTTGTAGAAATACAGAAAAGTAATTCAAAAGTATATCTAGAATGTTTAGCTTGAGCTATCGGTGGATACTAGAACAAAGGGGAGGAGCAAGTTTGTAAGGAAGATATTGATTCTGGACCTATCTTAGGATATTTGAAGCCGATAGTATAAGACAATTGACACAGATTGAGAAAAGAAGAATACAAGAGCAGGATTCTGGAAAACAAAAACAGTGAAGGGGCCAACAAAGAAAGAAGTTAGAAGAGAACCAAGGAATAGATGTTTTCTAGGACAGAACAGTCAACAATGTCATCATTTATAAAATGATACAACTAAGCAGACTATAGCAAATGCTCATAGGCTACTGCTAGGGAGGCATGAAAGAGGAAAGGTTGTGGATTAAGAAAACTCAGCGAGCATGTAGTAGAATTGGTAATGGGCAGATGACAATATGAAAGCAAGACTAGGAAGAAAATGAGAGGAATTACCAGTTATAGAATGTTTTTAAATTTTTTAGGTGGGAAATCTGAGGCACCATTGTATATGTTCATATCAATAAAGATTTGCGAGCATTGCCTTCTGACAAGAATATAATCCAATAAATAATTTTTTTTCCATTATATCACAGCATTTTTCATGGAAAATACTTCTGTAATAATTTTATTAATGACAGTGGTGTGGCTCTTTCCAATGAGCAGTGTAACAATTATCAGAGTATGTTGTGGAGTAAATAAAATGGTAGAAAACCAGGAATTCAGGAAGTGATGCCCCACAATCTAAAACAGAATTATGTCCACATTAGTGGAAATTATTTTTACAAAGAAAATCTCTGTATTTATTTGTTTCTACTTAGAATTATAGCTTCTAAGTTCTAGCATCACATTTTATTTGTTTGTTTTTTTCTTTCTAGTAGTCAGTGATAAGTACCACCTTATATGCCATGATGATTTTATATAGTAATTCCTTTGGTTCATCTTGCAGTTCTGCCAAAATGTCATGTTATTTTCTTGGACTCACAACTTCCTTTCAGATGCTCCCACAGGACTGTAAATGACAGTCTTTTAAAGACACTCATTTCTGCCACAGCTGTGTGGCAACTCCAAGGCACAGCTTTGTATACCTGTATTCCTATTCCTTGCCATTGTTCCAAGCGACCTTACTAGCTGAGCAAATTATGATGGTGTTGGGGCCCAGTGGGAATCTAAGAGGCTGAGGGGAAAGGCCAGGCAAGAAGAAATATCAGATGATGATGTTTATGAAGTCTCTTTCAAATGGCAGGTTTTTGATCCTATAATTCTTCTTATACCTAGATGAAGCCTCCTGAGTATTGACGAAGGCAGCTCCCTTTACAAGGTAGAAATTCCACTGGCACTAATTAAAATAGTACTGAAGCTTCTCCTTCCCTCTCCTTTTGAGATTTGGATTTTTTCAAAACAGGATTTTGATAGTCAAAGAAGGAAAGTTTAATGATATGATTAAACAGGGATTGATTAAGACAGTCAAATTACCTATACTGGAGCAAAATTTGCAAGAGACTGAAAACATTTCGGAGGTTACAAGTTGGCAAGAAAAGCGTTGGAGATCTCAATCCTGAAGAATTATCTCAAGTCCATTTTGCTGCTTGCTTTGATCATTTTTCAATGTGAAGTTAAATCTTTCAAAGCTGCTAATTCTCATTCAAAGTGCAGAGGAGTTCCAAAGGATTTAAATCACATCTGTAAGTGTCTGTAATAGCATCCATGGTTATTTCACAGTAATTTAGAAGACCACTTTCAGGATGAGTGACTCATTCTAAGTATTATCATAGAAAACCTGTTAAAAAAAAAAAAAAGACTGCTGTTTGCATTTTAAACTTCAGAGGCACTGCTCAGATTTTAAGTTTTCACAGAAGAGGATTGTTATGGTTAGGCATTGAAAGAGACAAAAAGAAAAAATATAAACAAGTACAGTGAAAAATGCAGTAGAAATCGTTTCACGTTGTCTCTGTACTGGGGTATTTGCTACATTCCCTGCTGTTAACCAGCTGACGGCATCTAAGTTATTTTCAAAGACATGAAATTTCAACATGTAAAATGAGATAAAGAAGACACATTGCTTTGGAACAAGGAATTTTCTTGCAGGCAAAATAGGTATCTATGGCAATTTTAAATTAAAAAACTTAATTATTAAATTTTTTTAATCTGTTAAATCTCTAAATGTACCCTTGTTTCTGTAAAAATGTAAAATATAAAAAGAAAGAAAAGAAAGGAGAGAAAGGGAGGGAGGAATAAAGAATGAAGGAATACTGGTTGTTGAAGGAAAAAAGAAAAATACAGTGAAGGCTGAGAAGGAAAGAAACAGGAAGAAGGAGGCAGGGAAGAGAAAGAAAAGAGATAAGGATAAATACAAAGAGTGACTGTTAAATTGAATGGGCAGAACTCTTGGATTGCAATTCAGTAAACACTTTAATAAGACTAAAATAACCTGTAATATGGTAATCAAGCAGTATTGCAAGCTGGTTTCCCTGAGAAGCTGACTCTGAGTCAGAATATGGTGTGCAGGATGCTTATTAAGGTTGTACTTTTCAGATAAACTCTTGTGGAAGCCAGGGGAAAAAAGGAGCAAATAGCCAGAAAGAACTTTAATAACCTCTACAGCCATCAGTCATTTGATTTGGGCCATGCCAGGGAAGTGTATGACCTTGGGTGAAGTGGAGCTCTGAAGTCAAGTAATTCCTGAAGACATTGACAGCTGAAAGCTGGCTTCTGACAGCACTCCCAGGAGGTAGGACAAAATAGTCCTTCAAAGAAGGGACATATAGATAGTGAGCACATTGTAACATTCACCAAAGTTTAACCCTTGTTCTGCTCTCTCTACTTCTTAGCATAAATTCTTGCAGCAGATCCTTCAGGGTATCTGGAGGGCTGTCTTCCCTGGGGTAAATCAAAAGAGGAAGGGTAGGGTGATAAACTATTGCCCACAATGCTGAAGCTTATCTTGGGTCCACAACTGATATTTTTTGTCTGCCTCAATATTCATTCTAGATCTCCTTTATGCTTAGCGAGCACCTCTGATGGTCTTGGTAATTACTGGTGGCATGACACAGCCTCTCATGGTGAGGAGTCTGAATCCCAAGTCATGGTGGTTTCTTCAGGGTGAGGTTGCTATACTTGTCTATATGGGATTGGAGTACCAAAGAGGCACATAGGTGGATCACGTAGGTGCTAAACATATTTCTCCCTGCCCCATTTGTTATAGCAGACTTTTGTTATTCTGATGATCATAGTCAATTATCCCCACCAGAGAGAGCTTTATTTTCTTCCCATCTAGTCCCTTAGCAAAAGAAATCTAGAGTTCCCAGGTGATGCTCATAGCTTATAGCTGAATTAGTCACTTGCTGTATCCCCTGGTGAAATTTGCTCCCTCTTTAGGGATCAGGACATCTAAACTATCAGAGCCCAGATGTAATGGAAGGGGAAGCACAACTTCCCAAGGAGGTCATGCAAGTGAAAGCAGTGCTTCTACTCCTTCTAATTCTTGGTTCGATTCCTTGGTTCTCTGATTCATGTGTTTTGCCTTATGGAGCAATAACATCATATCAGTGTCTGATTTCAAATATACACTACTTCTGGGAATATGGTTTCTCATCCTCTAAAGTATGGTCTTCAATCTAGAACTTCAGTTGTGCCTTCTGCAGGATGTTCTAAAGCTCTCTCAGACCTGCAGCTTCTGGATGGTGTGATATGTGATCCTACGTTTTGGGACCTAGTCTCATATTTCTTTGCTATATAGAAGGCCCCTGGTCTGATGCAGTATGATGTGAGATTCCATTCTGGTAGATAAAACGTTTGGTAAGTCCCAGGAGAGTGATGCTAACTGAAGCCCATTAGACAAAATGAAACAATGCACATCTGATGACATATCTCCTCCTGCCAGAATGTATTTTTGCTCAGTATAATCAGATTCCCACTAAGTGACCATGTGGTCTCATTGGGAACTGAACATTGGTCTCGTTCTCTGGAAGGTTGGGCCTTTGGCAGCAGCATTGCTAGATCTGCTTTGCTATCTCTGTTTTTATTGCTGGGCTTATGCATAGTCTCAATCACTGACACCATGATCCCTTTACTCATGTATGGATTGTGCCAGCACTGGGGTGGCCAGTGACAAAGGTGAGAAATCAACTGGTCAAGTAATTTTATTTGGTGGTTTAATGTCTCTCTCGTGGCAGATGCTCTCTGGTAGACATTAACATAAGAAACAGAGGTCATCACACTTTACGCATACTCCCATGTGTCCATCCATCAGCCGTAACATTAATTTTAATTTACCTACTTTGTAGGTAGCACACAACCCAAGGTACTGTTACACTTCTTTGTTATCCAAGACTAGTGCTGAATTTTTTTCTGTAAGGTCCATCAAACCTAAAAATTGTGTTCTTTTCTGAACCCTAAGTCCATTGTACATTGCAGCTGTTTGACAAATGCTCTTTGAATCAAGAGCTCTTTGAATCAAAGCTCTTTGAATCAAGTTTAGCTGTATATAAAAAAAAAAAAATTGGAAAAAAAAATTGGCCTACTGGGCCTTATCCAATTTAAGGAAGTGTGCTTGGCCACTGAAAATCATTAGACCATTATTTTGGGTGACTGTTTCCAAAAGAAATCAATTTCTACACAAATAAATTCTAACCATGTTTACGTTTAATTTGAATTTTCTAAGTCATTAAATCTAAATCCTAAAAACCTGTCTATTTACAGTATATTTTAATTATTAAAACTCTTCTCTAATTTAGTTGACAGTTATATGTCTAAATCAGTGCATCTTAAGTAAGGTTTTCAGGATGCCTGTGTTCTAAAATTTCAATACCTTTGAACTTTTAATAATGATTTTTAAACATTACGTTTTGTATTATATGTTAATCTTTTAAAATGTAAGTGTACTTTGAGTAAACTGGATGGTTAACATAAACAAGTTCTACGAAATTTCAGATCTTAAATTTGCTAATTATATTATGATATGCACATATGAAAATGAACACTTATTGATGCTATTTTAATTGACATTATTAAAAAATAGGGCACCTAAAAACACAACGAATGCATTAATGGCAAGTGAAGCCTGAATGATACCATGGTGTGCTGCACTGGAAAGCAAAAATGTGGAGGTAGAAGTTGGTAATATTTTCTTGTCATAGAAAATAAAGATATTTAAATTTATCGGAAGTTTAGAAAATTAGTATCCTGCTTACATTTTTACAACCTCATCATTAGAAATATTCCCGTTATTACTATAAAGGAATAATTAACCATTCCTTCTGTGATGTCAAGGATATTGTGATGTAGAGAATTATTCTCTCAAACTATTCCATCATTGACATAGGGGTACTTCATCAAGTCATCTAGAATTCCATCATTGACATAGGGGTACTTCATCAAGTCATCTAGAATTACTATATGAAGTGCTCATTATTCAAGCTGTCAAATTTGATCTAAACATTATTTTTAGGACATAAGATTTTCTCTTTTCAATCAAAGAAAGTAAATTGTGATGGCCGAATGTGTATATTTTTACTTTGACTAGCATTTTAAGTAATTCTTTTTCTTACCTGCAATTGTCTGCCTGTACTGTAATTACCATATATATTTTTCCTGTATTCAGCCACCTGACATTACATACAATTTTTCCTCCATTGCCTGCCGTCATTGATAGATGTTTGTTATGGTTCCCTCAAGTCATAGAGGGTAGATTGACTTACTAATTCCATCAATGGAGTATAAGCTGCCTGGAGCAATACGTCAGTATGTAAGCTTCAAATCAGGTTCCAAGCAACAAAAGACCAAATTAAGTCTACTAGTGCTTGGATTCATTCAAAAGTTAGATACGATTCCCTTTATCTTTAAGAATATAAATTAGATAGAAAAATAAGCAAAAGGAGGAATGCCTCTAAGTTACATTATCAAGTAAATTTTAAACTCAGCAATTGTTTATGTAGAAATCTTATATAAGTGATCATAAATATTCATAAGTGGTGCCATTCTCTGTCCTTTTTTTAAAAAAAATAAATGTATCTATTTATTTTTGGCTGCATGGCGTCTTCGTTGCTGCGTGCAGGCTTTCTTTTGGTTTCGGCGAGCAGGAGCTCTCTTCAGTGCGGTGCGCTGGCTTCTCATTGCGGTGGCTTCTGTTGTGGAGCACGGGCTCTAGGCACGCAGGCCTCAGTAGCTGTGACACGCAGGCTCAGTAGTTGTGACACACGGGCTTAGGTGAGCCATGGCATGTGGGATCCTCCCGGACCAGGGCTCGAACCCACGTTTCCTGCATTGGCAGGTGGATTCTTAACCACTGCCCCACAAGGGAAGCCCTCTCTGTCCTTTTTGTGTTCAGTTTTATTCTACCATTTCCCATCATTCAATATCAACTAGTTTATTTCTTTAAAATTAATAAATTATAAAAATAATGTACACTGTTATTTTATGAATTGGTTTTCTAGTTTTTCTTTGTATTCATATAGACGATTAGAAAGAATAGTTAATTCTCCTAAACATTTGTAAAGCATTTCCTGATACCCTAAAACTCTACAATTTCTTTCCAATTCTGTATGTCTTAATGGGTAGAAATTTTACCATCATTATTTCAAAAAAAAATCATCTTTTACCAGACTTAATATTTTTTGTATTATTTATGAAAATAAAAATGAAAACCAAAACAGCATCACTTTTCCTTTCCAATATTTAACTACACATGATAAAAACTGGTTTAAAATCATTGCAGAAGATAATAGAAAAAATATTTTGTGTACTTACTATTAAGCAGTCCTCATGCTAGGAGTTGTTTCTATCCTCACTTTACAAATAAAAAAGTTTTAAACTGTTAACTGACTAATTAATGAATATAGAAGTCAGTGATTCAGTTGGGATCTTCCCCCTCTTCCACAGAATCCTCAAATTCCTACACTTATGTACTATTTATGTACTAAATGTACTATCATTTTACTGAAACATCAAATAATAACCCTAACAGGTTAAAAGGACAGCTGCTGGAATGGCTGGATCAGGTTTTGAGAATACTCTAGTGGACATATCACCGGTAAACATGGTTCCATCAGTACCTTCCTTGGTTTGAGATATATCCCTTAACCCCTTATTTCAAAAACAAATATGTAGAATCTTTCTATAGCAGCTAATTATCCTTTTGATGATCCTATTTAGGCTCCTGGCATATCCTGCTTCTGTGAAATGCAAATGTTGAGTATTCTACTGAAGATACAGTCTTCCCTTGATATCTGCAGGATATTGGTTCCAGGTTCCCCCCCCCCCAGCCCCTCCTACCAGCAAAATCCATAGAAGCTCAAGTCCCTTCTATAAAATGGCATAGTATTTGCATATAACCTATGCACATCTTCCCATGTACTTTAAATCATCTCTAGATTACTTATAATACTTAATACCAATGTAAATGTTATGTGAAATGTTGCCAGCACATGGCAAATTCAATTTTTCCTTTTTGGAACTTTCTGGAATTTTTTGTTTCCCAAATATTTTCAATCCAAGGTTGATTGAATCTGGGGATGCAGAACCTACAGATATGGAGGACTGATTGTTCTCTTGGTTTCAAGTATATGACACTTCAAAAGAAGAGGAGATAGCAATGTAAGGGAGCTCAGGAAGAGGAGTCAAAGGACTCGACTGCTTAAGAAAGGTCAACTCCTACCCATGGGCCCAATCCTTCTGCCTCTACTCTCTTTTCCCAATTTTAAGAAACATAAAAAATAATTTAACCTGGAGTTAGTGGCATAATGAAATAAGCAATATAGGGATTCATTTTGTCATATAGAATTTATCGAAAAAATATGTTGATTGCTTAGATCCTTACCATATACTGTAGAATGAGACGTTGTACCTCTTATTTTTTAAAAATCTATTTATTCATTTGTTTTTATTTTTGGCCGTGTAGGGTCTTCATTGCTGTGTGCGAGCTTTCTCTAGTTGCAGCAAGTGGGGGCTACTCTTCGTTGTGGTGCGCGGGCTTCTCATTGTCGTGGCCTCTCTTGTGGAGCACGGGATCCAGGCACGCGGGCTCTAGGGCGCAGGCTCAGTAGTTGTGGCACATGGGCTTATTTGCTCCGCGGCATGTGAGATCTTCCCGGGCCAGGGATCGAACCTGTGTCCCCTGCACTGGCAGGCGGATTCTCAACCTATGCCACCAGGGAAGCCCTGCACCTCTTTTAATATTAGCTAGGGCAAAGTCATCCTTCTATCTGTCAAACAATGGAAGGACTATTTTGTTAACTGCTACATATATATATATATATATATATATATATATATATATATATATATATATGTAGTGCCATCCCACAGATGCCAGATTGAAAGTCTGTTTTCTTTGATCTTCATATTTATTGTCTTCTGGCTTCTGCAGAGTAAGTGTCAAACATTCTACAGTGTATGCATATTCCATGCAGCATTTAAAAACTGGAGACGTTTCTCCTTGTTCCAAAGAAGGAGGGTAGGGAAGCCTACTAAAATCAATTTTGCATATATAATTCAGAATTAGCTATAAGAATATCTACTGATTATTTTCACAGTATGACTTGTGCAATTGGTGTTGGCAACCAGTTCTTTTGTATTTATTTGATGAAATTTGAAATTTTTATATTACTTACCAATCTATATTAGAAAAGGGAAACTATGATTTCATTTTAAGTATTTTGCTTCATTATTATGAGTTAAAATTCCTATTTATGCCTATTAGTATAAATAGTATTGTAATCCTTATTAAAACCTCTAAAATCTTACCAAATATAAGTTTAATGTTTTATTTATTTCTCTCCCTCTTTTTTCTTTGTTTTATTGAGATATAATTGACATACAGCGCTGTATAAGTTTAAAGTGTACAGCATAATGATTTGACTTACATACATCATGAAATGATTATCACAGTAATTTTAGTGACTACCCATCATCTCATATAGATTCAAAATTAAAGAAATATAAACAATATTTTTTCTTGTGATGTTTCATATGTAACATACAGCAGTGTTAATCATACTTACCATATTGCATGTTACATACCTAGTACTTATTTGTCTTATAACTTGTACCTTGACTGCCTTCATCCACTTCTCCCTCCCCACAACACCATCTGGTAAAACACAAATCTGATCTCTTTTTCTATGAGTTTGTTTGTTTGTTTGCTTGTTTTTGTAGTATAATTGACCTAAAACACTGTTACTTCCTAATGCACAACATAGTGATTCAATATTTCTATGTATTTCAAAATGATCATCACAATAAGTCTAGTTATGATATATCAGCATACAAACATATTCCATAGTTATTGACTATATTCCCCACACTATACATTTCGTATCTGTGATTCATTTATTTATTTATTTATTTTTTGGCGGTATGCGGGCCTCTCACTGTTGTGGCCTCTCCTGTTGTGGAGCACAGGCTCCGGACGCACAGGTTCCGGACGCACAGGCTCAGTGGCCATGGCTCACAGGCCCAGCCGCTCCACGGCATGTGGGATCTTCCCGGACCGGGGCACGAACCCGTGTCCCCTGCATCGGCAGGCGGACTCGCAACCACTGCACCACCAGGGAAGCCCTGATTCATTTATTTTGAAACTGGAAGTTGGTTCTTCTTAATCTCCCTCACCTATTTCTTTCCTTCCCACACCACTCTCCCCTCTGGCAACCATCTGTTTGTTCTCTGTATCTATACCTCTGTATCTGTTCTGTTATGTTTGTTCATTTGTCTTGCTTTTTAGATTCCACATATAAGTGAAATCACACAATATTTGTCTTTATCATCTGGGTCATTTCACTTAGCATAATAACCTCTCTAAGTCCATCCATGTTATTGCAAATAGCAAGATTTCATTCTTTTTTGTGGCTGAGTAATATTCCGTTGTACATGTATATACTACATTTTCTTTATCCATTAATCTATTGATGAGCACTTGGGTTGCTTCCATATCTTGGCTATTATAAATAATGCTGCAGTGAACACAGGGCTGTGTATATATTTTCTAATTACTGTTTTCGTTTTCCTCAGATAACTACCCAGGAAAAGAATTGCTGGATCATATGGTAGTTCTATTTTTAATGTTTTGAGGAATCACAAAACTGTTTTCTGTAGTGGTTATACCAATTTAAACATGCACACACAGTGCATTAGGGTTCCCTTTTCTCCACATCCTCGCCAATATTTGTTATTTGTTGTCTTTTTGATAATAGCTATTTTGACAGGTGTGAGGTGATATCTCATTTGTGGTTTTGATTTGCATTTCCCTAATGACTAGTGACGTTGTACATCTTTTCATGTGCCTGTTGGCCATTTGGGTGTCTTCCTTGGAAAATTGTCTATTCAGATCATCTGCCCATTTTTTAATTGTATTTTTTTGTTTTTTTGATGTTGAGTTGTATGAGTTTTTGTATATTTTGGGTATTATCCCCTTATTGGATATATTGTTTGTAAATATCTTCTCTCATTCAGTAGGTTGCCTTTTCATTTTGTTGATAGTTTCCTTTGCTGTGCAAAAGGCTTTTAGTTTGATGTAGTCCCATTTGTTTATTTTTGCTTTTGGTTCCCTTGCCTAAGGAGATATATCCACAAAGATATTTGGGACTGATGTCAAAGGGCTTACTGCTTATGTTTTCCTCTAGAAGTTGTATAATTTCAGGTCTTACATTTAAGTCTTTAATCCATTTTGAATTTACTTTTGTGCATGGTGTGAGAGGGTAGTCCAGTTTGATTTTTTTGAATATAGCTGTCCATGTTCCCCAGCACCATTTACTGAGGAGGCTGTCTATACCCCATTGTATATTCTTGCCTCCTTTGTTGTATCAGGTGATAGTCTTATGGGAATTCCGTTATATATGACTCTGTTTCTCTCTTGCTGCCTTTAGAATGCTCTCTTTATTGTTCAGTTTTGCCATTTTAATTGTGATATATCTTGGTGTGGGTCTATTTGGATTCATCTTGTTTGGGACCCTCTTTGCTTCCTGTACATGGGTATCTTTTTTTTTTTCCCAGGTTTTGGAATCTTCCAGCCACTATATTTTCAACCCCCTTTTCTCCTACTTTTCCTTCTAGGGCCGCTATAATGAGAATGGTGGAACAGTTCATGTTATCCTAAAGATCTCTTAAAATGTTCTCATTTTTAAAAATTTGTTTTTCTTTCTGCTTTTCTAATTGGGTGATTTCTATTATTCTGTCTTCTAAATCACTTACGCATTCTTCCATATCACCTAGTCCGCTCTTATTTTTTATTTTGTACATCGTTATTGGAGTATAATTGCTTTATAATGGTGTGTTAGTTTCTGCTTTATAACAAAGTGAATCAGTTATACATACACATATGTTCCCATATGTCTTCCCTCTTGCGTCTCCCTCACACCCACCCTCCCTATCCCACCACTCTACGTGGTCACAAAGCACGGAGCTAATCTCCCTGTGCTATACGGCTTCTTCCCACTAGCTATCTATTTTACGTTTGGTAGTGTATATATGTCCATGCCACTCTCTCACTTTGTCACAGCTTACCCTTCGCCCTCCCCATGTCCTCAAGTCCATTCTCTAGTAGGTCTCTATCTTTATTCCTATCTTACCCCTAGGTTCTTCATGACATTTTTTTTCTTAGATTCCATATATATGTGTTAGCATACGGTACTTGTCTTTCTCTTTCTGACTTACTTCACTCTGTATGACAGACTCTAGGTCCATCCACCTCACTACAAATAGCTCAATTTCGTTTCTTTTTATGGCTGAGTATTATTCCATTGTATATATGTGCCACATCTTCTTTATCCATTCATCTCATGATGGACACTTAGGTTGCTTCCGTCTCCTGGCTATTGTACATAGAGCTGCAATGAACATTTTGGTACATGACTATTTTTGAATTATGGTTTTCTCAGGGTATATGCCCAGTAGTGGGATTGCTGGGTCATATGATAGTTCTATTTGTAGATTTTTAAGGAAACTCCATACTGTTCTCCATAGTGGCTGTACCAATTCACATTCCCACCAGCAGTGCAAGAGAGTTCCCTTTTCTCCACAACCTCTCCAGCATTTATTGTTTCTAGATTTTTTGATGATGGCCATTCTGACCAGTGTAAGATGATATCTCATTGTAGTTTTGATTTGCATTTCTCTAATGATTAATAATAGCATTCTTTCATGTGTTTGTTTCATGTGTTTGTTGGCAATCTGTATATCTTCTTTGGAGAAATGTCTATTTAGGTCTTCTGCCCATTTTTGGATTTGGTTGTTTGTTCTTTTGTTATTGAGCTGCATGAGCTGCTTGTAAATTTTGGAGATTAATCCTTTGTCAGTTGCTTCATTTGCAAATATTTTCTTCCATTCTGAGGGTTGTCTTTTGCTCTTTTTTATGGTTTCCTTTGCTGTGCAAAAGCTTTGAAGTTTCATTAGGTCCCATTTGTTTATTTTTGTTTTTATTTCCATTTCTCTAGGAGGTGGGTCAAAAAGGATCTTGCTGTGATTTATGTCATAGAGTGTTCTGCCTATGTTTTCCTCTAAGAGTTTCCTAGTGTCTGGCCTTACATTTAGGTCTTTAATCCATTTTGAGCTTATTTTTGTGTATGGTGTTAGGGAGTGTTCTAATCTCATACTTTTACATGTACCTGTCCAGTTTTCCCAGCACCACTTATTGAAGAGGCTGTCCTTTCTCCACTGTACATTCCTACCTCCTTTATCAAAGATAAGGTGACCATATGTGCATGGGTTTACCTCTGGGCTTTCTATCCTGTTCCATTGATCTATATTTCTGTTTTTGTGCCAGTACCATGCTGTCTTGATTACTGTAGCTTTGTACTATAGTCTGGTCAGGGAGCCTGATACCTCCAGCTCCATTTTTCGTTCTCAAGTTTGCTTTGACTATTCGGTGTCTTTTGTGTTTCCATACAAATTGTGAAATTTTTGGTTCTAGTTCTGTGAAAAATGCCAGTGGTAGTTTGATAGGGATTGCATTGAATCTGTAGATTGCTTTGGGTCGTAGAGTCGTTTTCACAATGTTGATTCTTCCAATCCAAGAACATGATATATCTCTCCATCTCTTTGTATCATCTTTAATTTCTTTCATCAGTGTCTTATAATTTTCTGCATACAGGTCTTTTGTCTCCTTAGGTAGGTTTATTCCTAGATATTTTATTCTTTTTGTTGCAATGGTAAATGGAAGTGTTTTCTTCATTTCACTTTCAGATTTTTCATCATTAGTATATAGGAATGCCAGAGATTTCTGTGCATTAATTTTGTATCCTGCTACTTTACCAAATTCATTGATTAGTTCTAATAGTTTTCTGGTAGCATCTTTAGGATTCTCTATGTATAGTATCATGTCATCTGCAAACAGTGACAGCTTTACTTCTTCTTTTCTGATTTGGATTCCTTTTATTTCCTTCTCTTCTCTGATTGCTGTGGCTAAAACTTCCAAAACTATGTTGAATAATAGTGGTGAGAGTGGGCAACCTTGTCTTGTTCCTGATCTTAGTGGAAATGCTTTCAGTTTTTCACCATTGAGGATGATGTTTGCTGTGGGTTTGTCATATATGGCCTTTATTATGTTAAGGAAAGTTCCCTCTATGCCTACTTTCTGCAGGGTTGTTATCATAAATGGGGGTTGAATTTTCTCGAAAGCTTTCTCTGCATCTATTGAGATGATCATATGGTTTTTCTCCTTCAGTTCGTTAATATGGTGTATCACGTTGATTGATTTGCATATATTGAAGAAGCCTTGCATTCCTGGAATAAACCCCACTTGATCATGGTGTATGATCCTTTTAATGTACTGTTGGATTCTGTTTGCTAGTATTTTGTTGAGGATTTTTGCATCTATGTTCATCAGTGATATTGGCCTGTAGTGTTCTTTCTTTTTGACATCCTTGTCTGGTTCTGGTATCAGGGTGTTGGTAGCCTCGTAAAATGAGTTTGGGAGTGTTCCTCCCTCTGCTGTGTTTTGGAAGAGTTTGAGAAGGATAGGTGTTAGCTCTTCTCTAAATGTTTGATAGAATTCGCCTGTGAAGCCATCTGGTCCTGGGCTGTTGTTTGTTGGAAGATTTTTAATCACAGTCTCCATTTCAGTGCTTGTGATTGGTCTGTTCATATTTTCTATTTTTTCCTGATTCAGTCTTGGCAGGTTGTGCATTTCTAAGAATTTGTCCATTTCTTCCAGGTTGCCCATTTTATTGGCGTAGAGTACCTTGTAGTAATCTCTCATGACCTTTTGTATTACTGCACTGTCAGTTGTTACTTGTCCTTTTTCATTTGTAATTCTATTGATTTGAGTCTCTCCCTTTTTTTCTTGATGAGTCTGGCTAATGGTTTATCAATTTTGTTTATCTTCTCAAAAAAGCAGCTTTGGGCTTCCCTGGTGGCACAGTGGTTGAGAGTCCGCCTGCCGATGCAGGGGACACGGGTTCATGCCCTGGTCCGTGAAGATCCCACATGCCATGGAGCGGCTGGGCCCGTGAGCCATGGCCGCTGAACCTGCACATCCAGAGCCTGTGCTCCGCAACAGGAGAGGCCACAACAGTGAGAGGCCCGCGTACTGCAAAAAAAAAAAAAAAAGAAAAAAAAAGCAGCTTTTAGTTTTATTGATCTTTGCTATCGTTTCCTTCATTTCTTTTTCATTTATTTCTGATCTGATCTTTTTAATGTCTTTCCTTCTGTTAACTTTGCGGTGTTTTTGTTCTTCTTTCTCTAATTGCTTTAAGTGCGCAGTTAGGTTGTTTATTTGAGATGTTTCCTGTTTCTTAAGGTAGGATTGTATTGCTATAAACTTCCCTCTTAGAACTGCTTTTGCTGCATCCCGTAGGTTTTGGGTTGTCGTGTCTCCATTGTCATTTGTTTCTAGGTATTTTTTTTATTTCTTCTTTGATTTCTTTAGTGATCACTTCATTATTAAGTAGTGTATTGTTAAGCCTGCGTGTGTTTGTATTTTTTACAGATCTTTTCATGTAAATGATATCTAGTCTCATAGCGTTGTGGTTGGAAAAGATACTTGATACGATTTCAGTTTCTTAAATTTACTAAGGCTTGATTTGTGATCCAAGATATGATCTATCCTGGAGAATGTTCCATGAGCACTTGAGAAAAATGTGTATTGTGTTGTTTTTAGATGGAATGCCCTATAAATATTAAGTCCATCTTGTTTAATGTATCATTTAAAGCTTCTGTTTACTTACGTATTTTCATTTTGGATGATCTGTCTATTGGTGAAAGTGGGGTGTTAAAGTACCCTACTATGAATGTGTTACTGTCGATTTCCCCTTTTATGGCTGTTAGTATTTGCCTTATATATTGAGGTGATCCTATGTTGGGTGCATAAATATTTACAATTGTTATATCTTCTTCTAAGGTCGATCCCTTGATCATTATGAAGCGTCCTTCTTTGTCTCTTGTAATAGTCTTTATTTTAAAGTCCATTTTGTCTGATATTTGAATTGCTACTCCATCTTTCTTTTGGTTTCCATTTGCATGGAATATCTTTTTCCATCCCCTCACTTTCAGTCTCTGTGTGTCCTTAGGTCTGAAGTGGGTCTCTTGTAGACAGCATATATATGGGTCTTGTTTTTGTATCCATTCAGCCAGTTTGTGTCTTTTGGTGGGAGCATTTAATCCATTTACATTTAAGGTAATTATCGATATGTATGTTCCTATTCCAATTTTCTTAATTGTTTTGGGTTTGTTAATTGTAGATCTTTTCCTTCTCTTGTGTTTCTTGCCTAGAGAAGTTCCTTTAGCATTTGTTGTAAGGCTGGTTTGGTGGTGCTGAACTCTCTCAGCTTTTGCTTGTCTGTAAAGGTTTTAATTCTCCATCAAATCTGAATGAGATCCTTGCTGGGTAGAGTAATTTTGCTTGTAGGTTTTTCTCCTTCATCACTTTAAATATTTCTTGCCACTCCCTTCTGGCTTGCAGAGTTTGTGCTGAAAGATCAGCTGTTAACCTTATGGGGATTCCCTTGTGTGTTAATGTTGTTTTTCCCTTGCTGCTTTTAATATATTTTCTTTGTATTTAATTTTTGACAGTTTGATTAATATGTGTCTTGGCATATTTCTCCTTGGATTTATCCTGTATGGGACTCTCTGTGCTTCCTGGACTTGATTAACTATTTCCTTTGCCATATTAGGGAAGTTTTCAACTATAATCTCTTCAAATATTTTCTCAGTCCCTTTCTTTTTCTCTTCTTCTTCTGGAACCCCTATAATTCGAATGTTGGTGTGTTTAATGTTGTTCTAGAGGTCTCTGAGACTGTCCTAAGCTCTCTTCATTTTTTTCTTTATTCTTCTCTGCAGTAGTTATTTCTACTATTTTATCTTCCAGGTCACTTATCCGTTCTTCTGCGTCAGTTATTCTGCTATTGATCCCTTCTAGAGTATGTTTTATTTCATTTATTGTGTTGTTCATCATTGCTTGTTTCCTCTTTAGTTCTTCTAGGTCCTTGTTAAATGTTTCTTGCATTTTCTCTATTCTATTTCCAAGATTTTGGATCATCTTTACTATCATTATTCTGAATTCTTTTTCAGGTAGACTGCCTATTTCCTCTTCATTTGTTGGGTCTGGTGGGTTTTTATCTTGCTCCTTCAACTGCTGTGTGTTTTTCTGTGTTCTCATTTTGCTTATCTTGCTGTGTTTGGGGTCTCCTTTTGGTAGGCTGCAGGTTCGTAGTTCCCGTTGTTTTTGGTGTCTATCCACAGTGGCTATAGTTGGTTCAGTGGGTTGTGTAGGCTTCCTGGTGTAGGGGACTAGTGCCTGTGTTCTGGTGGATGAGGCTGGATCTTGTCTTTCTGGTGGGCAGGTCCACGTCTGGTAGTATGTTTTGGGGTGTCTGTGGCCTTATTATGATTTTAGGCAGTCCCTCTGCTAATTTGTGGGGTTGTGTTCCTGTCTTGCTAGTTGTTTGGCATAGGGTGTCCAGCACTGTAGCTTGCTGGTCGTTGAGTGAAGCTGGGGGTTGGTGTTGAGATGGAGATCTCTGGGAGATTTTTGCCTTTGGATATTATGTGGAGCTGGGAGGTCTCTTGTAGACCAGTGTCCTGAAGTTGGCTCTCCCACCTCAGAGGCACAGCACTGACTCCTGGCTGGAGCACCAAGAGCCTTTCATCCACACGGCTCAGAAGAAAAGGGAGAAAAGTAAAAAGAAAGAAAGAGAGAAGATAAGATAAAATAAAATGAAGTTATTAAACTAAAAAAATAATTATTACGAAAAAAAAATTTTTTAAGTAAAAAACAAAAATGGATGGACAGAACCCTAGGACAAATGGTGAAAGCAAAGCTATACAGGCAAAATCTCACACAGATGTGTATACATCCACACTCACAAAAGGAGGAAAAGGGGAAAAATAATAAATCTTGCTCTCAAAGTCCACCTCCGCAGTTTGGGATGATTCGTTGTCTATTCATGCATTCCACAGATGCAGGGTACATCAAGTTGATTGTGGAGCTTTAATCTGCTGCTTCTGAGGCTGCTCGGAGGGATTTCCTTTTCTCTTCTTTGTTCTCACAGCTCCCAGGGGCTCAGCTTTGGATTTGGCCCCACCTCTGCGTGTAGGTCGCCTGAGGGCGTCTGTTCTTCACTCAGATAGGACGGGGTTAAAGGAGCCGCTGATTCGGGGGCTCTGGCTCACTCAGGCCGGGGGGGAGGGAGGGGCGCGGATGCGGGGTGAGCCTGCAACGGCAGAGGCCAGCGTGACGTTGCACCAGCCTGAGGCACGCTGTGTGTTCTACCGGGGGAGTTGTCCCTGGATCCCGGGACCCTGACAGAGGTGGGCTGCACAGGCTCCCTGGAAGGGGGGTGTGGATAGTGACCTGTGCTCGCACACAGGCTTCTTGGGGTTGCAGGAGCAGCCTTAGTTCCTCATTCCTGTCTCTGGGGTCTGCGCTTTTAGCCGCGGCTCGCGCCCATCTCTGGAGCTCCTTTAAGCAGCGCTCTTAATCCCCTCTCCTCGTGCACCAGGAAACAAAGAGGCAAGAAAAAGTCTCTTTCCTCTTCGGCAGGTCCAGACTTTTCCCCGGACTCCCTCCCGGCTAGCTGTGGTGCACTAGCCCCCTTCAGGCTGTGTTCACGCAGCCAACCCCAGTCCTCTCCCTGGGAGCCGACTGAAGCCCGAGCCTCAGCTCCCAGCCCCGCCCGCCCCGGCAGGTGAGCAGACAAGCCTCTCGGGCTGGTGAGTGCCGGTCGGCACCGATCCTCTGTGCGGGGATCCTCTGTGCGGGGATCCTCTGTGTGGGAATGCCCCCGCTTTACCCTCCGCACCCCTATTGCTGCGCTCTCCTCCGCGGCTGTGAAGCTTACCCACTCCGCCACCCGCAGTCTCCGCCCACAGAGGGGCTTCCTCGTGTGTGGAAAACCTAGTCTGCTCTTAATTCCTTCCGTTGTGTTTTTTCATTTCACTTATTGTATTCTTCAGTTCTGACTGGTTCTTTTTATAATTTTCTAGTTCCTTGTTAAAATTCTCACTGTGTTCATCTATGCTTTTCCCTAATTCAGTTAGCATTCTTATTACTAATGTTTTGAATCCTTTGTCTGGTAAATTCTTTATTTCTGTTTCATTATTTGTTTTTTCAGTTGTTTTCTCTTTCTCTTTCAATTGAGCCCAATTCCTCTGTCTTCTCATTTTGCCTAGCTTTGACATGGATTTTGCTGAATTTGACATGAACACAAGTCACATCTTTCCTCAGGGTGTGCTGACAGCTATCACCTTGGTAGGAGATGGGGCTGGATGGAGATAGAGGGGCTAGATCCAGAGCTAGGTGTGAGCCAGGCCTTCCCCTTCATTCAGTGACCATCACCACCCTATCTGGGGTAGGGTCCAGTCCTAAGTTACTGGAGCAAAACTAGTTGAGGGTTGGGTCTGAGCTGGCTCTGTTCCCTTTAAGTATGTGGAAACATCAGGCAAATTAGCATGATGAATATGAAAACTAAATCGAGGGATATGAAAAACAGATGCCAGCAACCCAGAAATAGGAATGCAGATATGATATAAATATAGGGACTTATTTCTTTGACATCATCCCTGAGTGTGTGATACCTAGTTAGGATACTTGGATGAAAGGATTTAGGTAAACAGAAGAATGCTAGAGGAAGGTATTGGGTAATGTCAAACAGAGTTAGAAGGCAAATGCAGGGGTAGGAATGAGATTGTCATCAATGGGTGTTTCTAATCCAGTCCAGTATCAGACAGATGTAGAAACATAAGGAGGCATGTGTGTATGTATGTGTAGGGAAGTCATTCATAATTTTGAATAAGGCAGTGAGGAATTTCTCCACTAGAAGATAATGTTTAAAGAGTAAAGGGGAAAAGCCACACAGCTATCTGGTAAAAAAAAAAAAATTCAGGCAAGGGAAAGAACAAGTCTAAAGGTACAGGGCAGAGGACATAGTTCTAGAAACACCATGGGGGAGACATAGTGGCTAGAGCAAATGTGGAAGGAGAAGAAGAATATAAGGTCATAGAAGCAACAGGCATTCTGGGCATATAAAGGCTTAGTGATGTAAGCTTTTCCTCTGAGTAAAATAGGAAGTACTGGAGAGGTCTGAGCAGAGGACATATTCTGATTATCTGATTTTTGTATTAAAAAGAACACTCACTCAGCTGCCGCTGTTTTAAACATAAGCTAGACTGGGGGCAGGGCACCAAAAGAACAGGGAGAGCAGTTAGGAAGCTACTGCATAAAACCAGGTGAGAGATGATGGTGCCTTGGGCAATAGTGGCAATGTGGAGGTGGTGAAAATGGCTGGATTGTAGAGATATATTGAAGATGAAATCTACCAAATTTGCTTACGAATTTGATGTGGGGTTTGAAAGAAAGAGAGAAGTCAAGGATTACCCGAGGTTATCAGTAAATGACCCATAGTATGGATCCATCATTCTTGGCTGCTAAATTTTTATCAGGTGGGTCTGGGTACTTTTATTGAAATCAAATGTCAACTCTGAACCCCACTGAGAGCTGAATAAAAGCAAATGAGGTGCTTGCCAAAGAGTGTTCTGTGGTTTTGGTGAGAGAGTGAGCCAACTGCTAATTTGGAGAACATCTAGAATTTATCTGAAACTGGAAACAACCACTGAGAACAGTTATATTTTACAAAAGAACAATTTTTGTGGACTTATAAAAATGTAAGACTTGGGAATGAGGTAGGGGGCTGTCTTTGTCAGCTTGAGCTGCTCTAACAAAGTACTGTGGACTAGGTGTCTTAATAACAACATTTCCCATGTTTAACAACAAACATTTTCCACAGTTCTGGAGAGTGGGAAGTAGAAGATCAAGGTCTCTGCTGAGAGCCCTTTCCTGGTTTACAGAGGGCAGTCTTTTTGTTACGTCCTCACATCACCTCTCCTTGGTGCATGCATGCACACAGACAGGGAAAGAGTGAGATATCCTGTCTCTTCCCCTTTTTATAAGGGCATTAATCCCATCACAAGGGCCCCATCCTCAAGCCTCTTCTAAACCTAATCACCTTCCAAAGTCCCCACTTCCAATACCATCCCATTGGAGGTTAGGTCTTCAATATATGAATTTTGAAGGTATGGGTAATGTCAACAGTTAGGAGGCAAATGCAAATATATGAACCAACACTCAGTTCTAGTAGGTTCTCTAAGAATCTCTGACACATAATGTTTATTTAAAGTGGTGGATAGTATTAGATCACCTTGGGACAAGAAAGAAAGAGGGGTTGACCGGTTTGAAAAACCAGTTCGGGTGATTCAGACATTTTCGCCCCTTACCACTTATTTCTTCTTGCCCACCTCTTAGAATTACAACTCTACATGGATTGTTTTTGATGTAAATGTTTAGATTAGTAAATGCATTACCTTTTTCACCCTAAGAAGTCTTGGGTCTTGGCAAAGGTAAAAAATAATCTGCAAGAGTTAGGAGCAGTTTTATGTTACGTGTAAGAAACTGTAAATTAAACTTGGCTGTATAGAGAAGTATATATTATCAATGGGCACAGTGGCAGGAAATGAGCCAATAATGTTAGTATTAGAGCTCCTGTGTTGAAAAGGCAAACATTTAATACAAGGAATTTTTAACTTTTATTCAGATATCTTAGCATTTGCTTTATTTTATGTGTGTATGTTTGAAGATTATTTTTTTCCTTACATTATAGAGGTTAAGTATATGTTACAGGTTAGTTATATACATTAAGTATAGGTTTTGGAGTCAAAATACCTAAATTTGAGTCTTAACTATGAAATTTGTTGTTCTTATGTTCATGACAAGTTATTTAATTGCTGTGATTTAATTTCTACTGCTATATCTATCTATCTATATATATATCAAATGATTCTTGTGAAGTTTAATATATATTTAAAGTTGTGGTACATGTTAAGCATTCAAGCATTATCTATTTCCTTCTTTGCTCTCAACTGTGTTCTGGATAGTTGATGTTGCCAGATAAGTGATCTTAAGACAAATGAGGTATTAAACTACATGTCTGCCTTTAATGTTGTCCAGAACTTAATTGAAAATTTTATCAGAGTTCTAAAAATTGATGGATTTTTATACTCCAATATGCATTTCACAGGCTTAAAACTGTACTGGTCTTCCATGTCAGAACAGTACATGTTTTTAAACTTCCTTTTTGAAGATAGACTGTTATTTTCTACATTCCCTTCTGTCAGAAATATGTTCAGTTAGAAGAGTATTTATGTTTAACAGTGGTCTGCCATTTATACAAGCAAAGTCTCTGTTGCTAGTCTCAGTGAAAATGAGGCTAGGCTTGAGCAAGTTTTAATATATAGCATTTGTCATTAAGATGATGTGGTAGCAAACCAGATAAACTGATGTCGATAATATTTTTGATTTTGAATATTCGCTAATGTCCTGGGATTCACTTTATATGGTCTGGTGATAAAATGTCTAAGAAGACTTACTCATATTTTTAAGTAATTGCTTTGTTATTAAAGGAAAGGGAGGGAATAATTATGTAGGACAATTACCCTCAAATTTTCCTGTGACAGTTGACAGTTGACAGTTTATAAAGCAGTGGGCTGTTAATGAGTTTCCTAACTAACAAAATACCAATTGCACTTCTCACATTATACTTTAGGATTGAACCATAAAGGGGAAAAAAATGAAGGCACTGCATACCTCATTACCCAGACCTAAGAGGTGGTGATGTAACAAAGGCTACAAAATTACTGTGGATAATTAGAGCCAAACAGAAAAGGTGAAGTAGGAATAGTCTATCAGAAGCAGTCAATCCAAGAAAGCAAAGGACTTAAATCAAAATGATAATAGAGAGGCTAAAGAAAATGTGCCCTGTGTGAGCAAATGGAAGAAACATATATTGATATAAAAGGAAAAGCTAGATGGAATGGAATTCATATGTTAATTATTTTATGAAATAGAAAGATAGTCTGCAAGTGAGTAAATGTGAAAATTTTTGTTTTTATATGCATCTTTTAAAAGGAAGTTGAATAAATAGAAAAATTAAAGTTGTTCTTTAATACAAAATTTTAACATATATCTCCAAATATATGGAATGCAATTTCTACTTTTCACTGTGGTTGTTTTATAGGTAAACCTAATTAAAAATCATTTTATTTTATATTGAGAGAGGAAGTCACTTATTATCTTTGACATTCAATTTTCTTTTATAGAAAATGACAGTATTGGAATAGATGCCCATCTTATTTGCTTCTGGTCTCCAATTTGCATGATTCCATGAAACATGATTTTCCACTGTACTGAAATAACTTTCCATCCTTCATAAGTATAGTCATTTTAAGTGTTTTATTTTGTAATTTGTGAGAACTTTTAGTAATCTTTGTTTGTGATGCTATATTTGATTTCTCATTCTTCTCTGGTAATTAATTTCATGTGAATTGTCCTTAAATATCAAGTTATATCCATAAACTCAAGGCATCCTCTCATAAACAGATGGACTAATATATCTATGTTTGTAATAAATATTTTATCAGTGTGCTTATCACTTATTTCTAGGCCCATCTCTGTACTTAATATCAGACATACAAGGTAAAATTCAAATTCAATCCTTGACATATCATGCTGTCTTTAAAATCACAAATTGATAGCTTCAATTTTCAACAGATAGGCTTTGTGTTTTTTACAAAGCAAAATATGATTTTCTTAACCTTTACTTTGTAGACGTTTAGGGAACCACTCCCAGTTACAATTTGCAAACTTAAATTACCATGTTGATATAGCTATCAGCTGTCCCTTTTGATAATAATGTATAGATGAATAGAAACTGAAGATTTATTCCGTTTGTGTCAACATTAGCAGAAAATAATGTGACAGGGTGCAAGACTCAAGAGATTCACCTGACATTATTGAACAATCTCTTACCCTAGGAACTGCCTTTTGCTGGGCCTTCTCCAGACACGTTACACAAAAGAAGATCTTCTGATGGCCTTTGAACAATCTGAGACACTGATCTATGCATTTTAGAAAAGATGCCCTAATGGGAATGCAAATCATTTCAACTTGAGATCTTAGTCAAATGCCTGAAAAGTATTTCTTTTGTATGGTTCTTGGAAGGACCTTGTATAATGACTATTCACATCAATGCAAAATCCTTTGTGGAGAAAAAAAAAAAACTTGGCATAAAATACAAATTAACATTTTATTATTCAATTTAAAGGCAGTGAAATATGAGAGAGGTTTCAGCTTCCTGGGAAATGAACTTGAACAAGAGAAGCAAAATGTGTCTAACTAGTAGATGTGGGTTTTTAGCTTCTTAAGAGATAGGTTTCACTGTCAAGAGTTATATTTGACAGAACAGTTTTCTGTTTTGTCAATAAACAAAAATCATTCTTTATTGTTAAATGAATTTATTTCTTATTTTTTCTTGAAATAATACTGACATGATTATTAAATATGGATATATATGTAAGATATAGGCACATGTGTAGTAATTTTATATATGATAATTTTCCAATAAATTATCTCCTGAATTAGAATTGATTTTTTTTAGTATTTAAACTTAAACAATAATAAAAATTCCTAATTAGTCAGGAATACTTTAATGGTTTCTTTGATTAGGTAAATAAATATATTTAGTATTCACTGGGGTAATATGCAAGTCTGCTTAAGCCAGCACAAATAAAATGCTATAGTAACAGAGCTAAGCTTTATTATTTTCCTTAATAAGGACTATCTGTTCTTTATTTATGGCTACACATTCTGAAAAAGAATACTTGAAAGGGAACTCTTAGAATAATTTCAAATTCAGAAAGTAACACAACAAATATATTTCCTATGGGACAGTTTGTTTCATAATTTTTCATATTTGTTATTAGCATCTTATTACTATTAAAATAATAACAAATACACCTTCCACCACCACCACTACTACTATTACTATCACTATGAATACCACTAACACTGAAGCTCCTTCTAAAGGTAACATTTATTGCATAGAAAATATATGCCAAACCCTGAGCCAAGTAACCTTCGTAGATTATTTTACTGAAGCTTCATAGAAGTCTTGTGTAGTAGACTCTACTATTTAATCCTGTACTATAAAGCAGTTGTGATTGTGCAAAACCAAAACAAAATTCCAAAGTCATCTGAACAATTTTAGACCCCATAATAATTTTGCAGGTAGGTTACATATCCAAGATTACACTGGCAGCTACTTCCTTTAGCAAGTAGTAGAATGCTAACAAGTGTGGATGAGGTATGAGAATGGAAATAGTTTTTAGAGATGGGATGCAAGAGAGATGAAATGACACACCTTAGTCATTCATGTGAGCACATAAGAGCTCAGTCACGTTAAAGAGGATTTAAATGATTCTGCTTTAAATTTCCCGTGAAGAATCCCACCAATTGTTAAATGGTGATTTACAAAGATGAATGTCCATTGTATTCTAAGGAACTAGTGTGGCACATTTAAAAATACACTAGAAAAATCAGGTTGAGAATAAAATAGTACAATAATAAATCACTAATATACTGAATGTGACACTTGAGGGCTTCTGTTTCACTGACATGTCTGACTTTACATGTGAAATTAATCCATGGAGAGAGAGTTGAGCATTTTGCTATCTATAAAAATTTGGCATTACAAAGTATAAGTTGAACTGTACTGTGACCTAGATTTCAATCATAATGCAGGAGGAGGAAAAATGTTGGTGAATTCTGGTAAAATAGATTTTATTTTGAGCAATATTAGTTTCTTTTCAGTGATCTTTTTTGACATTTAATAGATTTTTCAGTCGTGCACAAATAGAAGAAGAATGTAAGTGGAATGAAAATATAATACTTTTTGGTACCAAATGAAACATTAAACCATGCCAAGGAGAGCCTCTAGATGTATCCATTTCACCCATGAACGCTTCAGGCTCTCCAGACCTAATGTGGAGGGAAGTGGTACAGTGGCTGGTCTCCTGGGGCACTCACGTTGCAGACTAGGGCTAAGAGGTGGCTGACTATACGATGCACCGATGAGTTCTGCAAATAAATCAGTTGACTTCAGTTTTAGGAAGTGGGTTTTCAACCTGCCAGTTGTGAAGTAAATTTGAACAAACAATATTTATATATCTGTGCTGCTCCGAAATTAACTTTCTTACACATAATTTTAGTCATAGGTGCTTTTTATAAAATAGCAGTGTTCTTTTTTTAAATATTAGGAAGTATTTATAAGCCTATAAAAGTGCACAGAAAAGAATAGTGACTATTTCTATACTGTCAATCAGCTCTTCAAAATTAATATTTTGCCGTAATTTTATCACTTCTAAAATTTTTGGAAGTAATAAGTTATGAGGGATACAGTTGAAGACTCCTACAACCCCCTCCCTGAAATTTCCATCTCTTCCTAACCTTGAAGAGATAATAACCATCTGTAGTTTGGATATACCATATTTCTATTACATATATATTTAAATTAAAACTTAAAATTTAATAACTTTCCAAATTTCCTTGCTGAAAAGACTACAAAAGCTTGTTTTTCTACTCTGGCTGACCATTAACATTACTTGGGGGACATTTTTCAGATACTTGGTTCTGAAATTCTTAAATATGTGTATTTTGGGCTACTTTTTTAGACTCTGAATTATTATATTACAGTCAGAAAACATGGTCTATAAGTGGCAAGTCTTATTATTCTTTTATATTTACTTTGTGACATGAATATATGTTATATATTATATATGCGTGTATATATACATACATACAGAAGATTAAATAACATTATTATTGTTATGGATTGTTATATATTCAACAATTACTTACTTGCCAGTTTCTTGCTTACTTCTACCTTCCTTTTGGTTTTGACTGCTTTCTTGCTACAATACATGTCAACGGGTGGTTCTCAACCAAGTTGTATATTAGAATTATCTACAGAACTTAGAAAAAGAAAAAAACCAGGTAACTCAGTCCCACCCACAGGGATCCTAATTTAATCAATCTGAGCTGTGGCTTGATATTGAGAATTTTTAAAAGTCCTCCAAATGATGTTAATGGTCAGCAGGATTTGAAAAGCAAGTTCTTGTAGTCTTTTCAGCAAGGAACATTTGCGAAGTTGTTTTTCAAATATCCTTTGAAAATATCATTAGGTTTCCAAGACATAGAGTTCCAGGTTGACAGTTACTTTCTTGCTGCACTTTGAAGATACTGTGTTGTCTTCTACTTTCTAGTATTTCATTTGAGAAACTTGCAGTTGGGATAATTGTTCTTTGCTGGGCATTTGCCTTTACTTCTCTAGTTGATTTTAAGAATTTCTGTCTACTTTTGGTCTTCTGTAGTTTCACTATCATGTCTGTTGATATGTGATATTTGTATTTTTCAGCACTTTCTCAGACTAGCATAATATTTAAATCTAAGGATTCATGTATTTTATCAAAACTGAATAAAATTCAGCCATTCATTCTTTGAATACCATCCAACTCATTTTTGTCCAGGTTAATTTTTTAAGATAGTGCTTTCTTCTTTTCATTTATTTCTAAACCTTAGGTTATATATTTAACTATTTTGAACACATGTGTTTGAAAAATATATCTGTGTGGAGAAAGAAATCTGTTATCTGGAGTGCTTAAGGACTTCATCCTGTTGTATTACCTGTGAACTCTTTTGCTCTTGGTGTGTTTTATGGTTTAGATTATGAGTTTATCTTTAGTGAGCCTTTAGGTATGTGTGGCTGTGTTGAAAATACTTTTCTCCACTGCTCTTTACACTTGCTTCTGTTGGAATCCCAAGTGTTTTACTACAATAGAATAAGTTTTATGCCTGGGAGTTATCTAGGAGTTAGTAACAGAGGATGCCTGAAATGCAGACATGCCTGAAGCATACCATGGCTACAAATTTTCAGTCCCAGGACAAAGCACACAAATCCCCTTTTGTCTGAAAAGTAGACTTGTTTCTAGTTCTCTATTTTACTTAGAGTTAGCCCTGAAAAAGTCTTAACTTTGTAACATAAGGTGTCTCAGTTCTAACTCCCTAATTTTACTAGCCCAATAAGCCCAATTTCTTTCCCTTCTTCAACTAGGAGTCAATCTCTAGGCTATAGAGCAGGATTTCTCTACATTAACACTGTTGACTGAATTTTGGAATGGGTAATTTTTAGTGGTGGTTGTGATGGGCAAAGATGGGAGGCTTCCATCCTGTGCATTGTGAAAAATTTAGTAGCAGTCCTACTCTGTACCCACAAGATGCCAGTAGTATACACCCCTTCCCGGTCGCGACAACCAGAATGTCTCCATCCATTTCCAAATGTCCCTTGGAGGACAAAGTTTCCCCACTTAAGAACCACTGTCCCAGATCATTGAGATCAGCAAGCCCTCTAGAGCAACCTCATGACTGAATTAGCTCATGTACTTAATGTTCTGGTTTTCAGTTGGTTCTTATTTACAACTCCTAGAAATTCCCCTTACTTTCTTGTGAGCTCAGTTACATATTTAATAGGAGGTCTAATAATATTCTATCTAGTGTCTGTAGAGGGAATTTTTATAGAAAGGGAGTTTTCAGTTATTTAATTTTTCTATATTGTCAAAACTGGAGTTTTAAATTATTATTTTTTTAAAAATTTTTTTGCGGTACGCAGGCCTCTCACTGTTGTGGCCTCTCCCGTTGCGGAGCACAGGCTCCGGATGCGCAGGCCCAGCGGCCATGGCTCACGGGCCCAGCCGCTCCACGGCATGTGGGATCTTCCCGGACTGGGACACGAACCCGTGTCCCCTGCATCGGCAGGCGGACTCTCAACCACTGCGCCACCAGGGAAGCCCTTTAAATTATATTTTAATCTGAAATAATGTGACAAGAAGATAAATTTTGACCATTGGTTAATTGGTCATGTAATTCTGATGTAGTATTTAGATAAGCATGATTAGACAGAACACCTGTGTTCTAGTTCCAATACAGCAAATGCTATCTACTATGATGGGACACAGCTGAAGAGTCAGATAACCTTGATTCTAAATGTTGGCTCTACCTCCAGCTAGCTCTGTGATTACAATCAAATAAACAGCTTAGCTCCTCTATTTTTTTAGTTCATTACTATTATTCTATTTCTTTTTTACTAATTACCACTTGTCACTTATCTAATTTGATTATAGTAAACCCAACCAGACTCAGATATTATAGTTTGCCAGTTTATGAATGTTAAAGTGATGGTATCAATGGAATACATATTGGTTTGTTGATTTATCTCCCCTAAATGACTATCATGTCATAATATAGTCATTCACTGAACAACTGAACCTTTTATTCACTGAAATATTTTTGTTCACTGAAATATTTATTCACTGAAAAATTTATTCACTGAAATATTTTTATTCACTGAAATATTTTGCTATATGAAATATTTTTGTTCATCTGCTATATGCTATATGTTCATATGCTATATGGTTTTCCTATATGGTTTTAGATATAAAAACAGTGCCTACTATTTCTCATGGAAATTATGAATCAGATAATTTAAAAATAAAAACAGAAAATATTTTAAAATGTGAAAAATTCTACATATTTAAGCTAGGTATTTTAAGATATTTAAAGAGAAGGAGATTGGTAAGTGAGGTTGAAGAGCAGTGGTTTAAAGTAATACCAGTTAAGCTTTGTCTCAAAGCATAATATAAGATTTTGACTAGTAAAAATGGAGGATGAAAAGGGCATTCTGAGCAGCGTATTTCATGGAAAAATTAAATACCTAATCAGATACCTTCCCTCATTACTCTTCATCAGTAGAAAATTTGAGGAAATTGTTTCAAGTTATCCCATGAACAAAGCCACCACACTACCATCACTACCCCCTTTGTTCTGTGGCACAGACCATTCTTAAATATCCCATACAGGTTGGAGGAAGTACACCTTCCCTACACCCATTCGACCTGGACAAGAGTAAAGGCAGGCTTAGTTTTAGTTATTGAGGACAGTCTCAGGCATATCAGTAAAGAAAACTTGAGGAATGCAAAACCTAAGAAGACAAAATCCAATGGTATATTCTCTGGAAGTTCAGTTGTGGTTATAACTTGAGAAATTGTAGTGAGCCAAGGAGTTAAGCTTTCTTGACTTTCAATATTGATGATCCCTAGGAGGTGAAAAAACCCAGGGGGATAAATGACTCCTCAATGGGGTTTATCATGGCAGTTCAGTAGAGGACTGTGATATTAACAGAAATCACAACAAAACAAAATGGCAGATGTCAATGATATTGTAGAATAGTGCCACAGTGTAGCATGGGAACTGAATAAAGATAGAACATTCAAGGAAGCTTTCCTTGAAGTTGAAGTATATGAGTCAGACCCAGAAGGGTGATTAGTATTTGAGATGACTGATCACTGATATCAAAACTGAATTGGGTTATAAGTGAAATCAGACAAAAACAAAAGTCATGGAAAAGGGATATAATAAGAGCCAGAGGTATCAATAGATAAAAGTAGTGAAAGAAAAGAAATGATTTAAGGTATAGATTCTAAAATCAAAGTACTTCCAAGTGATTTAGAAACTGGAAGTATTTTTAAACTGGTTACCAATATGTGTTAAAAGCCATCATTATGATTTATCAGATTGCTTTGGACAAATATCTCCATTTAAAAAATATCTCACTTGAGATAAGGTCCAGACCAAATAATTCAGAATCCTAGGAAATTCATCTCAAAGCATTCATTCACTTCTGTTTGATGAACAATTTTCTTCCAGAGAAAAGATTCAAAATGCTAATGTGAGAATCCACTTATAATAATGATTTGTATTGATTACCTTTCTGTTGAGTAGTTTCAAGCAATTTGGTGATCTAGTCTCCTAATCTTTGGGCAGGGTTAAGTACCATTTAAAGGAGTTCACTATTTCCATAGTAGGAAAAGCTTGGCAGAGTATTTATACATCTATCATGTGCCTTGTCTGCATTTTCTTCAATTCCCCAGTGAAAGACAATGACTGGAGAGTAAATGAAGAGAAATATAAAATGAAACCATGAAGAATCCGAGAATATTCTAAATTACTGAGAGTTTATATTTTTTCTTTCTTTGAAAATGTTTCTCATCATAGGCTTTAACCATTCTTGATTTTATGAGTTTACAACTGTAAAAATTCTGGTGTGTGCAGGGCTTTTTCAAGTTAACCAGCACTTTACATTTGAACAATAAGCAAAAGGAGAAGAAAGTTTCTACTGTTAATCTTATACTTTTTAAAATACAAAAAAGTATTTTTACTACTTTGCCTTTATATAGATTTTACTACTTTGCCTTTATACTTTGCCTTTATATAGATTGAAGATGGCTCAAGTAAAACCAATCACTTCTGATAATTCTAAAGAAAACAACCAATTTTATGCATAACACCAAATGAAAATGAGTCTTTAATAACTTTAAAGCTAATGTTATGACTATTACTTTCAAAAATGTAGACATTCTTCTCATATCAAATATATATTCTGTAAATATTCCTTCACAGGTCCCTGAAACTGTCTCCTGATTTCTAAATAACTTGAGAGAGAAAGAGAGAAAGAGAGAGAGAGAGGGAAAGTTAGTAGATTAAATTCATAGTGTTGTTCTTGCAATGGCAATGGTATTAAAATTGCTGGCTCAATACCAATTTTTTTTACACTTCTTATTTCTCTCTCTTTCTCTTTGGGTGATGGAGCAAAGAGAACTTTAATATGCACATACTTAAAAGAAGAAAACTCATTTTAACTCTTAAAAGCTACTGATGCGTATGCTCACTAAATATTAAGGAATCAAATCATTGAAACCTCTGGAAGGATGGATGATTAAAATCCTATGAAAATGTATTACTTCAATAATTTAGGAGAAATTAGGAATGCTCTCAAATAGCCATGCCATAATAATGAGAGGGGCACTAGCTAGCAGTCCCATTTTAATACTCAGGATATCTTTTTCTTTCCTGAAAAACTTACTTTTACTTTATTGATAAAGATCATTAAGTGATAGTTGAGTCTGCAGAGAAGACAACATCAACACTAGTAGCATATCCAGGTAAATACCAAACATTTCCCTTGTAGTATGAATTAAAGGTAGAGAAAATCCTTGCCATTTGCTTATGAATTTTTCTCCAGCCTAGTTTTATTTAATGTGAAATGCTACTGCCTTATGCCTTTCTGGAAAATATCCTTTATTCTCACAGTTTACTTAATTACATAGTTTGAATATTGTTTGCACTTCAAAATAGATATATACTACAGAGTCCTTCTGAAAAGACAGAGTTTTTTTTTTTTTCACTTTAAGGAAGGTATCAGAAATTAATGCATCAAGATACATTTAGAAACACATTCCTCATAATGAAATAAAGGGCACTGTCTGGATAAAACCTTTTAATTTAGCTGTGCTATCTCTAAACTATCACATACTTCAAGAATATCATTTGATTGTGTATTCTAGAATATTAAAACCTAAAATGCTACCTATAGAATTATTAATGCAATCTGAAACTGAGGTTATAATTTTCAGATAAAATTCAAATTTATATAGAAACTTGCTTCTGGAAACCATTGATTTGATGCCTGTGGACATTTTATATATATATATAGCTGTTCAAACACTATATCTTCTTCCATTTTATATTACCATTTTTTAAAAACAAATTTAACAAGATAAATTTACAGCATGGTGGTTTTTGATATTCTGAAAGCAAGGAATTTTTCTCTTGAATCTCAAGGGTCTCAGGCACATGGTTCTTTCCATGGTGCCAATATTGGGTTATGTGGGACCAGATTGGAAGGAAGATTGGAAAAGAACCAAGAAGCACCTTTTACTTCCGTGCTTAGTGAGTGAGTTTCCCAGCTTGGTAAGGAAAGGAAGAGTACTTCATCTGCATCTGTCAAGCTCTAAAATTGAAAAAGCTTTTCCTTCTTTCAAGGAGTCCTTAATTCTGTTCTTTTACTCTTTCTTGGAAAAACAATGAGACTTATCTCCTCATACAGAAATTAGTCTGCTTGCCAGGTTCTTCAAAAATCAGACCATGATATAATTAAGAAGATACACATGGTTGTATTTTGGCAAGTTAGGAACTGAGATTCACACTAAATAAATTAGAATTACTGTAGGGAAAATCAGACGACTTTTTCCTGCCTTTGCACATATAATCTGACAGATGAGCCTTCTCTGATACTGGATCTTTTGCAGTACTAAACATGGCTGTTTTTCATTTGAATGGTGTTAAATATCACTAATACTCTGTTACACGGCCTATGCCAATTTCAATGGCTGCCATTCCAGTGTTTTAATCTTACTTTCCTAATAATGTAGCCCAAGTCTATTGAGCTTTCTGAAGCTTTAGGTGAAAATTAGAAAATACCATATCTGTTTGCATTTGATCCTGTTTAACGGATGGTTATTTCCCTCCTTTTCATTTTTGTTGTCACAGTAAAATAAGTCAGAAAAAAAGCTCAACAATTTCTCATCCTAGCCTTGATACGTATATCAAGGAAAAAAGATTAAAATATACTCAAGTCAGAATTCTTTTTTAAAAAGAAGATTAGAGGGCTACTATACTATTTATGGAATAAACAGAGTGCTTGATAGTGCTGTTTATTGCTTCATTTAGAATTGCTAATATGACTCAAGACAGCCCTAACACCTTTAGGAAATGGAGTCATTCGAAAGTCATGCTGTAGTAATAAAGCATCGTACTACATGTTAAAGCATCGAGTGATCAGTCCAGTCCCCTTTATATAGATCTCATACAGTATGAAACAGTAAACATAGCTAAAGATATCTGAAAATGAGATTGTACATTAGCTGTAAAATTGCAAATGCAAATAAGACTAAACCACCATACGGTATTACTTACTTTTGCTTTATTCATCATATATTTTTAAACTTTTTATAACATTGCATATTAAAGGTTGGAAGCATTCTCAGAGACCATTTTTTTCTAGTGTAAAACTCAAACATAAGTTTTCTTTTGAAAAGTGTTCTCAGGCACTTGGGGTTTGTGAAGGAGGCTCACGTTTTAAGATTTGTTTTTTGCTATACATAAAATGAAGGTATACTATATTAAGCAGTAAACAAAACACAAAAGTTTGGAATATAAATGTTTCAAAATTACATGTGCTTCTTCCCCCATATCTTACTAACATTTTATCAGTATGCAACCTTTTGAAAAGTATTTTTTAATCTGTAGAAATAAGTCACTAAATATCACTGATTTAGTATTGCACTGACATTTATTGCCTTGGGTAGTATGGTCATTTTAACAAAATTAATTCTTCCAATCCAAGAACATGGTATATCTTTTCATCTGTTTGTGTTGTCTTCAATTTCTTTCATCAGTGGTTTATAGTTTTTAGAGTACAGGTCGTTTGCCTCCTTAGGTAGGTTTACTGCTAGGTATTTTATTCTTTTTGGTCAATGGTAAATGGTATTGTTTCCTTAATTTCTCTTTCTGATACTGTGTTTTAGTATATAGAAGTGCAAAAGATTTCTGTATTTTAACTGTGATCTTTTAGATCACATCATAAATAAGCACATACATTTACAAGATTGCTGCACAAAATTTGGAAAATTTCCATTTCATATTAATTACTTATTCTATATCAGGACTGTCCAATAGAACTTTCCATGATGATGGAAATATTCACTCTGTTGTCCAGTACTACAACCTCTAGCCACATGTGGCTGCTGAGCTCTTGAAATTACTGTGAGTTTCTAATTTTATTTAATTTTAATGATCACAAACTCATTGCTCTTCATGGGTTTAGCCTTTATCATGTCCAACAAAGCTGTCCCTCTTTTTCTTAGCTATCAAAATGTTTCATAATTTTTTTAAGGTAAGAATGTTTGAAATCTGTAGAGAAGCAGTGTAGATGTAGAATTAAAATAAAATATTCTGCCTTCATAGTTTGGATTTTTATTATGTAACTAACATGCTTCAGTCATTTCTGTAAATCCTGGTCATGCAAAATTATTTCAGGAACATCCTTGCTGTAGCCTCAAATCCTCCTTTGAAGCAAGTCATAGTGCCTTCAATACTCACGTCAGAAGCAAACCATTTGTTGTCGCCTGTGTTATCCAGTGAGCTTCTAAAAATAGGCTTTTATAGGATAGAGATAAAAAGTATATGTGAAGGAAGCCTTGTTCCGTCAATGTCTTGAACCAGGAACACCTCACCAATAATGCAATAAGAAAAAAGTAAGAGGTTGTCATAGGAAGCTTCAGAAGAATCACTTTCTGACAGGATATTGTGACGGGCAGAGTGACTGCCTTGGGGATTGTGTAAGAATAGGGGAGAAGAAAATCTGTAACAAGTCAATGTATTCAGGAACTTTGAGGAGAATACCTAATGAGTGTCTTGTTAAAATTCATAGATACACAAGGTTTTTGTCTTTTCCAGATTCGACATAAATTCAAGATATTTTGCACCGTTTCTTGGTTGTTGTTTCTCTAGTGCATATACACTTATGAATAAATTCAGGGACGGAACTTTTGTATTTGATGAAAAGATGAAAGACAGCCCCCGACATCACTTTCAATGTTAATATCAAGACTTCCATATTTAAAAGGAAGCCAAAGTACATGTGAATTTTTTCTCTAATGAAATTCTGCTTCAATTCTCCATAAAATCTAACTGCATTATATTATTTTATAATATAAAATCTGTTCTAAAGGATTCCATATATAAATTAATTAAGATTTCAACCAGATAAGTACTTAAAATGATGGAGGTAGGGATAACTAACATAATGGACATAATAGAAGTGGCAAAATAAGTGAAAGAAAATTCTATGGAAAAAATAACCAAGTAGATATGTGTGTATATTTCAATTGATATTTATTTACTGCTAATTTTCCTTAGTTAACAGGAAGCTGTGGTTAGAAGAGACAAGAGACTAACTAAAAGAATAAGTGCAGTAATGAAGAATCCCAAGTATCCCAACTCTCTCTTCCCTCCATACTCCTTCACACTCTTTCACTCCTTTTTCTCTGCACATCTCTGCCTTCTGATTTAACATCTAGTTTGTGTGACTGTGTACACATCTCAGTTTAACCTCTTTTATTAACAATGAGCAACTTTATTAACAATCAAAGTAATAATAATCCTGCAACATATTAGGAAGGAAAATAATTCCCACAGAGGTGAAACAAAAGTGAAATTCAAAGAATATTCTCCACTTTTCAGAATAAATATTTGTTTTAAGTAACTTCAGAAAATGGTTTTCAATAATCCTTATTCCATATATGATTTCAAAACTTATCGCGCTGTAACTCACTATTTTCTAGTAAGAAGGAAGAGATATCATATTCACTAGCAATAATGGGATACATGTTGGCTGTTGAGAGCAGGAAAATTACAGTTCTATTTATGCCGTTTTACATAACATTAGAAATCAAAAATTTCATTTTTTTTTCAAGTTTACAGAATTAACATCCTGTTTGAATTTGCTATTTGGATGGCTTATGTAAGCATCATGCATGTAGCTTCAGAGTATAATCCAAAGGCCACGCCACAAGTTACTAATGAAAAAAGGACTGTAAAATATGTCAGTTAAATGTAGTTATGTGAAAATGTGGCCACTTGTGTTTAAGTCCACACTCAAGCATCTGCATTTAAAAGTTGAGACTGTTGAAACAGAGCATACAGGAGGTCTGACACTTCAAATTATTCTCAAAGAACCCATCTACTATATCATAGTGTTGTTATGAGGATTGAAGGGATGGAAGTGAAGTGTGGAAGAGTGCCTGATACATATTAAGTACCATACAGCATTAACTGCTAATTCTTGGACCTGGGCTAGAAGGCTTTATACAAACGGTTTCCATCCTGATTTGCCCATTCTCCTATATGATGGGAAAACATGATTAAATTATAACTGCATTATAATTATTGAAGGCACAGAACGAACACTGTTTTTCTGTCCAATAGATGATGTAATACGCAGGAAATTAAATGACTTCTGCCCTTTTTTCATCCGGTTTATAATTTTAAATTAATTTATGATGGTGAATTTTAATGGATTAGATACAAATCATGCTGTGCCTCTTTATATTTTTAATATTAGGCCCAAATGAAAATTTACCAAAGTGGAGTTAATATTTTGTAAAAATAAATACAAGATATAAGTAATAAAAGGATTCTCAAAGGAAGTTATTAAATAACTCTTAACCCTTTCTTCTCCAGGTTATAGAAAATTTTACTTAATTCTCAAAGAAAGAGCTTTAAAGTAATAAGATATTGTATCTTGGGGAAATGAATTAAGAGTATTGAATGTTGGGCTTCCCTGGTGGTGCAGTGGTTGAGAGTCCGCCTGCCGATGCGGCGGACACGGGTTCGTGCCCCGGCCCAGGAAGATCCCACATACCGCGGAGCGGCTGGGCCCGTGAGCCATGGCCACTGAGCCTGCACGTCCGGAGCCTGTGCTCCGCAAAGGGAGAGGCCACAACAGTGAGAGGCCCGCGTACCGCTAAAAAAAAAAAAAAAAAAAAAAAAAGAGTATTGAATGTTGACAGAATTATGAAGTGTAACCCATTTTTGTTTCTTGCGTCACCACCTTCTGATGCCGATCATCAACCCTGAAGAGTCCCAGAAATACTGGGAGTCCAGGGTGTCTCATCTATTCATCAACAAACCCAGGTAACTGCCTGGCACTTGTCTTGTTCTCCTGCTTTGCTCCCCAGCTGCTGGATGGAACTTTGACCATGAGGAACCCAAACAAACGCCCTTTCTGAGCACTGTTGCCACTTTTCGTGCCACCTCTTGTGTGCATACCCTGAACCTTTGTGTGTCAGGGTTAGGCATGTCAGGACTATGCAATGTTCCTTGGCAAAGAGGGACAGAAATTTGCAGAAAGCAGTCTGTTGGAGTGAATTACAGAGTGTTCCTACTTATTAGCAACAGCCTTCTCTCTCCACCACCCTAAGCTCCTTAGGTCTGAGACAGAGCTCAGTTAATATTCCAAATCTTTATTCAGACTCACTTCTTCCTACCAGTGACTAGACGTGTACTGAGTCAGGCTTGTCACACTTGGCTTGCTCTTTTCCTGAATGAGTTCCCAACGGGGAAGCGCCTGAGTCCAGTGGGCCTTGTCCTACAGGGTTGTCAGCCAAGCCCAGACATGTCTGAACCACAGAGATAGACATGGCTTCAGCGGCTGAAGCTGGAACATTTACCAAACAAGAAAGATATTTTGCTTCAATTAGAGATCTGTTAATAATAACTTTGAGAATTGACTGGTGATTATCTGAGGTTGTTTTTCTTTATTCTTTTTAAAAGCACCATTCCAGTACTAATATAAAAGGTTTTATTCCAGAGGAACAAGATACCAAGCCCTTAGCTATTAACAATTAAGGATGGGTTATTGGGTCAGAATTATGCTGAATATAGGGTTTACTCTAGATGTGACTCCAGGTTTTTTACTACTTGGAGAGAAAAACTAGGACTAGCTGTAGTTAACATTAGATTTCAGTTGCATTAAATTAGACATCTATTCCAGTGATTCTGAAATAAGAACAAACAGGTATACATAGAAATCAGACTATTTTTCTTATAGTACATAGCACTGCATGGCATTTTATATTGCCCTATTTGAAATTTTAGTCATACCAATATGTACATAGTAGTATAACAATGTGTTTTACTCTGTATTTCTTTTATAATTCAGTGTTGAACTTTTTTTTTTAATCTGATTTTTTTGCCATCTGTATCTCTTCTTCATTAATGTGTCTGTTCAAGATGTTTTCTTACTTTTTTATTGGGGTTTTGTTTTATTTCTTATCATTGAGTTGGAAGAGCTCTTTATGCATTGAGGATCCAAGTCCTTTATCAGAAATCTATTTTGCAAATATTTTCTCATCATTTTCTAGCTTGTCTTTTCATTGTTTTAGTGGTGTCTTTCGAAGAGCAAGAGATTTTCATTTTGAAGGAGTCCAATTTTTTTCTTTTATAATTAGTGCTTTTTATGTCTTGTCAAAATATTTGTTTAACTTATGGTCACAAATATATTCTCTCATGTTTTCTGCTAGTACATATGTATAGTTTTAGTTTCTATGTTTATCTCTGTGATCCATCTTGGGTTAATTTTTTATTTGGTAAATGTCAAGACACACTTTTGTGCAAATACTGACCATTTCCCATTGAATCACCTTGGTTTGACTGTATATTTATGAGTCTACATATGTACAGTCTAATTCTGGATTCTCTATTTCTTTGATCTACATGTTTATCCTTAGGTCAATACAAAACTGTCTTGATCTTTGAATCTTGAAATCAGCTAGTTTGAATCCTCTGATTTTGTTCTTTTTTAGAACCACATCAGTTAATCTAGTTAATTACCTTTAATTTTCAATGTGAATTTTTCAAATCAGCTTCTTTCTTTCTACAAAAATGTTGCAGTGATTGTAACTGGGGTTGCAATGAAATTATAGATCAATTTGATAAAAATTGACATTATAATAACATTGTCTTCTGATTTATGGAATTGGTATAACTCTCCATTTACAATGGTAGCTTTCAATTTTTCTCATCAACATTTTAGAGTTTTCAGCATACAAATCTTTCACATATTTTGTTAAATGTATCTTTAAGGACATTATATTTTTTCATGCTTTAATAAAACATAGTTTTAAAAGATATTTTCATTTCCATTTATTACTAGACTATATAAATACAACTGATTTTTAGGTTTTGATCATTTATCATGAGGCATTGCTAAATCCATTTATTATCTTAATGCTTTAAATTTTACTCTAAACACTACTTATTTGCATTCCATGAATTTTATATGTTGTAGCTACCTTTCCATTTAATTCAAAACATTTTATATTTGTTTTGACTTCCTCTTTGGATACATGAGTTATTTATACATGTAATATTTAATTTCCAAATATTTTAAATTTCCATGTATCTTTCTATTAGTGTTTTCTCTTTAAACTCCATTTTGTTTAGGAAAAAAAACCTCTGTATGACTTTCATTCTTTTCAATTTGTAGGTGGTTTTCTGGCCCAGGATGAGATATATCTTGGTAAATGTTCCACATGTAGTTGAAAAGAATGTGTATTCGCTGTTTGATCAAGTGCTCTCTAAATATCAGTTAGCAGTGTAGTTGATAGTGTAGTTCAGGTCTTTTGTGTTCTTAATGTTATTTGTTGTTTTTCTATGTGTTATTGAGACAGGAATCTCCAACTATTATTGTGGTTTTATCTATTTCTTCTTTCATTTCATTTTTTTTTTCATGCATTTTGAAACTCTGCTCTGTATGTATGCATGCATTTAGGATTTTTGTCTTAATGAATTTTTATCTATTTCTTCTTTCATTTCATTTTTTTTCATGCATTTTGAAACTCTGCTCTGTATGTATGTATGCATTTAGGATTTTTGTCTTAATGAATTGAGCCATTTATCTTTCGCTTTACGTCTGGTAATACTGCTTGTTCTGAACCTGACTATGTCTGATATTAGTATAGCCATTCCGTATTTAACTGGTTTAGTGTTTGCATGACATGTCTTCCTCTAAACTTTTACTTTTATTCCATTTATATTATTATCTTTATTATGTATTTCTTATAGACATGTCATCTAATTGGTTCTTGCTTTTTTAATCCAGCCTGACCATGTCTGTCTTAATTGACATGTTTACACCATTTACACTTAATTACATGCCTTAACTTAAATTTACCATCTTGCTAGCTATTTTATTTAATATTATACTTATTTACCTGTGTGATGTTGATACCGCAAACTCCTTAAGCCCAAATATGTCATGCTCTTTGTTAATTAGTTACCATAAATGATTCTCAAGTCACCTTAATGATAACATTTTGTCTATAATAAATGATAGGATATTTAATTATTCTTTTCAGTAAAAATCATATTTTGAAATAATGTGAAGAATAAGTTAATATCTCTTTGTTTTTCAGTAATAATTATGGACTCCTTTTGGGGGTTATTTTCAAATTTGCAAAAACAGATGATCCATCCCCAAATCTCTTGTTAGAATAAATTCATCCAGCACACTGTTTTCAATTTACCAAGGTATACGCAGCCCAAATGAAAACTATTCAAATGCCCTTATATTCCCTTTGTCCAGGTTTTAGTGAAAATAGAATAGTACTCGGGGCATCAGAGAATAGTTGTGTTCAGACACAAAAAATTTCCAATACTTTTTCTTTTCCTTGCAATATAAATGGATTTATGGACTTTCTGTTTTTATCCAAATTCCAAAATCAAAATAATTATGATTTTTCTTATTTAATATCTCTAACTTTTCCATGTTCTCAATTTATTATATAATTCAGAGCTGAAGCCATTTTTAAAAGACTATGGGCAACTATGGCAGATTGTGGGGGAAGAACTCTTTTCTATACATTTTCATTGTACTTAGTTTAGATTATATATTTTAGATATTTACTTCCACTGACTCTTTGAAACCATTCATTTGACACCATTTGTATTCTAGGCTGTCTTCTTCTCTTCTCTACAGAAAGTCCTACTTAATCTGATATTTTAAAATTAATTTGTCTCCTAATTCATGAATTTCCATACATTTGGATCTATTGATTTTCTTTCTCTTAACTATGCCTACCATTCAAATTCTTGTTAAAATAGTTTTTCACATTAATGTTATATCCTTATGTCACTGTCATATCATCAGAGAGATTAGTGAACATCTGATACCTGTCACTAATAAAACTTCTGCTTATATTAGGCTAAGATTCAGTCCTTTTGTATGACAGCCTTCTCCACATTTCTCCTATGTATACATATAAATGATAGTGAACATTAATAGCTATACTGGGAGAGTATTCAGTTTACTAACAACTTGATGATAATTGATTCCAAAAGGCTTTAAAATCTTTATTTCCAAGTTTCTATACTCTTACTTGTAACTAAATCCCACACTTGGGAGAGGAAAAACATTTTTGTTGAGTTCTTACATTTAGAATAAAAGACTAGAAAGATGAGATATCACAAATCAGATTTGGATGCCACACATATATTTTCCACCCAACCAAATGTTGTTTCCATATATTAGAACAATAATTCTGAATGTGAATTTTATATATCTTATTGAATTTGTGGAAAATTTCTAAAATAATTGAGATCAGGAGGACAGATTGCCAGTTGGTTGGTAGCAAACTGCAGACTGAACAAATGCTTCATTCTGGTCTCCTACTTATCATTCCCTTTACATTCCTTCCTCCCAGGATTTTGATTGTATTCCATTCCAGAGATATGGGCTTTCTGGTATAAAAAAACTGTAGGAGTTCTGTAGCAATATATCAGGATTTCATATGATAAAATTATGTATAATAAAAGTGATAAAGTTTGCCAGCAGTATGAAGCAAGTATAAAGCTAAAATATTAGAAGAAGAAAGTATATTGGACACTTCACTATGCTTGGATTCTATAATTTTTTAACTTCTTATTTTATATTGGAGTATAGTTGATTAACGTTGTGCTAGATTCAGGTATATACAGCAGAGTGATTCAGTTATACATATATACAATGGAATATTACTCAGCCATTAAAAAGAATGAAATAATGTCATTTGCAGCAACATGGATGGACCTAGAGATTGTCATACTGAATGAAGTAAGTCAGACAGAGAAAGAGAAATATCATATGGTATCACTGATGTGCAGAATCTAAACAAAATGATAAAAACGAGCTTATTTACAAAAATATTTTTTTCAACTTGTTAATATTTCTGTACTTTTATGACTATCATCTTTTTAAAAATTTTATTTATTTATTTTTATACAACAGGTTTCTACTGTTACCTATTTTATACGTATTAGTGTATATATGTCAATCCCAGTCTTCCAATTCATCCCACCACCACCACCACCACCCCACTTCCCCCCGTTGGTGTCCATATGTCTGTTCTCTACATCTGTGTCTCCATTTCTGCCGTGCAAACCAGTTGATCTTTATGATCTTTCTAGATTCCCACATATATGTGTTAATATATGATATTTGCTTTTCTCTTTTTGACTTACTTCAATTTCTATGACAGTCTCTAGGTCCATCCGGGTCTCTACAGATGACCCAATTTTGTTCCTTTTTATGGCTGAGTAATATTCCATTATATATATGTACCACATCTTCTTTATCCATTCATCTGTTGAGGGGCATTTCGGTTGCTTCCATGACCTGGCTATTGTAAATGGTGTTGCAATGAACATTGGGGTGCATGTGTCTTTTTGCATTATGCTTTTCTCAGGGTATATACCCAGTAGTGGGATTGCTGGGTCATATGGTAGTTCTATTTTTAGCTTTTTAATAAACCTTCATACCGTTCTCCATAGTGGCTGCATCAATTTACTTTCCCACCAACAGTGCAAGAGGGTTCCCTTTTCTCCACACCCTCTCCAGCATTTGTTGTTTGTAGATTTTCTGATGATGCCCATTCTAACTGGTGTGAGGTGATATCTCATTGTAGTTTTGATTTGCATTTCTCTAATAATTAGTTATGTTGAGCATCTTATCATGTGCCTCTTGGTCATCTGTATGTCTTCTTTGGAGAAGTGTCTATTTAGGTCCTCTGCCCGTTTTTTTATTGGGTTGTTTGTTTTTTTTTTAATATTGAGCTGCATGAGCTGTTTATATATTTTGGAAATTAGTTCTTTGTTCATTGATTCATTTGCAAATATTTTCTCCCATTCTGAGGGTTGTCTTTTAATGTTGTTTATAGTGTTCTTTGCTGTGCAAAACCTTTTAAGTTTCATTAGGTCCCGTTTGGTTATTTTTGTTTTTATTTCCATTGCTCTAGGAGGTGGGTCAAAAAAGATCCTGCTGTGATTTATGTCAAAGAGTGTTCTGCGTGTGTTTTCCTCTAAGAATTTTATAGTGTCTGGTCTTACATTTAGATCTTTAATCCATTTTGAATTTACTATAGTGTGTGGTGTTAGGGAGGGTTTTAATTTCATTCTTTTACATGTAGCTCTCCAGTTTTCCCAGCAACACTTATTGAAGAGACTGTCTTTTCTCCATTGTATATTCTTGCCTACTTTATCAAAGATAAAGTGACCATATATGCATGGGTTCCTCTCTGGGCTTTCTATCCTGTTCCATTGATCTGTTTCTGTTTTTGTGCCAGTACCATATAGTCTTGATTACTGTAGCTTTGCAGTATAGTCTGAAGTCAGGGAACCTGATTCCTCCAGCTCCATTTTTTTTTTTCTCAAGGTTGCTTTGGCTATTCAGGGTCTTTTGTATCTCCATACAAATTTTAAGATTTTTTGTTCTAGTTCTGTAAAAAATGCCATTGGTAATTTGATAGGGATTGCATTGAATCTGTAGATTGCTTTGGGTAGTATAGTCATTTTCACAATATTGATTCTTCCGATATAAGAACATGGTATATCTCTCCATCTGTTTGTGTCATCTTTGATTTCTTTCATCAGTGTCTTATAGTTTTCTGAGTACAGGTCTTTTACCTCCTTAGTTAGGTTTATTCCTAGGTATTTTATTCTTTTTGTTGCAATGATACATGGGAGTATTTCCTTAATTTCTCTTTCAGATTTTTTGTCATTAGTGCATAGGAATGCAAGAGATTTCTGTGCATTAATTTTGTATCCTGCAACATTACCAAATTCATTGATTAGCTCTAGTAGTTTTCTGGTAGGATCTTTAGAATTCTTTATGTATAGTATCATGTCATCTACAAACAGTGACAGTTTTACTTCTTCTTTTCCAATTTGTATTACTCTTATTTCTTTTTCTTCTCTGATTGACATGGCTAGGACTTCCAGAACTATTTTGAATAATAGTGGCGAGATTGGACATCCTTGTCTTGTCTCTGATCTTAGAGGAAATGCTTTCAATTTTTCACCATGGAGAATGATGTTTGCTGTGGGTTTGTCGTATACGGGCTTTATTATGTTGAGGTAGGTTCCCTCTATGCCCACTTTCTGGAGAGTTTTTATCATAAATGGGTGTTGAAATTTTGTCAAAAGCTTTTTCTGCATCTATTGAGATGATCATATGGTTTTTATTCTTCAGTTTGTTAATACAGTGTACCACATTGATTTGCATACATTGAAAAATCCTTGCCTCTCTGAGATAACTCCCACTTGATCATGGTGTATGATCCTTTTAATGTGTTGTTGCATTCTGTTTGCTAGTATTTTGTTGAGGATTTTTGCATCATATTCATCAGTGATATTTGTCTGTAATTTTCTTTTTTGGAGTATCTTTGTCTGGTTTTGGTATCAGGGTGGTGGTAGCATCGTAGAATGAGTTTGGGAGTGTTCCTTTCTCTGCAATTTTTTGGAAGAGTTTGAGAAGTGTAGGTGTTAGCTCTTCTCTAAATGTTTGATAGAATTCACCCGTGAAGCCATCTGGTCCTGCAGTTTTGTTTGTTGGAAAAATTTTTTTTTTTTTTGTGGTATGTGGGCCTCTCACTGTTGTGGCCTCTCCCGTTGTGAAGCACAGGCTCCAGACGTGCAGGCTCAGCGGCCATGGCTCATGGGGCCAGCCACTCCGCGGCATGTGGGATCTTCCCGGACCGGGGCACGAACCCGTGTCCCCTGCATCGGCAGGTGGACTCTCAACCACTGCGCCACCAGGGAAGCCCTGTTGGAAAATTTTAAATCACAGTTTCCATTTCATTACTTGTGATTGTTCTGTTCATATTTTTTATTTCATCCTGGTTGTCTTGGAAGGTTATACCTTTCTAAGAATGTGTCCATTTCTTCCAGGTTGTCCATTTTATTGGCACAGAGTTGCTTGTAGTAGTCTCTTATGATGTTTTGTATTTCTGCGGTGTCTGTTGTAACTTTTCCTTTTTCATTTCCAATTTTATTGATTTGAATCCTCTCCTTTTTCTTGATGAGTCTGGCTAAAGGTTTATCAATTTTTCTTATCTTCTCAAAGAACCAGCTTTTAGTTTTACTGAACTTTGCTATTTTTCTCTTTGTTTCTATTTCATTTATTTCTGCTCTGATCTTTATAATTTCTTTCCTTCTACTAATTTTGGGTTTTCTTTGTTTTTCTTTCTCTAGTTCCTTTAGGTATAAGGGTAGAATGTTTATTTGAGATTTTTCTTGTTTCTCGAGGTAGGATTTTATTGCTATAAACTTCTAAGAACTGCTTTTGCTGCATCCCATACATTTTGGATCATTGTGTTTTCACTGTCATTTGTCTCTAGGTATTTTTTGATTGCCTCTTTGATTTCTTCAGTGATTTCTTGGTTATTTAATAACGTATAGTTTAGCCTCCATGTGTTTCTGCTTTTTACTTTTTTTCCCCTGTAATTGATTTCTAATCTCATAGCATTGTTGTCAGAAAGATGCTTGATATGATTTCAATTATCTTAAATTTACCGAGGCTTGATTTGTGACCCAGCATGTGATCTATCCTGGAGAATGTTCCATGTGCACTTGAGAAGAAAGTGTAATCTGTTTTCGGATGGAATGTCCTATAAATATCAATTAAATCTATCTGGTCTCTTGTGTCATTTAAAGCTTGTGTTTCCTTATCTGTCTGTATGATCTGTCCATTGGTGTAAGTGAGGTGTTAAAGTCCCTCACTGTTATTGTGTTACTATCAATTTCCTTTTTTATAGCTGTTAGCATTTGCCTTATGTATTGAGGCGCTCATATGTTGGGTGCATATATACTTATAATTGTTATGTCTTCTGCTAGGATTGATCCCTTGATCATTATGTAGTGTCCTGCCTTGTCTCTTGTAACGTTCTTTATTTTAAAGTCTATTTTATCTGATATGAGAATTGCTACTCCAGCTTTCTTCTGATTTCCATTTGCATGGAATATCTTTTTCCATCCCCTCACTTTCAGTCTGTATGTGTCCCTAGGTCTGAAGTGGGTCTCTTGTTGATGGCCTGTATATGGGTCTTGATTTTGTATCCATTCAGCCAGTCTGTGTCTTTTGGTTGGAGCATTTAATCCATTCATATTTAAGGTAATCATCAATATGTATGTTCCTTTTACCACTTTCTTAATTGTTTTGGTTTTGTTCTGGTAGATTATTTTCTTCTCTTGTGTTTCCCATGTAGAGATGTTCCTTTAGCATTTGTTGTAGAGCTGGTTTGGTGGTGCTGAATTATCTTTGCTTTTGCTTGTCTGTAAAGCTTTTGATTTCTCCATCGAATCTGAATGAGATCCTTGCCGGGTAGAGTAATCTTGATTGTAGGTTCTTCCCTTTCATCACTTTAAATATATCACACCACTTCCTTCTGGCTTGAAGAGTTTCTGCTGAGAAATTAGCTGTTAACCTTATGGGAGTTCCCTTGTATATTACTTGTCATTTTTCCCTTGTTGCTTTTAATAATTTTTCTTTGTCTTTAGTTTTTGTCAGTTTGATTACTATATGTCTAGACATGTTTCTCCTTGGTTTTATCCTGCCTGGGACTCTCTGTTCTTCCTGGACTTGGGTAGCTGTTTCCTTTCCCATGTTAGGGAAATTTTCAACTATAATGTCTTCAAATATTTTGTCCGGTCCTTTCGTTCTTTCTTCTCCTTCTGGACCTCTATAATGCAAATATTTGTGCATTTAATATTGTCCCAGTGGTCTCTTAGGCCTTCATTTCTTAGGCTGTCTTCATTTCTTTTCTTTCTTTTTTTTTTTTTTATTCTCTTCCATGGCAGTGATTTCCACCATTCTTCCTTCCAGGTCACTTATCCGTTCTTCTGCCTCAGTTATTCTGCTATTGTTTCCTTCTAGTGTATTTTTCATTTCAGGTGTTGTATTGTTCATCTCTGTTTGTTTGTTCTTTAATTCTTCAAGGTCTTTGTTAAACATCTCTTGCATCTTCTTGATCTTTGCCTCCATTCTTTTTCTGAGGTCCTGGATCATCTTCCTTATCATTACTCTGAATTCTTTATCTGAATTCTTTATCTGAATTCTTTATCTTGCCTATTTCCACTTAATTTATTTGATTTTCTAATGTTTTATCTTCTTCCTTCACCTGGCACATAGTCATCTGCCTTTTCATTTTGTCTGCCTTTCTGTGAATGTTGTTTTCATTCCACAGGCTGCAGGATTGTAGTTCTTCTTGCTTCTGCTACAAAACTATAATTTTTAAATTACTCTTCTTGTGCTTTTTGAAATAAACAAAGTGTGTGTGGTGACATCTAAGGGAAATCTGGGATGACTTTTTCAGTCATCTTTTAACACAAGCCACATTCTAGAAAAGAGAGATTCTTCTCCTTTCGGACATTGGATGTAATATTAATCCAAAAACAATTGCTGTGCATTATCAATGAGAATATAGAATTTTGGTGAAGTCAGTAAGTAATGCATATGGTAACGCTAGCAAATGTCAGTTTTAAAGCTGAATTTACCCTTCAAATTAAGTAGTGTAGCTAAATGAGGAAAATTAGGTTCATTCTCCAACATATACTTGATTGTCTTTCATTCTATCTCCACTCCTCTATCTGTTTTGTCTATAGTTTTATTTCTGTGTTTCTCAAGATAAGGACATGTATTTTATGTTGTAATACTTTATGTGTTATGTTTTAGTACAGCAACTAATTAACAGTGTGAATTTATGTCAATTATTATCTAAATTATATATCCATATTCTGCAAAATATGAAAAACCAACTTTAGAAGTATGTAGTACCACATAACTTTCATGTTTCAGTTTTTGATCCTCTCAGTAACTAACAGTACCGGTTTAAAAGTTACACAACAATGTGAAAATACCAGAGGCAAATATGATACAGAAATTATGAGTGAATGAAGGCCAAATAACAATATAGTACTAAGTAGCAATGAGTTCTGCTGTGTTTGTACAAGATAATATTTGTAAGAGAATTGCCATCACAATTTATATGGTATTATATCCATGAAAGTTGTAAAACATTGCTTCACCATCATCAGAATAATATTCAAATTGAGAAAACATTTTCATTACAGAAATATAACATCATCTATTACATTTAGGTAATTTAAATCAAATGCCTTTAATTTTAATTTTATTGGCTTGCTAACATTTGTGTTTAATTATAATTTTTGTTTTATATTTTATGAGCTATAAGCATAATGAATTAATGTACTTTGTACATATTTAAATGACATGATCATAAATATACTTTATGTTAGCACTGAAGAGCCATGGAATGTTTCTTTTAATTTATGCCTATATATTAGTCAAGGTTGAAAAACAATCCCTGAGATCAGAAATAAACAAGGAAAAGTTATCATAGATAAAAAGAATAAAATGCAAGAAATAAAAGTGTTAAATAAATACCATAATACTACTATAATAATAAATAAAATACTGTTTTGTCTGCTCAGCTTAGCCTCTGTGTATCCACCATCACTTTTTTTTTAGAAATTGTGTCCTTGACTCTTTTATCCATATGGGAAGTGTAAGGTTCTCACAAAACATCACATTCTGGTGATAATAGATTGATCTAAAAGCTAGTTACTTGACCCAAGCAAGCTCAGTGAATTCCTTCTCTAGGACTTTGGTATCTAAGATCTAAGAACAGTTGACCAGTCTCTCAAGAGCTGAAGATATTATAATAAAGCACCTCCTGTTAGTGGCTATATTTTTTACAATGTGGAGAGAGAACTTCAGTAGAGAGGGATGGAGGGGAGAGAGAGAGAGAGAGAGAATGAAGCCAGTGCTCAGAGAAGCACATACAGTTGATAAGATCCTACTGTTTTGAATTACTCTTCTCAGTGAAACCTGTGTTACAATTCCATCCTTCCTGTAGTATGATCATTGAACACATCTTTGGATTCCAAGAGCTAGCCTACTATTCTTTCTTTAATTTCTTTTAATATTTAAAATAGGCTGAGCTGGGTTTCCATCACTTGAGGCAAAAAGTGTAACTAACTAGTAAAAGGGTATATATCCCCTTTTTCAGCAGTATGAATTACAAGGGTTACCCACAGAATCTGAACTTCTGTGTTAACTGGAAACTGATCTTGCTTCCCAAAGCCCTTTGGTGCTCAAGGATAAACTTTTATCAGTGTTTGAATGTGAAATTTGTTTTCTAGGCAATTCAATGTGGTCCACTATTCTATAAAGTTTCAGTCAATCCAAATGCCTCCATTATCAGAAGAAAAAAATCCCCAAATCTTTTAAATATTGATAATCTGGAGTTTCATAATGACCTCAGTTAGCAACACCTTATTAAAATAGCCTCATTAATACTTTAGTTCTTTAGGCAAATAATAAAGTAATATGTTTTAAATTATGGTAAAACACATAACATAAAATTTACCATTTTAACCATCTTTAAATGTACAGTTCAGAGGCATTAAGTGCATTTTTGTTGTGCAGCCATCATCACCACCATCCATTTCCAGAACTTTTTCATTTTGCAAAACTAAAACTCTACATGCATTGAATAGTAACTCCCCATTTCCCTCTCCTCCCAATCCTTGGGAGCCACCATTCTGCTTTCTGTCTCAATGAATTTAACTACTCTAGGTTTCTCATGTAAGTGGAATCATATAATATTTGTCCTTTTATAACTGGTTTATTTCACTTGACTTAATGCCTTCAAGGTTTTTCTGTGTTGTGCCATGTGTCAGAATTCCCTTCCTTTTTAAGGCTGAATGATATTCCATTATATGTATGTACCACATTTTGTTTATCCATTCATCTGTCCATGGACGCTTGGGTTGCTTCCATCTTTTGGCTATTGTAAATAATGCTGCTACGCTTTGGTCGTGGAGACGTGGAGACCTGTTGAATCACTCTGCTCTGCACCAGACAAGCACCAACACCAGTGAAAACCTAGGTTTTGTAGAAACAACCACAGGAAGGAATCCCCTGGGATGCACAGTGTGGAGGGGAGAGCAGGGAGATAGGCCAGTACAGAGGAAATCCGTCGATTCTGTGTAAACACCTGGCTTCTCTCCTAGTCTGTGCTTGTATGATGGACAGGGATCCACAAAACCAAGTTTCTGAGAACTACAGCGTGCAGTAGACTACTGTAGTGATTCCAGACTGCATCCTCAGTGTGGAATTGTGCTTCAAAACCTGAAAACAAAACTCACATTGGAGCCAGAGCCAACAGCAGGTGGGTCAGGATTGCAGTCTGCCTCAGACTGGGATGACATCAGCCAAAGAAGCAAAGAAAGGAAAGCCAGCATTCTCCAGGAGAACTGACATGACCCAAAGTCAATAACAAAGTGACAAGGGTCAGGTTCAGAAAGAAATCACTCATAGTATAAAAAAAAATTATAAAATAAAATATTAAAGTTCTCAATTTGAGAATTCAAGTACAAAACAAATTTATTTTGCAGAGCAGAGTTTTTTTTTTTAACATCTTTATTGGAGTATAATTGCTTCAGAAGTTGGTTTATATGTTTATTTGTTTTCATTTTGGTGGGTTCTCATTAATGGATTTTTTTCTTCTATTGATTCTGCATATAATGTTGCCTCAAAGAAGTATTCCCAAGACCTATGTAATGAAGAATTTCTAGAATGTTATATTCAGAGCTTATATCTCACATTTTATATTTAAATCTATGATCAGTCAGTTAATTTTTATATAAAATGTGAGGTTAGGGTTCACATTAAATAAAGCAAAACAAACAAAAATAATGCTGCTGTGAATATGGGTACAGAAGTATCTATTCAAGGCCTTCCTTTCAATTCTTCTGAGTATATATCCAGAAGTGAAATTGCTAGGCCATATGGTAAGCCTATCTTTAATTTTTTCGGGAATCACCATAATGTTTTCCATAGCAGCTGTACCATTTTACATTCCTCTAGCAGGGCACAAGAATTCCAATTTCTCTACATCCTCCCTAATACTCATCATTTTCTGTTTCTTGGTGATAGTCATCCTAGTGGGTGTGAAGTGGTAGTGTCTTTTCCTCTATCCCTTTTTTTTAACCATAGAAGTTGCTAGCAGGAAAAACACTTTTATTTGGGGAAGACAGTGGTGATATTTTGGTAAGGTGAGCCTTTTGCTAGTGGTAAAATCCACCACAGGGCAACAGTGATATATTAGGGAACAAATAAAGTGCTTTAAACATGTAGAGATTTGGAATTAGGAAGAAAATTGCTCCCTTGTTCAATTTAATCATTTATTTGACTGTGGCTCTGTACGTGATGCTAAACTAGCAGGTAAATTTGCTTTATTTAGTTAAAAAGCTAGTTAATTTAATGGATAAAAAATCCAAGGAAGTCTATTTAGGTAAATAGCATCTTAAGAATTGCTTATTCAGTAGAACCTGTATATATAAACAGCCTCTGCCAGTGCATTCTCACCCAACCCAACTCCTCCTTTCCCACGTCACTAACTTCTAAAGTATGAGTGTTTTCTCACACTCATGGTAACATTTCCATACCTCACTTCAGGCTCTTTTTTAATATATCAGAGACATAGTGCAGAACTCAAAATGAACACATCTTGAAAGAGATAAGGATCAAAATCAAAGTGGTTCTGAGCCAGAAAATGTCCCTTGCCTTAAACATTGTACAAATTTGAATAAACATAATATCAAAGAAAGACTAAAGGGCTCAAAATTACTACAGACACATTTTTGGTTCAAGAGGTATATGTGGACCACACAGTAAACTTAATCATAATTTCTACAAGAAAATATAACCCAGTTCCAAATGACCAGCTAGTAAGCGTGTTCGTGTAATACAGTTTAGTTGTATATCAAGGACTATGCATACTTGACAACATGAATATTTATTTTCGAATTTTGTGAAGAATACAATTCACATAGTTATATGATGAAATTAGACTAATGGAGCAATGTAGTACCACATATATACAGTGTAAATGTGGTTTAGCTTCAAGATTCTGTTTAGTCTTAAATCCCCTGAGACTTTTATTACACAGGCACTTCTATAATGACTGTAAATATTCAACATCCTGGGTATGACAAACATGTCTTACGGCTATAAAATATCATGTTCAATTAGACGGCTCCTCTCCTGGGAGGGCAGTGCGTGTGAGTATGCATTTAAACCAATAGCCTGAGTGAAGAAGAATTTATTTTAGAAATTAAAAGCTATTTAAAATAGTTTCCAGTTTTACAGCTTCTTAAATTGCCATGTTTATCTACATTCAGTTTCATCAATGAACAATTCAAGAAGCATTAGGGGATAATAAGAAATGGATACAGCTGAAGTCATTGCACAGTGAGAACACAAAAATATCTTGGAAAACAAAATTATCAAGTTTTTAACTGAAGACAATTTTATAATACAATGAGTGAAAAATAAATATCTTGGAATTTTTTCATTACTGAACAGGCAATCCTTTAATGTCAATATATTTTAAAATGTGCTAACTATACGCTTAAATTTATCTTATTCTTCTGATTTTTTGGCTTAAATTTAACAGTCCATCAAATGAAAAAAAAATTGATATTTAATGGGTAACTTAAAACCTGTGAGAGCAACAGATTTGTCAAATGTGGATTTTTCAGGTCACTGTAATACTAAATAATATTAGTATTATGAATAGATATTGTTCTATAATTTATTCATAAGGGTCAACATTTGTATTAAGAAAATTAAAACATACAAACGTTAACAATGTAAAAAGAAAGTGTTTGTTCCATATAGTAAAACCATTCCAGTTTTCAATGTTCTTAGTGGTAAGATTATTTTAAAGTTCCACTGTTTTTTTTAAATGACAATTAAAAAATAAAAAAGTAATGATGAAATTAAGTATACAATATTTTGAATTATACATTAAGGAAATTGCTATCTAGAATCACAGTGAGGACAATTATGGGATTTTGAGTACTAATAGTGGTGACTATTTATATAAAAATTATTGATGTACCTTTTATTGATGGTGCTCCAATAAATAAAGTGTAGTTAGCAAAACAACATTTTATTTCAAAAATTCAATATGTTTTAGGAGCACATTGTTCCCTTTTATCCTTCTTTAAGAATATGTTTTTCTTGAAACTGCTGAGTTGCTTTAAAACTTGAAACATGTCATAATACTGATATAAATAGTGGCAGGATCCCTAAGTGATCCAAAAGATAGAAATCTGCCAGGCATGAGATCACAGGTGACCATTGGTCTAGTAATATGTCCCCAGTCGATGGGAGCTGAAGAAGGCTGTCCAGTGGGGTTACAGGGCTGACAGAGTCAGCAGCAGTATGATAGGATCACAAGTTAAGAAATCCACTCATCCAGACCAGGTAGATTGTAAAACAAGCAGACGGGTATTCATGATTGATCTACTGAAAAATGACTTATATTCATGAGTTACAGTGTTCAAAAGAGACTATTTCATGAATGAGAACACATGAGGGAACTGAAGCCTTAGAAAAGACTGTGGCTTGGTTCAAGAATAAATGCTGTTCTGAAGAGGCCCAAAATTTTAAGTTTGTTTAGGATTTTACAAAATAATCTGATAACAGTTACCTATTCTCAAAATTTCAGTTTTATATATATATATATATATATATATATATATATATATATATATATATAATCTCCAGGTTAAAGAATGGACCATGAAATTGGTGTTGAGTGTGAGGTAGTGGTGCTCTTGAGAAGGTGATGGTAGCTGTAAATTCTAGGTGAAGATCCCATGTCTGTTCTGTTTTTACAATTCTATTGAAAGGAAAAGTGGCCACAGTAACAGACTGCTTCCAAGTGTGCCTGTTCAGTCAAGTTCAGCAGTTACAGTGTCCTCGTGTTCGGTTGCAGTGCTCGGTGGACTTGCCACTACATTCTCTGGTACGGCATATCTCTTGATCCTTTATTTCAGGCCCTCAGCATAAGATCTAGAACTGACACCACAAGGTCTTGCTTTCTATTCCTACTTAAAAAAAAATCAAATACAAATCATAAAATGATGCCATGTTATTTGATGTAACCTTCAATACTATTAGAAACTGTACTGACATGTAATCTCAAAATTAACATGCCTATCAAAGTATTATGAAATGGTAGACTTGATTGGGAGAATTCTTTAACATTAAAAAGTACATGGAGGGTTTGGTCTCATTATCTAGCTTTAGTAGTTGATTAGTTATAAAATAGAAAAGGGAAAGCAGACAGTCAAGTACTAAGTTGAAGTTTTGCCCATACTCTCAGTCAGAGGATACGTCTCAACACAAATGTGGCTTGAGTAAGATACCAAAGACAGTGAAAGGACAGCATAAGTTGAATAGGAAAAGAAGGGATACACAGTTATCCTTGAGTAAAGAAACATTTAGGAAAATATATTGCTGGGAAATAATAAGAGAAAAAAAGAAGAGGGTAAAGAGGAAAAGAAAGTACAAGCTGGTCTGTTGGGCAAAGGGTCCTTCTGGAAGAGTGTTGGCAAATGAACCTGGAAAAATACAAGATAGGTCAATTATGGAAGCCTTTGACTGGGCTTCCAAGTTTAGACCTGATGGGATGAACACTTAACAGACACTGTAAAAAGTTTTTGGAGAGAAAATGGCATATTAAAATCAAGCTTTTATAAAGATTTCCCTGAATTTATGAGACATATGTATTTTGATGGAGATAAGGCTGTAAAGAAGCCCATCTAATAGTCATGTGTAAGAATAGCCACATGGATAGGAAACAATCCAAATGCCCATCAGTAGGAAAAGGGGTAAATAAATTGTGGTATAGTCATATAATGGAGTATTACCTAGTATAAAAATACACTAAACTACCACTACCAACAACATCCTGAATAAACCCTGCAGACATTGTATTGTGAGACATAAATCACATAGGAGTACATATGATTTAGTGGATATGAAATTCAGGAAAAGACAGAACTGATTATGAGACGTCAAAATAGCAGTTTCTTCAGATAGGAGACGTGACTGGAAAAGAACAGGAGGGAGACGTCTGAATATAGGAAATATCTTATATCTTGATCAATAGTAAAAGTTTATTGAGCTGTATACTTAAGATCAGTACTTAAGTATATACTTTATATGTATTATAGTACATATGTTTTACTCAAAAATATTTGTAAACCCTTATTGTTTTTGTTTATCCATTTGAGCATGGATAAATAGAAGCTAGGATAGGAATAGAGGGAACAGTTAAAAGGCAATTGTCACATCCAGGCCAGAGAAGATGGTGATTTTTGTCAAGAGTGGATATAATGAAAATGGAGGGAAATTGGAAGATTTGATAAATAATTTAGAGATAGAATCAATGGGACTTAGTAATGGTTTAGGTATGAAAGGGAAGGAGGGGAGATGATGAACTCAAGTTTCTATGAATACCTAGTGAAATCAGTAGAAAATAATGATGTTTGTGGTGTGGAAAGCAGGGCAAGGGTAAAAGGGTTCTCAGGTATATTAAATGAGGACCTGGATGGATGAGCTGAAAGAAACTGAGCAATAAATATATTTAGTTGAGAGGTGGGGCGAGGAGGGATTTAATCAATAATTCCATTTTGGACATGTTAAATGAGCGATGTCTCTAAGATGGCAAGGGAATGTGCAAATAATCATTTGGGTACGTGGGCCTGAATCTCATGATAGAGGGCTAGACTGCAGAAATACTAGCACATAGAAAGTATTTATAGGTGAAATTTCCAGAAAGAGGGAAAAGGTTCAGGATTGTCTCTTTAGAGACTTCAATATTTAGGAGTAAGGTAGAGAAAGAGGAAGAGGAGGATACAGAAAGAGTACCTAAAATGTACTAGCTAGATGACGGGAGGAAAACCAAGAATAAGTGCTGAAACAGAGGCCAAGAGAAGAGAGGATTTCCAAAGAACAGTCAAGAAGGTGTGTTAAATATTTCCAACAGTTCTTCTTTAGAAAGAACTAAAGAAAGCATGAAGAAAGTCATTGGCTACATCAGGAAGAAAAATTTAGCACTGTGCACTGTGATGGGAGTAGAAGCCAGATTAGAGTGTCAGGAAAAGTGAAGGGAAGTTAAGGCAACAGAGAGAGTGAAAACAGACAACTCTTCTAAAGAAACTTAACTGCAAAAGAGCCATAACTGGATTTGGCCATAACTGGAATAAGGAGTCAAGCAACAAATACTTTATTTTTTTTTTCTTTTTGATCACAGGTTCAGATTTAATATATACATTTTAATTGAAATAAATTTAGCATATAACATTATATAAATTTAAGGTATATAAAATATTGATTTGATATATTTATATCAATATATTGTAATTTGATTGCCAGGGTAGCGATAGTTAACACCTCTATCACTACACATAATTATAATTTCTTTTGGGGGGTTGGAATAATTAAGATCTAGTCTCCTGGCAAGTTGTATGACTATAATACAATATTGTTCACTATATTTGCTATACTGTGCATTAGATCTCCAGTTAAATTTGTAGTATTTGTCTGCTAGTTGCAAGTTTGTACCTTTAAACAACATCTCTCCGATTCCTCCATCCCTCTGCCCCTAGTAACCACCATTTTAATTTTTTTTTTGGCACACAATGAGGCTTGTGGGATCTTAGTTCCCTGACTAGGGATTGAACCCAGGTCCTCGGTAGTGAGAGTGTGGAGTCCTAACCACTGGACTGCCAGGGAATTTGCCATTTTACTTTTTATTTTTTAATCAGTTTGTCTTTTTTAGATTCCACATACAAGTGATATCATACTATTAATACATCAAACTTAAAAACTTCTGCACAGCAGAGGAAACAATCAACAAAATGAAAAGACAGTATACAGAATGGGAGAAAAATGTCGCAAACCATATACCAGATAAGGGGTTAATATCCAAAATATATAAGGAATTCAATAACTTAATAACAACAACAACAAATCTTAGCAAAACATGGGCAGAGGAACTAAGTGAATGTTTTTCCAAAGAAGACATTCATACAAGGTACATGAAAAGATGCTCAACATCACTAATCAGGGAAATGCTAATCAAAACTACAATGAGATATCACTTTACACCTGTTAGAATGACTGTCATCAACAAGACAATACCATAAATAAGACGAAAAGACAACCCTCGGAATGGGAGAAAATGTTGCAAATGAAGCAACTGACAACGGATTAATCACCAAAGTGTACAAACAGCTCATGAAGCTCAATATCAAAAAAGCAAACAACCCAATCAAAAAATGGGCAGAAGGCCTAGATAGACATTTCTCCAAAGAAGACATACAGATGGCCAAGAGGCACATGAAAAGATGCTCAACATCACTAATTGTTAGAGAAATGCAAATCAAAACTACAATGAGATATCACCTCACACCAGTCAGAATGGCCATCATCAAAAAAATCTACAAACAATAGATGCTGGAGAGAGTGTGGAGAAATGTAAATTGATACAGCCACTATGGAGATTCCTTTAAAAACTAAAAATAGAACTACCATATGACCCAGCAATCCCACTACTGGGCATATGCCCAGAGAAAACCATAATTCAAAAAGACACATGCACCCCAATGTTCATTGCAGCACTGTTTACAATAGCCAGGACATGGAAGCAACCTAAGTGTCCATCGACAGATGAATAGATAAAGAAGATATGGCACATATATACAATGGAATATTACTCAGCCATAAAAAGGAACAAAATTGGGTCATTTGTAGAGACATGGATGGACCTAGAGACTGTCATACACAGTGAAGTCAGAAAGAGAAAAACAAATATCATATATTAATGAGTATATGTGGAATCTGAAAAAACTGGCATAGATGACCTTATTTACAAAGCAGAAATAGAGACGCAGACATAGAGAACAAATGTATGGATACCAAGGGGGAAAGGGTAGGAGGGTGGGATGAACTGGGAGATTGGGATTGACATATATACACTATTGATACTATGTATAAAATAGATAACTAATGAGAACCTACTGTATAGCACAGGGAACTCTACTCAGTGCTCTGTGGTGACCTAAAGGAGAATGAAATCCAAAACATGGGATATATGTATACGTATAGCTGACTCACTTTGCTGTACAGTATAAACTAATGCAATATTGTAAAGCAACCATATTCCAATAATTTTTTTTTAAAAGACAATAGGTAAGTGTCGGTGAGGATGTAAACAAGAGGGAACCTTGTACACTGATGGTAGGAATTTGTTCATCTGCTATGCAAAACAATATGGATGTTCCTCACAATATTAAAGGTAGATCTACCATATGATCCAGTAATTCCATTTCTGAGTATATACACAAAGGAAATGAAAACAGGGTATTGAAGAGATATATGTACCCCATGTTTATTGCAACATTATTCACAATGGCCAAGATATGGAAAAGAACTAATTACTCATCAGTGGATGAATGGATAAAGGAAAGGTGTGTGTACACATACACACACATGCACACACACACACACACACACACACACACACACACACACTGAAATATTATTCAGCCATGAGAAAAGAAAAGGAAATCCTGCCATTTTCTACAACATGGATAGACCTTGAGGACATTACGTGAAGTGAGATAAGTTAGATAGAGAAAGACAAATACTTTTGCCCTTCGTTTGTCTTCTGTATTATGTTTGTAGTCGTGAGACAGTAGAGCACATTTGAAGGTTGGTGGAAATTATTGATTCAAGAGGAAAAGATAACAAAGAGATGATAAGATTGGGTTGAATAAAATAAGAAAAATAGCTTTTTATATTGGGATAGCATTTTCTAGCAAAAGGACCATAAAATAAGAAGACTAAGTAATGATTTTTCAGATTTTTTTTTTTACTATGCAAAAGACAAAGTATGTGGAAAGTAATGAATTCTGTCTAGTACTGGGGAATGGGGGATCACCCTCAGCATAAATTTTAATCTTCAACGTAATTATCAGGAAAGGATCATGGACTCGAACTTTAATTTTGCAAATTCTATTTAACTGTGTATTTACTTTGCAACAAAAAATTACTCTTTATACCTTGCATCTCAAACCAGTTCCTGGATTTAAAAGTGACCAAGAGAGAAAAATAATTAATCAAATACCTACTATTTCTATGATCTTGCAATTGCTAAAATTCACTGTTTTACCCTTGATTGCTTTGTAATATTTCACTATTTAAAAAACTGAGAAATCTTTCAAGTGCTTTAGTTTAATGTATAGATGTGGAGATGTAATAATTACCTTCAAATAATTATCATACCCCAATTTTATCAGCAAAACATATATACTTTCCTTCTACTTCCTGTAGCTATTTTTGTTTTATTTTTTTTCCCACTTTTACACTAATTAGGCTTTTATCCTCTGATCTCAAACTGGCCTAAAATAGGGGTACCTTGAGGACCAAAGATTTTGAAATAATGGCAAATAGAGACAGTGTATGGGAAAATGTAAAAGCAACGAAAAGAAAACAACATTGCCACTGCCAAATACTCATCTGCTTATCTTTAAGATGAAAATGGTTAAAGAATGAAACCTGTTCTTTAATCTGTTATGCATAATTTGCTGAGATTGCAGTGAGCTTTAACTTTTCAGTGGATGAATCCTTTTTCTGACTATCCTTTGGTAATGGACCGCCTCGTTTTTGTTTTTTGTTAATATTGTCCTCTTGATTTTATCCTCTATCATTTTACATAAGTAGCTACTAAGCCAATAGGAACTATCTGAGGGAATGGGAGAAAGTGTTCAATACATGTTCAGTACATGTTATTCATTGACATAGGAAGGCATTCTACTCAAAGCCTCCTATCGTTTTATTTGCCTCTCCTGATCTCCACAGTTTGGCAGTTACCCTGGAAATATACCAATCAAATGACATATTTATTTAAAGAAAGGGAAAGTCTGCGCTTTAGACCAACCTGAGTTGTCCTATGATGTTTTAATCACCTCATATTTTCCCCTTTGATGAGGGAGGGATTCTCACCAAAGAGACTTAGGGATGCTTGATCCCATGGCATCCAACACTGGACAGATGAGACCAACAGCAAATTATCACTCACACTCACAGCCTAGGGGAAAAGGACACCATGTGCCCCACAGAGTCACATGGGGGTTGCATTCTGGAACAGAGGAAAGAACTAGAGTCTGTGGGAGGCAAGCTTTGTAGTATCAAGAGAGTGATGTGCACTAGTTCTCCTGGGAGAGTGTGATTGGCTTGTCTGAATAATTCCATAGGCTGGCTGAGTAAGGAAACCTCATCCTCAAATATAAGCAAAAACTATGGCTGTTAAGGAAGGGGTTTGGATAGAGGATGTTATTCACAGGAGTAGAGTGGGGAGGGAAACTTGCAGTTAGATCACTTCGGGCCATATCAGTTTCACCAGATGTCAAGGCAGCACATAATATTTGACCTTAATTTTAGGCCTTACACTATATATGACAACGTGAAACTGCAGGTAAAGGCCAGGGGTATGATACGGAATCACATGTAGAAATAATGGAGAATCCAGCTGAGTGTGTATACAAATGCATTTAAAGGTGAATACTCATGTATTTATGGCTAACATCTTTTATTAAAAAAGTTGAACCAGGGCTTCCCTGGTCACGCAGTGGTTGGGAGTCCGCCTGCCGATGCAGGGGGCAAGGGTTCGTGCCCCGGTCCGGGAAGATCCCACACGCCGCGGAGTGGCTGGGCCCGTGAGCCACGGCCGCTGAGCCTGTGCGGCCGCAGCCAGTGCTCCGCAACGGGAGAGGCCACAGCAGTGAGAGGCCCGCGTACCGAAAAAAAAAAAAAGAGTTGAACCAAATTCTTTTTTTTAAAAAAATAAATTTATTTATTTATTTTTGGCTGCGTTTGGTCTTCGTTGTTGCATGCAAACTTTCTCTAGTTGCGGTGAGCAGGGGCTACTCTTCATTGTGGTGCGCGGGCTTCTCATTGTGGTGGCTTCTCTTGTTGCGGAGCACGGGCTCTTGGCGCGCGGGCTTCAGTAGTTGTGGCACACGGGCTCAGTAGTTGTGGCACGCAGGATCTAGAGCGCAGGCTCAGTAGTTGTGGCACACGAGCTTAGTTGCTCTGCGGCATGTGGGACCTTCCCGGACCAGGGCTCGAACCCACGTCCCCTGCATTGGCAGGAGGATTCTTAACCACTGTGCCACCAGGGAAGTCCCTGAACCAAATTCTAACATCCAAAATTATTAACTTTATGCTTTTTTCCAGCATAATAGATGGCATCCGTATAGTTGCACAAAGCTTTCCCAAAGAAGGTAAACTGCCTGAAACTCCAACTGAATCTATTTTTATTTTCACTTGGTTGTTTTAGATGTGCTGTGGTGAGAGTTTATTTTTGTGGCTATAATTGATTTTATGATGAAATTTCTGCTCTTTTGTTAAAATAATAAATTATTTCTTTAGGATAGTTGATAAGATTTCATTGGCCAAATAAATGAAATTAATTTACAGTCCAACTACATTTCCTTTCTGATACATTGAATGACCAGGTCTTTCTAGGTAGCCTTCACATCAGCCCAGCAATGTAGCTCTAAAATCACTTGGTTAGTAATTAGGTGTTTATCAGATTCTTGCTGAAAAGGCATGAGATAGTTATCTGACACAATTATCTTTGAAAATTGAATCCTCCATTTCTGGTCCTGCTGAGGACATTCAAAGGAACACAGAGTAATTTAAAGCTAAATGCCTTTCAAAAACCCTTACCTTCTAGAATGCATGCAACACAATCGCCAGCCACAGAATTTTTCCTCCATCTTTTATGCACAGCCTTTTGTGTGCGAATCTTTTTGTTGTGTACTTGTGCATGTTGACATATTAAAATGACTTTTGGCCTGCTCTTCTGTTACTTCATTAATGTCTATTTTAAGGTAGCATTACTGGTATTCTGAAATTTAATGCTTACTCCTTCTGTCCCCTCTCTGCTGCTATATCTTCATAAACTAATCCAACAAAAGTGAAGGCAATTGCTAAGATTGACTGGGCTATATGTGCATTTTGGATAATAATATTTCTAGAGCGATTTGCTCTTAAGTAATCTAAAATTTTGCAGCTCATTTAGCTATTAATGTGCAATGCACTCACAGTTTGGAAATTAATATTGAGCTTTAATATGGATAGCTGTAAAAAACATAATTATTTAGGCACTAAAAAATCAAACCCGAAGTAGTAGATTTTAATTTAAATGTCACATCCATTTAAAAATGATGCTGTGACTCATCTCCCAATAGAATTGAACCAATTTTAGGTTTCCATTCACATTCAAGGCAGTGTGTTTAAAATCAATTTGCTTAGAAAATAAAGGCATGTAACATTGAAAACTGAGGGCATTTTGCTCTGGTTAATATTGGTAAGTAATTTTGCTTTCTGTAAACATCCTCTGTCTTAATCACCATGATTTCTTGCCTAACATAATGGCCATTTTCATAGACATGGACTTCATGAATATTATCGTTTTCATGTGTGTATTTCTGTCTTCTCTACAAGTACATTAGTTCAGATGACTATCATTGTGTTCATATCATTGTGTTCATTCACCCATCATTAATTCAACAAATATTTAGTGTTTGCTACGTGGCAGTCATGGTGCTGGATTGCAGAATATTGCAGTAGTGACCTATGCGGCCTCATGGGTGGTCTCCAGACTTTCCCACTTCATGGCCATGATTCACAGTTTTTGGCCTAGAAACCACATTTGTTCAATTCATTCTTCTGATTACACATCTTTTTTTGCACACAAAGCCCTTTACATTTCAGCCTAATTCTATTTTTTCAGCATCCTGTCTAATCACAGCCTCACACATATAGGTCATCTGAAATCCCATTTAAATAAAATAATTTATTTTTCTTTAAACAGACTCTTTGCTTCATACTTTTGCACAGTTGGTACTTTTGCTTAGAATTACATTCTTCTCCCGTCCTAAACTCATTTGGCTTGATCAACAACTATTATTCCTTCGAGATCCATCTGAAATGTTTACTTCTGTGATGAACATTTTCCAATTTACCAGAAGCCTGGTTGCCTTGTTCTCTCTTTGATCTCATGGAACAAAATTTAAACTCTGTTATGGAAGTTACCATGCTGTATTTAGTTTATGTGGCTCTGCTTCCCCCTGCCATAATATAAACTCTTCCGGGGCAGGGACTGTGTCCTATTAATTTTTGAATGTTAAGATGCCACATAATAGGTTCTTGGAGAAATAGTGTTAAAAGGATGAACTATAGGCTCATGAATAAGGTCATTTTAATTTACTTTTGGGTATATTCTTGTTTTGTATTGGTTTTAGAGAAAGTAATCTAATAGTGACATCGTATTCCGTTAAATATACTTTTTTTAACCTCATCAGATATTTTAACTTGCAGTGTAGCTGGCTTTAATTGAAGTCTTGGTCTCTAAAGTGAAAAATAAAGTCACCAGACATGTTCAGAGGATAACTACCTCACTTGTACAATTGGTTTGTTGTTCATTCCAGGAACGGCCAGCAGAACATCCTTGCTAAATCAACTGTTCACTTCTCTCATTTTTGTGTGCTCTCATCCTCTGCCCTCTCTACCACCTACATTTCTCACTCTCAACATAGGTGTCAAGCCTGACCAGCTTAATATGTAACTTTCCTTTGACCAAACCAATGCCCGGACAGTTTCTTCTGTTTTTGTTATCAGTGCACAGATAAATATAAGTTATCAAAGACAAAACTTATTTTAGAATAGTGAATCTATTGATGTTCATTTCTGTGCTACATTACTTGAAAGATGATATTTTTCCAGAAACATAGGTCTGCAACTGGATTCACTTTCAGCTAGGATGACCAAATATCATCTGTCCCACTAATTTTCAACAGAATGATGAAATGAAAAATATGATTGAAGGTCAAGTGGGCATAGAATTCATCTGACTGATTCAGTGTGAGCACACCATTTTGAAAATTGCTTTTGTTTGAAAATTGCTTTCTTTTTGTCTTTGTGTACATGAGTATACTTTTAAGGAACCATCTTTGTGAATTTGAAAATTCATTTTGAAATTTTCCTGATGTAGACAGCCTTTGTTTTAGCTGCAAAATAAGAAAAAGAAAAAAAAAAAAAAAACCTTGTAGAATCTTCTTCATATCAAATCTTTACATTCTACGTATTTACATGTAGAATTTCTTTGCATTAAATCATCTTTTAAATTTTTTATTCATAATACAATTCCACTAGTATATTAATACAATCTTTTTTAACAAGTTAGAAAACTAGGTTGCCTGAGGCACCCCTATAATTAAAGTGAAAAGAAGATAAAAATCTTCATTTTGCTATCTTTACCTTTGCCTTTGTGTTAGCAATACTAATGAACTTCACTATGTTTAGGGTGAAAAATTGATCTGAACCTTTCTGCATTTACTGCTGTGCTTTTTTTCCCCCTCTCCCCCTAAGGATTTGTGCAGTTTAATTGGCCATCAATTCTTTAATGATTATGGTAGCTACAGTAGAGGAACTGGTGTTTGTCTTCATCATGCCCTGTGGACAGCACATTATGTTTATTTTTATACATAACTGCATTTCCATCATTTTGATAACATAGTCTAGCCAGTGGATGACAACCATCTTAGTGTCATTATTGATTTTAATCTTGAAATGCATATGTGAATTCTTGGAATGCACTACATTAAAATATATCTAATCCAAAAGTCATGCCACCGTGGCTTTTAACCACTGATGAAGTATCAGCTTCAACGTGCTGAAAGGAGACCAAACATTAAGTAGAACTTTTAGTGACCATTAATTGGGCTGTCTTCAGGCTGCTCAGAGTACTTTCTTTGAAGGTGTCAATTAGTATTTTGAATATTCTATGTGCAGTGTTTTAAGAACCATCTGATGTTTCTGATTCTCATTTTGTAGCAATAAAATAATTATTTGTCCTTTCTTTGTGATGATTCTCCTAAAATTATAGCATAGTAACATCTTTAGGTCACAAAATGGGTTGGTGAGGTGATGATGTTCATTTTTACTGCTCGTTGGTATCATTTCTTTTAATGTTTTCCTTTTAAGAAATATTAATAATCCATTCTATTGCTATGTCTTTAAACATTCTAATCAGTGAAATGTACAAAACCAGAAGTTCAAAGTTTTGGAAGTCTTTAGAAGTATAGCAGATCCGTTACATTTACATTTAGTTCTATATGGCAAAGTGCTTCTTGTATTAGTCTGTGCAGGGTGCTACCACAAAATGCCTTAGACTAGGTGGCCTGTAAACAACAGAAATTTATTTCTTACAGACCTGAGGCTGGGAAGTTCAAGATCAAGGCAGATTTGGTGTATGGTGAAGGCCCACTTCCTGGTTCATAGAGAGCCATTTTCTCTTCTCACTGTGACTCTGGGGTCTCTCTTTTTTTTTTTTTTGTGGTACGTGGGCCTCTCACTGTTGTGGCCTCTCCCGTTGCGGAGCACAGGCTCCGGACGCGCAGGCTCAGCGGCCATGGCTCACAGGCCCAGCCGCTCTCCGGCATGTGGGATCTTCCCGGACCGGGGCACGAACCCTTGCCCCCTGCATCGGCAGGCGGACTTTCAACCACTGCGCCACCAGGGAAGCCCCTTGGGATCTCTTTTATAAGGATGCTAATCTCATGCATGAGGACTCCACCCTCATGACCTAATCACCTCCCAAAGGACCCATATCCTAATAGCATCACACTGGGGATTAGGTTTCAACATAAAAATTTTAAGCAGATACAAAGAGTCTATGGAAGTTTCTCTAAATTTGATATAGGCTGAAGAGTAAGAATTCTAAAAAAAAGTATGTCTCAGATAACTTTTTTTATTTTCTCTCTGACTATTAATTATGGTAATATATCTGTCTACCTGGGACACATAGAAGGACTATGTTAAGTGAACTAATTAAATAAAAAATTAGTTTATTTGAGTCTTCATCCTGACTTGATAAGCTATTTTAGTACATTTTGGACATAGAATAAAGGTCTCATTCTTTATATACAACCTGAGGTGTGTCATCATGCCCAGAGTTTCTTCACAGTATGTTTAAAATGTTGTGTTTCCTGGAAACCTGATAAGAATTAATTAATCTTTTGTGAAATGAATGAAGTCTTAATTGGATATAGGGTCCATGATCCATTCAGATAAAACTGTAATGTAGCTATGCATACATATCCAGGATCTTCAAGAAATTAGGTGACAAACCACTGAGAACCTTGCTAATTTTCTTATTTCTGCTTCTCCTGATTAGCTCTCTACCCAATTTTCCAGGGTTGTCTTAATCTTGTCTTCACTTCTGTACTTTTTTTAACATATTTTATTCTCAGTATTGATTTCAAACTTACTTTCCAGAGTCTTTTGTTCTTAGTTTCTTTCCTCTTGTTTTCCTCTACAAATATCTATGTATATAAACGAAGTCAGAAAGTTAATAGTGACAATAAGTTAATAAGTCTAGGATATTAATATTTGGGGTTTAGGATAATTTAAACATCTGACTAAATATATAGTATTTGACTCCTTCTATGAGAGAAGCGTTCTCTATATGAGAAGCTAAATGTATCATAAATTAATTATAATATATACATAGGTGCTCTAAATCTGTGATTTAAGTACTTGGCTTTTATATGCACTATGCTATTTTCAAATAATACATTCTTTCTAGGAGATGTGAAAACTTAAGAATTTGGTAGAAATTTTTCCAGTTTGCCTTGTCTATTTGAAAACATTAAGCCTACATTTTTAGAAGGTATTATACACCTCTGACTTCTTATTATTTCAAATTAAATGCATCCCAACTAAACAGAGTAATAATAAACTCTTAGTAGAGTTAACTATAGATTTATATACATATTATTATTCTAGAGAACTCCAGAGTAAGAGTAGATTAGCCAGTCATTTGCAAAGATAACACACACAAAGGCACAGACACACACACATTTCTTATTAAGCTTTTTATTTTCTAGGTTGAAATTTTGGGAGTGGCACTATACATTTATGTTTATTTCTTTTCTTTTTTTCTTTTTAAGCTCCAGTGTTCTGTGCATCATCAAATTCCATTGCCTTTCCTTTGCAATGTCTTAATATTTATTCCATCTTTTTATCCACTTAGTAGACTTTTATGTAAGATTCTATTAACCATACATACCAGAACATACTAATAATTTTCTACATGGTTTCTTTTGTCTTGATTCACTTTCATTTCCAAGTTATATATTTGTTAGCAAGCTTTATCTTCCCTTATGCCATCACACTGTGGATAAAGAAAAGCCTTGAATTAGTCTTGCATTCAAGACTTTGCAATTCTTTGACATTGTGATTTTGTAATAAGAAAAATAGTAGATTTGATTCCAGTTCACTTATTTTCTAATACACGTATTCATACGGACCAGTCTCATAAAGATCTGAACTTATATTCTCATGTGAAGGTAATATTTAATGACTTATTTTCCTAATATTAAATCTGATGGGCTAGTAAAAAAGTAAACCTTGAAGTACTGCATATATATTATGTATTATTTAATTTTACCTTTTTATACAAACCTTCCATTCTTGCCGTACTTATCTACACCTTGAGTGTGTCCTCTCACTGAATACATTTTACCAGTTTCAGCAGTTGTGTAACTTCAACAAACTCTTTAAAGGCTAGACCAGCCCTATCCCCAGACCACCTTCAGACTACTTCCTCCATGGCCAACTTAATCATTTTTATCTTTGTCACTAGTATATAATAAATTATCTTCGGCTCTTACATTAAGAAAGTAGATTTGTTTCACACCTATTTGACTCTCCACTGCCTCCATATATTAACTATTCAAGAGTGTTTATTGATTATTTGTTTAATTATAATTCTTTTGCAAAACCTAATTTTGGATTTTTAATTTATTTTAAGTTCCAGAATTTTCCAAAGACTGATTTAAATAGAGACCTTCAATTTCTGATGATTGGTTTTCCTTTATGAGCTTTAGGTGGATAGTCCTATAGGGTAGACCAAGCTTCAGTCTTTCCAATTTGTAAAGGCGGAGAATATCTCTTTACTCCATATGTAAATTGCTGACTGATTCATCTGTTACATGCAATAACCAAAATGAGGCTGGCCATTTCAGGTCCTTGATCTCACAAAGACAAATGGTTTTTAGAAACAGCTATTATTTGCCACTGTTGTTTCTTTTATCCAAGACTAGGGCAGAAATAATCAACAGTTGTTGATCTTGTTGTGTTATTGAAAATTTCCAACTTTTTCCTAACTTTTGACCCACTGAATGATCAGCAGTAAAAAATTAAGCTGAAGGGCTTCCCTGGTGGCGCAGTGGTTGAGAGCCCGCCTGCCGATGCAGGGGACATGGGTTCGTGCCCCGGTCCGGGAAGATCCCACATGCCGCTGAGCGGCTGGGCCCGTGGGCCATGGCCGCTGAGCCTGCGCGTCTGGAGCCTGTGCTCCGCAATGGGAAAGGCCACAGCAGTGAGAGGCCCGCGTACCGAAAAAAAAAAAAAAAAAAAAATTAAGCTGAATAAAATGAAAAGACTGAGAAGACAAGACTCCAAAAATATTTTGGTTCTCTAGAGCAAGAGAGTACCGTAACTTAGATAATAAGTTATGGTTAATAACGAGGAAAGCCTCAGTAAATACAGTTTCTGTCCTTCCAAATATGAAAAAAAGAAGAAGAAGGAAGAGGAGGAAGGGGAATAGGGGGAGAGGTAAATGAAGGGGGAGCTACCTATGATGAAGAGTTTCAGAAGAAGCTGAAAAATAGTCATCATGATGCACTGGTAAGCTTAGCAAATATTTATATTATCTTAAGTAATCCAAAATGTGTGCCTAAAGAAATGTTTTTATTTTGTTGATCCATGCAGTTACCAAAATTAATTTCATGTGGGACATTTTTACTTTGTAAGAAATTTCATTAGTAATCAGTGGAACATGATTATCCCAAAATATATTTTCAAAAATTCTCTTTGAGCAATCATCCTCTTAAAAACAGGGGATAGACCAGCCTATTATTTGAAAATCTGCATTAGCAACATGTACATATACACAGCATATGCATATAACATATTATCTCTCAACATCAAGGCCCCTGTAGAAAGCATCTGCATCTTGATTGGAGTGGAAGTCATATGGATCTCTATGTGTGACAAATCTGAACCTTACACTTTAAATTGGTTCGTTTTATCATATATAGATTTCATCTTAATAAAGTTCATGAAAATAAATCAAGACCGCTAACATCTTGCAAGTTAAACCTAACACAGACACTATTAAAATGTAAAGCAAAACAAAATAAAATAAAATGTAAAGCAACATGTAAATACAAATCTAAGATTGGGTCCATCATCACTGGGGAACCTCATTGGATTCTATTTGAAGTTGGGGGTCATTATGATATTAACATTTATAGATATCAAATGATGGAACAGACAGTCTTATAACACTCCATGCATATTAGCTCAACCGGTGTTGTGACTATTACTATTACTTTACATTTTATATTTGAGAAAGATGAAACTATGAGAGATTAAATTGTTTGTTCAGCATCAAACAACATCTGAGTTGTGGAGCTGAGATTCACACCTGAATAGTTTGGTTGTACCATCTATGCTTCTAAAACACTACACTATATTACTACTATATACTTATCATTCCCAAGTAAATTACATTTCAGAGAATTTATATTGCGCTAAATAATTCTGTAATGTCTAGTTAGCTTAATATTTCACAATAGAAAGGGACATTGTAGCTTGTTTTTCTCTTTTCTCTTATCATGTTAGTTTTCTTAATTCAAAACTGTATAGATATTCATTTTTAATACTTTGACAGTAGGCAGTACTGTGTATATATACACATCTATGGGGAAAAGTGTTCTTATAAGGGGTTGTGGTTGTGGTTGTTGAGTTCACTATTTCGTAATACTCAGAATCTAAGCACAGTTGCATCACATTCTTCACTAACATCAATTGTCCTGTTGTTAATATGTCAGAAAGTGTGATTTTAAACAAAGGGTCATTGTAATTGCTATTAAGCTTATTTTTTATCTTGGGTTACTTTCCTTTTCAGAGAGGACTCGAAGATCAAAACTTCAATGTATTGTCATGTGCGTACACAGCAAATAATGCAATTGCCACTTTTGATTTGTGGATCCTAACTCAAAATCACTAACTATTTTGTAAAGTCACAAAATTGTCCTTAGATAATAAAAATTTGTTTGATGAATATTCATACTAAAACATTATAGAAGTTTGAAATACATATCTGCCTGTTAACATAACTTGTAGCAGTTCAACCAACTATAATAAATGTTTATACTTTCAGTTTTACTTTCTTATGATCTTATGATTATTGCATTGATTTAAAAGAAGAATGTACATGTCTGATAAGGACCTTTATTTTATCAAGACTGACTGCTACTAACAGACTATATATAATTGTTAATGCAATTGTTGGACTATAATTAACCCCAGATATGAAAACCTCAGTTTCAATAAATAGACTTTAAAATGTCATTTAACTAATAAAATCATTCTAGATCTTCAAATAGTAACCAAATTATAAACAGCCTCTAGATTCATACATGATTTTATTTATGTCAAAAGCTGAGGCAAAACTGCTTATGCACATTTAAGGAATCAGAGGTCTAGGGTCTATTCCAAAACAGGGACTCTAGTTAGTGTCTAGTGCACACAATAATCAAACAGACTGAGGAGGAATGTGAGAAATCCCTAGGCAAGCAGGATCCAAGAAGACAGGGTAGCTATTATATCAAAACCCCGTCAAGCAGAAATTACTAGAATGCAGTATTTACACATTATCTCTGGAAGAGCTAATCATGGGCACATCACTGCAAAATGTGACTCTAAGCCAGAACATTCAATGGTATTTGAATGGATAACCCTGAAAAAGAGCCTCTAGACAAACTAACAGCTGCACAGTATGGACTGAAGAGTAGAACTGACCATCTAGGCTTGTGCTTTTCTGTAGAAATATAATCTACTTTTTATTCTCATTTGACACTTAAGACAGAAAATGTATGAAAGATAATGTGGGTATATAATGTCATTTATGAGTGTCATTCATACCAGGATAAAGAAAGTTGCAGAGTACATCAACTATACTCCAATAAAAATTAATTAAAAAAAAGAAAGTTAGAGGGTCATTAGCCCCAAACAAGGAAGACAGACCACAAATTTGAACCCACTGTAACCAGGAATATTTCTTTGGAGGCAAAGTTCTAGCCTAGACAGGAGTCGCTTGCAGAATTCTTAAGAGGGAAGAAATAATCCTCATATATCTTCAGTGAGGCCCGATGATTATAGCTGTCTGGCCGGAGGATTAGGCAGCTCTGCTAAAGGAAAAGTTGGCAATTAACTCTGCAGTGATAAGTAATAAAGTAAGGACAGTTCAGCTCAAGTAGACAGATTGACAATAGCTTGGTGCAGATAAACCGGCAGAATGAAGTCAGTCATCCTTTTTTCAAGTTGGAACTCTGAGAGCCACAAAAATGAGTGATAGAATTTTATTTTTCTTTGGGGCTGAATTACATTGTATATTGTGCTAGATTTATGTGTGTGTGTTTGGGTAGATGAATAGATGTCCTTCCACTTCCTATCTCCCAGATCTAATCAATTGCCAAGTTTTGCAAAGTATATTTGTTTGGTGTCACTTATGTGCCTCCCTACCCCCTACCCTCCCTACGAGACATTTGTTCCATTTCCTCTGCCAGTGTCCTTTGTAAGCATTCATTATACTTTTCTGCACTATTATTATGGTCTCTGTGCTAATTTTCCTCAGAATGACTTTATCCTTCACATTCTCATCAGAGTTATCTTCTAAATAATAGTTGATCCTCCATATCTGTGGGCTTCATCTCTGGGTTCAACTAAGGATCAAAAATATTGGGGAAAAAAAGTCCAGAATGTTCCAAAAAGCAAAAGTTGAATTTGATGTGTACTGGCAACTATTTACAAAGAATTTATATTGTATTTAAACTATTTACATAGCATTTATACTATATCAGATATTATAAGTAATCTAGAGATGATTTAAAGTATAGGAGAGCATGCGTGTAGGTTATATGCAAATACCATGCCATTTTATATAAGGGACTTGAGCATCTGCAGATTTTGGTGTCCGTGGGATGTCCTGGAACTAATCCTCTGTGGATACATAAGGACAAGTGTAATTTAGATCATATTATCATCTGTCATTAAACTCTATACTGACTCCTCATTACCTGTCTTTATCTTCTCAGTTTTCGATCATATTATATCCTGGCAAACTATCACCCAGGCAGACGGCTCCCCTTAAAGTTTCCTGAATATACCAATATACTATTAGGGGAAAAACATACACACACATATTATGTATACATATTATATATAATTTGATACTTGGTTATTATGTTTTCTAATTCTGAAGAGCATTTTCTACAGGCGGCATGCACAGTACCCTGCTTTTGTCCCTGTGTTTGCTTGGGGCTCTTCAAAAGTGGCAGTAACTAACAGCTGTTTATGTCTTGTATAGAGAGTGTCATATGTATTTAAGTTGTGTATTTTTATAAAGTAAAGGCAAATGCCAAAAAAAAAAAAAAAAAAAGTGGCAGTATCTTTTGTCCAGAATTTGCCCCAACTGCTTATGCACACAGTTATTTTTAGTCTCATAGTTTCTTTGTATTTTCTTTGTGTAGGTGCAAACATTGCAACACTGTAGCAAAGAGTCCCAGGTCCCAGCCTGTCTCAAATCCTCCCAGGCAAAACTGATCAGTCATCTACTTGAATACCTGTAGTTTTATTCTGCCATTGTTAGAGTCATCATCTTGTCAAAGGCCTTGTTGACTGAAGACTCTGTTGCCTACAAGGCACTTTCTTGTGTTTCTTGGGCCCTTTGTGATTGATACACAGTGCCTCTCAGAATAGAACAACTACAAAAGTTGTTTGGGTTTGTTTGTTTTGAATCTGTTCATAAAGAGATGTAACTAAAATGGCCTCAAATTTCTTATGTACGTGAATGAAGAAAGAATTTAGTTTTTTTTTTTTTTCTGCTGTGTCCCCAAAGTAGCATAGTGACTGGCTCCGTATGAACAGTCTGTAAATATTTATTTAGTAAATGAATAATCATCAGGTTTTCTAGACCTGATGAGAGCATTCTAACTCAATTGGTGGGAAATCAGAAACTGTCATCCCCTAAAGGATAGAGAAAACCAAGGAATCATTTGCTATTTATATCTCATTGAAAGGAATTTTCAAAATTAATAAATACTACATTTGTTCAAAATGTATATCCTAAAATATACTTTGTGTTAAGTTATATTCATTTTAACTATTTGTTTTATCATTTTGAAAAATGATATTTTAAATGCATTTATACTGTGATTTTTCACAAAATATTTTTAATATTGTCTTTATCTCAACATTAAAAAAATTCTGTTGATTTTTTTCTCGCAGATAAAACATATCTGTACCACTGGCTGGGTGTAATGCAAGGAAGGGACAAAGATGAAATGGAAACATGCTCCTTTTTTGGTCATAATATCACTCCTCAGCTTGTCAAAAAGCCACCTGTTCCTGACACAGCTTATTCCAGGTAAGTGCCATGCATTTGTTTCATCAAACCTTGATCCGTATTCATTCTTTGCTTTAAATTCATTTTTTATTGTGTGTGTTGTAAATTGAATTTGTTCATTTTCTTTAGACCTTGTAAGTCTTTGTGAATGGTTTCTTAAGTATGTGTGCTGATAAATTTTAGTGATTAAATATTATTCTTGAATACAGAGCATTTTATTAATTCCCTAGAGAAACTGAGAAAATTCAGAAAAATTCACTATTACTGAAACATGTAAGAAGTTACTATATTAAATGCAAGAATAATTGTAATAGGAAAAAATGGGTAACAAAAAGAAGAGCAAAGTCATAATGCATGTTAGTACCATGGAAAAGGAACTTCAAAAAAAGTAAAATATTTAAAACTGAAATTCCTTTGGAGTAGTGACGTGCTAATTCACAGGCTGAACAAGGTCAGAATAAAAATGCAACATGCTGCTCTGTTGCTGCCGTGGTTACTGTTGTTTTTGGTGATGTTAGAAATCTGTTTCTTTGACATCATAATTTCATTAATGGTGCTGTACAAAGCTTTACTTAAAGTCTTTTATAGGAAATTGACTAAATCCCATGTTATGGTAGAGGAAAATAGAAAAATATGTTGATACACTAATCACAATGTAATTTCAACTCTCCTCTTAGTTAGAACTATGGGAAAATTGTAGTTAACTTTAATATATTTAATATATCATCATAATTTAGCCAAGTTATTCATAAAAGAATGGTATTTGGTGTTTTATTAAACCAAAATGTGAAGCTTGATTTTTATTTATTTTATTGTTGTGTTTATTCTAATATTCAGCAACTATTTGTAACTTATGTGTATCCACACACAAATCAGGATTTTCAAATAATCTTGGGGCTTGAATTTCTTCCTCTGTTGGGTTGACATTGTATTTAGAAGATAAGGGAGTTGTGAACAAAAAGTATGTTTAGATCTGTTAAAAACATTTCCATAGGGTGGTAGTATATAGAAAATTTAAAATCTGTTGTAACAGAGTTAATTTAGCTGCTTTGTACTATATTAGGTTAACACTCTGAAATTACTACAAGTTTTTAATTTTAACCTGTTCCTACATTCTATTCTCTTACCACTACTCTGTTGACTATTTATTAAAATGAATGAATGAACCCAATATCAAAAAATGACAATATGAAAAAATGTTAAGCATTTTTGATTATATGAAAAATGCAAATATAAGTACAAAGTAGTTCATTGTCTCTCAGATCATCAGGATAAAGAGGTTATATGAAAGTGTTTTGGAAACTGTGACTACAGTTTTAGATATAGATATAGTTTTGGGGGTTTAGGTGTAATTGTCCTTAAACTGCCTTGCCAGCTCATAACTGCTCCAGGTCAACAAATTCAGTCCATGATCTAGTTCTTCAGAAGGTAATCAAATCTCAAAATGGTCAAGTGTGGTTTGAATCATCTTCACTTATCTAGATATATGGAAGAAGGAATGTGTGCATACAGTGTGTGGTAGGGATGTAAGGTTTATCTGTGGAATACAAAGTTACCTTTTCATTCAAGAAGATACTGTATAATTTCAGAGAAGACATATCAACTTGAACATTTGGTTCCAAAATTTGTCAAAACTCTGCAATTGCTATCTGACATGCAAGCATTTTAAGACTAAAGAGAACTTAAAATACATGAATTTATTGCTTAATGCAGTATGTAGATTAGGTACATAGGTGATCAATTGGTTAGCAGTTAGCAAAAATATGTCATACGGATTAGTAACTTGGGGCCCGTTTTGAGGCAACACCTTGAAAAGAAATAAGGGTACCCAAAAATGGGATTTATAAAGCTAAATGCCTTTCCTGTTCAGGGCCAGAGAGTTCAAGAATTATTTCAAAGCAATTTACCTGTCAAAAGAAATATGCTGTTAGCTTTTCAAAAGGAACATCTGCGGAGTGGAAGTCATTTTCATAACTGCCTTCCATCCAGGAGCATTGGTTTCAGGCTAAGGAGCTTAGAAAACCTGCTAAAAGGAGTCATCAGCCTCAGAATCTCTTCTCCTTCACATTAATCTCAGAATGAAGTGAGATCCTGATTCTTTCTGTTGTTGCTGTTCCAGCTTTATTATGTTCCGTAGAGGCCCTTGACCTGGACTGAGTTTAGCATAGCTCAGAAGATCACAGACAGGAAGATCAAATATTAGCGACTTTTTCAAAAACATAGTTTCTCATTCAGCTGATTTACTTCCGCTCTTTTCCTTGAGGAAAGAATATCCTCCTTCATCAGAAATGTATTTCAAAAGTCACATAATTAAAAAAATAAATGTACCATGTTTCTAAAAAACTAAGGAGCAATATATGATCTATAGAACATGGTGAGTTATTAGTAGAGAATCTACCAGAACAAGATGCCTCAGGGTACCAAATAGGGAGCAATGAAGATAACCATTGTAATGTAGGTTATTTTATTACCACAATAATAAAGAGGTTTTCAGTCAAACTGTGATGTGGTTACTTGGTGTAATTAAATATTAAAACAATGCTTGAATTGATAGATTACCCACTTCCTTTGTTTATTTTCTATGTTGTTCCCCTGTATAATATATTTTTAAAACTGCTGTTATGTTTTACAATATTGTATGTGAAGTGGTTGGTATATTAGGGAGATGGCTAGAAATTACTTGTACATTTTAAGTGAAGAAATACTCTTGTTGGTGCAAAGTAGATCCTTTTTAAGAGAAAAGGAATAATTAAGAAGTGAATTCTAGGAATGATTGAGCCTCTCCAACCATGTGAATTGTAGCCTTCATTGCATATAGAGCTCATTAAAGGCTCTGTAGTAAAACCACTGTTAGATGCTCATCTTGTCAATTTTCCTCATCTCTCATTCACATATAAAGTACTCTTAAACCAGCTGCAGTTATCTTTGAGGCATGCTGTATCTGGGCTAGGCCACATCTTTATCTAATCTGCTACAAAGAAATCTGACAGTTACCTATCTTTCCATTTTAAACATCTACCTCTGATTGCAACAGATGTCAGATAGACAATAAAAGATAAATGTTAAAGGATATGTTTTAAAAGTATACATTTCACACATAGTGGATTGAATTGAAAATTTGAAGAACATCGATGGTAAAAAAAAATGTTGAATTCTAGCTGTATATTGTAAGATTTTAAATGGCAATATGTGGGGATGGGGAAGCATACAAGGTTGCATTTCTGTTTGAATAAATCCAACAGCCCCCTTTTAAGTTAAATGTAATTTATTTTTCCCTCTCTCTTCTCTGAATGTGCAGCAGCACTGTCCCTCATTAAAGATGCAGGAGCTGACAGGGTTATTTCCTTTGCCCTGCCTCATGTCAACAAGCCTTGAGTGTGAAATTGTCTGAAATGACTTACTGCTTACCCTCCCCACCCATCCCACCACTTCAGTTCCTTGCTGCTTTATCCAAAGGAAGGTAATTGCAAGGAGCTAAGTGTTATCTGGGTTTGAATCATCATCCACAGATAAGCTGTACATTTTAGCAAAAGTATTCTTTATGTAAAATTCTAGAAATAATAGGAAGTATCTACATGCAATCCTCATATATTCCTAATTTTTGTGATTTATTTTTTACATGCCTGACAGATTTTGAATAGATTTGAGGAATTATTTCAAATTTTTAAGATCTGCTAACCAAAAAAAAATTGAAAGTAAATTTCTGAAATTGAAATGTGATAGACTCTTTAAACATTTCTTTCATTATTTGCCAAATTTATTTAACTAATAATATTGCATATATGCATTCTACAAAGGGTTTTATCCACAGAAATGTTTTTTCAATAGTTGTGATTAGTTTCTGTAAGCACAGTAGCCATGAGCAGTGATAAGAAAAATGCATATCACTTAGAAACTATAGTGTTGCTTGTTCATAGGCAGTTTGCTTTTTTTAAAATTGCACTGACTATTCAGACGTTTATCAATTAATTTAAAACATTTACAAAGTTACTTGTCTCTTCTATTAGAATATAATATTTAGGTTTAAAAGTACTTTCAAATGTTATTTAACTCTTCCAATTATGCATTGGTAGAGATTTTACTATTAAAAATATGATTTGATTATAAATGCTACTTAATAAATCTGTATGACTAGAGAAGTGTTTCTCAACATGTCTTCCGTGATTTTTTTTTTTTCAGAAACATTTTGAATGTTTATTAAAAATAAAGTTTCCAGGGGCCCATGATAGAATCTCTGAAACAGAGAGCCTGGTTTTGGAGCCCAGGAACCTGCAGTTTTACAAATATCCCCAATTAATGTAATACCCAGAAAATTTAAGAACTACAGCTTTTGACAAAAGTTTAGGTTGATATAAGAAATAGTTGAATACATTCAAAACTACATAGTATATAGGAACGATTTCCTTTAGAAAGAGGTGAAAGTATTTGAAGACATTTATATATTGCAGGGATTTGGGGAGCAGATTTAAGGCTACTGCTGTTTTATTTTGCCTTGTTTTTACTTATGTTTCTTGCTATTTTTGTCTCATAATAATATTTACAGTTTCAAAAATATAATTTTGAAAGTCAATAGCTCAAGAAAAAAGCCACTGAACAAATGAAAAGATCAGTGAAAATTAACCTGTATAATTAAAAATGACTTTACAGGACTCTAACTTAGTTTTCCCTAATGGGTACAATTTTTCCTAAACTTTGTCCAAGTCTTAATAAACTATTGACTCAGACATTAAGTGGCTGGGAATTTATATCCAAATTAGAATAATGTATCAATTATGCAAATTTTCTGTATAAAAGGACTAAGAATCAGGGTTGCATTATGACTAATGGGTACTTCTGCCTTTCTGGGTTTTTTGCTATGAGATAATATAAAGCATTATATTTTAAAATTGTGTTAGCATCAACATGAATATAATCTTTGGCTATAAATGTTTATTTTCTTCTTTTGATTTTAAAACGAACTAAAGTATTTTCATGGGCCCCAACTGTATTGTTAGCTGACACTATATCATTGTGTCTAGTAGGTAAGTCAGTTCTGTTAAGGACCATGAAAAGACAAAGTATTAATTCATGACTTATGCCTAAATATGATATCTAGAAACAATATTCACTACAAATGACTTACAATAAAAATTTAGTTTTACACATTTCTATAAGCATTATAGAAAGCTAGAAGAAAATCATACAATAAAAGAAACCAGATATTTTCTGAATGTTACTTCTTGGAATTTAATTTTTACAAAAATATTAAAGAACCCACACATACCAAGAAAAGAAGAAAGGAAGGAAGGAAGGGAAAGAAAGACTACTCAGGAAACATCAAGATTATCAGAAGGTCTTAGTGGAGAAAAGGTGGCTTTTGGTTCAAAAGGGCTATATTTGAACCACATCTCTTCTATATCTTAGTTGTGTTACTTTGGTCAATAACTTAATCTCTCCCTATGTCAGTTTACTCCTCAGAAAGAATGTCAGAATTACCTTGTGTTATTTGTATCTGAATTATAGATACAACGATCAAAGAATTTGGGACACTGAGAGGATTTTCTGTATGGAGTTGCTCTTACTAACATTGATAATAATCTCATTATTATTTATAAATGAGTGTCACTGGCCTAGTCTGTGCTATATGGTTGTAGTGGCATAGTAGCTAATTACAAGTGCCACCGAGGGAAAACAGACATGTCCTGTAAGTAAGGATGAGGTTCTGTACAGCAACAACTTGAGGAGTACATGGAAGTCTTCATGGAGCAGGTGAACAAGAAGGTAAGAGTCCATTGGAAAGTTAGCATTTATTAAGCACCTACTATGGGCTAGATACTTGAGTTTTAGGAGTTCTGTCTGGTTGAAAAGGAGTGAGTAGGAAAGAAAATCTCAGGCTTGTGCCAAGAGACACAGCTATGATGACTGTGAGAACCCTTGTTTGGCTTGGTAGAAAGGAAAATTGAATATTAAGGGATGTTTGGAGATGAGTCGAGAGAGTAATTTGAAGTTCAAATCTTGAGGAGTCTTGTATACTAAGCTAAGCAGCTTTAAATGTAAACTCTGGTCAAAAAGGAGTCAATGAGAGAGTTAAAGGTGGGGAGTAGCCTAGTAAGGTTTTTTTTAACTGTAATTTAGTGGAAATGTGGTGCATCAAATTGTTTCTTTTATTTTTTTATTTATTAATTCAACAAATATTTATTTGACATCTAATACTGCACGGTACTGTTGTAAGGTTGGAGGAGATGGAAATGAAGATAGTCTTGGTATCTTCTTCCTTTCTCTTTCTCTGTGGAGGAAAAATAATAAAACTCAGTTACACACCTAATTTTCTAATTGTAAATTATCATTATGATAGAAGAGAAGAAAACACTGTTGGAGATTTGCAAAAGTATTATGAATACCTAAAAATGTAAGTAGTACATAGAAATTATTGGAATGTTTCTTGATAAATGAATAAATTAACAAGAGGAAGAGGTTGCTAAAAAATACAGCAGACGCCTCACTATCCATGGGACAACAGAGATAGGAAAGGGATAGGTTTGGAAAAATGTGTAGGATATAGAGTCAGAAAAACTGAGTGATGATGGGAAGTGGAGGGAGAATGAGAGCAAGGCATCAAGAATGACCCCAAGATTCATTGTTGGAGGGTAGGCCATGGTGACATCATTAATGAAATTAGGAAGGCACAGCGTGCTACACTGTGATTTGATTTTATGTATTTATTGTTTGATGATTTACAATATATAATTTTTTTACAAGATCAAGTAGAAAAAATATTTGGGTAATAGCATACTTCCATTTGGTTTTAGAGCCAATATTTGCTTTATGTGGTTTGCTGGATTTAAATTCAGAATGAATTTATAATGTGATTTAAAGTCACCATTCATATATATATTCATATATATGTATTATTTGCTATTATCTCTTGTATGGATATTAATGCCATTCAAACTTTTCTGGACAATTAACCAAGTTAAACTTAGTGTTCATAAGATCAATAATACAATCAAATTATGGAGTAAATCATTGTTAAAATATCTAGAACACATGATTTAGTCTTTCAGTGTAATTGTGTTTCTCAGGCTTTTCCCTCATATTCCTTCACGGACACAAACACATTTTTAAAATTCTTAGATTACGTGTCATTTGGCATCGTGATGTGATCTTTGTTTACTTTTTGTTTATAACGCATGCTGTGGGTGTTAAACAGGATTGGAAACCTTATCAATAGAAGTGTCAAGTCTCTAAAAAGAAGAAATACTTAAAGAAAAAAATAAAATGCATTCCTTACTTTCTAAAGAACATCACTCAGTTACAGATGAGATGTTAATTAAGAGAGGAATTGCCAGCTGTACTCAATTCCATGGCTCTTCATTAGCCTTGGTCTACTAGTGTAAGACTTCATCTAATTGTTTAAGTAGATGGAAGCAAACTAACAGGCCCCGTTAGCTGCAAGACACTCAATGAAGAAGCTCATCTTTGTAATCTAGCTGTAGAGCCCAGGACCATTCTGCTTTGATGATATGGCCTTTGTGATGAACCTGGCTTGAAAAACCCCATGTGCCCCATGCTTCACTTAATTAAGCCATCAGAATGCACTGCAGCCAACAGAGTGCCTCATATGGACTAGTCTAAGTAATTTTTGCTCCTCTATTGCCTGGTTAATAGAAAGAGGCTCTGTTCTAGATTATGACTGATAGAGGCTATGTGGTACAGCTGTTGTAATTGTGCCTGAGGGTAGAGAAAACCTTTTGTAAAAAATTCTCTATTTGCCAGAGATACTGTCATTAATTCATTCAACTATTTTCCCTAGATTGCCTAGTGAGCATTCATTTATTCTTTCTCTTTACTTGCAGCTTTCCTATGTTGACACGCTTGTGTCCTTTGTTGTATGAACATACCCAGCCTCTGTCATGTTTTCACCTGGGAGAATTGCTTTGAAAATGATTTCTTTTGTTGACTGAATAGTAAATAAAATGGATATGTTGGACTACTAAAAAGAACATATAAATAATTCAACACAAAAAGTTGAATGCATGTGGGCCTTGAAAGTATAAAAAACTGACATTCTTCCTAGAAAATAATCCACACTGCAAATTTTGAAAGACATGACATTTTATGATATAAAATATTATAACTATATAGATATATACATACATATATAAGAAATAAATGTCACAATATACATATATGTGTATGCATGTATATATACATATATAATATTTGTATTTTGGTACATATATTTAAACACAGGTGTACATATAAAGCAGTATTTGTGTGGATTCTGAATTATTCATATAAGTCTGGTTAATACATACAGACTGCTATAGAGGTTAAAAAATAATTTTTATCCTCTTAAAAGTAATATAAAATTTATCATGACATGACATTTTTTCCATTTATGTTAATAGTCGTTCTCTAAATTCCTAAGGTACTGGTATGAGGTTTCTATACCAATGACTGAATTATTTGTATATGAAAATAATTCTATAGAAATAATTTCTCATTTTTCTATCTAAATGGTCTTCAATGTTTCACCTAATATAGGTTCATAGCTTGACATGCAATTCAATCAGAGTCATAAGCATGGTATAACTGTTACAATAAGCTGGGGGTAGGGGCCCTACAACCTATGTTGTTGTTTTTGTTCATGACGTGTCATTACTCACTGGCTCATAGATTTTTCTTATAACTTTGTGACTATAATCACTCTTATATCTTCCACTGCACATATTTTTTCTTTTCTTGGATTTTTATTTTCTAATATGGTGAGAAAATTGTGGTTTTTAGGTAGTTGCAGAAGAGTGTTACTTCTCTTTAACATTTTATAGCTGATTTCATGTTCTTTAAATAAACTGAATTTCACCAAATATAAGGTGACAGTGGTATATCTAAGAAAAAATATAACTACCAATTAAGCCGTGACACAATGTCTTAAGGATAGTTCTGTGTGATACATTAATCAAACCAACCTCTTAATGCTTTGAAGATTCTTTCATCCCTTCTGAAGGAGTAGCCAATTTCTCTTGCCTTTAGTTTGGTGGTGACAAACAATCCTTTTGAAATATCTCAGGAAGCAGACACTTTGTGCTACCTAAGCATGTCTTCCTTCCTTTATTAAGTAGCTTAATTTTTGTTTCACAAGAAAACATAGTTTTGTGGCCATTTTACAACAATAAATACTTCCTCAACAATGTGGAATCTATACCTGAATTTTTGTTTCTAAGCCTCAAATAATAATAACATTTACTACCAATGTTCAATTGTAGAGGAATTGTGGAAGACATTTTCAATTATAGTTAAACTCAACTTGTATATCCCCCATAATGCACATAACTTAACTGGAATGACAGCAAGGTGAGCAGTTACGACAAAGGATTCACATCACAGTCAATGACAATCATATCAAAATTGCTGTCTGGCTCATAGCTATTGTAAGATGCCATCAACTATAAAAATTTAGAACCAAAATATGAAAAAAATTACTTCGAACCAATGAAATATGATATATGGAGGGAAACTGAGCCTGACGTAGTCCTCATGTTCCTCAAAGCTGTTTTATGTAAAGGTACAAATATTTGCTGGTTCCCAGGTCTTCTTAATAGATCCTTATTTTAAAGCCACAAGCTTGGTGAACGTAAAGGAAAACAATAGTGTAATAAGAATACAAGCGTGATTAAAATTTATCCATTCAGAGGCTCATTTTTTTTTCTTCCAGGTGTAGTGTCTTTCTCAGGTTTAGAAATCTATTCATCAGAAAACTAAGCCTATTCACTTGCGATCTTACTACTATCATGAGATTTAAAATTCCTAAGCAGTATATGCACAGTGCTGAAATTAACATAACAGGTCTTAATTAACATGGCTGTGTAATTTTTTCACAGACGTTCTTAGGTAGAAAAAAAATAGCTTTACTTGATACTGTGCTCTTTTCCCACAAGTTTGTGAGATTCCAAGTAATGTCAATTGAATAATAAGAACAGCTTTATAATACTATACTTTCAAAAGTATACTAAAACTTAATTATGTACAGAGGAGTAGTTGCTAAGTATTCATCAGTTAAATAGTGGATATAATTTAAAAACTGGCTAATATTGATTAGAAGGTAATGTTACTCTTTAATCAATCTGTAATTAACTCATATTTAATTATATTCACTTAATCAATTTGCCAGTGGAATAAAATTTATTTTATTGAATCCTATGTTTAGCATCACCACCAAAGAACTTTTCTGGTAAACCTAAGTTTAGCTTTGTAAGAAAATGCCAAACTCTCCATGTACCATTTTGCCTTCCCCCCAGCAATGAATGAGAGTTTGGTGTTGCTCCATTTCCCTGTCAGCATTTGGAGTTGTCCGTGTTCTGGATTTTAGCCACTCTAATAGGTGTGTCGTGGTAACTGATTGTTACTTTAATTTGCTGGTCAGTATTAACATCTGATGTTGGGCCTGTTTTCATATGCCTATTTGCCATGTTTTCTTTTTTTGTTTGTTTGTTTGTTTTTAGTGAGGTGTCTGTTTAGATCATTTGTCCACTTTGTAATCAAGCTGTTTGTTTTATTACCGTTGACTTTTAAGAGTGCTTTTTATATTTTGGATAACAGTCTGTTATCAGATGTGTCTTTTACAAATGTTTTCTCCCAGTCTGTGGCTTATCTAGTTATTCTTCTAGCACTGTCTTTTACAGAGCAGAAGTTTTTAATTTTAATAAAGTCCAACTTATCATTTTTTTCAATTAGGGATCATGCTTTTGATGTTGTATCTAAAAACCCATTGCCAAATCGAAAGTCACCTAGATTTTCTTGTAAGAACTTTTAAATATGTGACATTACCCTGCTTTACATAAGATAGTGTATTTTAAATATATAGTCCCCTTGTACTATTTTCAGTGTAAAGAAATGATATTGCAGAGAATATCTTCTGTAGCATTGATATATGAAATCAGAATCATATGTGAAAATGGTAATATTAATGTTATTTTTGTCAAGATAACCATAAAATTTAATTTACACATTAATTGGAAATGATTGTCTTATCACAAAATAATTTTTTGGCATTTTAAAATATTAAATGCAGCTGAAGACAGGACAAACAAAATTAAGTTTGAAAAGAAAGACCAGAGACAATTTATGTGAAAAGGAAAGACTTGTTTAAGAAACTAGTAGTTTTAGTGGAGACAGGGGGGCAAATTCAGAAGTGTTATTTGGGTAGAACAAGTTCATGTGGGTCAAGTGTTTATTAATGTGCTCCGGATGCACAGGAAGCAGTTCCACACACTCTGGGAAGGTCTGGAAATTGTTTTTTAATCATTACAAGGTAGATGGTTTATTCAAGTTTCAACCACAAGGTTTAACATTAATTTTTCTCTCAATTCACTTTCTAACTATCTGTATCATGCTGCTTCTTTCAAGGTGAGCTGCCCTTTTTTTCCTATTTCATTTTTGTAAGCTTTTATCAAGTATATGTAGGAATCAGTCATTTTAACAGATTGCTTTATTATAGTAAATAAGCTAGATGATATTAAAAAAAAAAGCGGTAGCTTTAGTGTCAAGCTTACTTGGATTCTGTATGGAATGTGTGAACTTGGGGAACTTGCAGACTGGTTTTTTGGTTTACTTGTTTGTTTTTTTAAAGGATACAATATTTACCTTGTGGTGTGGTTGTAAAGATTACATAAAGCCTATAAAGTCTCTAATACAATATCTCATCCATAGAAGGTACTCAGTAAATGGTAGCTACTATCATTTGAAAAGCATGTATTGCTAGTGAATTTTTGGAATATGAAGGGGACAGGTGAAATAGATGAGGGAAAGATTATCAGATAACTTTGAGCCTAGATGATGATGTCAATGACTGAAACCAACAGTGTTTGGAGAGTTGCTCCAGAAGCATGGAGGAATTAAAAGAGAAAGCACCGTGGCCTAAAAGAGGTGGATTTCAATGTGAATAATGGATGTGAGAACAATCACTTTTTCAGAATAGTGGATCTTATGCAATGCTTTGAACCCCTTTCGGATGTCGCAACAGACTATGCAGTGTGTAATGTCAGATACAGTATTCAGTGAGCAGAAAATATGAAGCAGTGTAAGGAAGTTATAATTTGCTGTGACAAACAGATGTGACACAACCTCACTACAACAAAAAGCAAAGCAAAGAATGCAAATTTAACAGGATATGTATGAATTTGGCTTGTAAGTATATAAGAAAGTTAAGTCATAACTATTAGTTCTATTAGTTCTACTCAAACATAACATAATGCCTCAGGGCAAAAAGGGAAATGTGACAATTGTGAATGCTTTTATTGGACACTGTGACATATTTTTAGACAGTGGTGATTTTGTTATAATTATTACTGGATTATTTAGCATGATGAGTATCTTAAAGTTATAAATATGTCACCAAAAATTCTAGTTTTTGAAAGCATGGCATGAAACAAACAGAGAATGCCCACAAGTTAACATTTATTTTCTTAGGTGTCTTGGTGATAGAAGAAATTTCATAATTTTGTACTGTTTTAGTGAAGTATTTTACAACAAGAAAACTATAAACATATACCATTTGTTCTTGTATTTCTTTGCATTTTCTCTTTTAAAAAGCACACAAGGACATTAAAATATATACTAATTGCAGAAAATATTTGAAAATCACTAGTCTAAAGAAACTAGAGAAGCATATAATGAAACATCAAAATGTTGACTAGAATTGGCCAAGGAAAAGTTTAGTCAGTTGCTGTCTAGTAGGAGGTAAATGTTTAGTTTTACTTTGTCTGTTTATCAATATGTACTGTTTATGTTTGCGTTTAGTCCATTCTGAGTTTTCGAGGAGTTCAATTATTGAAATAAAATTTGATTCACTTTCGTGGTATATCATAATACACTTTGATTTTAACGGATGGGAAATAAATTCTAATTTATCAAGAATGGCATTTTTTTAGTTAAATTTATTATATGGTAAACCTGAGTGGTCTAATTGATGTAAAAGTCACAGATCCACACACAACATGGTATTTGATATATATATGCAGTCTGATTAAAGTAGATAATAAAAAGTAAAATGACTACAATAATTATTTGAGCGGTAGAATTGCCACTGACTTAATTTTTATGATTCTATTAGTTATAAGAATTAGATAATATGATTCTATTAGTTATAAGAATTAAATAATAAATTAATAATATGTTTTAATTGAATGGCCACCAAAAGAGGAAGAAAAGTGAAATTTAAGGTAAAAGTATGATTATGAATTAGAACAGTTAGTTAAAGTTACTAGAGTTGTCAAATTTCCATAAAGGCTGAGAAAAGTGATTAGTGTACAAAACACAAAAACAGATACATAGTAACATGGATGAAGAGAATGTATCTAAATGCACAAATTATTTGTAAAACTAGAATCAAAGGAACTAGTTTGACCAATTCAGTTAAAATATAGAAAATGCTATAGTAAAATCATGAAACATTGAACCCAGAAATGTCATTATTTTATACAAATATATCAAATTACATGAGAAGCCAAGTCATGTGACAACAAAATTTATGAGAGCTGATCCAACATAACCACCCTAGAAAAAAGAAGAAAGAAAAAGAAAAAAGGCTTATCTTTTATACACTGCTGTTAGTACAAAAAATATCTGTGGACTCAGTGAAAACAAGCGACCATTTGTCTCAGGTTTCTCTGAATAGTCCCCATTCCATGCTTAGTGTTCCTGCATAATATATACTTTATATATGTTATATTACACTATATATGTAACATTATATATTTATTATATTACTTTTATATCTCCACTGTAAGTTAACCAAACAAAACCAATTACCAATTATGTAGCATATTTGGACAATGTGTTGCTCTTCATCTGGTTTTTATAGAGTAGAATTTGCTATAAGATAGGTATTTAATTATTATATCTTGACTTCTGATTGATTAAAAGATATGTTGGAAATTATTTAGTGGGAATTTAAGGTAATTTTTAATGAAGTGACTAAGATTATTGGGTGGTCTACAGAAATAAAAAAAAATAACTATCTGAAATGAAAGCTAAATTTGATTGAATGTGTTGGTAATTTGTCATTTTTCTTTAAATGATCAATAATTTCATATTGATAATTTAATTAAATGACAACTTTGTGGCATTTTTCCAAAAGAATTATTTACATGAATAATCTCTCTTCATTGTTACAATGTTTAGCCATTGGTAATTGAGGATAAATTTTATAAACAAACTTTACAAATTAATCATAAATGTAATTAAAGACTGTAATATATCTAGTTTACTGTGTCTTTAATTCCTGAGTAATAAATAATACATTTATCATCAATGGATACCATTCATTGAGCACTCACTATTTGCTCTTCTCTGCACTGATTTCATTTAATTTTTGAAAAATCTTTGTGAAAGAGAATTAATTCCATTTTAACAATTAGTAGAGCCAGGATTTGAACCCAGCTTGGATTGTCTGACTCCAAAATTCATGATGATATTGTTCATCCTATGTCAGTACATTCTGCCACCTCACCGGTGGTATGTGACACAGGATCTTCCCAATCTTGTTTGGTATATCTAACTGTGAGTAGGATAGGACATGGTCTACACAGTATATTAGGAACGTTGAAAGGTGAAAGACTCCCTGGACTAAATCTCTTTTTCCTGCCAGGAAAAAAAAAGGAAATCATGTTTTAGATTTTTAACTGGATTTTCTTGATTTGTGTTTTTCTTGCCTAGAAGCCTACTTTTGTGTTTCTAACTTTTACTCTTTTGTTTCACTACTTCTTCTTTAGCTGGACAATGGGTATTATAATTCAGAGTATAATATACACATGCTATAAAATACTTTATGATTAATTTAGGATAGCATTGTATCATTTCAGAATGCCATGCTTTTTCCCTTAGATACCATGTAATAACTTATCTTTAGCGAAAAGCAATCAGAATAATCTTAGCTAAAATTTTATAAATAGATAATAAATTTTCATTACCTAATCATGTATTTTCTTAGTCTTTTAAAAAAATTCAACCATAGTAATGTTAGTATATTTGTCAAACAGCTATAACAACATTTCTAGAATTATGTCACAAATATTTTGTTCAGTATTTATGATTATATGGATCAAATTAATGTGTTTCATCTAATCAAAAAAGGGTTGTGTTATGAGTGTATTATAAATACACATACTGACACATAATAAGATTTTTCATTGAATATTGCATGTTTAATCTTTTTGAGGTATCACATTATTTCTAATAAGGCTTTTTAATGTTCAACATATGCTATTGACATATTTTCGTAAATCATTTTCTTATTCCATCAAGAATGTCTTTACAATTAGAGTGGCAAAATTTATTTCACAATTCTATTATCATGTTAAAATATATTTCTTCAATTCCACCTCTTTTTTTCTTTAATCTTCAAACTTGTATAGAGCCATTTAATCTCTGGTATCAATACAAAAGGCTCAGAAAATTATGTTAAATTTGGAAAACCTACAAAAATACATCTATGATTTTCCAGAATATTCAATGAATTTTTGTCCACAGATATCATAGTGTTGTTGCTAGAAGTAAGTCAAATAGACTGTCCTTCCATTGAGGGTTAATAATTGAGCATGTATCACATAGACATGTGAATTAATTATAATTCAAAGTAGTCTACTGTGTAATGAACCAATTTGAACTGAAATATTTACTAAATCAAAACATGTAGGGAACATTTATATCACTTTATTTTCTGAAACTAACTGCCAATTTTTTCCATTTTTGTAAATGAAGTAATGGTAGTATTTTTCTACATCAACTTTGGCATTTATTTTCATATTTTTAGAAAACTGATTCCTTTTATAAATTTACTATTTGAATCTGAGTTGCACTAAATGATGTGTTTATTAGCTTTGAGTTTAAAAAGGTTTTTATCTTAAAAAAATTCTATATTTTCTCCCATTCTGAGTGTTGTCTTTTTGTCTTGTTTATGGTTTCCTTTGCTGTGCAAAAGCTTTTCAGTTTCAGTAGGTCCCATTTGTTTATTTTTGTTTTCATTTTCATTACTCTAGGAGGTGGATCAAAAAAGATCTTGCTGTGGTTTATGTCAAAACGTGTTTTTCCTATGTTTTCCTCTAAGAGTTTTATAGTGTCTGGTCTACATTAAGGTCTTTAATCCATTTGGAGTTTATTTTTGTGTATGGTGTTAGGGAGTGTTATAATTTCATTCTTTTACACGTAGGGGGTGAAGTGAGAGTAGTATTGACATATCTACACCACCAAATGTAAAATAGATAGCTTGTGGGATGCAGCAGCATAGTACAGGGAGGTCAGCTCGGTGCTTTGTGATGACCTAGAGGGGTGAGATGGGGAGGGTGGGAGGGAGGCTCAAGAGGGAGGGGATATGGGGATATATGTAGGCATATGGCTGATTCACTTTGTTGTACGACAGAAACTAACAGCATTGTGAAGCAATTATACTCCAATAAAGATGTATAAAAAATAATGATTTATTAAAAAGTTTTAAAAATTTCTATAAACTATTAACTTTCTACACATACTATCAAACATTGGCAACATATTTAATATTATATTTATAGAGTAATGGTTCCAAATAACTTATTATATGATTTGAGCTCAAAACTATATATTATTCCAATATCTGACTTTTAGTAACTTAGGTTTCATCTGGAGCCCTAGATATGCGATAATTTTACCTTGGAATTACTTTTGGCCTTTGGAAGGTCACTCGTTTACAGTTTATTGCCTCTCATAAATTGATCTAATCTTCTGAATAATGGCTGGACATGCTGAAGATCAATATTTTATTGCTTCTACAACCTAAAACACACCATGAATTACAGTCAAAATCGTTATCACCCAACAGTGCAGACATAACAATAATATACATGTGATATTAGTCCTCAGCTTGTGGTACTGTTTATGAAACGAGATTCTGCTTGAATGATTTTATTTCAGCACTATTATAATCCTTTTTAATTTATAGCTAGGAATGCTAATGACAGTTATCACTCAGTTCTATTCAAGACCAGAGAAGTAACTCATGTGAATTAAATATAATCACTACTATAATTTTAAATATAAGGCACAAACTAGTACTAATAATTTGTAGTAAGGAACACTATAAACTAATATAAAACACAGTGTTGATTCTGACTATAATTATTTTATTATGTCATTTTCTTAAGAACAATGTGTGATGCACATTATATACATTTTGTCTTTTAACTATCATATTTTTACAGTTGTTTATTTTCACCCTTTTCATAATATTTTAATTTACTTTTATGAGATTGTTTTCCTTTAATTTTACACACACATGCTCTGATCTCTCCTAGTCATATCCTCTTGTCTGTGCGTTACTTGTCAGTGTCAACATTTGCTTTTTTGATGTCTTATGACCATCAATATTTAATGATGTGAGTGCTTCTGGTGATCCACAGTTTGTTAACATCATGACTCTGATTGAAAAATGGAAACTTTCTCTCTTGGGAGACTAAGCATGGATGTAAAAATAGCTGCAATTAGAAAATAGTTTTTGCTCATTATAATCCTAATCCTATTATCTGTAATTTTCAATCAGTTTCACTCCCACAGACACACAAGACACACACACACACACACACACACACTCACATAGTAGTTCAGTTTTCTGGAGGTAATAGAGAATAGGTCATCTATTGATATTCAGAAAGTGAACCTAGTTATGCAGTTATGTAGTTGAAGTGAGTGGTTGCCATCATTTTTGGCTGCTTCCTTAGCTTTCAGTTTACCTCACAGAAGTCTGGTACAGCAAAGCTTCAGGAAGTGTCTATCTACATGAGATCATTCAGGTGAGTTGCTTTGATCTTATTAATATTTACCAGTTCTTTCATTGATTGCATTGACATATTTCACTTTTAATTGTACCACCTTATTAATGTGCTCTGTGTTGGGCAAAATAGTGTACATGTAAACATTGAAACATGTGCATTTATGTTAGTTGAGTTCATACAGTAACTGAATTCACTGTGGACATAGAGAACATAATTTTTAAATAGAAAAATATGACTGAAGACTATAGTATAAATTGAATGATCATTCTATGAGAATTTTAATGGTTTAATCACTTGTCAGCATAGATATAAAAGGCTATTAGTAGTGCTTTTTATTTTTTTTTTTTTTTTTTTTTGCGGTACACGGGCCTCTCACTGCCGCAGAGCACAGGCTCCGGACGCGCAGGCCCAGTGGCCATGGCCCACGGGCCCAGCCGCTCCGCGGCACGTGGGATCCTCCCGAACCGGGGCACGAACCCACGTCCCCTGCACCGGCAGGCAAACTCCCAACCACTGTGCTACCAGGAAAGCCCAGTAGTGCTTTCATATTTGCTGGCTTAAGCTCCAAACTTTTTCAATTTATGTTAGTCTGTAGTTTTAACAAAGATGCTTTTGACTCAGCATTAGTTTTATTAGTTTGAGAGACTATACATTTAATAAATTGTTAGCAAAAGAAATCAACATGTTTAAAATTTATTTGGGGTTTGGTTGAATAAATAATCCAATCAAAGTAAACTATCTGATTAACACTTCGATCAAAAGGGTGCCCAGCTGACCCAACATGCATTTTTTTCTTTCAAAATAACTATGTGTGTGTATATGTGTGTGTGTGTGTGTGTGTGTGTGTGTGTGTGTGCGTGTGTGTATGAGAGAGAGAGAGAGAGACAGAGAGACAGAGAGAGAGAGAGGGGGAATGTTGGTAAACCTGGTTAATAAGGAAGAGAAGAATTTGGATCTCCAAACACAAATCTATTGAGGGCAAATTTAATAAAATGTGATACTATTGGGAGATTGGGGTTGACATAACACCCTGTATAAAATAGATAACTAATAAGAACCTACTGTATAGCACAGGGAACTCTACTCAATACTCTGTAATGACCTATATGGGAATAGAATCTAAAAAAACGTAGGTATATTTATATGTATAAATGATTCACTTTGCTGTACAGCGGACACTAACAACATTGTAAATCAACAATACTCCAATAAAAATTTAAAAATTAAATTTGATACTACATTCTTCTCAAAGAGGTAATAGCCAGGTATGTGGCCCACCTAGCTCCCCTTAATGTGTTATATTGCCCAAAGAGTTGAGTTAAATACATTACATACAATAAAAGTATAACAAAATTATAAGTAGATTGTAAACTCCTTTTCTGAGATTGTAGCTGGACTTTCTGTTTTTAAAACTCAGAGTATAAAACAATATTAATGTAACATACTATATTCATAACTATTTTACTTTAAGAAGCAATTCCCTATTTGGGATTATTTAAAGTTTACTTTTGCACTGCGACATGGCAAGTCATTTCAACTTTTCCCCTTTTGGGAAGGGGTCCATTCTATGTAAATTCTGGAAGCTGTGTTTTTTTTCTCCCAGAACAAAGGGCATGCAGGCATGAACTTTTACAGTTTTATATATAATTTCTGGAGGATGAGAGATTGCCCTAAAGTTGATTCATGGACCCCCTATTTATTCAATGATGAGACAGAGAGAAATAAAGAGTTAAAATTAGAAAAAAGTTATGCAGTTGGTCTGCTTTTCTTCATGTAGAAAACAGAGGTGAAAAAACTTTATGGATTAGTCAAGGCTGAAAATGAAGTTCAGGCGTCAACAATCAGCAAATCCAACTTTTTCACTTTCTAATTGTTTGAAGACTTGTAAATGGAGAGAGATCATTTGATTATGGTTCATTAAGACATTCAAATCAATTTTCCTTTTGCCCTCCTGTAAGTGTACTATTTATCTAGTTGGCCTCTACTTTGCTGATTGACAAGAAATAGTTCATCTTTCCGTTAAATTTTAGTGCATGAATTATTTACAGATTTTGTTTCTGTTTAACTACAGATTTGCTGGTTTCCTTTTTAAAATAGGAACAATAACATCAGAGTTGATCTACCTTCCAAAGCACATCTATATAGAGAGGTGGAATTGCTGACAGTTCACAATATAAAGAATCAGGCTTGATGCATCAAAGCTTACATTTACCAAAAACATTTTTATTAGCTATGAAAGAAGTCCTGGGCCACTTACTGTTTAAAATATATTTATGTAGACTGATATGGATAAAAATCACACTTTTACAGGGAGAAATATTTGATCAGTTTCTTAATTTAAAAATTCTGAATGAAACACGTTAGAAGGAAGTGCATCAATCCTTTGCCCTAGCTTCTCAAGAAGTTATAATAATTCGTGGACTTAATGAAAAGACTTGAAGCAGGACCAAAATAACCATTTTAGTTTGTCAATACATTTTAAAGTGGTAAGAATACCAGGTATATATCATTCGATGATACTTGTGTTTGCAGAAAGTATCATATAGGCACAGTTAATTTTTTTCAATATTCAGATCTTCCAAATTAGTTATGAGAAAAGAGAGTAAATAGTTCCCCTTTTCATTATGATTTGTGTCATAGAGTTTGCGGATTATCGTCAATCTGTTTAAATGAAATAGTTTTGGTTTGTTGCCTTCAGTTAAAGCCAGATCTGGCAAATATATTTACTAAGTTAGTTTTAGTAGTGAAACAGTTGAACTTAAAAACTAATGCAAATTATAATTTTTTCTGCTTTTCTATTTATCTACTTATACTTTTCCCAGATGTGTAGTTGTTAAGGTCTGTTGTGAGATACATGATACTACATGATTAGACTTAAGTTAGAATGGGTAGCATTATGATCTAAGTTGAATGAACTAACATGATTAAGTTGTTCCTGATCACCCTGCAAAAGAGAAAATATTTTCCTTTATTGGTCAGTGTTACTCAATTTGTTTTGCTGTTCAAGAGTAAATTCAGAGCCAAAAAGTGCTCTCTAGACTTCAAATGCTTTTAATACTCAGAGGAAGACCCAGGGATTCATATTTACTTAAATGGAACAGGAGACAAGGGCTCAAGTCAAGTAGCTCTATGAGAGTTCTTTACTGTGAGAATTTTTTTTTTCTATCTTATGTCTTTTCACTTTACTCAGTCTAGAATTAAGCAGAATTTGGAGGAAATATTGCCACTTCAGTGAGAATTCCAAGATACCTCCATATCAAAATGGTCCCGTGATGTTTTCTACTAGCAATGGGAAATTTGTTGTAACAGGTGTGGTTTGATTATGAGTGTATCCCAATGCACAGTGCTCCATGCTGGCTGGTAGGAGAATATAAAGTTTCCAGGAGCTTGCCCAGCATTTTGGGACTTCTCAACCGATGTGACATATGCTGAGCAGAGCAGAGAATCAGCTTTCACTCTCATATGAGTCTGATTTGACCTTGGAGGTGTCTTTCCTTTTTTTCTATATTTGTTGTATGGTATGGTCTTTGATAAAAAGTACTTTCCAGATTTATTCTCTAAGACCTATCTCTGAAGAAATGAAATGGATTTGAGCAGATGTGGGTTTGTGAGCCTATACTTCATCCATCTCAAAATTTTCATTTTAGGGTCATCATATTAATAACTATTATTAGCACTTGTTTAATTGCTTACCATGTGTTCCAACTGGCATTTTACATGCATTTTCAAGTTTACTTTTCCAAATTCTTTTATGTACTAAGTATTAGTCTCTCAATTTTGCACTCAAAGAAACTGAAGTCAAACAACATGTCACTTGCCTAGATCACATGTAGAAATGATGGAGTAGTAAAATGTAATCAGTTTTCTCTGATATCCGAACCTGTGCTTCATCCCACTGCACTTATATGCCTCTCAAGTTTCCCGTTCTTGGTGGTGAACAAGATACCTGTGCAATGCTCTTCTCTACCATTAACAGTGGTTCTAACCCAGTGTCTTGATAGGCTGGACTCTAGGACTTGAAAATAGAACTTTTCAGTCCCTTCTAGCAGTTAATTTTTTTGTAGTTGATGCCAACTCTGTGATTAAAGTTCTACAGTTTTCTATAGGAATTAGTGTTGATTGCCATTCATATAAAAATATTATGGAGCATAAATACATTCATATGAACCTAATGATTCTTTTTAGCAACTTGAAATTTGTGTGCTAGCATTTTACTTGACAACTCCTTTTTCATCGTTACTGAAAATTTACTTAAAAACCTGAAGGAAACCTATACTAGGTAATGATATGAATTGTATCCCACTGGCTATGCTTGCCATCAGTTATATTATCAGGGCATTCTTCTTCTACATGCAGACTAATATCACTTGATAAATATCTTTAGTTTTGAAATTTAAAAGCATGAAATATTCAGGTAGTTTACTAATATATCAATGTTATCAAATCTCTGGCAATATATTTTAAATGAATTTGCACTCTTACACAAAGCAGCATGTTTTTAACCAACAAAAGATTTTTTTAAAACTTTCTTTGTACAAAGTCATCTTAATACATGCTTTCTGAAAGCACATATTATAAATTTACAAAATTATGACATAAATAATTTTTGATACAGTCTTTGCAATTTCACAATTAAACTGACCAGCATTAAATATATAAAAGATCACCTTGGTGGATAATTTGTGTTTGACTTTGGCCTTCCACCCTCCATTACATATTTTCTTTTGACTGAAAATTTCTGACAAACAGATATTTATAGTGGAAATGACCTCACAACTTTATTTCTGTAACCAGTAGCAGAACACAGCAGATCACAGAAAGCCATATGATTACTGTTTCCTAAAAGAGGTACAGTATCATGCAGTGCAGTGAACCATGCTTGATACTGAAAATCCACATGCTCTGAGCTACACCAGGGATGGCCTACACTCTTCTTAGTAAAGGGAAATTTGGCAGAATTAGTTCACCACACAAACCTCAGATTTCTACTAGAAGTGTGCTATTTCACATGAAATATTGCAGAAAAAAATATTTTTTCAATTTTCCTTTATCCATGTTGTTCTACCTGAATTTTATAATTATACATCAGAACAATTTTCCACTTAAAGAGTGTTTACTGTGGAACTGGAGTCCTTGCAAATTCTTACCAGTTTTCATTTTTTCTGTCTCATGTTTATCTTTAGAATGACATTCCACTGAATAATTTTTATTTCAAAATTCAGTATTAATTTTCTAAGATCTGTATTATGGAATAAATGTTCATAAAGTAAATCTTAATTTTTAAAATTTTGTCATGTCAAGACAAACCTAGTTCCATTTGTTAGGCATTTTTTAGCAAAAATATGAATATTTCAACTAATGTTTAAGGCAGAAAAGAATAATAAATGTTACTAAATCACTTTAAATTCTACTTTTTTGCAAAAATTTAAGTGTAAGCTTAATTTATTTATTTTACTTTGACATGAGATGTTTTTTATGTAAAATTGTCCAAATTTGGCTCCCTGATATACTGTGCAATATATGAAATTTAAGTAATTTTATAACATGAACAAAAATGATTTCATTTTCTATGATGGATTTTTTAAGTTTTATAATTAAGCTCTAAACTGCAAACAGTAATTTCTTTCTTATTGGATATCTTAACAGATTTTACTGATTTTTACTATTTTTCTCCTCTATTCTTTAATTTGCATTATATTTACAAAAGTCTGTGACAAGCCTAGCTATTTTTTGAATGAAGATAGTAAAACCCCATTTGGCATAAGCACACTTACCACCAAAATGACCTTCAATGCCAAAAGAATAAATTACTATCAACAAAGGTGTAAGCAATAAACACTGAAGCAAAAGCGAGGCAGTAGGCATAAATGGATGGACTTGCTTTTTGAGGTATTTCTGAGTACATTACACCATTTATAGTTGACATTCATCTCTTTTCTTTAGAAACCATGATCTAATTATCTGCATCATTTTTATGAAACTTCCTGGTGTCAATTTTATTTAATTTATTTTATACTTTTCAAGATCAGGTTTGTGTGCTACAAGTAGAAGGGAGTTACAATAGAACAAAATAAGCAATACCAAAAAGAAAAGGATATGAAATGTCCAGACACAATCTCTTGCTCATAGACGATCATATTCTGACAGTAAGTATAGTAATTCACTCTAGCCACATAGGTATTCCCAAGGAAAAGTGTCTGAACCACTAGATACCACATACTGATGAAATAAATAGGATACTGGAAATACAATCTCAAACACTTTTATAACTTTGTTATTTTTAAACTGAATTTCTTCAAATGTTTCACTTATCACCTATCTGCTACAGATATTTGTATAAAAATAAACTATTTGGGGCTTCCCTGGTGGCGCAGTGGTTGAGAGTCCGCCTGCCGATGCAGGGGACATGGGTTTGTGCCCCGGTCCGGGAAGATCCCACATGCCGTGGAGCAACTGGGCCCATGAGCCACGGCCGCTGAGCCTGCGCGTTCGGAGCCTGTGCTCTGCAACGGGAGAGGCCACAACAGTGAGAGGCCCGTTTACCACAAAAAAAAACAAAAACAACAACAACAAAAAAAAACCCAAAAAATAAACTATTTGAGGTACATGGGAAGGGCAAAACCCACTGGAAGTTTGCTTTTTTGTTTGGCCTGCTTTTTGAAATGAATATCACCTTATATTAGTATGAAAACTTCAGTGTAAATGTGGAGTTGTTTACTTACCACATTATATTGAGAAAACCAATGAGAAATAAATGTGGCAAGTTAAAAATAACCAATTCAGTAATCTGCTGGAACAGCATGCTGTCGTTTTGATTGCGTGACTGTTTTGGTTGCATCTCATTACTATTTAATAAAACTGAATATTCACTGAACAGATTTATCCCTCAACTCAGAAAAACATTATTCTAGTCTTAATTTGTTCTCTTGGACATATTTCAACCTAAATCTCACCTGAGCATCAGGACAGAGAAAGTTATAATACCCTTTGGCAGATGATCTTTAAATGATATATACAAGAAAAAATAGTTAATACTCAAATCTTCGTGTTTTCTCCTGTGCTATTTCTTTTTCTTTTTTTTTTTTACTCCTTTTGTGTGCATGCATATATGTACATATGTGGAATGTTTGCCACATTAAAGATGGGAATGATTTTAGGTACACCAAAGTGGCAAAAGTAAGTTTTACTTATGGTTACGTGACATCTTATGACAACAGTGCATGACATAGTTCAGAGACTATATCCAGAGAGAGCATTTTGGCCTCTGACCTTTGCCACTGAGCCTTTTGACGAGAAGTAGCCATTTGTCAAAGGATAAAGATTAATGGCTGAGTTTATCTATGGAGGCCACACGTATAAACTTTAGATTGGGAAGTTAAGAAGTAAAGCCAGTTTTCACCTAAGGGTTATTAATTCTAATCATGTAGAAATGACGTTTGTCCTCAGGAGATCAACAAATAACCCTGAGATGATAGGAATTATCCTTGTGCTCTCTTCCGTCTACCCCTTTCTTCTCACCTCAGGCATTTTATGTCTAGTAGACAAGTGGGATTCTTCTAAACCCAGTGATTTGTATTATGCTGCCTTGCTGCAGTCTTCATCTAGCTGTTGTTGAACATAATGGTCCAAATCTCTTTGTTCACTGTGCTGTGTATTTGCTTTAGTCTTTCATCCTTTCTTACTTGGATTTACTGCAACCTGCCATCTGTCTTGTTTAACTTCAACTCATTCTCCAAACAATGTCACAAGCAGTCTTCTAAAACTATAAATCCGACCAAGTTACTTTCCTGTTCAAAATCACTTACTGGCCTCTTGGAACCTCAGGGATAAAATTTACCATCCACAGCATGGCTTACAGTGTCCTGATCTCATCTATGTTTAGATCTATATCCTCAGTTTTCACTCTTGCCTTCGGTCTGAGCCTCAACAGCAGTACACTGGCGAAAGCCCTCAATCCCAACTTTATGTTTCTTACTTCTAGGGCTTCCCATAAGCTGAGGCTCTGCCTAGAAAACCTTATGCATGCCCCCATTGTCACAAGACTAAGCTCAGATATTTCTTATTGCAGGAAATCTTACTCTAAGCCGTATCTTTCTTTCAGGAGGCCCGCATCATGAAGTATTAATTTTTAGTACCTTGAAATCTGTTTATCTGCTCAAAATCTGTTTTCATTTTGTAATGTAACATTGTGTAAATTCAAGGTGTATATTTATAGTATAATATGACCCACAGGTGATTGGTGGTCTGTGATTGGACATCAATTTCCGGTGTTGTGTGCCAAACAAAGGTTTCACTCAAGGGGGGAAAATAGTATTTGGAAAGATGTGTAACTTAGGTATTCTGTGTGTTTTTTTCTTCTGCACATGTTATGCTAATGTGATCACATTTTATTTAAAATTATATTTAAGTAACTGTATTATAGAGTTTTAATTTAACCCAAGACCATATTTGTAACAGAAAAGCATGATTATATAATTTGAAGCAATACTTTTTTTTAACATATCTAATGTGGTTCAGATATGAAAATTCAACGATATTTACCCCCAAGCACCGGTTAACTTAGAGCTAGTGCTAAACTACGTTAGCAGCAAATTCACTAAAACAATTCACAAGTTTGACAGGCTCTTCTAATCAGGCTCATTATTACACAATAACTAAATAACAATGAATCAAATGCTGACTGTATGCTTGAATGAAGAATTCGAGGTCTTTTAAAGTTTATAGATCCAAAGCATGAGTCCCACGGCCTGCTCATCAAAGATGAGATTTAATAGAGCTGTGTATCTTTCCCTCATTTGTCATGCTGTCACTGGCTTGAGGGCTCTGGAAAACAAGTTTGCATAGAAAAAAATATATATATTGTCTTTCTAAGTCTAATGGGAAATATAGACAAAGTTGCAGCAGAAATTATTCTTCTAAATCATGTATCTAAAGATTTTACAGCCACTAATTCATATGTGAATACGAAATTTAAAGTTGAAGTGAATGAAGATGACAGTGGATATGCATTTTTTAAATCTACATGATTTTCTCTATATATACACAGATAATTGGATTAGATACTAGACTAAACGTTAGTCAAAAAGATCCTCAAATAGTTTGATTAAGGTATGTACAAAGATACTGCTTGAAAATTGAGTTGCTTTATTTATTTAAACATCTTCTAACATTACAGGCTATTTTTTCTCTTTTCAGATTTCGAATTTTTTAGAATAAAAAATAATTTTTCTCTTTTCAGAATAAGAAAACTCCTATTAAAGTTAGTGTTTCTTTTGTTAATTGTTAGAGTGCTGGAATTTCTTGACCAAAGATTTTGATATCAGACAGATAATGCAATGGGTGCCAAGTGAGGCAAAAACTCTACAGAGTTTTAAATTTTTTTATAGAATAAAAGAGCTTAAATTCAACTATAGGAACCCTGCTGGTTCTCTAAAAATGGAAAGGAAGTAAATTATTGGAACTCTTTGAATTAAAAGTCATGGAGGGTTGTTAAAGAGTTATGGAAGTGGTTAAATGGCAAAATCTTTGTATGAAAGTGATTAACTTTCAATACAGGACAAGAGATAACTAAGAGCCCATAGTAACACCAAAGTGAGAAAAACAATTTCTTCTTTAAAAAATAAAAATATTGCATTGAGTATAGTTGTGGATGAGAATGTAGCTAAATTTTATATGTATGGAGCAAAGTGAGCAGTTGATTATAATTTAGTGGAAATTAAAGTATATATTCTAAATTTTATTAAAATGTGAATAATCTGGCATAAAAACTATCAAGAGAGGTGGGAAGTAACATTTCATTTAGTAATAGAAATGATGGTGTGTTACTAATTTTTATATTAGTATGTATAGTGTATATGTAGCTTACATGTGTGCATATATGATATAAAATATTTTTAAAAGTCTATTGAATAAATACATTAATACAACTTAATTTGTCAGAGTAAGTAATAAAAATAATTAACCTCTTTGACTGTAGATTACCTACAATTTCATGCAATATGGTGGGTGGAAATTATATTGAACTATGGTTGTGGAGACTCAAGTTTGAGTTTTAATTGCCAGCAACTAGAAAAGTAGTCCATTCTTTGTGATGGTTATTTTTTAATCATCATCAGAATGAACATGTTGAGTAACAAGATGATTTATTTACATACTTTTCCAACAATTCTAAGATATACATTTTTTCACGTATCAACATTTCTGAAATCAGATGACTTTCACAACCATATTTGGCAGTGGTGATTTTGGGAAAGACATACATACATATCTTACAAATGATGGTAACTTAGATTTGATCAAATATGGTATTTAAAAATCCCTTCAAGAACTGAAGTTATCTGATTCTATGTATTCAAAAGATTAAAGATAAAGATGTACAGATATGCATTACCATACTGAAAGACATTTTGATATGTAAATTTATGAAAGCAAATGTAGAACACATCCTCCTACACGAGTCTACTGAACAACAAGATTAATTCTTAGAGAATTATATAACATAGAAGCTACATATTTTGATCTGCTTCAACACATATGAAAAATCATATTAGCATGCATGGTGTGCTCCACTGGATCTATCCTTTGATTGGATAGATTGAAGGTTATATGCAATTCCTGGTATATTAGCTCTAACATCACGATTCTGGCACTCAAGGTAGATAATAGAATGGATTTTGTCGAGAGTTATAATTTTGCTGTTGGTTACATTCTTTTGCTAAGGAAATTCTTCAGGTTATGTGAAATCTTTAAGGTTTTATTGAAAAAAATGTGATGGCTATCAAGAAGAGCAGAATGTTAACCATGGAACCAAGCCTGACAGAAAACCAGGAAAAGCTTGGCTCCATAACAAGGCTGAAATCTCAATTCTTATTGGTCACAAGGCCAGCTGAAAATGCAGCTCAGAAACTAGGAGATCTGTCTAGGTTCAACACAACTTTGGCAGTCAATTTACATTGCTGCCAGAATTTCATTCATCTTTATTCTACTGCAGCATTAATGTAAATCAACAAAACTTTCTCTGTCTTTCTGCTTCTCCCCCTACCAGCTCTGTATTTCACATTGGACATTAATAGGAATAGCCTTACTAGCTTAATTAATGATTATTCGTGCTATAGTTTGACTGCCCAGGAATCAGTTTTCTTCCTGCTTCATATAGCTTTGGCCAGGGTCATCAAGAATGTGTCCAACCTTGGCATTTCTCCCAACTGAGGCTCTGAACTCAGCAAGCATTCTGAAGCTGGATCAAATAACATGAGGCAATATGAGAGGTAATCTCAAATACAGTCTAATTTATATTTTCAAAATACATAAAACATTGCAAATGGCAATATATTAAAGATAATTAATCCCAAATTACCTCTCTTTAAACAACATGAGACTGTAGTGACTAAAAGGCTTTGTAGACACCCAGTAGTAGTATTTTTATTTTCTTTTCCCATTGTCACCCCAAGATTTAGGACCAATTTACCTCAGCATTTTTTTAAACCCAAATTCAGTCATTCCACACCCTATAGGCCAGTTTAACTGTTTTAAGGCTAAGCTCTCATACCTTTTGAGATATATCTTCTTTGTGCCATGTTCATAGAATCTCCAACCTTTATTCTCTCAGTTACCTCTTACAGTAAGCCCTGAGTTGCTCTATTTTACGGGTCAGAACTGTGACATTTAAAAGTTTAAGGGATGGGACTTGCTTGGATGTTCCGTAGTTAAGACTCTGCAATTCCATTGCAGGGGCCACGGGTTCGATCCCTGGTTGGGGAGCTCAGATCCCGCATACTGCATGGCGTGGCCAAAATAATAATAAAAATAAAAGTTCAAGCAACCTTTCCAGATCTGTGAGATGATTGCAGTGCACATCTTCTGGATCCAAGTGCAATGTTCTTTTCACTATATCAAACAGCCTACCCAGAGCTTTCCTTTTTCAGCAATTTGGCCTTATAAATAAATTAATTCTTCCTAGAATGTCATTCTGTTTTTCTAGAGTCTTGCTTGACATATCTTTTCAACTCTATCTTTTACTATACATCTTAAGTTTGAACATACACAATTACCCATAAATGTGCCATATCTTTCTTTTTCTATGATTTTGGCTAATGTCACTTCTACTGCCTGGGATAATTTTTTGTGCATTTCTCTTAAGCATACATTTGAACCATCCTTTAATACACTGCTTAAATGTTTACTTTCTCTCTAATCCATCTTACTTTGTCATCACCAGCTAGTAATATCTATTTTTGTGCAGTTCCAAAGCATTTTATATGTGCAACGCTTATGGGACTTAATACAATATTATTCAGAAAGAATTATCGTTTATATAGTTATAAGTTATCACCCATTACACTGTAAGCAATTTAAATATTAAATTCTCCTTTTCCAATATTATTCCCCTTTTCTAGGTTCCATGATATCTAGCTCAATATCACAGAATTGCACAGAATAAGTGCATATGGGATAGCAAATGTGTTCTCTGAAATTAACTGTACATATTGAGACATTTTGAGCTAATGATATCCTAGATTATTTAATTACTAAAATTAGATTAGAGTGAAGCTACACTTAAATTTATTGGTATAAAATAATGTATAACCACTATTATTATTTATCTGTGCAAACAAAAATGCTAAAATACCCTGAGTTAATTGATTTCTCACACATCAGTTCACTGTTTATTTATTAGCTCAACATAAAATTTTATAATGAGTAATGGGAAATCACTTGTTTTTTTCCTTTGTAATTGCAATGCAGTAAGAACTAATCTATATTAAAATAGTCAAAAAGCAACAGCCTAGGCCCTCCTCAACACATAGAAAAGAATAACAATCAGTACGCCTATGTCACAGATGCATTCTGCATTGTTTGAGATCTTCATTGGTATTAATATTGTAATATGTAAAATTAGGTTGACCATAATATTATTAGGAAGTTGTAATTCTTTAATTTTTGACACTGAAAAGGAAACTACCTTTTTAAATGTTATGGTATTTAGTAATAATGTAGAGTTTAATATAATTTTGAATAGTAGTTACTTTCTTACTGACGACCCTATTTACATCATCAATTGTACTGTTCAAAAAAATTACTGTTGGTACATATCTGATATAGAGCATTTTGTGACCATAGATTGAGAAAATTTTCCTTATATGCTATTTTAAATTCCTGGAAATTGTACTAAGATTCATTTTTGAATGAGCATTTTATGCATACTCTAATAGAAAATGTTCATATTCTTACCTTCTCAGAAAGAAATCACATGAAATGATAAACCTGTACCCTGTATATTTATGTAGCATGATATAAATTCAGTATCTGTCAGAATACCGCATCAGAAATCTGATCAAAGAGGAGAATTATTGAAGGACAGTGTTTTAGAAGTGGAAATTTTGTTTTGACAAGTCAAGTCAGGAGAGAAATCACCCCAGCTTGCTATGAAATAAGCACACTTAAGGTTTGTTCAAATTTAAAACTCACTCCCTGACAACAAATAAATGGAGGTGTCGAATCTCATTGCAATCACATTCAGTAATGACCTTGAACGCATGCAAATGTGAGATTTACTCAGTGGGGCTCCGTGACAACTCTAGGATTCAACTGTGAAATTAGAGTAGCTTGTACCTAAAGCAGAATTTCACACCTACTGAAGAGCAGTCTGATTCTGTAGTTATGGTGGTTAGAAAAATAATGCAGAGGTTTGTATTTCCATTTGTTTATGTGAGCTATAATAGCTCTAGCACTAGTGAATGTTCAATATATATTTAACATCCCAATCTGTTATTATATCCTCGTAACTAAGTACCAGTTGTAGCAGTAATAAATACCTGAGCCTCTAGAAAATTGCAGTGTGAAAGTTTACAAAATGCATGTATTGAGCACTGCTGCATTTTCTTGGGATTTAACACATCCAGGCAGGAATTGAAGCCTAACGAACAGAAATGATCTGCTTCTTATTTCCTATATAAACTGCCAACTATTTTCCAATGCCAAGCTAATTTAATGAACTATTAAATTAGAAAATAATTTTTATTGGTTCAGGGAATTCAGTTGGGAATGAACATTGGAGTGTTTCACGTGGTTATACTTTGCATATTTAAAATGCATGCTTGTTTTTCTACCCGTTAAATTTGTGAATTTACCATTCCGTAAGAGAATAGAGGTTGCTTCTATAAAACTTTGTATCATGACAGCCTCCTCTTTATGCCCACATTCAACTTAAAAAGATAGAATGCATAAGAACTGATCTGAGAGTGAGGCGATGAATGCTCTTATTGCACGAGACACAGGAAGGAAAAATTGCTACTTTAATTTGTGTGAATGCTGCATTGAATCTCACATGTGAAACTGAAAATATCTTGAATCACATAAGAAAATATGTGCACCTTTTTTGTATCTCAAATATGTTAATATTAGCAGTGAATATTCATGACAGTATGTATTCTTGTTGAAACACGTTTAACCAGAGGTCTAGTGTGTGTGTGGGGTGTGTGTGTGTGTGTGTGTGTGTGTGTGTGTGTGTGTGTTTGGAATTATTGTTCCGCAGAAGACATTTTGGGTGATAGTGTCTAGTAACTTTTCTATTGCAGTAGGTAGCCTCTTAAGTCAGAGTACAGTTTTAAGATGAAAGAAGGCTCTTTTTTTCTCACTTTTAGTAGTACTCTATGGAAAAATAGTCTCATACCCTTTCCTTCTTAGTCTATAGAGGGATCATAGGATGTAAGATGAAGTCCCCCATCATCCATATATTGTTAGTTTTAAAGGAGCACATGAGTGCAAAAAGAGGAAAAAATATTTTAATTCCTAGGTGGCCTTAGTTTACTCATCTATAAAATGAGGTGATTCTACCTTACATGCCTGAACGGAGAGGTTTGATAAAATCTTCCTTTCAAAGATCTTTTTACTCCTGGTTCACATAACATCTTACATTTATTTTGTCACATAAAAGACAAGATGTTTAAGTACCACCTCAGGGATATCATAGTCACCAAGAACTTGCTGTTCTGCCAATAGCTGGATACCACACAATTGGGGGCATAAATCTTGAAATAGTTAAGAGTTTTTCTTTGTCTTGATTAATATTTTCTTTCTCTCTCCCTGCCCATACTTTGCTTGTTTTGACAGCCAAATGGGTCTGCATAATTTCCAGTCTTGACTAGAGGTACAGAATAAAGAAAACTCAGCAACAACACATTTTTATTTTACAAAACTTACAATATAAAATATACAGTATAAATCTAGAATAGCTTTCACTCTTTAACTGCAAAGTGAATACATGTCTTACTAGGCGAATCTACTTTTTGCCACCCCTATCTCCAAATTCCATTTCTTGATTAGAAAATATTTACATGCTGTCAACACTTAGAAAGTTTTTCTTATGTGTTCCTCTAATTCTTATTCCAAGAGTCATTGTTTTAAAGTGACTAGACTGACACATATACACTATTGATACTATGTATAAAATAGACAACTGATGGGAACATATTGTATAGCACAGGAAGCTCTACTTAATGCACAGTGGTGTTCTAAATGGGAGGGAAATCCAAAAGGGAGGAGATATATGTATATTATATGTCAGCAATAGAAGCTGACATAGCATTGTAAAGCAACTATACTCTAATAAAAATTAATTAATAAAAAAAATTTTTAAAAACCAAAGTGACTGAACTATTCATTCTGGTCTTGACCTATAGTAGGAATGAGTTTCCCCCAATATTTCACCATTGTGCAATAAATTATTCAAATTTTCTAAGCATATACTGAAACATAAGCCATAACTTTAGGAAGAGGATGGTTTTTTGTCTACTAAAACAATTAAATCTGTTTGTATTACAAAGACTGCAGACTTGGCTGTTGAATAAAAGTTACTTCATTTTCCAAATGGCATCATGGCTTGTATAGAGCCATTTTCTAAAGTGCTTCCCATTCTCTTCATCCTGTGAGAGAGCTCTGTAAAAACCATGCTTGTGATGTACTTTGGCTTATCAACCCTGCTGATTCAGAGAGCAATAGCTTTTCAGTGAAGTTAGGTTGCCACTAGAAATGTGTTAGTGTTAACCGAGGAATAGTGCTTCTTATATATGAGCTGAAGAGGAAGACAGATCCTTAACTCTGAGACCCTATTTTGTATTGAATTATAATTAACATACAATGCTGTATTACTTTCAGATGTACAATATATCAATAGGTACGTCAATAGTGATTCAATATTTTCATAATTATGAAATGGATCAGTTACCATCTGTCACCATACAAAGCTGGTATGTAATATTGTTGGCTGTATTCCCTATGTGTACATTACATCCCCATAAAATTTATTTATCTGAAGAAAATGAAAATACTAATTGAAAAAAGATACATGTACCTCTGTGTTCATTACAGCACTATGTACAATAGCCACAATATGGAAGCAAGCTAAGTGTCCATCCATTCATCCATAGATGAATGGATGAAGAAGATGTGCTGTATGTGTGTGTATATATATATATATATATATATATATACACACACATATATACATAATGGAATAATACTCATTTATATGTATTATGTGTACATCATATATATATATATATATGTATATAAAATATCAAAACTTATATATAAGTTCCTTGAAGGCAGTATGTTCTTTCTGCCCTCACCCCCATTCTTTTCATGTCTAAGTATAAATGGCACTTAGTAAAAGTACAATGAATTAATGAGTTCAATACAAGTAAAATCAATCTGCTCAAAATTGCTTTGCTTGAAATCTTTATTTTCCCCCTCATACATTTATTTTGGTACAACTGGATTGTTTTTTACAGTATTTCTTAGCCAGTGAGAGACCAGAATACTTTCTAAAGCAAATGTCTCCTGCAAAGAACAATTCAGTTAGCAATAGTGAGTACAAAAACCCTGTCTCATCATCCACTGGCAATGACCCCAGATTCTCCACCAAGCAGAAAAGGAGAGCATCACAAGGACCTCTTCACAGGCACTTTCTTCTACCTGTGCACTAACCAGTACTCTCAACTTGCTGATTGCTTGCCCCTCCATGGCAGAGGCAGGCAGTGATTCAAAATTCTGCTGTTGCCAGGCATGAGTATTGGCATCTAAGTCTGGTCACCACTCTCAGAGAGTAGCACAAAATCATACTCAGGAGTGGCCACATTGGAATTACAGAATGTGCTTCTTCTTTTTACAGAATCTAGTGCTTATAGGTAGATCTATACACAACCCAGTCCTATTCACATCAAATGAATCTTGAACCTTGCCACCATAAAAACTGTCTTAACGTTGTTGCTGTTTTAGTTTATGTATTGAAAGTTGTCAATGAGAAAGAAGTACCAGTTTTGATGTACTGTTCATTACTACATGAATACAGCCATTAGCTTATAATATGCAAGTGTTTGTTCTTCTCAGATCAGTGCTATGTTCCTCATCTTTACAGTGCTCTTAACAGCTTGGTTCTGTTTTAGTTGTCTACTTTTATGTGAACCATGTTGGTAGATTTCTCATACCCAGAGAAACTCTATGATACCTGCTCTAGGCTGAGTATTCACACTTCTTGGGGCATGGGAAACTCATTGCACAGTGTCCTGCTTCTGTCTTATAATTACTCAAGCCAGCATTTTGTAAGAGATTTAATGAAAGCAAAACAGACCAGCAAAAATGCGGATCAGTGGTGAACCTGGTGATGGAGTCTCGCTCTCAGCACCACAGGCTCATGGACTTGTGCAATGAGGGTCAGCAGAGGGGAGGTAGGGAAACCTTCTCTTGAATGAGAAAGTTGTTTCCTACCATCACCTAATGAGTGCTTTCCTCTCAGATGTTTTGATGCCCACCCATTGGGCATTTTGCTAGTGATTCAATCAAGAGTGACAATGAGTATTTGAAACTGTTTCTACACTGATATGGGGAAGCCTCACTCATATGTCTTCAACGTCAATGAAATCACTATGCTTCTTCCTCTGGAAGTTTCCATCCCACTGGGAAAGCAGATGGGAAGAAAATGTCACAACATGAGACATTTATCATCTTGAGATTTAGATATTAGTCCTCCTCATTGAACTTCAATTCTGTTAAAACAACTGTGTAGCCCTGGGAAGACACCATGGGACATGCCATTTTCATTATAAAGCATTAATTCAGGAATGAGATTAAAAAGACAAATTCCCATTTCCTTGGGCCCCACCACCCTGGAAAGGATTTTTTTCTAGAAATCTTAACACGTTTAGGAAGCATTCCTAGAATCCTCAAAAATCATTGAGGATTATGCTGTATCCCCAGTACATACTATCCTCTGTATGCTTCTGTCTGCACAAGTATCACATACATTCCCGCACCTAAACATTGTCTCATAACATTTTACTTATCAAGAAGTTAAAAATAGCACAGTATAGGACAAGTTCTTTGCAGTCAGGCTAAATTATATGTACTTGGAAAATTCCTAAAATTTTGTAATCTCACTTTCATCATTTGCAAGGTAGAATTAAAATTAACTACATCAGAATTAGAAGAAATGAAATGTGAGAACATGTGGAAGGACCTGGATCAATGCTCAATACACTTAGTTCTCATTTTCCTCCATTTTATATAAACAAATACTCTGCAAACCCCTCCAAATCCAGTTCAAGACCCACCATCGCTGATCGTTCACTGCCTTTTAAATCTACATTAGCAATTGCCGTAATGAACTGCTTGTGTTTCTTACCTTAAATTCTAAACTAAACAGCTTTGGTTTTAATCCCAAACAATTTAGTATTTTCTACACTATATAATAAAATCGCGCCAAGATCACAGTTAGTTCACTTATTTCACTTCAAGAATCAGCACTTTTCTATTTTAATTGCCCTTGATAAGTATTTCTAAACATAACTGCTCTAAAGAGCATTCTGATCATAATGTGTTCACAGTGCCTGGAGACCATCATTAAATAACCTGTTACAGTGAGCCGCCATCAATACACTGGACATAATGCTGAGTGGGCTTGGTCAGTAATGATTGTCCTGGAACTTGCTTTCAAAGAAAAATTTCCCATTATCAGCAAGAATTTCAGTCATCTTTCTCTTCCTGAGAAAAGTGGAGTGTGCCCTGTGCAGCAGCAGGACGCCTAGTCATGAAGCAATGAAAACTTTCTAAATGTTTAACCAATTTTGACTCTTACAAGTCATGTGCAAATATTCATTTTGATCAGAAATGAAAACCATTTTTTTTGGTTGTACTTTCCAACTCTTGTCATTTTCTTCCTATAGGAGGACTGGGTTCTTTCACTGTATATAATCCTAGGATAGTTCTATCATATGCTTACCTCTTAATTTGGCCAGGCCATCTATGCAAACCACTATGCAGGCCTTATTACCAGACTCTGCTTGTGTTTAATGAATGCAGATGTTTTCTGAAAGCAGAGAAATAAAAATCATAAACAACCTCATTTTCATATCAGTGGCAGCTGTATAATTGCTATAAAAACCCTACTGTCTCAAGTTTTGTAATCTTGTAGAGCACGCTTATCCCCCTGTTCTTTATTCATAATTGACTAAATATTGTTAAAAATAATAATCACTTCATTGGGGGACTGGGATTGACATATATACACTAATATGTATAAAATAGAAAACTAATAACCTGCTGTATAACAAATAAATAAAATAAAATTCAAAAAAAATAATAATCACTTATTGAATGCTACAACGTGTTGGGATTAAGATTCATTAAGATGGCCCCGCCCCCCCAAGATAAAATCTCCATTTCACAGATTGAAGACACTTGTTCAGGAAGATTAAGTGACACAGTAGGTGGCTGGGCTGGGACTGAAACCAGTCCTGTTCAACAAGAGACCATCATCTCTTTGGTGTCATGTGACATCTTCTGCCAAGGGCAGCAAGAGTGACAATGAAGGACTCTGCCTCCTCTCTCACAAGCTAAAGGTTCAATCTTCTTTTTGTTGCTCACTCTTTTCTTCTCAGGTATAGGAACCTGTATCCCCACCAATCCATTCTAACCATCCCTAGCACAAAGAGAGGTGTTCCTCTCCATGTTCTGCTTTTTCTTTACATTTTGTCGTATGTCACTTTTCTTGTTCTTTTCCACTTTCACAAGAAAATGCTTAGTTTAAAAGTATCTACCTGGGCTTCCCTGGTGGCGCAGTGGTTGAGAGTCCACTTGCGGACGCAGGGGATATGGGTTCGTGCCCCGGTCCGGGAAGATCTCACATGCCGCGGAGCGGCTGGGCCCGTGAGCCATGGCTTCTGAGCCTGCGCGTCCGGAGCCTGTGCTCCGCAACGGGAGAGACCACAACAGTGAGAGACCCGCATACCGGAAAAAATCTACCAATAAGAGAATTCATTTCCTTTTGCATAGTAAACAAGCTCTCACACAATACTGAATGTAAGTTTGTTCTTTTAATACCTTTTTTAAAAATGCCAAGCTTGCTGTGGCTGAAGGCATAGGAAGTGCTACTTCATTACTTACTTTTTTGAGGGGATATGGAAGGGAAATCACTTTTATGTCTGGAGCCAATTTAAAATGTTAAGGTCCAGAATGATGTTGTCATTGTTTTTGATTCATAAGCAAATTATTCATTTATTAAGTAATTCAGTAAACATTTATGGAGTGATTACTAGGTACCAAGCGTTGGGGAAAAAACAGAGGACAGGGCAGTGGAGTAGGTTGCTATCATGAAATTCACATCTCTGAGAGAAATAGACAAAAAATCAGTAAGGCAGTGTACAAGCTAGCCTGTTCTAGATATTCATAAGTGCTGTGAAGAAACCGAAGCAGAACAATATGGTATGAGAGAGGCTGGAGGAGGTTGAGGGGTCACCAAAGCTGGCAGAGGAGGCTGTTTTAGTAGAGAACCAAATGAAGAAGAGGGACCAAGCAAGCACAGGCCTGGGGGAAGAGTTTTAGGGAAAGGGAATATACATACATAGGTAAGGGGGCAGGAAAGAGCAACTTGTGTTCCTGGAACAAAACAAAACAAAACAAAAAAAGCCAAAGGGGCTGGAAATCTACTAAGCAAAATTGAGAATAGTGCATGATGAAGTATTTGGGGTCCAAATCCTATAGAACTGCCATAGACAGAATTATATCCCTGAAAATTTGTATCTTGAAGCCCTAACTGCCAATGGGATGAAATGTAAAGATGATACCTTTGGGACATAATTAAGTTTATATATAGTCATGAGGGTGGGGCCCTCATGATGGGATTAGTGGCCTTATACAAAGAGAAATAGACATCAGAGCACTCTCTTTGTCCATGAGAGGGCACAGTAAGAAAGCAGACATCCACAAGCCAGGAAGAGCATTCTCACCAGAACCTGGCTATGCTGCCATGCTGATCTCAGATTTTCAACCTCCAGAACTGTGAGAAATACATTTCTGTTGTTTAAGCCACCCAGTCTATGGTATTTTGTTAAAGCAGCCCTAGCAACTAAGACAAGGGCCTTCAAAACCATATTAAAGCCATTTGTATTTTATTATAAGTAGCAAAGAAGGTAGTGAATACATTCTCCATGATGAGTTTCTGGTTTAATAACTTTCATGCACCCTAACAATTCTAAGCAAATGGGGAGCGTAGACTGAGACACAAGCCAATCTATGATTGAATTTCTAGATTTTCATTAAAAGTTCAATAGCACTTATTTTTGTTGTTATTATTGTTATTATTATTATTACTATGATTAGTGCTCAAATACTTGCTGGAAAAGTGTTTCAGTCTTTTTCATTAAAAAATTGTCATTCCATGTTTGTTAAGTGCAATCACACATAACTTAGTTCTTAATTTACATTGCAAATGAATAAATGTTCCAAAAGGTATAAAAATTGCAAGAATAAAAAATGAACACTTTTGTAAATTTAGCATTGTTCGATAAACCTTCCTAAATCAAACATGCCATTCACAATGTAGATTGAATTGTTCTGTTCCTCAGTAATCAGTCCCATGGAAATGTGAGAAAGTAGAGCCACTGTTCTATTTATTTGGACAATAAAAACAAACTTTACTAGTTGATGCCCCTGAGTTGTTTTGATTGCCAATAAGAAAATGTAATTATTTTAAAGTACATGTGTTCTGTGAAAAACAAAAAAGATCATTGAATGTAATTCTCGTAGTTAGGTAGAACTATTTATTAGATAATGAATTAAGCCTAGTCGGTTCTCTTATTTCAGGTCCAAAGCCTTATCTTTAACTACCAATTGGACATGTTTAGATGATCTTCCCATCACTACCTCATTCTCAGAGTCTATAATTCAATCTTCCTCCACCTCTTTTTCTCCCCCCAAAACTAGGGCATCACTAGAGTATTCAAGAACCAGACAAATGACTCATTTCACGTATCCCAAATATTGTATATTCATGAAATCAGGTTAGAGTTACATAATATAAAGACTTGGAAGAAAAATAGTAACAGGGAAGGGGTAGATGACATCTTCTTACTGTCTAATCTGTGCAGCCCATCTGTTTGTGAGGAAATAGAAAATGGCATTCCCATGCAGACTGCTTTAGTTACTGAGAAAATTACGGATTGGAAGAATATATGTATATGATTTTCAGGATCTGATGATTTTATTTGATACATGCTTCTCCTCATCCATCACTTTTTCCAGTTATCACTGCATTCTCTAAGGTACCAGTGAGTTCATTCAGTATCTACTAGCAATTTTCTTGGAACTTTGCAGTTTATTTGGTTTCTGTTCACATGCTGCTCATTGAGTAAAACTTGCTTTTTCAATCCATTTCTAGAGAGATGCTATTTAGGTATCTATGTAAGTTAGGAAAATATTAAATATCGATTTCTGAGAAGCCATCACCAAATAGCTTTTTCGAGATTAGAAAATGGTGTAACATATTATACCATTTCTGTGGGTTTCCTTTATGTTTCAGAAAAAGCCTACTATGCAAATTGGACAGATATCATGTCATTTTAGAGATAAAAAGAAATTTGAAGTTCATGCTAATTAACAATACAAAGTCCAAGGCTAAGAAATTAGCTCATAATTCCTACCTTACTCTTTACTCTGTACCCTAACAAGAATGCTTATTTAGATACAAGATTTTGGCCAAAAAAATATAATTTGCAATATTCAATATGTGTATGTTTTTAAGTTAATATTTCTTCAACTTGAAAGTATATTGTTTGCTTATTGAGAAAAAATATATTCAAAAAATTAGAAAGCATACAGCCTATAATTTATACCCAACATAGCAACATATATAGCATTTCAAACTTTTCCCACAACGGATACTGAGGTTTTGTGACTATACCCATCTCTGCACTTGTATTGGTATCTGCAGTGCTGTTTAAAAGTGGCATACTTTATATAAAACATTTTATCTAATTGATTAATTTCAAATTAATTTTGAAGGCAAATTAATCTATATGGGTGGGTTAAAATTGATCTAATTTTCAGTAACTATAACCTATGGATTGAGTGTTCAAATTGTTAATGTAAATATTCAAATTTCATGAAGACTGAAATAATCTAAATGACTCAAAACATAAAAAGGAAAAATAAGTTATAGACTAAAACCTCAAAATGAGACTTAAAATATTCCTCTTAGAAGAAACCTTACATTATATATCTAGATAAAGGGCTCTTAAAGAGAATATGATAAAAAAAAAAGCTTCTTCAAAGTAGGCTTTAGGCTAAAGGAAATAAAGGTTTTATATTAAATGTGAATTTTTTTATTCATTTGAATTACTAATATTGCTTATATTCTTCAGTCTTCAGTTGGGTAAGTCTAATGAAAACCCGACTGAATACTATATTGTGTTGTATTAAATATTCTTCACTGCAGTGTGTACCATGGCATCTCACTTTATTGTGTGTAATTTCCATGCATTCTGGAATCATTTTTTTTCTTTTATTCTAGCCATTTTTGCTTATTTCTGCTTCCATCAAGCTTAAAAGGAAAGACAATAAATACACGGAAGGAATAGATGATGAAACTGTAAAATTCACCAACACATTTACATGCACAAGACTACCTTGAATCCTAGAGTCTATTTCCATAAATGCATTTAGAAAACCTCATGGGGACTCCAAAGGAATAGAATGAGAACTAGATGAATTCCCTTTTTGAATCATGAGTTGCTTAGAGTGAAGGATTTCACAAGTCAGAGCTGAACACAGCTAATAAAAAGGGTTTGCTTCTGTTGGGGGACAAAATCTTATGTATGCTTTTGTATGGATTAAGTCCAGATTTATTATTCTGAACTATTCACCCAGCGTTAATCATAAATCAATTTAGTGACAACTTTAAAATATGAGAATATTTTATATGCAGCTTGAATAGTCCATTTAACAGGTCAAATCAATGATTTTGCTCCACGCTTTCTTTCAATTGGGTTCTACAAGTGATGCACTATCTCTACCAATTTTATTCTCCCAAGCAATCAAGGGCAGGGGTTACCCCACAGTAATTTGATGCCCCTGTGTCAGGGAACACAAATCAACTTGAAAGGAACAGTATGCCTGGTTTAATGCCATATTTTATGCAGAACAAGAGAAATGACAGTTCCTAAGACTAAACTTAAAGCCTTGAAAAAAGTGAATCTGGAGAATCTCACCCTTTAGGATTGCTTAGCTGTTACGTATACATATATTTTCCCCTAGAAAAATATTCCCCAAAGTGATTCCAAACGTGTATCTCCAGAAGATGATAGCTAATGAATAACTTCTCTCCCTCCTGCATGTGTGATGAACAAATGCTTTCCAGCCAAGTCAGACATATTATGCAGTTCATTGTATGAAATAAATACACATAGAGGTTGGTATTTTAATCAAATACATATTAAAAACTTTTAAATTAGATTTTTACATCATTCTCATGTATAGTTATGAATTGTCATACTCTATAATGTGACATATTCCTGTGAAGGCCATAATGTTTAAATGTATCTTATTTAGTTAATGCATATTGATATATTTTTAAAAATTATAGGCTGATGATTTGGCATGTAGAACTATCTGAAGTGCCACTCCTGCACCTTCCTGACTACTGAAAAATAAGGCAGTGGGGAAGAAGTAAGCTATGAAATTAGAGCAGTGTCTGAATCTTGAAGCATCAGCTTACTAGCTGAGTGACTGGGAGCTCAGATGCTTTAAATCTCAGTTACCTCATCCATTAAATGCAAATAATAGAGTTTTTGTGAGGATTAAATGAGACATGCCATATAATTGAGAAGCAGGTATTTTAATTTTATAATCAAAATCATGCATTATTACTAGTAATTTTATTTATTTCTAATATGTGGATCCACTACAAACCTCTGAATATATATTATGTATTGATGTGGGTGAACCTTGAAAGAATTTCTGTTAATGCTAATTAGCTAAAGTTAGCTTTAAAAAAATGTTTGTGTTTTTTAATGCACCTCTGGTGAATAGCTTTATTCAGAAAGTTACAGTGAGACTTTTTCTTGGCACAATTTTGTAACCTGGAAAAGCAAATGAGAAATATGTGACAATACACTTGCTATGACAGAGAATAAATACTTTAAGTTTGGTAATATCTTAAACTTCTAAATTATGTAAATTCATGAGCCAACGTAACAGTACAGACTCATACACTGAAGCAGAAAATTAGAATCTGTGATTTTAGACACTTTAATAATAAATCTCGTTAATTGCTACTGACAGTCCTTTAGAGATGAAAGATCATTATATTTTCAGGTTTAGCCCAATGGCTGTGGAAAAATATTATTCCCCACCAGTGGATGATCTAATTTAACTGAAGAGCAAACCCTATAAGATCAGAGTTGATGACCTGGTTGATCAATATGCTTAGTAATTCTATTAGAGTTAAATGTAATTTAGGAAACCAACCACTAAAAATCATCATTCTTTTGGTTAAATTATTTAATTAGAAAATTCATATATATTTTAATGTAATATTTAAATTAATATATCATATATATTATAGATACTTATAGAAGTTGCATGTAAAGATATATTTCCTCTAGAGAATACACAACTGAATTTTGGGGAGACAAAAGAAAGTGGATGAACTTTAGCAAAGTATTTTGTGGGGTTTTAACCTCAACTTTAAAAATTTGATAAGATATATTATGAAGAGAAGCATATTATATATGCAGGTGTGTTACTGCAACTATTTCACTTTCCTAAAATGAACAATGTATCTCTCTTGAAACTGTGAAATAATTACAATACTCCCATTCTTACACACACATACCCAAAAAACTCTCCTAATTTCTACCATGCTCTTTGTCTGAGAAATCACTGGGTAAGTGGAGGAGGCAGGTTTGAAACATTGTTGTGGTAATTTCAACCAAAATCAAGGGGCAGAAACAAGGTCAAATCAGTTGCTTGAATTGACCTGTCACTTCACTTAAATTACAAGTGGTTCAATAACCCTGTGAACCAGGTAGTGAAATGTGGGTGAATGTGGGTGGATTAAGATCATAGGAATTTGTAGCTGGTATTGCTGGTGCCGTTTTTACACTTAGTACAGTTTCAGACATAAACTTTGATTTAAAATGAGGCAAATATGCGTATGATTACCTATGTATTTTTATAACCAATATGAAGTTGACACTGTTTCATAATCTTATTTTAGCCAGGATATTAAGATGAAAAATTACTCATGAGAAATATACTCAAATAGAAGTATATTTCATCTATTACATCTAAAAGAGAAATGTAGTAGAAAATTTCATTTATATTATTAAACAAAATATAATAAATACTGTAATTATTAAAAGTCTGTGATAATATTCATTCCAACACTTTTGAACCCTAAGAGCTATAAACAGAGAGTAAAAACATTGAAAAGATCATCTCCATGGCTTTAAGTAAGCACTACCTAATAAGAGCATAGAGGTGCACACAAAAAGTATAACTTAAAAGTTTATGGATAACTTCAAAATGCTGAGGGGGCATACTAAAAAAAAAATTGGTTTTCAGGTCACACTTCTCAAAGAAGATAAAAGTGAAACTAGACAGTAAAGGAGTCTGCTGAGCTGAAAATAAAGAACTGAGATAGTGAGAGCACTTCAGACAGAAATTAGTGTAAGAAATGGGTGAAATGCCTGTGTTTACCAAACAGAGAGTGGATTGTTATGTTTGGAGCATGAATGTCTCTTGGTGGGGGTGGAGTGGTAGGTGGGATTATGAGTTGATAATTGTTGATAGTGGGGGATGGATGCATGAGGGCTTATTACATAGTCCTCTAAACTTTTTGAAATTTTAATATAAAACACACGCTACACACTCACACACACACACTCAGGGGCACCAGGGAACTAGATTGGGGTGTTGTGCATGTTTCACTGGTGCTTAATTACTACAGTGACACATGTCAAGTAGTAGGCTCAGACTATAAGAGACAAATCAGACAAGAATATCTCCCATTAGACATTTACCAATAAAAAAAAGGTACAGAAGTGCACTCAAGGAATAGTCACATCAGCACATTGTTGCAGATGATATTCCTGAATAAGAAGGGTCATACCAGACCTCCCAAAAGCTTATCTATCCCCCACTCCCAAGCCCAGACTTACATAGGTAGGATGTGTGCTGGAGCCCACATAACCTGCATCAGGTGCAGCTCATCAATATTGACAGACGCTAAAATGCAACATAACCACAGTATTCACTAGAGTACAGTCGATCAGGAATGAGTTTCTCATTGTTGAACCTCAGCACCCCCTCGTCAACCTGGTCAGGACCAAGACAATCTAGTTGGGTACAAAAACTTACTTGATCTTATTGTTGAAGAGCTAGAAGAAATAGACATTCTAAAAGTCATGCTAACATATACTATTTAATTTGGGGGCCTTGAGCTGATAAGTAAATAATTGGATACAATTACACAATCTGCAAAACCTTCACCTTTAGGATGGTTTAAATGTAACCTGTAAAAATAAAATAATTTTAATCAATGTCTATTTTATCAACTGAACCTGTATTGCATTATTTAGACAACTTTTTAAATTTATAATCAATTGACAATTTATAGTCAATATGTAACTCTCTAAATTCTGGGCTTATAAGCTAAATCATATTTTATGAAAATGTTTCTGAGTACTGTCAAACTCTCCTTTCCATTATATTTTACAATACAAATGTAAGATAACAACTTTTTGAACTGCTGTGTTATAATAACTTTATCAGCTGTTGTAAGAGTAGACTTTGAAAATCTTCGGTAAAATATGCCAAATTTCAGTGCCCTGAAATATGTCATTACTGCAACGTCTCAAACAATGTTGGCTCATGTACTAGAATTACAGTAACCTCCAAGGAATTATGAAAAATAGTCATATTAGTGAAAGAATTGTTACACGTTTCAAAGCCTAGATTTAAGTCCAAGTTGGTGCCACATGTAACATTAATCTTCAGATCTTTGCAGAATTCCTCTGGGCAATAGCCCACATCGTAAAATCAAACATAATGATGAATAGACACTTTTTACTCTGAAGAAGTCCAGGAAATAAAATTTCACTGCACGATTTGGCATATGTGTTATGTAGGATTTTCTCTTCTTCTTTAGCATGAAAAATTGTATGTGATGTTGGACTAAAAAGATTAATAGTCTGATGTACTATGCATATCTTAACATAAAGCTCAAAGATGTAACATTTTTATTTTTTTCCAAGCCTCAAATGATTTAAGTAAACAGCCCTTGCTTGTCCAAGCATGATATCAATTAAGCAAAGACTTAGTATTAATACTCATATTTTATTTTCATTTTTTCATATTCATCTATCAAAACATATACTTTAAAATGCAGAGAATATTGTGGCATGGTTCTTTAGCAAAAGACCTATAAATATATTAAATTATTCGATAATTATTCTGGACACAGTGTATTCATCATAAGCCTTAAAAAGATAACATACCATATACCTTCCCTAAAACAACTAATATAAATGTTAACTTAAAAGTGTTTTCAAAAAACTTTTGCATTTTTCTATTTATTCTCAAATGAAAGAGGTGTTGTGGAGTGTTTCCATAACAAAATATCTGATAATTCTATGTTGTAAAACTTGCAAAATGTGCAATCTTTCTTTGAAAAGATTGCATAATAGAAAATACATTGGTAGTCAGCTTAAAGATATGTTTCAGCTGGTAAAGAATTTGGTTGCCATGATTTACATAGTATGCTAATCTCTGCCAAACCTAGGGGTTTTTTTGCTTTTTTGAAAATACATTGGTAGTCAGCTTAAAGATATGTTTCAGCTGATAAAGAATTTGATTGCCATGATTTACATAGTATGCTAATCTCTGCCAAACTATGGGATTTTTTTTTTTTGACTAACACTATCACAGACAAAATATTAGCGGAAAACCCTCACCAACACTCCACCATTGTCATCTGGTAGGGCCTTTTTTCATTTTAATGAGCATTGTCTGTCTTGTGTACAAACACTAGCCTCTCCTATATGATATGCACAGACATTCAATCAGATGTTTAATTACATCTTAACATGAGTTCCAAACAGCTGGCTAATTCCCTTGTTTCTGATTAAAGAGATTACAAAAAATAAAACCTAACATGGCATTTACATACGACTCTAAGATGAAACATTATTAATAAGTTTTAAGCATTTAAGAGATAAAAACTTTTTTAAAGCATGGGGACAACAGTTTCTAAAACAATGAAACAGTTTCACGAAGTGGCGGGGAAGAGGGATGAAATCGATTGGAATGTTAGCAGTTTGAAAGGGGAGATCCTGGAAAACTGTCAGATAAGGATTTGCTAATGCAATGTATAGTCTTACTGTCACTTACAATGTATAGTCTTACTGATGTGCCAAGGTCCATAATGTACATTTTGGGCTGCAATTGACCAACAGTGAATATTTTAGAAGCAAGAAGGTAACTGCCTAAGTTGAGCACAGCTGACACAACGTGATTTGGGGTCATACGTTTTTGTGGTAGTGTCGATTATAATATGCCCTCCTTTTTTTCATATAGACAAAATTTGGGGTATATTTAGAATTATCAAATGAAATATTCTTTTAAAATCTGGTAATTCTTTTAAAATCTGGTAAAATTTGGGGTATATTTAAAATTATCAAATGAAATATTCTTTTAAAATCTGGTAAAGTGAAGTATATTTTCGTTGCCTTAAATTTTAACATCTTCAAAGTAGGGGAAAATGAACCAGACACTCTTGGTTTTTGTGCTACTCCTTATGACTTGGACAGATACATTAAATCTGTATTAACTCTTTCAGACATGAAACTTTTAAGTATCCAAAGTCCAAAATCTATCAAACACGGATGTATGAATGTTACCGAAAATTATATAATGTGTGTAATATCTGACTTTTATTCATGTTTTTGGTGATAGCGCTCATGGAACTTACTCTCTCAGAAACATTTCACAAAGCTACAGTGCATGGCACTGACACCAGACTAGACCCACAGACAAACAGGACTTAGAACAGACTAGCTTACCATATACATGTATATCTATTTGAGTGTGTTTGTGGATATACGTGTGCGGATGTATGCATGGGCGTGTATTTGTATATACAGGCATATCAATTTGGAAAGCTCTCTGTGATATATATCTGAAATGTGAAAATGTGAAGAACATTTAAGAACAATCCTGATTGAAAAAGAACTCTCACCTATACAAAAAAAAAAATATTGCATATATACATTTATACAAAGTTATTTTGAAATATTATGTAGCAGTTTAAAAAGTGTGTGTGTGTGTGTGTGTGTGTGTGTGTTTATTGATGGACAGATCTCCAGGATATGTTGTTAATAGAAAAAGCAAGGCATAGAACTAAGGACTGATAGGTATTATTTAATCTCACTATATTATAAAGTATTTGTATGTATATCATAAATGCATAGGTATACAGACAAAACATATGAAAAAAACACCCTCTGTTTTAGACCATTTGAGCGTCTATAACAGAATACCATAGACTGAGTGGCTTATAAACAACTGAAATTTACTTCTCAAAATTCTTGAGGCTGGGAATTCCTAGATCAAGACGCTAGCTGATTTGGTGTCTGGCGAGAACCCATTTCCTGATTCCTAGACAGTCATCTTCTCCCTCTGATTCTCTGGAGCCTTTATTCTTACTTTCTAGAGGCCACAAAAGTGTGTGTTTCCAGTTACCTATAGATGTCTAATACAAAAAGAGTAGCAACGATATCACCCCATAAGTAGTTAAATATTTACTAGTAATTTGATATTTAAACTGGTGACTTACTGCAAAAGAAAAAAATTTTAAGTAAGAAAATTTAATTACTCTTATCCCATTAAGTCATCATATTGAATTAGAAATTATGCGAAAACTGAAATAATATTAAGATAAAGGTTTTAAAATAGTTTTATAAAGCAAGTGAAAAGAAACTACTAGGTACTACATAATTAATGATCAAATGGATGACATAGAAAATGTTTTAAATATTCACAAAAATAAATAATCAATGTAGTCCCTAAAGATTGGAATTGTAAAGTCAAAGGAATTGTATTTTATTCCTTTCCCTTTTCTTTTGGCACTGCTTCCCGCCCCCCACCCAGATATCACAGCATCGACTTCGTGGGCCCCTTCCATGGCCCAGGCCTATCCAGCACTGGGAAATATTCTATAGTGGAAGAAAATCTCCCCCCTTATATTTAAAGGAGCCTAATCCTTCAAAATACTTAAAACACATTTTTTAAAAAGCAATCTGATTAATTTAACTATTACAGATGATGACTGAGTGATAATCTCCTAAACCTAATTCAATGTAAAAGGATTAATCTAAGAGAAACCACTAATGATAGAATTTCTAATAATGTAAGATAGTGGCGTGAAATGGCTTCTGGGATGAAGGAAATCATTTTGAGGCTGAGTTTGAGAGCAAGCCCTTTTCTGAACAGTTCCTGATTTTTGCTTCCTCATTTCCTCTTTCTCTGAACATGTAGACTCTTAAAATTCTAAGTTTTTTTGACGGTAGTTCAGGATACAGAGAAGATCAGAGACGTGCATTTGTATTTGGATATGTTTGTGAAGTATATAAGAAAATATCAGTGATTTAAATATACACTGCCTGATGGTCTTCTCTCTTTAACAGTCCTAAAGTTTGAGAAATTCTGGATTCCTACTGAGTTTAATAATAGTCACTCCTGACCTATTTACCGATTTTTGGATTCATTTTTTCAGTTACTTGCTAAATGGTTCTACTTGTATGCCTTGTCATTTTATAATAAATCTATAATGGAATTTATCTTTCTTTAACCTTTATTTGGAAAAATATTGTAAGCATAAAGCTTTGGAGTCAACTTGTGTTTTAAGGGTTAAGTGGATGTCATTCTCCTTTTCCTGTTGGTTCTAGTATGTTCCAGTTATCCCCTCTGCTTCATTCATCCTGTTATACTGTAACGACCTTCACTTCATACTGAATTATTGAAATAGTCTAATGTCAGTCTCTCTCTCTCTCTCTCTCATCTAATTTGTACTATCAACCAAAAACCCCTGAAAAAATCTCATTGCCTTCAGGACAAAGTCAAATTATATCACTCAAATTCCCTTCCAGAGTCAACCAGCATCTCCTTACCTTAGCTCTGGTCAAACCCTCTATTCATACACCATCCATCTTAACTAAAAATCCAATGCCAGTCAAACGTCTTGGTATTTCAGAACAGATCTCGAGGTCTCTCTCCAGCATACCACCTTCTCAAGTGCTAAAACTCTTTATTTCCTCTCAGTTCTCCTGTGTCTATTGTCTATGCAACTTATCTGATGATAATTCTGGTCTTTTCCTAGTGATAGCTTTTGATTTATACTTTCAAACCCATGGCATGGTTCATGTTTCGTGCTTGGAGTTTGATTTTCCTAGTGCAATATGCCATTCTTAAGGCAAATACCATGTTTAATATAAAGTGTTTACATATTGAATAAAGGAGTGTCTAATTCTGCCAATCTACTGAGCTAGGCACTGGGATTATAAATTCCTGTAGAAAACACAAAACAGAGGTCAAAGATCAATTGGTTATATTTCCTAGAGTTTCGAGTATCGTACCTTTATATTCATGTTGTGTATGTACATCTAAATATTAAGACATAGATAAAAGCGTACATTATTTCAATTCAATTGTTACAGTCTTATGTCATGCATTTACATAGCTGCTAGATAATATTTCATTAATTTCATTCAGTATATTTACTGAGCACCTACCATGACTACTACTGGTTCCTATTCTTAAAAAGTTTAGGACTTATGGAAAAATTAAGCAATAGATCATACAAATTGATGTCAACTGGAGGTATAAGTACTTTGAAGAACAGGGGCTTAGTCCATTTGGCCTGTTGTGGAGCAAAAATTCCATAGACTAGGTAGCTTAAACAACAAATGTATCTTTCTTACAGTTCTAAAGGCTAAGGAGTCCAAGATCAATTTGCCAGCACATTTGATGTCTGGTATGGACCCACTTTCTGATTCATAGATGATCACCTTCTAACTGTATCCTTACATATGAAAAGAAGAGCTAAAGAGCTCTGTAGGGTCTCTTTTATAAGGGAATTAATCCCATTCATGAGGACTTCACCCTTATGACCTAATCAACCTCCCAAGGGTCCCATCTCCTAACACCATCACATTATGGATTAGGATTTCAACATAGGAATTTTGGAGGAACACAAACATTCGGTTCACTGCAGAACATGTCTGCTGACATGCAAGTAGAAAACAAAAGACACCAACCACGATGGAGGTGTCAAGGAAGGGTTTCCTAGAGATATGAATTCTGATCTGATGAATAATAAAAAAGTTTGGGTGACTGCTCAAGGAAGAGTTTCCAGGTAAAGGTAGCAACATACACAAATAACATTTGGCGGGACTTCCCTGGTGGCACAGTGGTTAAGAATCTGCCTGCTAATGCAGGGGACACGGGTTTGATCCCTGGTCTGGGAAGATCCCACATGCCGTGGAGCAACTAAGCTCGTGCGCCACAACTACTGAGCTTGCTCTCTAGAACCCGCGAGCCACAACTGCTGAGCCTGTGTGGTACGACTACTGAAGCCCTCGTGCCCTATGGCCCACACTCTGCAACTACTGAAGCCAGCTCAACAAATGAGCCCACATGCTACAACTACTGAAGCCTGCTTGCCTAGAGCCTGTGCTCTGAAACAAGAGAAGCCACCACAATGATAAGCCTGCACACCACTACGAAGAGTAGCTGCCGCTCACACAACCAGAGAAGACCCAATGCAGCCAAAAATTTAAAAATTAAAAAAAAAAATTGGCAGGTGGAAGAATGATGCATTTAAGGAAGTGAAATTTAGCTGGTGTGGCTGAGCAGAAGGAAGGGCTGTGTTCTGCAAAATGAGGCTAGAGAGTAATTGAGGGCATATCATACAAGATCAGGTGAGCTATGTAGAGGACTTCTATCTTTATTCCAAGAAAAATGAAAATCCATGGAAGGATGTTTGTGTTTGTGTGGTTGGAGGGTGTGAGTGTGGGTGAGTTAAACATTTGCAATTCAAAAAGATCATTCTGACTACTCAGTAAGGGGTTAGAGTGGAGGCCAAGTCATCAAGGAAACTACTATAGACATGACCCAGCTTTGACCAGAGTAGGCGTGGGAGAGTTTACTAAGAGTGGATGGATTTAAAGGTGCCTAGGAGGCAAAATTGACCAGAAAAAATATCAGTGCTGTGTGTGCTTTGAAAATAATAAAATGCAATATTAAAATAGTTCTGTTTTAGATTAGAGAAAGTTTGAGATTATGAATGAAAAATTTTGTTACTTTTATAGCAATTTTATTATGTATTATGTTATTTTATACTATTATGTTAAAGCAAAGTATAACGTGAGAGTTTTACCTTTACATGAACAAAGATATTTCCTTGGTTAGGTTGGTAAGGAAGGGAGGATTCTCCAAGTATCCACCCCATGTCCTAAACTATTTTACCTTTGCATACATTTTCTCTATGAATGCAAATAAAGAGGTACATCATGAATCTATTAATTAAAATTTATTATTGGAAGATTTTAATACATTAACTTATTATATTACAATAATACATTTTTCCTACTATGACTTGATTTCTATAGAAATTTTGATTTTTTTTTAGTTAACTCATTTTGATCCAATGCTCAGTTTTCCTTAAATCCTACCCAAACTTTGAATTCTTTCTTCTTAAATAAGATCCCTAATAAGAAGTGACCTTTCTCAAAATATCTTTAGGTAAGACATTATTAAAGCTAAAAAGCCTACTTGTTGCTATATATGACATATAAATAGAGACCACAGAATATTAAACTGTAGATTAAGTCCTACAAAGCATTGTCTAAAAACCAACAAAATGTGTTATGAAATGGCATTACTGTCATTGAGTTCAAGTATGTGTTGCAGAAATAATTTTATGCATTTAATCATGCATAATGGAGGTATTATGTGTCTTAAATACATAATATGTAGAGAAGGCTTATCATAATTTTTTTTAAATAGGATATTCCAGAAAGATAGTTGTTTCTCCTTTATAATATCAAGATATTTCTCCACATTTCTGTGGTTGGGACATTGAACTGTATCACTGACAATATTTCCAAAAGACATTGAATTCTATCAGGAAAAACATGAGGCTTTTTTAACCGATTTTTAAATTACATGGTTATAAATGAGCATCATTTTGAGCCTTGTCATTTGGTCTAGGAAGCTATCTAGGAGCAAGAGCCTCGTTTATTTCAACAGACAATAACTGTTGCAATGATTCAAATACTGATAGAGATAGTAAATACTAATCTTTGGGTCTCAAATTCCCGTTAAAAACATGAAAGATTCTCAGTGCTGAGACTGAAGGATTTAGCTGCTTTGTTGTAATAACCAAAGCGGTTTCAATATTTGAATGTGCAATATTTTGATAAAATCACACCTATTTGTATATGCATATTTATTTTGCTGTCTACCTAAGGTATTCCAAACAGTGAAAAATGTAGATGAAGCAAGTACAGTGGTCTTTTATATTGCCAGATTTAATCCAAATCTCATGTCAATGTTATGAAAACTAAAGTTCGTATGATAACCCGGAAAGCATTTTCCATAAAGTGAAGCAATGAAAACAAGCAGAGCAAAAAGTAAAAAAAAAAGATATAAGGTCAGTAAGATCTCTGATTACTAAATGGGATACAAAAGAACTTTATGATTTTGCATAATTAATCTGTTGCTATTCATTCATTTGTTTTAATATAAATGACAAAATGTTTTTGTGTGTTTTATTAACTTACTATAAGATTTAAATAATTGGATATATATTCATATATCGTGATAGAAAGATTCATATAATCTAATCTTCCACAGTCATCAACCAAAACCTTGAGAAATGGAATCTGAAACTTCATATTCAGAAAATTATTCTTATATTTTAGACAGTAAAATATCTTTTCAGTTCGGTTGTTGAGAGTCAATTCTCACACATACCTTATTTTCTAACCATGTGGAGTGGAGCCCCATTATTTTACTCACACATGAGTGTAAATATCTGCCACACCTGAATCAAATTATAATAACGTGTTTTACAGTACTTTAAGCAAAGTGTTCTTTTTAATTATTGGTAAAGGCTTTCTAAAATTTTTTGAAAGTTTAGTCTAACATTACAAAAAATCAAATGATGAAATGAACATTGACCTATAGACCTCAGTTTACTTGTATGGGAAAAATGTGATTCTTGTTGAATGGATTGATTTGAGTAAAATTAAATAATGCAGTATCTATTCAATTTGGTTTCGGAATATATTCCCAGGCAACTATAAGACTGATTTCTTCAAATAATTACCCTTAGGTTTCATGTAAGTTATGCAGGGGAACGTCCTGTGGATTCAGAAAAAATTGATTTCAATGCATAGGAAGAGTGGTAAACCCCAGTTCATACTTAGACTAGGTAAAATTTTTGTCATATTTAGACAACCTGTTAGAATGCAACATGGGGAAAAATCCATAATGTTGGTTCACACATTTTTAACAGCTGGGTTTGTTTTTATCTTCTAGATTTATCTTAATTCTTTAGAATCATAATTACAAGAGGTTACTGAATCGAATCTCCTTATTTTACAAATTAAACCCTTAAAAGTAGAAAATCTACCTAAGTCACTAGATCAGTGAATAGTTAGGCAAATATAGCATTCTCATGAATTGCAAAGGCATTCGTGGTATGAGTTTTAAATCAAAAACTCAGAGATACAAAGTTTGTGTTCATTTGTTATTAAATGCAAGTAAACCATCATCTCTGAAGTTTTGTTTCTTAACAAAATCATTGAAATCAAATGACATAAATATTCAGGTAACAGAGAGCATATGATACCTGTTGCCACTTTTTAAAATACCTGCTACTTGGTAAGCACTGGGCTATTAAATTTACTTATGTTCTTTTTGAATTTAACAAGCCTCTCTACAAGGAGTTATTGCACCTAATTCATGACATAGTTCATCTCAGTTACCACATATAAGCACTTGTGAAATGCTCACAAAGTTAGTACACAGCCAGGTTTTTAACCCATGTATAACTTTTCTCTGTGCCTTTATTGCCCAAGTTATCTCTGAGATTTCATTGGGACTAATGCAAAAATTCTGGAGGCACTTTGTTATTAGTGGCACATTTTAAGTGAGGAAATTAACAGAGAGTAAAAGCCTTGAAATGAACATGGGATTCTAAAGAAACTCAACACATAAAACTTATTTTTTCAATAAAAAAAATTGTCTCTGATACTTAGGAAAAAAATGATGAAAAATAAATGTGATTATTGATAAAATATGTACGTAAAATAGAATTATACAAGCATAAAATAAAATTATACAAGTATAAAATTGTCAGAAAATATACATGCCAAAGGGTATAATTATTGTATTGTCATGGTAGAACTGGAAATTCTTATCTTTCACAGTAACTTCAATAATAATCACTGCAATTAAGGTTTTTAATTATTTAATTATTTAAATAAGGATACTCACTATAGCCTATGTATTACAGCTTAAAAATTTCAATTCCATATCCTCCTAGTGGGTGTTTTAATAAAACACTTCTACATTTAATATTGCTTTCTCCCTAAAACCAAGATTACTCTATCCAGCAAGGACTCATTCAGATTTGACAGTGAAATTAAAACCTTTACAGAAAAGCAAAAGCTAAGAGAATTCAGCACCACCAAACCAGCTTTACAACAAATGCTAAAGGAACTTCCCTAGGCAGGAACCACAAGAGAAGGAAAAGACCTACAATAACAAACCCAAAACAATTAAGAAAAGATAATAAGAACATACATATTGATAATTACCTTAAATGTAAATGGATTAAATGTCTGTCCAAAAGACAGACTGGCTGAATGGACACAAAAGCACGACCCGAATATATGCTGTATAAAAGAGACCCACTTCAGACCTAGGGACACATAGAGACTGAAAGTGAGGGGATGGAAAAAGATATTCCATGCAAATAGAAATCAAAAGAAAGGTGGAGTAGCAATTCTCATATCAGACAAAATGGACTTTAAAACAAAGACTATTACAAGAGACAAAGAAGGACACTACAAAATGATCAAGGGATCGATCCAAGAAGAAGATATAACAATTATAAATATTTATGCACCCAACATAGGAGCACGTCAATACATAAGGCAAATGTTAACAGCCATAAAAGGGGAAATCAACATTAACACAATCAGTATGGGACTTTAACACCCCAATTTACCAATGGACAGATCATCCAAAATGAAAATAAATATGGAAACACAAGCTTTAAATGATACATTAAAAAAGGTGGACTTAATTGATATTTATAGGACATTCCATCCAAGAACAACAAAATACACTTTCTTCTCAAGTGCTCATGGAACATTCTTTAGGATAGATCATATCCTGGGTCACAACTCAAGGCTTGGTAACTTTAAGAAAATTGAAATCATATCAAGTAGCTTTTCTGACCACAATGCTATGAGACTAGATATCAATTACAGGGGAAAATCTGTAAAAAATACGAACACATGGAGGCTAAACAATACACTACGTAATAACCAAGAGGTCACTGAAGAAATCAAAAAGGAACTCAAAAAATACGTAGAAACAAATGACAATGAAAACACAAAGACCCGAAATCTATAGGATGCAGCAAAAGCAGTTCTAAGAGGGAAGTTTATAGCAATACAATCCTACCTTAGGTAACAAGAAACATCTCAAATAAACGACCTAACCTAACACCTAAAGCAATTAGAGAAAGAAGAACAAGAAAACCCCAAAGTTAGCAGAAGGAAAGAAATCATAAAATTCAGATCAGAAATAAAAGAAAAAGAAATGAAGGAAATGATAGCAAAGATCAATAAAACTAAAAGCTGGTTCTTTGAGAAGATTAAAAAAATTGGAAAATCCATTAGCCAGACTCATCAAGAAAAAAAGGGAGAAGACTCAAATCAATAGAATTAGAAATGAAAAAGGAGAAGTAACAACTGACACTGCAGAAATACAAAAGATCATGAGAGATTACTACAAGCAACTCTATGCCAATAAAATGGACAAACTGGAAGAAATGGACAAATTCTTATAAATGCACAACCTGCCAAGACTGAACCAGGAGGAAATAGAAAATATGAACAGACCAATCATAAGCACTGACATGGAGACTGTGATTAAAAATCTTCCAACAAACAAAAGCCCAGGACCAGATGGCTTCACAGGCGAATTCTATCAAACATTAAGAGAAGAGCTAACACCTATCCTTCTCAAACTCTTCCAAAACACAGCAGAGGGCAGAACACTCCCAAACTCATTCTACGAGGCCACCATCACCCTGATACCAAAACCAGACAAAGGTGTCACAAAGAAAGAACACTACAGGCCAATATCACTGATGAACGTAGATGCAAAAATCCTCAACAAAATACTAGCAAACAGAATCCAACAGCACATTAAACGGATCATACACCATGATCAAGTGGGGTTTATTCCAGGAATGCAAGGATTCATCAGTATATGCAAATCAATCAACGTGATACACCATATTAACAAATTGAAGGAGAAAAACCATATGATCATCTCAATAGATTCAGAGAAAGCTTTTGACAAAATTCAACACCCATTTATGATAAAAACCCTCCAGAAAGTAGGCATAGAGGGAACTTTCCTCAACATAATAAAGGCCATATATGACAAACCCACAACCAACATCATCGTCAATGGTGAAAAACTGAAAGCATTTCCACTAAGATCAGGAACAAGACAAGGTTGCCCACTCTCACCACTCTTATTCAACATAGTTTTGGAAGTTTTAGCCACAGCAATCAGAGAAGAAAAAGAAATAAAAGGAATCCAAATCGGAAAAGAAGAAGTAAAGCTGTCACTGTTTGCGGATGACATTATACTATACATAGAGGGTCCCAAAGATTCTACCAGAAAACTAGTAGAGCTAATCAATGATTTTGGTAAAGTAGCAGGATACAAAATTAATGCACAGAAATCTGTGGCATTCCTATACACTAATGATGAAAAATCTGAAAGTGAAATTAAGAAAACACTCCCATTTACAACTGCAACAAAAAGAAAAAAATATCTAGGAATAAACCTACCTAAGGAGACAAAAGACCTGTATGGAGAAAATTATAAGACACTGATGAAAGATATTAAAGATGATACAAAGAGATGGAGAGATATACCATCTTCTTGGATTGGAAGAATCAGTATTGTGAAAATGACTCTACTACCCAAAGCAATCAAAGATTCAATGCAATCTCTATCAAACTACCACTGGAACTTTTCACAGAAATAGAACAAAAAGTTTCACAATTTGTGTGGAAACACAAAATACCCCGAATAGCCAAAGCAATCTTCAGAAAGAAAAACGGAGCTGGAGAAATCAGGCTCCCAGACTTCAGACTATACTACAAAGCTACAGTCATCAAGACAGTATGGTACTGGCACAAAAACAGAAATATAGATCAATGGAACAGGATAGAAAGCCCAGAGATAAACCCACGCACATATGGTCACCTTATCTTTGATAAAGGAGGCACGAATATACAGTGGAGAAAAGACAGCCTCTTCAATAAGTGGTGCTCAGGAAAACTGGGCAGGTACATGTAAAAGTATGAGGTTAGAACACTGCCTAACACCATACACAAAAATAAGTTCAAAATGGATTAAAGACCTAATTGTAAGGCCAGACACTAGGAAACTCTTAGAGGAAAACATAGGCAGAACACTCTATGACATAAATCACAGCAAGATCCTTTTTGACCCACCTCCTAGAGAAACGGAAATAAAAACAAAAATAAACAAATGAGACCTAATGAAATGTAAAAGCTTTTGCACAGCAAAGGAAACCATAAACAAAACCAAAAGACAACCCTCAGAATGGAAGAACATATTTGCAAATGAAGCAACTGACAAAGGATTAATCTCGAAAATTTACAAGCAGCTCATGCAGCTCAATAACAAAAATGTAAACACTCCAATCCAAAAATGGGCAGAAGACCTAAATAGACATTTCTCCAAAGAAGATATACAGATTGCCAACAAACACATGAAAGGATGCTCAACATCATTAATCATTAGAGAAATGCAAAACAAAACTACAATGTGATATCATCTCACACCGGTCAGAATGGCCATCATAAAAAAATCTACAGACAGTAAATGCTGGAGAGGGTGTGGAGAAAAGGGAACCCTCTTGCACTGTTGGTGGAAATGTAAATTGACACAGCCACTATGGAGAACAGTATGGACGGTTCCTTAAAAAAGTAAGAATAGAACTACCATACGACCCAGCAATCCCACTACTGGGCATATACCCTGAGAAAACCATAATTCAAAAAGAGTCATGTACCACAGTGTTCATTGCAGCTCTATTTACAATAGCCAGGACTTGGAAGCAACCTAAGTGTCCATTGACAGATGAATGGATAAAGAAGATGTGGCACATATATACAATGGAATATTACTCAGCCATAAAAAGAAACGAAACTGAGTTATTTGTAGTGAGGTGGATGGACCTAGAATCTGTCATACAGACTGAAGTAAGTCAGAAAGAGAAAAACAAATACCATATGCTAACACATATATATGGAATCTAAAAAAAAAAAAAAAAAAAAGATCATGAAGAATCTTGGGGCAAGACTGGAATAAAGACACAGACCTACTAGAGAATGGACTTGAGGACATGGGGAGGGGGAAGGGTAAACTGGGACAAAGTGAGAGAGTGGCATGGACATATATACACTACCAAATGTAAGATAGATAGCTAGTGGGAAGCAGTAGCATAGGACAGGGAGATCAGCTCGGTACTTTGTGAACAGCTAGAAGGGTGGGATAGGGAGGGCTAGAGGGAGGGAGACACAAGAAGGAAGAGATATGGGGATATATATGTATATGTATAACTGATTCACTTTGTTATAAAGCAGAAGCTAACACACCATTATAAAGCAATTATACTCCAATAAAAATGTAAAAAATAAATAAATAAAAATTTAAAAAATATTGCTTTCTCCAATTTTTATTATATTAACAAATATGATAAATATATGATAATGTGAATCTTTTTGATTAAAGAAATTGGGATTGCATTGGCAATAAATGAAGAATATAAGTTAGAAAAAACATATTTTTCTGTTCAATGCTTGAGAATTTTTATGACAGATGTCCAAATAGATTTAATAGCTACTAGTCTGAAATCTCTAGAATGTCATATATGACGAGAGGAATAACAGAAGTTAGTACCTTGGTGTTACTGGAGGTACAGGTTTTGTTTTAATTCAGTTAAAAATATAGTATACACCTTTATGTCCAACCATTATGATACAAAATGAATAAGACATGTTCCCCATTTTTGAAGACCATTCAAGTCTTCTTTGAGAGATACATATGTATAGATTAATATACATAGATCAATTTAACAAAATATGGTTAACTTAAGATGAATCCAGTTTCTTCTTTGCTTTGTTCCCAGTTTTTAAATAATTTTGATGTTATTAAGACATACGCTGTTCTTAGCTTAAAAAACAAACAAACTGGAAATCCCTTAGAATTGTCACTTGAACAGTATTTATCAATTGTAACATAGAAAAGAATTCATCTTCAACATAGTGTAGCCATACCCATTCACCACTATTCATATTTTTCATTTTCATGATAGTATTTAATCTGATTCAAGTGGAAACTATCAACTCTTTTCTTTTTTCTATATACACTCAATCGCTTTAAAAATTAAAGAGATAATTTTTGACTCTTTAGATGTGTATATATGTAGAGTGTTAGATTTTATGCCTAAAGTATGCTTTCTAAATGGAATTTTAAAATTCTCTATAAGAAATATATAATTAACGTTTAATTCTTACATATTCATTTATTTATTAGGTTTAAAAAATGCTGATACTCACACACTCAAACATACATGCATGCACATTAGATGGAGGAAAGTGAGTGGGAGTATTCAGTCCTACCCTGACCAACGTTCTAGTGCTGATCCCAAACTCCTTTCTGTTAGGTGACTCTAGGTATCTCTTCCTTCTTGTCATGAAAAAGTCTTTTCAGGCAGGTGACTGATGCCATTGATGGTGTAGATTACCTTATCAAAATGTTAAATCCCCTCCAGAAATCTAAATATCAAACCACATATCCCCAGATACTGAAATAAGTTTATGAGAGTCATAGTTTACCTGGACAGCAGCATGTACCCATAGTTCTGAAGTAATGCTGACTGCTTTTCTGATTGTAGTATCAGTGTTCTAACACTCTCTTGGTGGAGTCTCTTCTCCTGGACACTTTTGCATGAAAAATGCAAGGTCTGTGTTTTCAGGTATCTTAAAACAAATATCATTGAGACTTTTTTTTTGGCTAAAGGATTAAGTCTATTAATGTTATCCAGTTTATTTGGATAAATGTTGTGCTTAATTATTTTTTATGACCCCCCCCCCATTATGGTCAAACTGAGCTTGTTGTTTTAAGGACATAAATATCAGATAATTTTCTCTTAAAACCATTTCGGTCAGGTCTACTGTCCACAGAGTAAGTATAAAATGTTATTTATTTGATGTAAGGTATACCTGGCACATCACCTTTATCATTTTATGGATTTAATAGGTGTTTGTTTACTCAAAATATTAAGGAAATGCTAAAGTTTTGTACTTAGGAGCAATAATCTCCACAGGATATGTTATTCAAATTCCAATTTTAACATGCTGAATTTTTTTATATATATGACTTCAGAGGATGTGAGGAGTTGAAGGATAATGGCACAAAAATTTGTGCTCTACAATTTAAACACAATTTGAAGGTTTTTTCTGAATTTAATATAAAAATAAATCAACTAAAGATAAACTCTAAAAACATTCTCTTCTTTGAATATAAATGTCATCTTCAAATAGAAATGATAATGTAGATTTACATTGAGCTACTTGCTGCATGAATTTATAGGTGTTATTGGCTCCTTCATTCCTTCACCAAAGGGCTTATTGAGTGCCCTTTCTGTTTTATATCTCCCCAGTAGGCATGAGGTACAAAACTGATGAGATCAGGTTCCTCTCCTTGGGTAGGCATAAATGTACAAAAAGCAAGTAGAATTAAATGACCAAAGTGATGAAGATAGATACAATGATTCTAAGATTGCAAAAGAGGAAAATATTATTTCCACTTTCAAAGCACAATTCAGGAGAGATTTCAGAGAGATGATATCTTGAGTCATTTCTTGAAGGAAAAATGGCAACTTGCCTGTTGTGGTAACAAAGGAAGAAAGGACATTCCAAGAAGTACGAGTCTTGGCAAAGACAGTAGTGTAAAAGGCCATGGTCTGCTAAGATAAATATAGAGAATGAATGCCTAAGAATAACAGATAACATAGGGTCTTGAATGCCACTTGAAGAAGGTTGGATTTCCTTCTAGCAATACAATTGCCAGCAAGTTATTAAAATACGGAACTCAGCATTTATTATACCAAGACAACTATTCAGTTATGATTTCTTCATAGTAACATTGCCTCAGATGCACTGAAATATGCTAGTAGATGACATCTTGACTGTAGTGTTTTTGTTAACTTTGTATATTTGGCCATATTGGAGGTTATGATAAAGCATAGTTTCTTTTATTATTTTAGGTTGACTATGTTACTTCCTTTGGATTAGTTTCCAAAGGTAAGTGTGTGTTTTATGTTTCCACAAACAATAGTGTTGGGTAGGGGGAGGGAGGAAGATAGCTGCCTCTCTCTACTGGCACTGAGGTTCAAGACATCTTTTAGTGGCACCTCCCCGGGCATCCTCTGTGTGATCTCAGGAACAGACTGTGGAGAGAAAAAGTCCCTGGGTTCACAGTGCAGGAGGCCAAATATGGTCACAGTGTTAAAAAGTCTGCTGTGAGAAAGTGTCTATTTGAAACCAACTCGCATGTTTACTAGAAAGCAACTTTAAAATACCTTTTGAATGTGATTTGTCTTGACAATATGAAAGAACATTCAGTTGTTTTAACTTCTTTCAAAAGCTGTTACTTATATAGTCACTTGTCTTACGCACATATCCAGGTCAATGAAGGCACATCGTACACTTATTTTGGCATCTTTCTTCTGAATTTGATAGAACTAGGTGTCTGAAGATACTTTGAGCAATTTGGAAAAGACACATGGAGCACCTAGCTTATTCTGCCACCTTGTGGTTAAAACAGCAAACTTTTATTACACCAACAATTTCCAAATAAGTATTTTTTACCTCAGGAAATTTCCACTATTTCATAAATAGGAATCACTAAGAACACTGTTTTTAAATATAGTTTCTGAATAAATATGTACATATTTAAGGCAATATAGTGCTTTCTTTGAAGTGCATAAAGAAATGACAAAAAAATTAAATCGCATGTTCTTGGAACACATTTAAGAATAGAAAACTAATGTAATTAGGACTTCCCTGGTGGCGCAGTGGTTAAGAATCCTCCCGCCAATGCAGGGCACATGGGTTCGAGCCCTGGTCCGGGAAGATCCCACATGCCGCGGAGGAACTAAGCCCGCGTGCCACAGCTACTGAAGCCTGAACGCCACAACTACTGAAGCCCGCGCGTCTCGAATCCGTGCTCCGCAATGGAGAGTAGCCCCCTTTCGCCACCACTAGAGAAAGCCCACACGCAGCAAAGAAGACCCAACGCAGCCAAAAATAAAATAAATAAATTTATTTTAAAAAAAAGAAAACTAATGTAATTAAATACTGCAGTTAGTAAAGGAGCAATTGAAACAGGGGGTGATGCTTTCCCAAAGCCACCACCTGTTTAGGTTTGCTCTTTGAATGGGGTCAAAAAAAATGATACAGTAGTATTAAGATCAAAGTGTGACAACAAAGTGTGTCACTTTGTTCAGTGACAACCGCTAATGTCTAGAGAATATCTGAAATACATATTCCCTCTTTAACACTGTGAATTGTTGTCTAGAGAATTTCATTTATTAACTACGTGTCTCTTCTTTAAACAACATATTTTTGTACTACACCCTAAAAGAAAAAATTTGATTTTAATCTTCTCATTCAAAAATATTTTTTGTCACAAAAAGGTACTTGTTTTTAAATGGCTCAGGATTGCTTTTACGTTCATGCTCTAAAACTATTACTGAGCTAAGAAACATTAATTTGATTAGAATCAAATTTTAGCAATAGAAATATGTTAACTTCTAATTCATTGGTTGGCTAATTGATCTTCCCTCGCGTGCTGTTATCACTATTCCACTCCATATCAATCTGTATATCATCCAGGTAATTCATCTCTGCTATATTTTGAATCCCTTTTTTTTTTTTTTTTTTTTTTTTTTTTTGGTTCGCGGGCCTCTCACTGTTGTGGCCTCTCCTGCCGCGGAGCACAGGCTCCGGACGCGCAAGCCCAGTAGCTACGGCTCACGGGCCCAGCCACTCTGCGGCATGTAGGATCCTCCCAGACCGGGGCACGAACCCGTGTCCCCTGCATCGGCAGGCGGACTCTCAACCACTGCGCCACCAGGGAAGCCCTGAATCCCTAATTTTTTTAAAAAAAATAGCCTAGACCCATAAGATTTGTGGGTTTTTTCTATATTTATCTTAATTCTTCAATCTCTCTCATTGTAAATGATTCCAATTTATCTCATTTGGGAATGTAATTGAATAAACATTTTTTGTTTTACATATTAAACACTTGCAATCGCTGAACTAACAAACCTGGATCCTCTATGCCCTCTTATCCTCTCCCACGAAGGCCTTGAGCCCCAGGGCAGGTGACTCAACCACTGAGGCCAGAGAAATGGCACCCAGACTCTCCTTTTCTTACCATCGCTTATCTTTTGAGAAGCAGGACAGTTAAATTGAACTACTCTGTGTTCATCATCCTTTGTCTTGACCTCTATTTCAGGAAAGATCTCACAGCCCAAGGCTAATATCCAGCTTCCTGATGCACCTGATCTAGTCTTTCTCCCTTCCTGCTTTCCCTTGCTTTCCTCGGCCCAAGTGTATGTATCCATATGTATTTGCCGGGTCTTTTAATCAAAGCTTGTGATCGACTCAATTATTCTTAATTACCTGCTCATTTTTCCCCTGTAAGAGGATTATAAGAAGGTGACAATATATCCAAGTTTGCCAGGACAATCCCAATTTATGCCTATTGTCCTCGCTTAATTATTGAAAAATATTTTCACTCTCAACATTGTCCTGTTTTGGACAATAAATTATGTTACACTTAGTATATATCTACTTCTTAAGTGAGAGTATATGTACGTCTCCATCAGTATCAGGCTTGGCCATGTGACATGTTTTATCCAATGAAATATGAGGGAAAGAGACCAACCCTGGCTCTGAGGAGGAGGTTTAAGAGCCAGTGAGAGTGTCTTTGAGATCTCTTGGTCTTTTCCCTCTGCCACAGAATAACCTGTCTCATATTTGAACTTTCCCTTCAGCCTGAATTCTGGATTGAGAAGCATTCCATTCTGAACAGAACAGAGCTGCAGCCACCATCCACATGTCACATGAATGAGAAATGTATACTATTGAGAACCACTCAGATTTGGGGATTTTTTATTATCTTAGCATAATGTAGCCAAAGTTTCTTGGTTTATTGGCCTTTCATTCTTAAATCTTAAAAGAAATCCTCTTGGGTCTCCTGACTCAGTTTTTTTATGGACAATTCTGAACCTGTCTCTGGCATACACCAAGAAGCTGCATGTTTTTAGGCAATAGTTAACTCTGAAACCACATCAGACAGTAGAAAGATGGGAGACAAGGAAGGGAAGGAGGCTCTTAGCAGCAACTTGTGCCATTATTGCCCCCATCTCTAACCCTCTGATGGGATAAGCTCAACCGTCATTTTGGTTTGTTTTGTTTTTACATACCTCACTCTCATGCATTTCTTCTCCCAATTCTGAGTATCTACTGCCAGGTTGATAAATTAAATAAACCCATAGGAAAAGAATTATGTTTTTCTGAAAACGTGTAGGAAAATCAGATAAGCTGGCACAGCAAAGTTGTAAGAGTAGAATTCTGTATGAGATCTAGTTAGATCCTAACAGTTCTGGCCCGAACCGTTCTAGGTAAAGCAGTATACTACTCAGGGGATGCGATTTTAGGCTCAGTGCAAACTCCACCTTTCCTCACATATTCTCTTACCACCAGGTGGCTCTCTAAGCCAACCAGTTCAATAAATCCTACAAGAGATCTTTTCAGTATATATTTCCAATATTTCCAGAAGATCATATTTTCAGTTTTCTGGAAGAGATTAGATGATAATTCCCTAGAATACTAAATATTCATTCAATCATTGTTTCCTCATTCATTTCTCAACAATTGAAGGCTTAAATGAGGCTCTGCTATGGAACTTATTTCATAGTGTAATAACAAAATGTCTACAACTCATACTTTAGTCCTTGCCACATACCAAGCCACTCCATAAATGTTACTTATTATTAATAATTTATACAATCCATTTTCCATAAGTCTATAATTGAAGGTTTTAACTTAATATTTTACACCTGTACCCTTCTCTATTACACAAATACCCAGAGCAAGGTGAAAGCAGATGTAAAGCCTACCAAAGAGATTGACACAGAGCAACCAAAGCGTTAACCAAAGAGATTATAGAATAATCAGAAGAGGTTTTCCCCAGAAATCAATGGTAAGAAATTTTTAGAAGGGAGAGCATGATGGTAAGTTTCAAATATTCCAGAAAAATCAAGTGAGATAAGGACAGAAAATCCTCCATAGATTTGGGAATTAGGAAGTTATTGGTAACCTTTATAAGAGCATTAACAGTAGGGTGATAAGAATACTAGTCAGATTAAAACGGGCTCAAGAATCACTGGTTGTGGGCTTCCCTGGTGGCGCAGTGGTTGAGAGTCCGCCTGCTGATGCAGGGGACACGGGTTCCTGCCCCGGTCTGGGAGGATCCCACATGCCGCGGAGCGGCTGGGACCGGGAGCCATGGCCACTGAGACTGCGCGTCCGGAGCCTGTGCTCCGCAACGGGAGAGGCCACAACAGTGAGAGGCCTGCGTACCGCAAAAACAAAAACAAACAAAAAAAAGAATCACTGGTTGTAAAGAAGTGAAGGAAAATGAGAAAGAGAGTGATAACAAGGTGGAGAGATAATCAAGTTAGGGAAATATTTTCCTTCGTTTAAAGTAAAGAAAGACTAAGCATGTTTTTAGGCTAAGAAAGAATTCAAGAGAGTGGGAAATTCTTATGGTATGTTAGAGAGAATGATAAATACACTGCAATGCTGTTTTTCACTCACTGGCCTGACAAAGTTTCTAAGTTTGCTTATATACTTTCTTGACAAAAATGTGGGGAAACAGCTACTCTCGTATATTGCCCATAAAAATGTGCATCATCTTTTATCAAGCATCTCCACTTTAAGAAATTTATCCTAAACTCATACATATGTGAAACAATGTATACTCAAGATTCCAGAAATATTTGTTTGTATCAGGCACAGCTGGCATATCCATCAATAGGCAGTGATTTAATCAATTTATGATACACACAAACAATAAAATAGAATGCAGCTTTCGGAAGCAAATGATTAAGCTGTCTATTTACTAATATAGAGAGATCTCCAGAACGTATTATGATAAAAAGTATAGTGTGTAATTGTATGTATAAACTGATAATACCTTGTGTATAATTAGAAAGGAATCAGAATATACATATTCATTTTTGTTTGTAAATAGACAAAGGAACTATGCAAAGATTCAAAAGTAACTAAAATTAATGGTCACCCAGATATGGCAGATGGTGGTAGGGAGAATTGTGGGGAAATTTGGCTGGAGGGGAAGAGGGGTAGGTGGGAGACTTTCTACTGCATTACTTTATATTCTCTTTTAAAATTATGTGTTTTCTTTCAAAAATTTTAAAAACCTATTTTAAAAACATAATTGTAGATGAGTTGAGACCTTGAAGAAAGAATGAAAGAGTATGGGATTATAGGTTTTAAAAAAGTATTTAATCTGGTTAAGGGAGATAGCTTTCTGAAAGTAGCATTTATACTAAGGCTTGATGTGTAAGTAGCAGTGGACCAGGTGAGGGGGGACAGGAGTGTGACCAGCAAGTGGCTAGTCACTTACAAAGGGAAGAGAGAGGAAGGCAGAGAAAGGGAAGTACAGACATAGGAAACTGGACAGACAGCAGAAACTGGACGGACAGCAGGAATAGAGAGAAGAGGATAGAAAGATGGTGTATTTCTGAAGATTGAGGATGAAGGGAGGGGTAAGAAGAGGACAGAAGGAGAAAATGGTGGTCAGAGAGCAAGAGGGAATGAGAGAAAGGAAGCTAGAAAGAGGTAAAGGAAGATAGAGACAGAGAGGCAAGGGAGAGAGGAAACATCTACCTGTGGGTACTGAGCCACACTGAGGATGTGAAACAAACACCCTCAGGGAGACAGAAAGAGGCAAAGAGACTTACAGAGGGAGTGAGGGGGGAGGTGAAAGATCAGATGGCCTAAAAAGACACTTGAAAAACCTAGGGGTGAAACAGGAATAAAGACAAAAGACACTTGACATGCTAAATAGCAAGCTAGGCATCGCTACTCTGGCTGTGAGGTCCTGGATGGCAGAGGGTGAGCTGTAGAACTGGGTATTATCTGCAGGGTTAGTGGAGTGCTCTGCAATAGTTGGCACGCAACACATGTGGTCTTGAATGTGCAGTGAGTTCAAGAATGAGTGAATAGCATTTCTGTGTCCCCTGTATTCATATTTATATACTTGCTTTTAATCTAATAACAAATTAAAATTTAGTAATTATGCTGATAGTAAATCTAGTTGTCAACTTGATACGAATTGTCAGGTTCCAAAAGTGGTTACGGTGAAAAGTTAAGGTGTGGAAACCTAGTATAGGGTCCTATAATTATGACCTTTTCTTTTTCTTTATATGCATTGACCATTTCTAGAAGGAAAACCAAGTATCTAGAAACACCAAGGGAAGAAATTTGGAGAGTGAGAGTCAAATGTGTGACCAAGGTTATTTTCTTTTCCTTGTAAAAGCTTAATGATTATTTTAGAGCATATATGCACAGCATATATGACTTAGTAAATGAAGTATACTGATGGGAACAAAATTACAAAATAACCTTTGTGAACAGTGTAAACATATCAACCAGATACCTTTTAAAAATAGCTACGTACCAAGTGGCCAGAATGATGCATAGATACTTAATGACTCTTTTTGTGGGATATTACTTAATCAAAATGTGGGTCTGAACCAATGACTTTATTCAGTTTTACTAACTTAGGTTTCAGTGAAGTGAACGTGGAATAGGACAAATCCCTGGTTATGGCATTTTGAATATACAAATAATACAACACAAAGGATATAATTTGATATGATTTACAAAGATTTGTCAATATATGTCTACAGAGAATTCTGAGAAGATGCTATTATATCATCTCAAAATGGAATTGGAAAATATTGAAAAATAAGACACTGGGGACACAAATTGCTACCAGCTGAAGGAATGTCTGCTGCGCAGCCACAAACATCGCTTCTGGTTGAGAGGAAATTTGCATCTTCATAATAAGTGTTACATGAAAAGAAGAGCCCCTTTCACATGCCAGCTTAGCTATTCAGGCTGTTCTTATCTTCTATCTCGAATACTGCCTGGTAAGAATAGGAAATTCTTCATTCAGTTTGCCAATTATATCTGCCATGTGCAGGCGACACAGAGCATTGGCGAACGTTCAGAAGCCTGTGGATGGAATTCGTTCGTGGAGGATGGTCAGCTCTATTCAGCCGTCCAGGAAGCTCTGCTGGCTTTAATAATACATGAGGAGACCTGGCGGGAGACGGCGGAAGGTGGGCCTAGGCTATTTTTCAGGCTCTTGTGCTGACCATGTGCACGCTGCCATGAGCCACTAAGTGTCCCATCTCCAGGCTCTGTTTGGAAGAAGAAGTGAGAAAACAAGGCTTGGAGAACTTTACATTTAATAGAGTGAATCTTGTTTTTGCAATAAAAAATGCCCAGGAAGGAATAGTAAGACGGTGGCCGAGCATTTATATGAATTATACAGAAACCTTTCTCTAACAGAGTAAAATGAGAAAATGCAGTTGAAAATGTGATAACATAGCTTTAAAAGTTAGCTAAATAATGAAACTTTTTTGATATAGAGAGAAGGAACCCTAAGAACAAAAACATGTTTCTTTACATTCTGTAAAAGGTCAGTGAGTAGCTCAAAATATTATGTGTCTATTTTAAATCTGTACATTTTAGTCACTGTGTATGAATTTGCTCAATATACGAATTAAACCAAAAATGTCATTTCTCATTCTTTAGCACTGAGTATATATTTCTAGGGACAAAACATCCAACATTACATGGAAATTACTACAGGTTCATAAACACACACACACACACACACACACACACACACACACCCCCCAATAGGTTAAAGGTTTTCTAGTGATAATAGTGTTTCTGGAGATAATAGCCTCCAACAAAAGACTCCTTGTCCAGTGCTCCGGAAAAGGGCTTGAAAACTCACATGCCTTCATGCCCTTTTTTTTTTTTTTTGGCTGCATTGGGTCTACGTTGCTGTGCATGGGCTTCCTCTAGTTGTGGCAACTAGGGACTACTCTTCGTTGTGGTGCGTGGGTTCTAGGCATGCGGGCTTCCGTAGTTGTGGCTCGCAATCTCTAGAGCGCAGGCTCAGTAGTTGTGGCTTGAGGGCTCAGTAGTTGTGGTGCACAGGCTCAACATGTGGTGCATGTTGCTCCACAGCATGCAGGATCTTCCCAGACCAGGGCTCCAACCCGTGTCCCCTGAATTGGCAGGCAGATTCTCAACCACTGCGCCACCAGGGAAGCCCTTCTTCATGCCCTTTTGAAGAGGACTAAGTGTAAGACAACAGAAGATGTGTGGACCCTAGCAAACCCAAACTATTAAGAAAAAAAGGTAAAACGTGGTATTGGCCAAACTGAACTTTTAACAGGTCAATCAGGTCTACCAGTTTGCTATCACAGATTGAACACACTTATGCCTTATCTGAATTCTTCCAGAAACACTTTGAAAGGACCGGGCTATAAACCATGCTGTAAGAATATCAGAGGAACTGATATTCTTAGGAACTGAACCCACACACACCCCCATGGATCTCAGAGTTAAAGGTGCCTTTCGGAACTGAAGCCACAGATAAGTGCTAGGCTCTGTTCCCTTTCTCTCCTCTCCAAAAGAGCAGGCGGGCCTTCTCTACGAATGCCGTTGGCCTGACCTACCTCCTTCCATCTTCCAGCCTCCCCCTGCTTCCATCCTACAAACCTCACCTTTCTCTGCGTCAGCCCCACCCTCCAGTCCCACTTCTCCAGGTCCCGCTGTCCTGAAAAACAATCCTTAAGCGCATAGAATCCTGATGAGAAGTGGTGGATGAAGGTCATGGCCTGGAAAACCAAAGGCTTTGATCTCAGTGGTGTTCACCAGGGAAAAGAGAAGGAAGAAGCTCTTAGTGACACTTGTAGCTACTATCGTGCCGTACAGGATTATTTTCTCCTAAAGCTTCTGAAACGCCACCATTTAAAAAAACTCATCTCTCAAAGGGGAAATGTTGGGGGAGTGATAAATCAGGAGCTTGGGATTAGTATACGCAGACCACTATATATAAGACAGATAACCAACAAGGACCTACTGTATAGCAGAGGGAACGCTACTCAATGTTCTGTGATAACCTATATGAGAAAAGAATCTGAAAAAGAATGAATCTATGTATATGTATAACTGAATCACTTTGCTGTGCACCTGAAACTAACACAACATTGTAAATCAACTCTACTCCAATAAAATTTAAAAAAGGAAAACAACTCATCTCTTTGGGCTCTTTTAGCCACATAATTTTGCCAGAGAGGTATTCAAATTTGCTATTTCGTTTCATGTAAATTAAACAATAACACTATCTTAAAAAAATCACTACTATACATATTGATAAGTTGTCAGACCAATAAATCCAACCATGAACAATCATGGGCACAGAGAGTGGGATTTCTCTTTCTTACCATGGTTAATTCAGGTTATTGTTGTCAAGTTTTCTTCAATGTAAATGCTGACTCTGATAAGGCAACATTCTCCTTCGCTTATGTAGGTCAAACAGTGATGTAATCATTCTATAAAGATGTCATTATGAATTGAATTGCTTCTCAGTTATATAGTGAGTCTTGTGATTTTACTAGAAGGTGGGTGGGGGCTGACTTGCGGAGAACAGTAATTTGATTACTTTTCCCCCTGTAACCGACGGTATGGTTTGAGTCCATGATAATCATTTTACTGCAGTGTTTTTTCTCTACTGATGTTCCTTGAAACTTAAAAATTATTTTATTTAAAAGATGGTTGAGGGCTTCTCTGGTGGCGCAGTGGTTGAGAGTCCGGCTGCCGATGCAGGGGACGCGGGTTCGTGCCCCAGTCCTGGAGGATCCCACATGCCGCGGAGCGGCTGGGCCCATGAGCCATGGCCGCTGAGCCTGCGCGTCCGGAGCCTGTGCTCCGCTACGGGAGAGGCCATAACAGTGAGAGGCCTGCGTACCGCAAAAAAAAAAAAAAAGATGGTTGAGCATTATTATATCTCTGGAAGAAAATACATTAAAATATATTTGTTTATAGATCTATAGATGTATTTTTACATATTCTGGTTACTTTAAGTCATCTGCTAGTTTTCTATGGTAGAATATATAATATTTTATTACATTGTAAAATATTTTCTTATAAAATATGAGACTTCAAGTTCCATAGATCAGTCAGAACACTTCAAAAAGGTTTCTTATGCTCCATTAAAGACACTGTTGGTTTGTTTGCTGATATTTCCTTTTGGTTATTTGTTATCTTCCATGGGATTTTCTAATGTCTCCTAGAATTTCACAGATGAGTAATCTGAAATGAGATTTTTATGTTCAAAGCCCAAGTCCTCTGCTAGATATTAAATATTACATGTGAAGGTCAGGTTAGGGTTGATTCATAGTACTTGATACAAACAGCAGCTTTCAGTCCCTTTAAATCATGTTTTCTTTATTTTTTTTCTTTCTTCTTGTACATTATGGGCATTTTAACTTGGAAGATCTGCTTTTTGCATTATTGAAGAAAGGCATATCATATTTTCTAAGGAAAACTTTGAAAGGCTTGGATTAAAATCCTGCACTGTATATTTTGTTTTTATGGCACTGCTTATAGTTTAGGACTGTTTATTTCTGAATGTCTAACGCCAGGTTTTCCCTGTAAGTTCTCAGTCTTTTGTTTGTTTCTCTTTCTTCAGAGTGATGCCAATTTTTTTTGTTTTGTTTTGGAATATATTATCCTATTGTGATGATAGTAATTAAAGTCTATGTGATAAAATATTTCCTGTTTAGGAAAAGGATATTATCATTAGCATTTGTTTGGCTTATTCCCTTTGGTAAGGTCCATTAACAATAACACTCAAATTTTAGAAAAGGAGTGAGATATAGCACAAAGAATTCTAGCAGCAGAAGCCTTAATTGCCCCTTTTTATGAATGACCTTGGGCAAATTACCAAGATTCTCAGAACTTCTTTTCCTCATCTTTGAAAATAGGACCAGAGCACCAAGCTACTTCACAGGTTGAGAGAACCAAGTTAATTAGTATAGGTAAACCCCCTTGAAAAAGATAAACTAAAATAAATATGTAAGGTATTCTAATTTTAAAGGTTAAGGTATAATCACAAAACAGAAAAATTTTAGATACCAAAATAATCATAAGTGATCTTAAATAAGCTTAATGTCTCTTTTTTTTCATAGTTTATAAAATCTCGGTGGGACTTTTCAGCTCAGGTTAGCCATGTTCACATAAAAGCAGTATCAGTTGGAGTCATTTCTTTTTCATAAATTAAAGTCTGCCCACACATTCATGTGATATAAACAGATTAATTTCTCTCGTTACCTAGACATTTTAGACCTTACAAAGATTTTACTTTCTCCCAGCTCATTTGATTCTGTTTGGCGGATCTGGAAATCAGTAGTGATATTATTTCCTGGAATGGAATTACCCAATCACTGCAACTGGCTGTGGATGGCTGGGATCATAAAGGAGCTTAAGATGCTCTCTAACCCCACTCACTCCAAAGATAAAAGGAAGAAGAGAGGATGTTCAAAATAGCCATGCACTCAAACATGGGTATCTGGTTGTTGATCCCAGGGATATAGGTTTATCAGACCCAATTTCCCATCTTGTACTCATTTCCTACACGTATTGTCTTAAAGATTACCTATTCCTTCTAAACATGAATAGCCTTTTTTTGTTGTTTGCTTTTTTTTTTTATTAGGGATTCTAATAGTTCATACCTTAGATGCTTTTGTCATGATACATGCTTTGCACACTGCATGATGTATACTAAATATTCAATAAATGGGAAGAATATTATGGCCCTGAGGTATACATCCTACAGTGGAATCAGATGATTTATGATTAACAAAAAGAGAGATTACCAAAATATCCACAATTCAAGTCTGTTTTTCACAGAAATATGTTAATGTGGTTTATGGAGGGAGGTTAAGATCAAAGAAGAGTTTATTCAACATTATTTGTTAGACTGTACAACCTAGTTTAGAAACCAGGATTTACTGGGGGCTTGTTATGTGTCCATCTTGAGCTAAGCACTGAGCAAGGTTAAGCAAAAATGTGTGTAGTCTGGTATATAAGGGAGACAAACTGTAATCAAATAATCTCATAAATGAATATATAATTACAAATTTGCATATGCGCTAAAGGGGAAAGGATGAAATAGTGGAAAATTCAAGACTGTTCCTAGACTTATACTGTATATGACCATGCAGAGAATGAACTCTCCAAATATTGAAATTCTGAGTTTCCTAAAAGCCCCAGATCCCAGAAGCTTCTTCAGGCAGGACACAACGTGTAGACTAGCTCTGAAGTAAACAGGAGACCACATTTAAAATGAGCATAAACAAGGACTTTAAAAAGAAAAGTGTTTAAACGACAGCAATGAGATTTAACCCAGCTATAAATATTGTTAATTACTGGAATTTGGCTGCTTTCCTGGAAAAAAGTAAAATAGAACCAGCCATAATCACAGGGTATGTTAGACGAGTTCTTTCAGAAGAAAGAAAGTCTAGGTGATTGCTTTAGGTTTAAGATAATTCTTACTCCATGATAGAAATGACCCCCCAAAATAGCATTTTATCTTTTAGTAATAAATTAGCTATGTGTCCCTACATGTAGAAGTTACGTTTGCCAAGGAGTTACAAATGTATTATTAAAGATACTGAAAGATATTAAAAGTACCCTGAGAAAAAAATTACTCTTTTCTTCAAATGTGTATTCTTTTCAACAATACAATGCTGTAGGACATTTACACTTTGCTTTATCAACTTCTTCCTTTAATGAAATCTTTGGATTCTAACAAAAGTAAACCAAACTATTATATGTCCATAAAGCATATCTGTTATGAATCCCTGGCTGTTTACTGAATGAGAGGATGCTATGTAATACTTGACCAGCCTCCAACAAAAACTATGCTCGCTGCAAACTCACTCATTTTGTTGAGCAGGATCCAATTGCTTCATTTATAACTGATTTTTTTTTTCTTAGAGATAATTAGAAAACTGGTACTAGATACTGCATTTTGTTTTGTTATACTAACACAAGTTTTAATTAGAACATACTTTCTAAGAATTCTCATTTGGGGTAATGGAAAACTATATTTTTTATGGAAATTGCTTTTATTTACACAATATAAAAGCATTGATCATATTGCTTTCATTCTATTGAGCAGTGGCAGTTCAAAGGCTGTATCTTTGTTGCTAAGTATATTAGTTTGCTAAGGTTGCCATACAAAGTACTACATATTGGGTGGCTTCCACACGGAAATTCATTTTCTACAGTTCTGGAGGCTAGAAGTCTAAGATCAAGGTGTTGGCAGGGTTGGCTTCCACTAGGTCTCCCTCACTGATTTATATATGGTTGTCTCCTCTGTGTGTGTCTATGTCCTAATTTCCTCTTCTTATAAGGACACCAGTCATATGGATCAGAGCCCTTCCTATATTACCACATTTTAATGTAATCACCTCTTTAAAGACTCTATCTCCAGGCTTCCCTGGTGGCACAGTGGTTGAGAGTCCACCTGCTGATGCAGGGGATGCGGGTTTGTGCCCCGGTCCGGGAAGATCCTACATGCCGCGGAGCGGCTGGGCCCATGAGCCATGGCCGCTGAGCCTGCGCGTCCGGAGCCTCTGCTCCGCAGCGGGGAGAGGCCATAACAGTGAGAGGCCCGCGTACCGCAAAAAAAAAAAAAAAAAAAAAAGACTCTATCTCCAAGTACAGTCACATTCTGAGGTAATGGCAGTAAGGGCTTTAATGCACGAATTTGGAAGGGACACAATTCAGCCCAAAACAGCATGGATTTTGGTAAAGTACCTTCATAAGTATTTCTAAACAATGTTATTTGAAGAAAAATTATACATTGGTAAATCCATGACACTACCAGCTTATACAACAGAATCACACTCACGTTGCTGCAAAGAAACTGAGATTTGGCTGTACACAGATTTGTAAAGTTAAAAATGTTGAGACCAATTTTTCTCGATGACAAACAATATGATAAATTGATCAAGTGTTTAAAAGGACTACCAAAAACTGTTCTACACTTCTAATTTTCACAATATAAGAAATGTATGAAGTCAGAAAGAGAAAAACAAATATATTAACACATACATGTGGAATCTAGAAAAATGGTATAGATGATCTTATTTGCAAAGCAGAAATAGAGACACAGACATAGAGAACAAACATATGGTTAGCAAAGGGGAAGGGGGGGGTGGGAGGAACTGGGAGATTGGGATTGACATATATACACTATTGATACTATATATAAAATAGATAACTAATGAGAACATACTGTATAGCATAGGGAACTCTACTGAATGCAGTGTGCTGACCTAAATGGGAAGGAAATCCAAAAAAGAGGGAATATATGTATTTGTATAACTGATTCATTTTGCTGTACAGTAGAAACTAACACAACATTGTAAAACAACTATATGCCAATAAAAATTAGTTTAAAAAAAGGAATGTACATTTGGAGAGATTGCTGAAAGGATATGAAGACCTTCCCTACAAATTTATATCCTCTTGCTCTCACCCTTCCTTGAAGAATTGCTATTCAGTGATTTGAATGGAGAGATAAGTAAGTAAACCCCTACCCACCTTTATTTCTAGTAGCCTGGATAGTATTTGTAATATCTGGAGAGAATATTCATCTAAAATTACTTAAATTACAACTTAAATATAGCTATGCAAATGCTAACTGAAAATCCACTGGTAGATTTAAGATGATGAGCTAAAGCTATACAAAGTCCTCTCCCCAACCCACTGTGTCCGGGAAAACCTGCATTGTATGTACTTGGGGCTCCTGCATAGTTGTGTTCAGGGTCTGTAGAGATGATGGTAGGCAGCTGCTTCTGAGCTACATCTTTATCAAGGAGCCCACTTTCAAGCTGTCATATTAGATTCCAAATGACGTAGTTCTAGTTTTGTACACCATCATATCTCTCACTCTCTTATTTTTAACAAGCTGGTTAACAGATTCTAAGCATTATTAATGGGGTCTCCATCTAACATAAGCTTTCATCTCAGTATTTAAAACAGTGCCAGGTCTCAACAGGAGCTCTAGGAAGTCTGAGATGATTGGTCAGATAACTGACACTCCCAGAATGCGGGTGATGGTGTTGCATAAAGTACTGGCAGTGTGTACTCACCTACCACAAATGCCTCGTAGTAACCTCCTATGAACCTGTAACTTTTCACGTGTGAGGCTTAGATATTTGGTCAATGGATAACAAATTCAAATTCCTCATAACTCACAAGTTTCATATTTTCACTTACCTAAAGTTCAAGGTCTGCATGTAGGTCTCCATGACACTTGAAACTCAACATATTCAAAACCAAACTCATCAATTCTTTCTTAAAATTGCTTTGTCTCATTATTTTCCTGTTTTCTCTGAAACTCAGTATTGAACTTAGTATTGGCATCTTGTAGGTTAATTTGACCCATTTTCCTTGTTCCTACTTTCAATCTACTGATAAATTCTAATTATTCTATCCTCAGCATCTCTTCTGTTCCACCTTCTTTCCTCATGCTACATGCTGGTTAGGGGGTCTTACTATTTGTCACACATATATTTAATCTTCTAATTACTATTACTGCCTCCAGTCTTTTTCTATTTTAAGTCTTCTTCACTGCCATGAGAGACTTTTTTTGTAAAGCCAATATCTAATCATGAAATCTCAACACACTTGCATATTAAGAACAGTCATATGATAATAATAACATTAACAATAAAAACAAAGCCCTCTGCAACCCCTTTTTTTGTCTTAATGAAATGCTGATTCTTTATTTACTCAACAAGACATTCTCCAAGCTCTTCTCTAAATATATTTCCAGTCAGTAACCCTCTTACTCGAGTTTACATTTTGTCCTGCTTGAGTCAATTACTGTTCCCCAAATGCCCCTGATTATCCCTTTGTGCACTCGCACACACTGTTCCTGTGGCCTGGAATTCCCTCTTTTACCCATACCTACTGCCATATCCATCCTTCAAGACATACCTCAAATGCTAACTCTTCCCTGAAACTGTATCTTAAAGTCACAACAATAAATAACCCCATCATTCTGTAAACCCAGCACTGTGCGTGTTACTGACAGCAAAATCTCTCTTGTGTTATCATCCTTTGTCTACCTGTTTGATCTACTTTACCAGAGATTAAATCTATGGAGACATAATGTATGTCTCCCCTTCATCTTTATTGCCCCTCTTATGCCTTTTGTCTAGTAGATAGACTGCTAAATTGATGAACAAGATATTGCAAACTACTCTGAACTAGGGTAGCTTTCCTTATTATTAGGCAGCCACTACGTTTTTCTCTCCAAACCACCAATTTTTGTTTGCCAAGGTAAAGCTCCCCCCGCCTAGCTTTCTCCCTCTCTTTCCTTTTTCTTCTCTTCCTCCTCTCCTTCTTCTTTACTCTTTCTTCTCCTCTTCCTCTCTTTCTCCTCCCTCTCCTTTTTCTTCTTCTTCTTCTTTGCTAGAAGACTCAAAAGGATCTGAACAGAACAAGTAAGTCAATTAAAGGAAAGGAAACATATATTGAAAGAAGTTTAATACATTAGAATGCGTTTGTCTGGAGATGAATGTTTCCATTAATGATGACACTTTGTGCAGCAAATTCACACTAATTCCACCTCAACAGTGGATTACACAGGAGTTCATTTCAGTATAAGTAAGAACATAATTTTTATGGAATTGAATATTTAAAAGGTTATTACAGGGAGGCACATGTTGCACGTATAAAGTGTTTGAAGAGCTATAAAATGGAATATGCCTCCCATTCCAATCATATGACAATTTGCCTTACTGAATAAAGTTACACCAGAACTTCAGATGCTTTACCAAGCATCTCTTTCACACACACACACACACACACACACACACACACACACACACACACAGAAAAAGAGAGATGAACACACATACACACAGCTACTGCTACTTTTTCTTATTAAAGATTTTGTATTATTGGTAAAATTGTTGCAGTTGTGAATATCTGTGTGGCAAACAGGAAATAAGAGAAAAGCATTTAAACAGACATTGGGGAAGACAGCATGAAATGTGAAATTTGTATTGTCCATTCCAGTGTGCTAAAACAATTAAGGGATAAGTATCAGTTCAAATCACGAGTCCTTCAATCTTTACCTTAAACAATACTGAAATAGAATAATCTATCATAATATTCATTAAATTAATTCACTCAACTGCTTCTTTAGAAAATGCAACCATTCTGCATGTAGTTTTCTTTCAAGTGTTCAAGTTTAGAAAAAAGATAGCTTTAAATTCTATTTTTACAATTTCTTTAGCTTTAGGTTCTAGGCATTCTTTACAGAAAAAATAATCAGAAAATAGGTCTTTTATTTATAGCATTTTACAATACAAATTATGTTTCTAAAAAAGTTTGAATACATGTTTACACATTTATGTTACAATCTGAAGTCTGCTAATATTTTCTCATCTTAACAGATATTTATTAAGCACAAAATATTTCCAAAACAAAAAAGTATTTCCATAAACAAAAGTTTATGCCCTAAGGACAATGATTTACCTCACAAAATCAAGGGAAAGATGAAAAAGATATATATAGAAAGTTATTTTAATATGAATGTTTATTAGAATTAATATAACAAGTTCAATACCATTATTATGTTACATATAAATTCAACTTATAGATTTTCAAATGTGATTGTTATAATTTTTGTTAATTCCTTGATATTAAGAGAATGACCTTTTAGTGCACCATCACATTTTGGTTAATGTAAAGACAGTTTTACAGAACCTCAAAGAGAGCTCAGACCTTGGAAGTTCCATCAATTATGATCAAATTCCTTCTGTGCCTTGTGAAAGTAAAGCTGGTAAATTTAAACAGTAAGAACATAAAACCTCCTTCACAAACCGTAAGATGGCCATTCTGTGAAAGTTAATCCCAATTGAGAGAAGTCTTTGTTGAATAAATTGCAACAATTTCTGACTTTTTATAGACAACTTCAGATGATGGCCATTGTTTTAAAATATGATGGGAAAAACATGCTTCCGTTTATCATGATTTTATACAGTAGACTGAAAACAGATTTCCCAGAGAAAATTATGAAGTTATAAACATGTTTTTGTAGTTGCTGCTTCTTCACTGACTTCCTGCTCTGACTATATCATGTCACTCCATCTACACATGTACCTTCCACCATAGGGGGCTTATGATTTTGTTATTTATAGAGGGGCAGATAATTGAATACACGTTGAAGTAACTTACCTGAGGGTACTCAGCCTCAACTGACCTGAGTTTTCTGAGAGCTGCTCTATCACTGGACAGCATTCTGCTTTATTCCCCTGAGCCTTACTAGTAGCTTCATTCCATATAAGGTAAGCAAAAGACTGTGCTTTCTCTCAGCTGACGTGTGTTACAGTTAGAGCTGTCTGACTCAAATAGCTAAGTCCAACCTTACCTTTTTTAGTCAACATAGTGTCATGGTTACCTAAAACAACTCTACATATTTCCTAAACTCAACCAAAGGGAAAAGGGGCATTGTTGAATATACTCAAAACTGATAATGAACATTATTAGTAAGTGGAAGTCTCATGGCCTTGGAAACATACATTTGAGAGACTTAAGAAACATAGAGATTGGGTTTGCAAAACAAAATTTTTACAGCAGCAATGATAGGATGAGGAATACTTCTTGCCTGACTAACCTGAAAACAATATGAAAAAGAATGTAACATGTTTAGACTAAAACACTAACCCTGTAAATGAGTTTGACTGGTACCTAAAATTTTTTTCCTAGTTTATTCTAAAGGTTCTGATGGCAAGGGAGAGAACACAGCTGACTGCTTCTCTTTTACATCATTTGATCTGCAGGGCTGCTCTGTCCACTGACAGAATGGGTGAATTGGCTTAGAGACACTCACTTCTAAGGGTCATCAGCATTAGCAGTCGTGGGATCAGACGTGCACTTCATACTATATCCCCTCAGAAGACATCAAGGCCTAGAATTAACTTTCTGCCCTACTCTGTTCTGAAAGATGAAAGGCAGGATCTCTAGAACTGTGATGGGTCAGTGACAAAGTCATCGATGGAGAACTTCATGGAATTGGTTGAGAAAACAAAAATATTTTAGAGCAGAACTGGGTAAATGTTATCTGTAAATCTTTTAGGACTTGTGAGCCATAGTTTCTGTCACAACCTCTCAGCTCTGCCATTGTTACAGGAATGCAGCCACAGGCAACACAGAAACGGAAGAGCATGGCAGTGTTCCAGTCAAAATGTATTTACCAAAAGAGGTGAAGGGCTATGCCATCCGTGCTTTGCCAAACCTTGCTTTGGAGGCATGGTGTCTCCCGAAATTATTCAGCCAAATGTATGATGCATGTCATGATTTAGGGTGTCTGCGTGGGTGATGAGAGGTGAGGAAAGTGAGAGAGAGGTGGGGGGAGGGGCGGTGGAGGGAAAAGGATCTGAATTTACCAGTATTAACGGCTGTTTTGACCTGGTCACTTGAAATTTCACTTTAGAGCCCCATTCAGTTGCTAGGGTCGCCTTGGTATAAAATGCCTAGGACCGGGCTTCCCTGGTGGCGCAGTGGTTGAGAGTCCGCCTGCCTACGCAGGGGACACGGGTTTGTGCCCCAGTCCAGGAAGATCCCAATGCCACGGAGCGGCTGGGCCCGTGAGCCATGGCCGCTGAGCCTGCGCGTCCGGAGCCTGTGCTCCGCAAAGGGAGAGGCCACAACAGTGAGAGGCCCGCGTACCGCAAAAAATTAAATAAATAAATAAATAAATGCCTAGGACCTTGAATCAATGCTATACTAGCCCATTTAATGTTTAGACTTTCTAAAAGTATGATAAGTAGAAAACTGTGGTTAAGCACTTGGGGTTTCTCAATCTTATTTGAATGTAGACCTCACTAATACCATCCCTTCCTGCCCTCCCACTTTAAAAATTGATTAATGAAATAAATGTTTCCTAAAACGCACTTTGAATAATAGAACTCTAATTCATATTAGTGACTTAGTGATGGGCTTTTCAAATTATTGTTTTCCACCAAGAAAGTGAAATACATTTTTAGTCATCCTAGATGTAGAGATGAGCTTTTTTCTTTTATAAATTTATTTATTTTTATTTTTGTCTGCGTTGGTCTTTGTTGCTGCGCGCGGGCTTTCTCTAGTTGTGGCGAGCGGGGGCTGCTCTTCGTGGCGGTGCGCGGGCTTATTACGGTGGCTTCTCTTGTGGAGCATGGGCTCTAGGCGTGTGGGTTTCAGTAGTTGTGGCACGCGGGCTCAGTAGTTGTGGTGCACAGGCTTAGTTACTCCACGGCATGTGGGATCTTTCCAGACCAGGGCTCAAACCTGTGTCCTCTGCATTGGCAAGCGGATTCTTAACCACTGAGCCATCAGGGAAGCCCTAGAGAAGAGTTTTTGATGATAGTTTTATAGAGTCAGCTTTAATAACATTTCTTTCCAAATATCCTAAGGAGATAAAATTATATGCCTGAGTTCTGTATTTCTACTTTTCATTTTACATGAATCACACCTTCTTGGTCTTGAATGGCTAGAAGAGACATTTTTGTTTTACAATTCTTGATTTTTAAAAGTAAAACATATCAAACAATTAACAACCTGCAAACAAGTAATGGAAAATTATTTTATAGTACTTAGCATTTTAAAAGAAATAAGTTAATTTGTCTTTAAAAGTATCTGTTAAGTTAACTTTGTAGTGCAGCTATTGAAAGGGTACTAAAACATAATTTAACTGCCTATTTTAAAAACTCCACTAGAGGGCATCATGTACCAAGATTTTTGTCCATTTGTAATTTCAACGGGGAAAAATCTCCAGTTTTATTCTTTATCATGAATAAATGTCATTGATTTAATATTTACCATCATTCGGTATTGAATGGTTATCTTTATGAGTCACATTTGGTCTCAGTGAATGCTATCTCATTTATAAAAGAGAGTATGGGTGTTACTCCACCTGATTTTAATTAGTTATAACCAACACTTCTCAGTTATCATAATTACTAGAATAAACACCAAATAAAAAAGGCATTATTTTATACGTAATGAGTTCATGTGGTGAGGTATTTAATGCCATATGTGTTTTAAATTGTAAATATATATAAACAGTTCTAGGTTAAAGAAAAATAAAGTAAAACCCATAGGAGATACTGGTCGTAAATTTGAAATTCAATTTTGAAGAAATAAAAGCATTTGCTCATTATGCATCCTCGAGGATTATTTTAAACATGAGTAGGAAGACCAGTTGAATGGTATGTCAGCTTTCTTAATCCTTGCTGAGAAATGGAACCTGCTAAAGGCTGGCAGCATCGCCATGTTTTAGAAGTCTTCCCAAGCACTACTGTATACAGGCTGTCCTCTTCAGTTCCCTACTTCTCCACTTACCCATTAAAATTTACTAAAGAATTCTAAATATAGGTGGTTGTCACTAAGGCACTGATATTCGCAAGAGCATAATGCTTTATTTCCAAATAAGTTTTCTGTAGGAGAGAACAAAGCAACATTGAAAGGCAGGGGGAGGATGTACGTAACCAGCTTTGGAGAATGATTACGTGGGTTTTAATAGATTCATATTTAGAAACAAAAAAATTATAAAAAACGTACATCCAGGATAGTGAATTTTAAAACTCTATGACCGATATTATACAGAAATAGACATAATTGTCACCTATTGCAATAAAATAGTGATATTTCCCCATATTTCTTGTTTAGTTAATAACAATATATATTAAAGGCTATTTTTATCTTCATAGAAATAATAGGTGCTCATTATTTTAAAAATTTAAGCAGCAAAGCTTTATTTTCACTATTATCAAATCATCCCCCTGATAAACTATCATCTTTAACATGCATGTTATACAAATAGGTGATAGCTGGGCCAGGTGTTAAGTTCTTAAATGTGTATCAATTATTTAATCCTTCTACTTCCCTATGCAATACATACTATTTTTATCCCCGTTTCATAGATGAGAAAATGGAGACATCTATGTTAATAGTACGTATAATTGGAAGAATATAGAGTTGTACATAATGAGATAAATAAACATACACAAATAAAAATATAAAATATTATTCAGCTCCCAGTGATATCTCTAAAATTAAGAAAACAAGATTATAAAAATCTTTTAAAAAATTGAATTATTTTAACCTCATATTTCAAATTTAAATAGTATCAGTTCCCAGCAATGGATGATAGAAATTAGAATCTTTGCACACAACCATTCCTCCCCTATATCTTTCTTTTTTTTTTTTAACATTTTTATTGGAGTATAATTGCTTTACAATGGTGTGTTAGTTTCTGCTTTATAACAAAGTGAATCAGTTATACATATACATATATCCCCATATCTCTTCCCTCTTGTGTCTCCCTCCCTCCCTCCCACCCTCCCTATCCCACCCCTCTAGGTGGTCACAAAACACCAAGCTGATCTCCCTGTGCTATGCGGCTGCTTCCCACTAGCTACCTGTTTTACATTTGGTAGTGTATATATGTCCATGCCACTCTCTCACTTTGTCCCAGCTTACCCTACCCCCTCCCCGTAACAAGTCCATTCTCAAGTAGGTCTGCATCTTTATTCCTGTCTTGCCCTAGGTTCTTCATGACCATTTTTTTTCTTAGATTCCATATATATGTGTTAGCATACGGTATTTGTTTTTCTCTTTCTGACTTACTTCACTCTGTATGAAAAACACATTAAAGAATGCTCAACATCATTAATCATTAGAGAAATGCAAATCAAAACTACAATGAGATATCATCTCACACCGGTCAGAACGGCCATCATCAAAAAATCTACAAACAATAAATGCTGGAGAGGGTGTGGAGAAAAGGGAATCCTCTTGCACTGTTGGTGGGAATGTAAATTGATACAGCCACTATGGAGAACAGTATGGAGGTTCCTTAAAATCTAAAACTAGAACTACCATACGACCCACTACTGGGCATATACCCTGAGAAAACCATAATTCAAAAATAGTCATGTACCACAATGTACATTGCAGCTCTATTAACAATAGCCAGGACATGGAAGCAACTGAAGTGTCCATCAACAGATGAATGGATAAAGAAGATGTGGCACATATATACAATGGAATATTACTCAGCCATAAAAAGAAACAAAATTGAGTTATTTGTAGTGAGGTGGATGGACCTCCCCTATATCTTAATTATCAATAATTTTATTAATATTTTTGTGGTTTCAAGGTTTATAGCATTCCCATTTCATTCTTTTTTTTAAATTTGTATTTAAAGGTTTTTTATTGGAGTATAATTGCTTTACAATGTTGAGTTAGTTTCTGCTGTACAATGAAGTGAATCAGCTATATGTATACCTATATCCCATCCCTCTTGGACCTCCCTCCCACCACACCCCACCCCGTCCCACCCATCTAGGTTGTCACAGAGCACCAAGCTGAGCTTCCTGTGCTTTATAGCATGTTCCCACTAGCTATCTCTTTTATGCATGGTAGTGCATATATGTCAGTCTTAACTTCCCAGTTTGTCCCACCCTCCCCTTCCCCCCCGCCGTGTCCACATGTCCATTCTCTACATCTACATCTCTATTCCTGTCTTGCAGATAGGTTCATCTGTACCATTTTTCTAGATTCCACATATATGTGTTAATATACAATATTTGTTTTTCTCTTTCTGACTTACTTCACTCTGTATGACAGACTCTAGATCCATCCACATCTCTGCAAATGACCCAGTTTCATTCCTTTTTATGGCTGAGTAATATTCCATTGTATATATGTACCACATCTTCTTTATCCATTCATTCATCATTGGACTTTTCTGTGACCAGAATTCGCAAGGTTGTTTAGCGTTATGTTTGAATTAAATAGATCACGCCCATTCTTTATCAGGATTTCATTGTTGAAATGTTTAATTTCCTGACCTTCTTGTATCTTCAAAAATATTTTTTCAAGAAGGAATCATGTATTTTCCAAACATTGTTGTGAATTCCTGTCTATTATCTTTACACTTAGAAGTCAGTTGTCAGGATACACTTTGAATAAGTGTTTCCTTTTCTCTCTGTTCTTAAGCAAGCGTGTTTGCTCTGGAGAACTCAGATCAATAAGGTTTTGCCTCTTGAACATGATCTGCTCTTTTCTGCCCATATTACTAAATGATAGTGTAGTCACTGGAGATAAAATAGTATATAAAAAAGGTTGCCTTCTTGGAGCATGCATTCTAATTGGGAAGAGAGGCAAGAAATGAATATCTGTTTATTTGTCTATTTATCTGTGTATCTCTCTAATGTCAGACAGTGATCAGTGCTTTAGAAAAAAATACATAAGGCAAGGTGTGGATTCATGGACCAAGTATAAGTGGTGATGCTATTTGATGCAGAGTCATTAGCACAGCCTCCCTGTTAGGGGACATGTGAATGAATTAGCTATGAGGGTGTTTATGGGCATAAACCCACAAAGTGATCATTTCATATAAATTTTTCCTAGAATAAATGTTTCCTTTCAATTTGTAGCTTCAAACACTCATTTAATCAATGTTTATGTTTTGCTTATTATGATTTTGTATTATTTTCTGTTCCTTTTTATTTTTGTACATTTCTATATGAAAACCAGTCAACTGAATGTCGACTATCTCCACTATTATGTATAACTGTACATCTTCGTTCTATTTCATTTTGTTTTGCATGAATTCCTCATGCCTGAGTACACCAAATCTGTGTTAAGTTGTATTTCTTCTTCTCCTTCTCCTTCTTCCTTCACATCCTTCCCCTCTTCCTCCTTCTCTTCCTCCTCCCCTTGAAATGCAGCTATTTTTTCTTTGTTTTTCCTCCAAACTGTGTCAGCTCACTTTTCATCTTCTTATTTTGTCTTGAAATTTGCCCTCGCTACCTTCCTTCCTTCTTTCTTTCTCTAGTTCCTTTTTTTTTTTTAATGTACCTTTTCTTAAAGGCCTTTTGGTTCTTGTTGTTGCTTTTTTTTTTTTTTTTTTTTTTTAATGTATAAAACTTCACTGAGGCTAGGGCTTCCCTGGTGGCGCAGTGGTTGAGAGTCCGCCTGCCGACGCAGGGGACACGGGTTTGTGCCCCGGTCCAGGAAGATCCCAATGCCACGGAGCGGCTGGGCCCGTGAGCCATGGCCGCTGAGCCTGCGCGTCCGGAGCCTGTGCTCCACAACAGGAGAGGCCACAACAGGGAGAGGCCCGCGTACCACAAAAACAACAACAACAACAAAAACTTCACTGAGGCTAAAGGAAATTATTTATCTAAAGGACCTCATTTTGTGATTTTTAAGTGCTATATAGTCATAATGTGTTTTTTTGTTGTTGTTTCATCTTTTATTATTTTTTCTGGGTCTTTATGTAGTTCTCATGCTGATTTTCTTCTGCTTAAAACTCACTTTTGAAAGTGGCTGTCTATTTGCTGAAAAAAAGTGTAAGGCATGGAGGGAAGAAGGTGTGGGGAAGGGTATTCTGGAGCAGCACAAAATCTGACTTTCTTAGTATTTGACAGATATTCTTCATGGGCTTTTTTAAATCAAAAGTTTAGTTCTTATGTGACTTCTAGAGTGATGAATTCAAAAGACCATATGTACATAAGACAGAATTTCAAAATTTCTGCCATGATTATCAAACTTATCTTTGGTATGGAATTTATAATTAGTTTGATTTTTGAATCATCTATTAAATGAATGGGGAAGAGCAAACTTTTTTCTAACAAATTTTCTGATATTTTTAAAATTAAAAAGAAAACTTAATAATCAGGAAGAACCAGTTAATTATAACTTCAATTTGATCCTTTCAGAAATTACGTTTTTGAAATATGTGTCATCAGGCCCTAGCATGGTATCTGACAGCACAGATGCTTAAAAAAGGTTTGCTAAATGAATCAATTATTTTAAAATTTTATTTTAACATCTATCCCTTTTTTTCATACATTCAGTACAGAGTTTCATCACATATTATACATTCCAAAATATAACAATAATTACTTTATTTTAAATTTTGGGCCTGTAAAGTTCTAAACCCATTATAATGTTTGATGTTTTTGTAGGAAATATGTTCTTGAAATTTAACCAATAATTAAGAGGGAGTATGAATAGACATTAAAACCAAGAATAATATGTTTTTAAATTTTAAATATTAATAATATTCTACATTTTAATCTATAATAATTCTCTTCTATCTTCGGCATTTATTTTAGAGGTTTTTTTTTGTTTGTTTTTGTTGTTTTTTTTACTAAAGCTTTGATTTAAATAATACCTGACCTCTTGTCTTCCAAAAATTTTTAAATTGCTTCTTATCAATTATTAGTATTCTGGCTTCCTTTTATACATTAACATCTAAAATTGGATCTTATTCAATTACTCAAAGTAATATTGACTTGTGCTCTCAGTTTCTGATTTGAAAGGACTATTATGGATATGTAACAGGAACGTTAATTACAGTAGTGTTGAGGATGTTGTCATGTGACTTTCAGTAAGAAATTATTGTAAAACTATTATATCAGTTTTACAAATATATACCTTAATTCCAGGTGGAATTAAAGAATTTATAAATTGTGGGTCTCATGCTAATTCATGCAATGCTGAGATAAATATCTTTGCTCAGCTTATGGAAAAAATAACTCATAAATGGTTTACAGGAGTTTAAATATGTACCTTTAGATTGCACCCTACTGCCTCTTTTGTGGTGTAAAAACATACCCCAGTTCAACTTCAGGGCTGTCCAATCCTTAGGCCCTTTGACATGTAGGGAATCTAGTATACCCTATATCTTGAATAAACCTCAAATGTGAGTGACAGCCAAAAAATAACAGCTGGCCTGGAGTATTTAGGTTGGAATTTAATGGTCCTCTATTCTGACTGCTGCTGTAGGTATCAGCAGATGCCTTATAGCAAGTGCCCATTCCCCTGTTCACATGAAACAGCCATTTCCAACTACAGACCATCCTCAAAACACTGTGACAGTGCAGGCCAACTGTCCACTCACAGATCAGATCACTATACCTCCTCCCCTCTTCTGCCCAAGGATCTGGTTACTTCCTTTCTAGGCTTTTAAAATAATAAAATACCAGATTCAATCATTTGCCAAGAAAATGTAACCATTATATTGTATATCTCCCATCCTTCTACCCTACTTCCCATGTGGAAGAAAGTTACCATCAGAGCTCTAAATGGATTCATGCTTTCAAGGATGATGGCCAAAGTAAATGTAATGTACCTCTCTTACTGCAGAAGATATTATCAGCTTCATCATTTTTTGTCATTCCTCAACTTTGCTCTTTAGTTTTTCTGTATATGCTGAAGATACTATGATTTCACAAATTTTACAAATGTATTTACTGGCAAAGGTGATTCATGACAGAGCCAAGGTAGTATTTCATTTTTGGCTCTATTTCTGCACCTCCATTTACTAGCATCTTCGAGTTGCACAGAAGCTCCCTGGAGCTCATTACTGTCTCGCCATCCCACTGTCAGGAGCTCAGATGAGCTGGAGAGGCCTGAACTGCCAGGTGTTAGAGTGGTCAAACCAAATGGGAAAGTTAACAGTCCCATCTTTAAACACTTACCGCAGTCGTATAAGCAAGAGGCTGAAACCAGAAAAAGTGCCACTCTCCCCCACATCTCCTTCCATGGTTCCCTATTGAATGGCATGGATCAAGGTTAAGGTGGATCAGCATGGACTTGGGAGTCATCTTACTATTGAGGGAGCCCCGAACAAAAGGCTTTTGTTGTTCTATGTACCCAAGATCCAAAGAAAGGGAGAGGGAGAGCAGGAAGGGGGAGGGAGGGATAGGAGTGGAGAATTAGTGAGCGCTAAGTCAGAGTGAAGAAAAGTGTCTTCAAGCCTTTCCCCTCTTCCCCAGTCTCCCCCCTCCCACGTAAAGAAGCCTCAGCAGAAGCACCTGAGGAAAGCCTCAGCCAAAGACCCCCCTTAAAGAGGTTTCTGAATGAAGGAGCCTGGGCTAGGGATGCAAATATGCCCAAGCACAAGGCTGGACAGAGGGGCCCACTTCCTTGACTGCAACTCAGAGACTGCAGTGCTTGGCTGTGCAGTAAGTCTGGTGTGGAGAGCACAGCTTGCCCTATGAGGCAGGCCAGGTGAGGAGTTCCAGTAATTGCCTTTGTAATTGTAACTCAGGTCAGGCCTGAAAATCCAGGGAGAGGTTCTTAACCAATCTCCTGTACTCCAGTTCTTTCCATTCTTCTCTCCTCACTTCTCATGCATCTGGTTTTGGTTCTTTCTCTTTAAACATAATGAGACAGTGGTCAAAGCAACTGGAATAGTTCAGAGATTTATGGTCAGAAGGTGAAATGAATTTATTATTATGCAGAGATGAGGGAAAATCCACCTTCTGGAAGGTGGAGGAAAGGAGTAGAGCTGAGGAATGGTATGTACAAAGGCTCTGACCCAACGAGAAGAACTACAATGATTTAGGTTTGACTGGAGTGCAGAGTATAAGGCAAGGGCAGGCAATAGATGTCTTGAAGAGGCCAAAATATGAAGTGCCACATATACCATGCAAAAATAAAGTTCTTTTTTAGTAAAAGAAAACTACTGAAAGCCTGTAATAGTGAATAATATGATCACATTTGTATTTTCAGAAAATATCCAGGCCAAAGGTAGTAAACAGAATACTAATTAGTATAAAATAAATAATGAGGCATTTAAATGTTTAAGTAGAATCCAAAGTGTCTTTGCACCAAGGCAAAATTGATTGGGATTTGTCCCTGAGGGAGACCTTTCCAAAGATTAACAAACAAGTTGTTAGAAAAGTTGCTAATTTCTTCATTAGCATGTGAATACTTCCTTGAAATACATATTATATAAAATCCCCATATGTGGGAATATACTTATGAATTGTATATTTCTATGTGTGTATGAATTGTGTATGGAACTGTATCGTACCTCCACCCTGGGAATGGTGATTTGGAAGAATGGTGAGTGAAGAAAACATGCTGCTAACATGGCGGAAAAAAACACAACCCATGTGTAACCAGAAGAGACCTGTGGTTTAGTCTGTTTAGTATCAATGTCTTGATACCCTCTAAGTTTGTAAGAGTAGATTTCTTTTAATTTGCAAAGTATTATCTAGTTTCTTAACATTAAGCAATACTATTTCTGATAAACAAAATACATTATAATTTTAAATATTTTTAAACTTCTTATTAATGCCATTCTATTTATTAAATGTTTATGCTATACAAACTCACGTTAAGAAATAACTAAATCTATCTTTTTAATTCCACAATTGTAATTGCCATTTTTTTCTCTTGAGTTGAGAGTCTGTAGTCCTTTTAAAAAATATCTGATTATATTCTCACCCATATAAATATATATTAATACTTTCATCTACATATGTGTGTATTTTTAGATTTAATTTTTATTCATTTATAATATATTTAAAATCATTTAAAATTTCCTATCTATGTTGAGTATTGAGCCTAAATGTTCAGGTCTATAGTCATTTGTTCTTTGTTATTATTTGCTGTGGAAATGGGAAGGGAGAGATCCAGTTCTCCAGTCTGGATCTTGAAGACCCAAGAGTAGATATTGAATTCACCAAAAGTTATGCGTAAAGCATTCAAGGACAGAAGTTGACCTACAAAACAATTAAATCTGATTTCCTTGTCACTTTACATGCATATATAGATCTTGATCTAGACTAAAACATATATTTTGTCTGAAGTGCATGTCTCTAAGATTTAGTATTTGCTTTATCCTAATTGCTGTCTATCCATTAGATTCATAGAATTGTATTCATTGTCTCTGGTGGTCAATTAGTCATGTGTAAAACAATCCAAGGATATTAATCCAACACAGTGTTTCCCAGCCAAAAGGATTTTTATTTTCCCAATAACAAGTTGAAAATATTGTATGGTGTAATTTTGACACAGTAGTTCCGATTTTTAAAAATAATACCATAGGAAATGTTACTTTTGTTTTGTTATCATGATTTCTGCTGTTTTTATTTTGGAGGGTATGGTTGTTTTAGGAAGGAATGGAAACCATAAAATACAGCATTTAGCAATAGTCACCACAAGAATACAGGCGTTCGTGATGTCACTCATAGTCTGTATCTTCATGTGTACACTTTCTCTTATAGAGTTTGGCCAAAAGTAGCATAAACAATAATGATTTGTTATGACCTGTGAAAGTACTCTATAAATATTTTAGTGATATGATGATATCTTGAGGAAAAAAATTTCCTATTCGTGAGGCCATAGGAAACAGAAAACATTGGATGTTTATTTTTTTAATGCTAATTATTATTATTAACAAAATTGAGATTATTGTTTTTTACCATTCAGATATTCATTTTGGTCTTATATATTTAAATTCAGATAACTCTCAGGGGTTTTTTTTCTTTAACTTTATTTTAACATGCTTTGTTTACATTTTTCTTTTTTAGTTAAAAAAGAAAGCGTGAGTTATTTTTTTGTTCAGTAAGAGTTAACAGATCCTAAATATAAATCTTTTGTTCCCCAGGAAGTAACAATGCCTGTTAGATAGCTCATTTTAACCACTCAATTGTCTTTTGTTTTCATTGGCTATCTTTTTAATATTTTTCATAATTTTTCTGCAAATTTAAATAACACTGCCTTTACAATAAGAGGGAACTTATTGTAAATTATTGTTCTCATTTTCCTCTTTTTAATCTAAGGAACATGCATATAATGATCATTTCGCATTCATAAAATTCCTCAGCTGCTAAATCTTGAGAAATGAGTTGTGTGTGTTAAAATGAGATGCTCTCAATTTGGCCTCAGAAGTTAATTCAACAGAGTAATGGTGAATTTCTTAAACTACTTACTTAAGGGCTTAGGAAAGCTATTAAGCCTGTAGGCCGAGTGACACCAAAAGACTGAGGTGAAGGCTGAGAGTTAAACCTCTCTTAATAACACAGACCCAAAACCTAGTATTAGAGAAATAAAGAAGATTAAGGTGTCAACTCAACCTTAGCTATACTGTTGGTCTATACCCTTTACAGGTGGGGAAAAAAATAGAGCAAAGAGAACAGAAAGTTATCCTGTGGTTTCATCTCTATTATCCATTCAACCCCAAATTTTGTACATACTGGCAAAAACACATTTGGGAGCAATCATTAAGACAGGTGTGCCCCTGAAACCCTACCTAAAATTTTTTCCGGGCAACCCAAAAATCAGCCCTTATTTGTGAAAGTGCTCTATAAAAAAAGACATTCCACCGTTCATTTGCTCATTTTTTAACCTTTTGTCTAGTCAAGCAGTATTGGAAAACGAGGCATTTTCCTGGGAATAGAGACTTGACATGAGTTAACAGACAGAAAATAACGAAATAGTTGCAATAGATTATGATAGATACTATAATAGAGGTACTTTTTCTGGGAAAGTGGAGGACAAATGCCTAACAGTCTCTGGAGTGTTCAGGAAAAGTTTTGAAGGAGAGTAGGAGTTTACCAAGCAATGAAAGCACTGTGTATAAAGGTATTTCCTTGGATTTACTTGTGTACATTAACGAAGACATACCTTTAATGAACTACAGGAAGTTCAGAATTGTTTGCATATGAGAGGGTTATGCATAAGAAGCTGTAATAATGTAGCAATAAACTTATAAAAAGAGCCAATACACTGGAAGCTCTTCACTAAATGCTAGTCACTCTACGGAGAGCTTTCCCTGAATCCTTATTATAACATGTTGGCACTGTTTTATAGGTGTTTTATGGATGAGGAAACTGAGGAATTGAGGGAGTAACAATTTTTCCAGGATTCATGGCTACCAAGCATCAGAACTGGCTGGAATTCAAGCCCAGGCTATGTGGCTCCAGTGTCTGTGCTCTATTATGTGGAGGTGGTGAAATCACGGTGGGAAAGAATTTTGCTTAGGAGTCTACTCTTTATTCTCTAGGTGACAGAGACTCATTGAAGTCAGGCAACCAGTTGAATGTGGGATATGAGAAAGAGGCTTGGAGGATGACTGCCAAGCTCAAGTCTTCAAAGACTGAGTCTCACGTGGCTACCTTTTTAGAGGCAGAATAGAGTAGTAGGGTTAGGGGTTAGAGAAAAGAAAATGCAGTAAGTTTGGGGCATGTTAATTGCCAACATTGTCTACAATTTACAGTTACTGGTGGTTTGATCCTGGGTAAAATACAATCTGTCTCAGTGCCTCAGTTTTTGCATCTGTAAAGTGGAGATGAAGTTGTTATGAGGATTAAATGAGTAAATGATTTTAAAGTGATATAAATAGCATCTGATTAATAGTATATATTACCTGTGTTGGTTAAAAAATACATTACAGATATAAATTTTAAACAGCCTTGAAACAGACCAGAAGTGAATACTAAGTTGTGCATTTTGTAAGGATACTTTCAGTTGACAGTACTTTACTAACTTTTATTCGTGTAGGAACTAGGTATGGTTTTCATTTTGAATCTTCTGTAATGATGCCATTAATTCTAATATTTTTTCAATACATGTGATTATGTTTTTCAATGTAAAATTATAATAAATATGACTACCTTAGATGGATCAGAGGGAAACTGGACCAGATTTACTTTTTTTTTTTACGGTACGTGGGCCTCTCACTGTTGTGGCCTCTCCCATTGCGGAGCACAGGCTCCGGACGCGCAGGCTCAGCGGCCATGGCTCACGGGCTCAGCCGCTCCGCGGCATGTGGGATCTTCGCGGACCGGGGCACGAACCCGTGTCCCCTGCATCGGCAGGCGGACTCTCAACCACTGCGCCACCAGGGAAGCCCCAGATTTACATTATTTTTAAGTAATTTGGTTCTTTGAATTAAAGTACTAACAAAAGAGTTGATGCATTGTCTCATTTTATCCAAAGCACTCACTTATTCAAACATCCTGTTTTTCAGCAAAAACTTATTTAGTATCTACTACATAGCAGTCACCCAGCTCAACACTGTGCTTAGTGAGATTAATAAGACAAGGTCTCCCTCCTAAGAGAGTTCAGAATCTAGTGTAAGGGTAAGGTGATCCAGTGCAGTGCTATAGGCTTACAGACCATGTGGTTTGTCACAATACTACTAAACCATCTCCATCAGTGGATCTTCAAATACAGTAGAACACATGATAAAACATTACATGCATATTAAGGCTTTTCAGACTTTCAGTAGATGGCACACCAAATTATTGCCTCTAAATTAATGCATTCTTTCTAAAGTCCAGCCTCTTATAATAACCATTATAATTGTATTGCATCATCATATGTATGTCTGAAATTCTTATTTGTGCCATCTATTGAATAAATAGACTTTGTTATTACAGTGAGTACATAACCAGCAGAGCGACTTTAATCCACAAGAATAAATGGCATCTTCTCTCCAGAAACACTGTTGTAAACATATCAGAATCAAAAGCTGTGAATTCTTCCTCAGGGTGGAGGCTTCACAGAGGTGCCAATGTCCAAAGGTTTTCTTGAACAGTGACTAGAAATTTATCAGTCGGAGAAGAGAGAAATTAACAGCCCAGCGCTTCATCACCATTTTAAACATTTATCATGTCACTTTATAAAGGAGGACTTTGAGGCACAGAAAGACCTGTGACTCCGTTGATCCCCATGCTTCTCTAAGGCAAAGCAAACATCAGCCCATGGCAGATGATCAAGGTCGGAGAGCTGCTTATTTTCCTGCAGTGACCTCATCTAACAAATGCGACGTTAAATGTATATCTTTAATTGCTGACTATACCCTTGAAAGCAGTTTGGTCATCTGACTCTTAAATGCCTTGTACCTTATGGCTCAATCCTCAGCCAGGCCCATGTTTCTCTTTCTGAGATATCTTTTTGATAGCTATGTGTCTGGCTGAAAAAGCATCTCTTCTGCTTACCACTATCACTCCTATATGAACAGATCCCATATTTGGAATTCCTACCCTGCCTTTCCCTCTGACATCCAGCCCTAGATCCATAGTTGACTGCTATGACCCCTAACGCTTTCCTCTCACTCCCCCCTCGTTCTTTATTATGAGTAAATGATCATTCTTCCATTTTTCACTTCACCTGTACCATCTTCCTTTGGTGCAGTGCCTCTGGATGGGGGTCTCTATCATCCATGTCAGGAGTTATATTAGATAGGGCAAAAACTAAACTACCGTGACAAAAACAGACAAGAAAAATTACACTGGTTCAAACAAGTTAGAACCCTATATGTTCCATGTGAAGCAGCCCAGTTTCAGCGGACAGAGCAGAAATGGGAAATTCTCTAGGAACCACGTGATTTTCTTCAGCTGCTCCATCACCCCCTGTATTGTTGTTGACTGAGTGATACTGATAGGAGCTGGCTCAGTCACGTTGCATTCTAGCTTATGGGGAGGCAGGGGAAGGGGCTATGGAAGATTGAAACAAGAGCTCTGGAGGTTGCACACGTGACTTCCAATCACATTCCTTTAGCAAGAACAGTCACCTGGCCCACACAGCTGCAAGGAAGGCTGGGAAATCTCCAGCTGAGCAGCTGATGGAAGGGCAAAAATAATGATTATGAAAGAAAGGGAAAATGGATTTGCAAATACAATTAATCATTGTCCTACTAGTCACACACTGTTGCCCACATAGACCGTAAACATGATTTTCCTCATTTATTCTGAGGTTTCAAGACCAAACCCAATTCTGCCTCCTGTTCTGGTTTTCATGGTCCTTGGCAGCTCTGTTTCCTAGTATTTACTTTCCCATTCATTTTTCCATTTATTTTATAGTATCTTATTTAGCCTCTGTAACGCTTTTCATAAATGATCCTTCTTATTACTTACATGCATTCCCAAACAAATTTTAAGTTTTTGGAAACAGGGAGCACATATTATACTTGTTTGCATAGGCAAGGTCTATCAGTGTATTCTCCAAAATCAGCAACAGAATTATGCACAAGGGCTTAGTTTTACTTATAATACTGACAGAGTCAATATTTTTGGCAGTATTCTTATAGTGTACACAAGAAATGAATAAAATATGTATTTGAATGAGTAAGTCTATGAATGATTGGATGAATACCCAAATATTCATAAACTGAGATTTAAATGAATCTAGATTATACAGATCTGATTTTTTTGAGGCAGTAGTAGAAAGAACATAGAACATATGTTTTCTATGTAATATTTATATGGAGTCATAATTCTCAATTTATTTTCTATTTCTGTACTATCTGATTGTGCACATAATCCTTGCCATTTAGCATAAATAAGTTTCTGAATTTTCATGACATTAAGAAAAGGCATTATAGCACTTTTGAGTTTGATAGAAAAAATATCAAAAGTTCCTCTGAACTATAGGTAACAATAGCTAAAGTGGAAGCAAACAAAAGATAAGGTTGTTAAAGGAGGACTAACCATGGGATGAGATAACAGATAAAGATCAGTAAAGAACAAAGTAAGAAATAAAATGGTTTAAAAAGTGTCCTGAAGTTCCAGTAGCACAGAATAGCCAATTCAAGAAAGACTTGACCGTTAGATTTGAGAAACATTCATTTATAATACATCCTCTTGTATTAGTGGCTTGAACAAGTTAATAAACAATGAAAAGGAATGCATTAATAGGCAATTTCTTCCTTTTTGAAATGTCTGTGTTTCAATAATGTGAATAATGATCACTTATGTGCACCTAGGCTACTCACAGAATCAGCTCAGCAGATGAACCTAGTGATAAAATAAATGTTCCCTTTTACCTGGTTTTCATTTTTTAAAATTTTTTATTATTCTTTCCCAGGTAGCAGGGTGTAAGAACTAAAGACTAAATACTATCAATACAGGCCTCGCATAGTTTACAGAAAGTAGGTAAAATTGTGTTGGACAAAATTCAACAGGGCTCTGTTCTCCAATGACTCTTTTTCTTTTGTGGAACAAAGGAAGTGAGTTCACTTTAAGTATAAATTCCTAAGTCTTTTACAATTTCTGCTTAGACTCTCCTCAGCATTTTCATTGGGAGGCAGTTGATTTCTTTCTATAGATGGATTTCATTATTCAGACTTCACTATCAGTAGAATACATTATAAATTTAGCAGAATGTGATAATTAGTCACAAGCAAGAATATAAATAAAACTGCATAACCAATAAAAGGCCATAAAACCTGGCAAGTAAAATTGGTTACTGTGTGTTAAAATAGGAAATGTATGGAGGAAAAAAATTGATCTCACATGTCCTCTCTGTGCTGGAGAGAAATTGCTATATTACGCATAGCTCTGGAAACGCATGTGTATAACCTATTAGAAATAAAATAAAATCATATGTAATGCAGTGATTTAGAATGATCTAAGAACAAAAGAACCATAGTCCCATGAAGGTAAATGGTTCTTTTGTTAAAGCAAAGTTGATAACATCTATTCCCTTCCACACTAAACCAGACTCCAATTTTTAAAACGTGCATCAATTTCCACAGTTAGCTTTTGCAGTTTTAACTTCGGAAAATAAAATTGAGAATATTAATAATTTAGATCTGATTAAGAAATACACATGCATACATGTACACAAAAACTGTATTGTATAGTTCCTGGAGATCTTGAGTCAGTGAAATGGCGTATCAGCAATACTGAACAAAAGATAATGTGGTATGTACAATAATGTGCATTAAATGAGCTAAAAATATTTACCTACCCACCCAGCAGAGTTTGACTATAATCAAGGGAAAAATTGCATATGATTTGTGCCCATCTAGACGGGAAAGATCTTTAGACCCATACTGATTTCATAGAATCCCCTATAGATACACATGAGAAATTGTACTATAAAGGTTAAAGCAAGGGCTAGAATTCATTTGAATAATATATTCTAACATATTCTATAAGACCCAGTTCACTGCATCAAAGAATCAAAATGTGTATATTGAGTGTGCCAATTACATAAAAAATGCAAAAATACTTTGGAAAGGATTATTGTCTTCTAAATAATGTTGATGTTTGTTAATAAAAGAGTATTTGGCATCCCAAAAATAAAACTTTCAAAGATTTCAAAGATTTAAAAAAACAATTGCAGCTAAAACCAGACTTTGCTGACTATGGAAACAAATTAGAATTTGTGCACCAAAAATAACCTTTGGGATACTTTGTATTGTGTGTTTTTAGACTCATTTTTCCTTTATCATTAGTTTGCTTAGATTTCAATGTCAAAGGAGTCAAAATACCTAATATAAACGCTAATTTCCTATTCATTTTCTAGTAAAAAAAAAACTAGACAACATGAACCTCAGTGTTTCGGTGGTCTGAGTAGGTAAATGTATATTGAACTAAATACAACATGATAATATTATGAAATATCTTAGACTACTTATGCTTAGGGTCTAATATAACGCTAAGGTGCTTGATGAACGATATAATTACAGAGGACTAACCATCAGTCCAATTGACATAATAATATATTTGATTAATTTTAAGAGACAATAATCCCACCTAATTAATGAGAACTAATCAGTGAGTTATTTGGAATTCCATTAAAATATGAAAGTTATTTTGATACTGTAGATTTCCTATATTCATTACCCTTCATCTTGAGGTAGCTATCTTAGGACTTGACAGATAAGCGAGTTCTACAAGAGTGACTTCCAGACACCAGCTTTGGTCCATTTTCCTTTGCATTATTCCTACTCTATATCATAGATATTTATGGAATGTGATTGATTTTCCATCATCATTTATTTCTTGATTTGTGCAATAATTGTTGATTAAGTTCAATTTTCAGGCTAGGCTGGAAAGGACTAAAACAGATAAGTGCTACAGCATGGTGTGACTGTCTAAGATCCTCTTCTGATATGTCTATAGAACACTCTGCATTTTCTCCATATAAGTACTCAATATGATGCTCTTTTGTTTTTGTTGTTGTTATTTATCTGTATCTCCTCCTAGATTTTAGGTGCATTGATAATAGGAACCAGGTCAGGTCAGTTTCTCTATTGCACATCAAGTGTTTAGAAATCTCAAAAATATATGGTGGAAACAGTCATGCATAGATGCATTGATCAGGGGAAGGCTGAAATAAAGCACTAAGCAAAGTTTCCAGAGAGCACTGAAGAGGGGAGTCATCAATTCTACCTGGCAGGTAAGAGAGAACAATGGGGAAGCCTTCACAAAGACAGGTAACATTTGAAATGGTTGGAAGGTGGGATGGGAATGGTATAAACTAAAAAGAATAAAATAAAAGGATAAAAACTTGAAGTAAGCATTATATTCTGAGAAAGTTAAATAACCCTCCTGAGGAGCTGAGGGTTTTGGGGAATTGAGTAACATGAGTTTGGAAAGGTAGTTTCCTCACAATTGATGTGTGAGAAATGGGGGGCAGAAGCAGTTTAAACCACATCTGTTGAAATATTCCAGGCTCATTGTTCAGTAACTGTCATATATTGGAAAGCTTAGCATGTATGTCTGATTTCTCTTTGGTCTACACTGTCTCAGTTCCAAGTTGGCTGAGCTGTATTTCCTAGCTCTTAGTTATTGAAGAATACTTTCAGTCTAGAATCAGGTACAACTTTACCAGGGTTAGTTCTCATAAGCACTGATTTTATATTATTTTCAAATATTCTTACAATTATGCAAAATTATTTTTCTATTTCATAAATAAGAAAACTAAACTTACAGTAGTCAAGAACACTGCCCTGGCAAGCACAGTTGTGTAGCAGAGCTGAGATTCAAATCTAATTGCTGTTTTTCACTTCAAACTCATGATATACATGCATGTTATACCTACTTTTCTTCTCCACTTTTGTAAAACAAGTGTTATTCAATAATTAGGGGAAACCCATAGCAATCATTCTTCTTCTTGAGTTTTGGGTTTTGGGGCTTTTGCTTGGTTTTTTTGTTTGTTTGTTTTGTTTCTTATAGCCCCACCACCATCCTGGCCTCTTATCTAATTAATTCACTCTTGGTTTTCTGCAGTAAAACCTAGTTACTTGTCATTATTGCAGTTTATCAAATTCAAATTATTCTGTATGCTGCTGTCAGATTAATCTACCTGTCTGACTTTTTCTGCCACTTAATTTTCCTGTTGTATAGTTTCCAATAACTTTCCTTGAAAACTCACATACTCTTTACAGTCTTTCTAAATTCTTCGCAAACCATTCTTTTCTCTCTTGTCTAAACGTATGTCCCATCATTTTCCAACATGAATCCACCACTGTTAACCAGACTGATCTCCGAGTTGGCCCATATGCAGGCACTGAGGATTTTTGTCTCACCATTTTGTCTTCTAAGTATGTTTTAAAATAGATTACAAATACTTGCTAAGTACCAAATACCTTTAGATGAAATTTATCAACACTTGTATAATCTCATTTAGTGTTCACAACACTCTTTTGAAACAGAGGGAAAGAGAAAGGTAATTAACATTTATTGGCATCTTATACTTTAAATGATCTTTGTTAAATTATCTCCTTTAAACCTCAAAATGGCCCAGGATGATATCAGGGAAGTTCAAGAGCTTCCCCAGGCATAGTAAGTAAAAGACTGAAATGGGTTTAATCAAGGTTTGTCCAAATCCAATTCCAGGCTCTTCCTATATTATACGTCCTTCTTAGAGGCAGGAACTTGTCTTAGCATTTCTCATATTTTTCCAGTGCTTCATATAGTGTATGGTTATTTCAGTGCTCACTAAATAAATGAATGAATGCAGTTTTCCTTCACCTTCTTTATATTTTGACTCTGCTTTGTAGCATGTTTACTTTCTCCCCAATTTCAAGTTTTATTTCTTTTTGCAAGCTTGCCACCTAAATAAAGATATCTTTCTCTTAATTGCTTATGACTTACCTCTAATAATTAACGTATTTAATTTCTATGAATTAAGGGGCAAAGTAACTGGTAAAAACATGGACTCTGAGCCACTGTTCGAATCCCACTGTGTCATGTGATTTAGAAAAATTAATCTCTCTGTGCCTCAGTATCCTCAAATGTAAAACATGGATTATTATAGTACACTTATAGAATTGCTAAAAGTATTAAGTGAGCAGTAATGATTTCTAGTCGGCTCAGAGTAGTGTCTGACACAATATAAGTATTTGTTAAAGAAAGAAAGCATGTACTTAGCATAATGCACTGGAGGTGTTATGGCTACAACAGTGAATAAAATTAGTAGAGTCCTTTTTTCATGAAATTTTTAATCTGCAACTTAAATGCTGTTGGATTGTATGATTATATATTTGTTTTATGATTTCTAGGCCTTTTTGATCAATGTTTTAAACTTCTAGAAGTAGCACAGAGTCCAGATTTTCCTCCCAAATGTGCTTAGCACAGTTGAAGGCATATAATAAGAATGCAGTAAATCCTTTGCTTCTTTGTACTGATGCCAAAGTGGAAAATGAAAGTTTAGAATCATGGTCTACTCGAGGTTCTCCAGGTCAATACCCACTGTAAAACCCCTTCCCCAGGATCTGCTTGCATACTTCCAGGGACTGTACCATTTCTAGGATGTTCTCCCATTTCTGAGTACCTCTAACTTCTTCACAAAGAGTCAACATTTGCCTTCACGTAACTGCTGCATTTTCCCACTAGGGCCATATGTATTTTCCGTGGGCCATGCCTTCAAATATCTGGCTGTTTTTATAAGCCATTCTTCATTTTTTTTTTTTTTCTTTTTTAGGCAGAGTGATTCCCTTCCCTTCCCTTCACTTTTTGTCATATCAGAGTTTCCACCCACTTAGTCGTTCTGACCACCTACCTCTGTATACGGTCTAATCAGTTCCTGAGATAGTTGACTCCTGAAAAAATATACTACTTCTGATGATAGATATTGACACCAAAATAATATAAAATAGTAATAATTTATTCCTCTGCATTAATCAGTAAACTACTTTTTAAGTGAATTAACATTTTCCTGGCAAACACTAAGAGATATGTTGTATAGTCATTCATTATACCAGCAGTCCCTCCTAAGTGCCTAATGTCTAAGATGCTTCATTACTCCAGTGCCTAACTTACTGAAAACAACACATGAAGATCCACCTGAACCTACAAGTTGTGTCGAAACATCAAGCTCCCTGACTACAGATTTAATATATTATCTCATAGAAATTCTTTTTAACCATAATAATTGAGCGTCATTTTGCGCTTAAATAAAAGTAGCTCATTTAACTTGTGAAATGGGCTGTATTGATCTCTTTGTCCTTGGAATTTAAAGGTACAATCTTATTAGGCTTCAGTCAGTGCTATTTGTCTTTTAAGAAATCTAAAGAGAGTAACAGCTGAAATACAAGTGAAAGGAATTACAAATAGAGTGACATATGAGTTTTTGAAGTAAGAGGGATATGGCCATTTGTATGATCATATTGAAACCTTTATTTCTTTAAAGGAAAATGTAGATTGTTTTAAATGTCAGTAATTATAGTCTGAATTCTTTAAAAATCTGTTTTCTTATAAAAAATATGTGTTTTTTAAGAGCACAGACTTTGTGAAATATATGTCCATAGCCTTCAGCAGCAAAGACAATCTCTTGGCCCCAGAGAAAAGAGATAAATGGCCATTTTAGAGAGGGATTTGGGGTGGATTTCAACCTTTTAAAGTAAGAGGCAAGCCTGGTTTCTTTCCAGGCATATTGACAATATGAATACCAATTCATTATCACATGTTTAAGCTGCCTAGAACTAAGATTGTTTAAAAATGACCAGATGAAAAATGAAAGAGAAATCTAGCTATCATTATTGTAGTTAATTTTTGGAAGCTTGTCATTTTCTTAAGGAAAAGGTAATGAAGGAGTAAAAACTAACCTTTTTTATAATAGATAATGGCAGTCTTCTGTCCCACCAAGAAACAATCCAAGACTTTAACTCTTTTGTCCTGCAAAAATATTTAGATATATGAAGAAACATTTTCTTATGACTTCAAAGAATTTGATCATATAAATATTTTTAACAAAGGAACCTCCAGGTTGCATTGTGGAAAATCATTTAAATTTTTTAGAAACAGTATAAAATCAGGGTCACAATGGAATTGGCAAACTATATTTGACCACTGATGATAAATAATGAAAATATTTTATAAGAATTGATTAAAATGATTCCAAATCTCTGAACAAGTATACTGTATCCAGCAGTGACAGTAAATATTTAACTGGCTATTAAAATAGTATATTATTTAGGAATTCAAAAAGTTGCCAACTTTAGCTTTTGAAGCAGAACAACATGGAAACCTCTGAAAATCTGTTTACTATTATAGATAATAATGTATAACTAACAAAATAAAGGAAAGCACCATTAAGAAATGAAACTGGAAGACATAAATGACGTGTTTGAAAGGATCTTATTTTGTGATAAGTTTGAATGGAGACAGTTTAGAGAACCATCTGGCATTCCAGGAGACCCATTGTTAAAATATTATCAAGCATTTGATAATTCTTTGATTCATAATAATCACTTTTACATATATAAACAGCTAATAACTTACAGTATTTTCATAGAAAGTGAATGAAATATTTATTCAAAGAGTTTATGCCATACAACTGGAACGAAAACTAGTTGGTCAAGCAGTTTAACACAGGCAAGCTGGATTCCGTGTATATATTGTTTAAAAGGCAATTCAAGTTTAACCAGGGGTCCCTGAGGATTCTGCTTTTTGGACTACAAGAAACATGTCACATTCTTTAAGGATTAGGGTCTTTGTCTCTTTGCTTTCTAATCCCATAGAGGTGCCATGAGTCTTCAGCTGCCAAAAGACTCTGGTATGTGATTAAGACCAGAAGAGTTGCTGGAGGATTAGGGTCATGCACAAGGCACCTGTGTTCTATGGACAAAATTCATGGCCTCTGGCTGTAAAAATGTTCACCCAAAGTACTGATCATAATCCTCTCCTCCAAAAGCCATCTCACACCAGTGAGAAGAGAAATAAAATAGATTAATTGGAGTTTATCAGAATTATATATTTTGGTGTTTCAAAGAACATCATCAACTAAGTGAAAAGGCAACACTCATAATGGGAGAAAATATTTGCAAGTCCTCTAACTGATATGAGACTTGTATCCGGAAAATGGAGCAAATACTTATAACTCAATAATATAAGATAATTCAATTAAAATATGGGTAAAGGATCTGAATAGACACATCTCTAAAGAATATATGCAATGGCCAATAAGCACATGAAAAGATGTGTAACATCATTAGTCATTAGAGAATTGCAAATCAAACCAAAATGAGATACTATTTCACGCTCAATAGGATGGCTATAATCAAAAATTCAGACAATAACAAATATTAATGAGGATGTAGAGAAATTGAAACCTTTACACCCTGCTGGTGGGAATATAAAGTAATGCGTCGCTTTAGAAAACAGTTTGGCACTTCCTCAAAAGGTTAAGAAGCTATAGCAAGTATTTTCAGACAAACATCAGTTCAGCTACTTCAGTATTCCTTTGATGAGAACAATGATTAAATATGGAGTTAAGAATAATTCACTCGTTTTTTTTGTTCATTTGTTTTATCTTATTTTGCTTTGGTTAGTAGATTCCTCCATGTGCTAGGAGTAATGAAGTTACAACCTAAAGTTGACTTCGAGCTCTTCTACGTAAACTCACCAGAGAAAGAATTAAATTTTAAAAATCATTTTGTTCCTCTTTCTTTTAACTGTCTTGTCATGTTTCTTCAGTTGGGGGAGGGAGTCACATCACTTAAGTAATCATTTATTTTATTGAAGTTCATTGAAAGATATTGACAGAGAATAGACAATAGTAAAAAAGCCAACATGTAAAAGAGCACTTGAATGATCCTCTAACAAGAAATAACTCATAAATCAAATAAGTTGACATAAAGAACATTCTATGTCTTAAAAACTGTTAGACGAATCGCAAATCATTTCTGAAGTTTAAGAATGGTGCATCTATGTGCACTGTACGCCATATGTGCAAATTGTAACATTAATAGCTATTCCAGTGGTAACATGATTTGCCACAGATTTTCATTTATTCATAAAACTCTGAGTGCTAACTACATATTAGGATTTGTCAGATACAAGAAATACAAGGTGATTATGGTATAAATCCTGTTGCAACCGGTCAGATTTCCTAAAGTTACATAGAGAAGAACTAACATTTGAAGGGTTATATATTCCTTCTATTGTTTCATGGGTAAATTTATTTTCTTTCTGAAGTCGATTCATTGTCTGGTAATGCTCTTTGAAATTACCAACTGTTTAAAAGGTCATGCATATATAGCATTTGTTGTGTCAGTCCATATCCTTAAGCTATTACTTTTTAAAATCTACTTTACTATCCAAGGAATATAACAAAAATATTAAAGTTTAAAATTCTCCAAAAATTTTTATAAGTATATTGTTTTTATTTGTTCATGCTCTTTTCTAGAATAGTGTATGTAACTTGTATACGTATTTAACAATAGAATAGATACAAGTGTATAGTTTGCTTTTTCCACTATACAATATATGCATAAGTATTTTTCAAATACCTACAGTCTTCAAAATTATTATTTTACTTAATACATAATACTGGCCTCCTTGATACACCATAACTTATTTCATTATACCTCATTTTTACTAATCATAGTTGCTACTTTCCACTTAATAATAATATATATATATAGTGTATAATAATATATTTATAATTTATATATAATATAATATACTTTATATATAATCATTACATATATTTTTTGCTTATGTTGAATGACTTCTTTAGATCAAATTCTTCAAAATTTTTTGAGACAAAGCATAGGAGACTCTTCATGGCTCTAGAAACATATCACATTTCACCATATTTATTTTCCAAATGTATGTACTAATGCACTGTCAAAAGGATAGATAAGTGCCAGCATTAGAATACTCTCGCTATCTTTGCATGGTGTCTTAGTTCTAAGAGCTTATGTTTTGTGGTTAGTTATTGCTGTTTAATAAACTACTTCAAAGTTTAGTGGCTAAAAACAACAGCCATTTCATTATATCTCACAATTTTGTGGCTGAGGAATTCAGGCAGGGCTTGGATGGCTGATTCTTCTTCTAGTTCATGTGGTGTCAACTAGAATCACTTGGTATATTGTCTTGGCAGCTGGGCAGATAGGCTATAGATGAGGCACCAGACAGTTACACTTCCTTTCTGGTGACATGGTGGAGATAGCTAGAAGACTGTGTTCATCTGTGCCCCTCTCCCTATTCCCGTATTTTTAGGGTCACTACTTGTGGGTCTCTCCAGCAGAGTTGTAACTGAAAGTGGGGTCCGGCTGCTCACCGCTCAAAAGCCATTAAAGAGGCCAGGTTGGTGGAAAGGACAGTTTGCTTTATTTTGGTTGCTGGAGGGTGGGGGAGGCAGATACCTGTCCAGAGGCCAACTCCCCGCTACTGACAATCAGTGGGTAAGAGCTTTTATAGACAGAGGGAGGAGGCTACATGCAGAAACAGCACAGTCAGCTCTGACAGTCATCTTGAAATTGGTCATTGGTGGTCTGACCAGCGTTATCTTGATTGTTTTAGGTACAGTTAATCTTCAGTTCCGGGGTTGGTTTGTTTCCATTTCTTTGAGGCCAATTCTTGGAATTGTGGCAGCTTATGTCATGGCTACAGTCTGGTCATCATGTAGTTACCTTCTTCCACCTGGTTGGGCTTTCAGTATCTATAAGACAGCTCACAGCTTATGGCTCAGAATATTATCTATAGCCCTTAAGAAGGAGCTAATGTCTTTGACTATACTTAATGACTAAACTATTATTATTTGGTCTCCTTTGACTGTTTTTCTTTGTTTCTGCATTTTCTCACTTCTCTGATTAAACTTATTCCTTGGCTAAAGTTTTTCCACAGATGAAAGTCAGGCTGAGGACATGGGGGATGGGGGGCAAGGACCATAGAGTCTGGCTCCATTTCAGAGCTGTCAGACGTCTTAAATGGCAGTTCCAAAAGGAAGTTCCAAAAGGCAACTCTGAAAGGCCAAGATGGGAATTGCCATTCACCTCAAGGGTAGTCCTGGATCAGGCATTGTGTCATTTCTGTCCTAGTCTATTGGTCAACGTATCGCAGGCCAGCCCAAATGCAAGAGAGGGGAAACAGACCTCAAGTCTCCAGAAAATGTCAAAGAAATTGTGACCTTATTAGTCTACCACATGATGATTTTATATGTCAATAAAATAGATTTGGAGCTAAAATTTAGCTTAACAAAAATTGTAGTCAGACTAAAAACCTTTTAAAATGTTTTTATTTTAATAAAGTAATTTGATACAATGCTTTCATCTCTGATAAACTCAATACGATCTTACTAATTTTTTTATTGATTTTGCTGTAGCTAAGCCAAGCAAATGTGCAGCTCGTATTTTTCTAACTATCCAATTTAAATATGCTATGGCAGCTAAAGCAGGTGAGGTTTTGCTGTTTACATTGTTGTATGTTAGTCATTAAAAGATTGTTCCCAATTAGGTTTATAAAAGGCTCAATTTAAATTTTCTGGTTGGCTCCGAAAACTCTGCAATTTTTAAGTCCTTTGTCTGCTGCTGTATTCTGATTTTTCTTTCAGATCTATAAATATTCTTGACTTAAGGACCATTAGACTTCCACACAAAGTCATCTGGTTTAGTCCTAAATGTGGCTATTTTGAATTTATAAGCATTTGCTTTATTGCTGTAAATTTATTACGCAGTCACATCAGAACACTACCTAAAATATATTTAACTCATGAAAAGCTTTTCTTCCCTTTGGAGAAAGTGTGTTAGATGGGTAGTAGATTTTCTAAATGGGCCACATGTTACATGATGAATTTTAAACACATTTGGGTATTTACTATCAGTGTTACAGCAGAATTACCATATAATAATGAAAAACTCTTAGCAAATGGGACGTGTACATTAGATTTATCAATGTAAATCTAAATTATCAAAATTTCTGTTTCTTTCTAACCAGGCACGTTTTTAAAGCAAAAGATAACTAGCCAGAGTAGTGGTTGTATTTTCTAGGGGTAAGAATTATAATTTATAAGAGGAACTGTATCTCAAGTAGTCTTGGACTTCTGGATCAAAATGAATGATTAATTTTATTTTTTTGTCATATCCATACGTTACTTATAATAGATCACTTCTAAGGAAAGATATGAAAACCTAAGTTTATTACTAATGTGGCTTTATTCAACTTTAAATATTTATAGTTTTTATTATTCATAAGCAGAATTATAGCAACCATGAATTCACAAACATTTGCTGTCTTTCTCTGTGGCTAGGTTCTGAATCACAGTACCTTATTTTATCGTTTTATGCCTCTAACATGTTATGTAAGAAATTTTACAATTTCTTTATATTTCTTTTTAAAATAATGAGTTGTATATCATAACGAGTTATATATGCAAGGGTCCCCAAATGTAGATTATGTTATTCTGGATTTATTATTAAAATGTATATATTCGTCACTGTCTAAAAAGACATCTTAGAGTATTTAGAGTTCAATTAAACAAGCTTTTTTTTAATTGAAAGATTTTTAAAGTGACAATAGTTTTAAAGAAGAAATATGTGTAAATAGGTTAATTAGCAGTGGGGGGAAGTGAAGCATAATGACTTGGTAAATCACTATAAAAATTTTACTATATATGGCCTCTCTTTGTCTTCCTCATCTAATCCTTTATCAGGGCTAATTTCATTTAATCTGCGGTCAACATGTACAGTAAATTAGATGCAGGTACAAAGGAGCTTCTGAGCCACACACTTAATACATTTGGCATTTAAAAAAATATATGCCATCATTTTCTGTAGATAATAACTATTTCCACTGCTTCTTGTATGGTCATGAAATCCGTGCATGATACCTATTGATTGATTGATAATGTTTTCAAGATGAATGTGTTTGTAATAATTAAGCAACTACAAAATGAGTAAAACGAGGAAGACATTTTTAGGGGGAAAGTGAACATAGGAAAGTATCATAAGTAAGGTGTATATTTTCCCTATTATTAAAGTATAAATAGGATGCATACTGATAGTATTCTACTTCATAGAAAAACAATATAATCATAAGAAGAAAAATTCAATTCCTCACTTAAAAAGCATTTAATAAATTAAATAAAGTTGTATATGGTTTTATAAGGGTCACAGAGTACAAATTTTCGGTTCTTAGAAATGATATTTCATTTAAACTTATTATTGTTTTCCTAGTAAACATAGTATAAAAGAAAGTTTTATCTGGGTCTTAATTTGACATTTTTTAAAGTTTTGTTTGAAGAGTTTTACTTCTGGTCTGATAAGGATAATGATGAAGGCCATAATAGCATTTAAGTTATTATTATTATTATCAATATTACTTTAGTTCTTAGGTACTATCTTAGTCCCTTTATAGTGCTGTAACAAAATACCGTATATTGGGTGGCTAATAAACAACAGAAATTTGTTTCTCATAGTTCTGGAGGCTGGGAAGTTAAAGATCAAGGTACTAGCAGATTTGGTGACTAATTAGAACCCACTTTCTTATAAACAGCAGTCTTCTCACTGTAACCTCACATGGTGGAAGGGGCGAGGGAGCTCTTTGGAGTCTTTTTTTTTGTGTGTGGTACGCGGGCCTCTCGCTGTTGTGGCCTCTCCTGTTGCGGAGCACAGGCTCCAGACGCACAGGCTCAGCAGCCATGGCTCATGCCGCTCTGTGGCATGTGGGATCTTCCCGGACCGGGGCACGAACCCACGTCCCCTGCATCGGCAGGCGGACTCCCAACCACTGCGCCACCAGGGAAACCCTGGAGTGTTTTTTATAAAGGCACTAATCCCACTCAGGAGAGCAGAGCACTCATCACCTAGTCACCTCTCAAAGGCCACACCTCCTAATACCATCTACCTTGAGGGTTAGGTTTTCAACATATAAATTTGGGGAGGAGGGACAAAAGCATTCAGTCCATTGCAGGTACTGAGCACATTTCCAAGTACTTTCCACTTATTATCTCATTTTTTTTAACAACCCTCTAAAGTATTTTTAATGGATGATTATTAATTAAAAATAACTCAGCCATAGTCACAAATCTAGTAATTGGTAGATTCAAATCCAATAGTTTGCTAAACTCATACTCTTCTTTTCAGTATAACTCATCTAATGGTAACTTCTTCAAAACATATTATACATATGTTATATAAGTTATACCATTAGGTGTCTATAGTTGAACTGATATAATCCAGTGAATATGAATTACTAAGAAGATAGGTCTCTGGTAATAATTGAACTTTATTTGTAAAAAATTATATCCATATTTGAATATATCACTTCCAATCTTTGTAACAAGATGTAAATTTTTTTATTTCTTCTTTGGCTGCACCACGCAGGGCTTGCAGGATCTTAGCTCTCTGACCAGGGATCGAACCCATGCCCCTTGCAGTGTAAGTGCAGAGTTCTAACCACTGGACCACCAGGAAAGTCCCCAAAATATACAACTTTATACTCTTTCTACATATCTTTGTTTCTTTACGATTTCCAGAAATTAACTTTTTACAAGCTTTTGAAACTCACTTCCAAAATTTCTTTCAGAAAATTTGTAGGAATACTAATGTGTAGTATGTGAAACAATACATATCCTAGAATGTTTAGTCAAAAACTGGTTGTTAGGGACTTCCCTGGTGGTGCGGTGGTTGAGAATCTGCCTGCCAATGCAGGGGACACAGGTTTGAGCCCCGGGCTGGGAAGATCCCACATGCCGCAGAGCAACTAATAAGCCCATGCACCACAACTACTGAGCCTGCGCTCTTAGCCCACGAGCCATAACTACTGAGCCCGCGTGCCACAATTACTGAAGCCTGTGTGCCTAGAGCCCATGCTCCACAACAACAGAAGCCACCGCAGAGAGAAGACCTTGCACCACAACGAAGAGTAGCCCCCGCTTGCCGCAACTAGAGAAAGCCTGCACACAGGAACGAAGACCCAAGGCAGCTAAAAATAAATGAATAAAAATATAACTTTATAAAAAAAAAACTGGTTGTTACCACTTAAAAAATCCACTTTCATAGGTGAAATTAGTATTTTTAGTATGCATTTTTGATGACTAAAAAGATGTATGAGATTTTAAAATATCTTTACTATAATACTCTGGCAAATTGGATATGTGTTCTTTTATCTCGTATTTTAAAAATTGTAGTCTTTTTATTTTTATAGGTTTGGTACTCAATTTTTTTTTTCCCATGTTAAAAAAATGAACACTTTGTTATGCTGGAAATGTCCCCCACCCCCTTTCAGCTACCTTTCATTTTTTTCCCTATCAAAAGTTTTACAGTGTTTCATCTTAATATTTCTACCTTTTGTGTCATGCTTAGATAGTACTCCTCTCTCTCTCTCTCTCTCTCTATATATATATGTATTATTTTCTTTATTTTTTGCACGGGCCTCTCACTGTCGCGGCCCCTCCCGCCGCGGAGCACGGGCTCGGGACACGCAGGCGCAGCGGCCATGGCCCACGGGCCCAGCCGCTCCGCAGCACGTGGGATCCTCCCGGACCGGGGCACGAACCCGTGTCCCCTGCATTGGCAGTCGGACTCTCAACCACTGCACACCAGGGAAGCCCTATTTTCTTTTTTAGATACCATTTTTGTTGTCCTTTCTGTTCTTTCTTCTTTTTTAGCATGATAAATCTTTAATCCCCAGTACTTATTTTTGCAGAGTTACATCTTTGTAGTCCTGTAGACATATGATACTGTTATAGCCCTATTCACCTTTTGTACATATAGAAGTTATAATATAGCTATCCTCTCATCTATTTTTCAAGCAACCCTTCAGAATGGATCATTTTTCCAAATTTTTCACACTCACTGTTGTGTTACAACAATCTGAGGAGAAATCAAGGGGCTTCATAAGAAGAGCTGTTGCCTTGGTATCTTGGAAGGGAGGACCATTCTCAGGCAAAAATTACCTTACTACTACACCCACTCCAGGTTCACGTTGTGTGGTCAGCTCCATCTGTCTACCCATTAGTATTTCCTTCACTTTAGTGCTAATTAATTTAATCATGAGGAAGCTATATCTATCTTGTATTTATTCCCTTTCACCTTCTTCTATGTGTAAACAAGCAAACAAAAAGGTTTTTTCTTATTAAACTAAGATGTGAAAATGCATTATTTTCCTCCCTCTGAAGCCTCTTAAATCCTAGGATCACCTAGTCACTCTCTTTCCTCCATGAAGAGTTGAATGGTAGAAAACCATAATTCAGTTTTTTCTCAAGGCCCAAATTGTGAACCAGTTCAGAGCTGACCTTAGTCTCCCTCTTCTTTCCCTGCCCTTCCCATGTGGGAGACAATGGTGGGTGTTCTAGCATTGCGTTGGCAGCACCTGTGCCAAAGGTCTGACCTGAGAGGACAAAGGAAGCAAAAGAAACAGGGATACATTCACATACACACACACACACACACACACACACACACACACACACACACACACAGGTTTTATTTGATTTCATCTTGTCTCACCATGATCTTGCTAATCATATTTCATAATAAAATATTATTTGCAAGTGAAAACAACATTTAGAACTAATAACATAGCACAATAGAAACTATGTAACTTCATGTTTCATATAAATTGGGTAAAAGAATTACTTTTCAAAAAAAGTTCAATTGATGAGTGCCAGTTATTTTTAGTTTGTTTATACTGATTATTATGTGCTTCTAAATTTTAATATGGCTGTGACTGTCTGCCTAGAACATCATGAGGAAAATTAATTGCTTCCTGGTGATTCTTCCAAAGTAAAATTCAACAGTATTGTTGGAACCTGTGAATTTATGCTTTGAGAATCTAGGTACCCAGTGTTAAGTACTTCGAGTCTTTGGAGTGGAAAGATATTAAGCCATTATTTGTAGGGCATGAGCAAAATATTAACTCTGGGGAATATATTTACCTGAAGGGAAAGATATATAGGTAACAGAAAGAAAAAAAGAAGAAAATCCTATCATGAGGCAGGAACGGTCCTGGAAAAGTCTTTGTTTTGTGGCAACTTTAGAGTAAGATTTAGAAGCTTGAGGGTTATAAATATTCAGGGGACAGTATACTATATGGATTAAAATAGCTAGTAATGTTGATACAAAATATCACTAAAGCAACTATCTATTTAATAAATATTTATTGAGTGCTTACTAGGGGTTATACATAACTTTCTAACTTGGGCAAAAGGACTAAGAAGTTAACCTAAAGAGTACTTACTATTGGTAGTTGTATCTGATTCACATAGAGAAAAGTTCATGTCGGTTCTTATTGTACTTTTTGTAGAATAAACTTCCTTTACTTTGTATAACAATCAGCTAAAAATGGTTAAAAATAGGAAATAACAGAACTGAATAGAGCTAACAGCCATAGTGTTTTTTTGTTTTTTACATCTTTATTGGAATATAATTGCTTTACAATGGTGTGTTAGTTTCTGCTTTATAACAAAGTGAATCAGTTATACATATACATATGTCCCCATATCTCCTCCCTCCTGCATCTCCCTCCCTCCCACCCTCCCTATCCCACCCCTCCATGTGGTCACAAAGCACCGAGCTGATCTCCCTGTGCTATGCGGCTGACTCCCACTAGCTATCTATCTTACGCTTGGTAGTGTATATATGTCCATGCCACTCTCTCGCCTCGTCACAGCTTACCCTTCCCCCTCCCCATATCCTCAAGTCCAGTCTCTAGTAGGTCTGTGTCTTTATTCCTGTCTTACCCCTAGGTTATTCATGACATTTTTTTTTCTTAAATTCTATATATATGTGTTAGCATACAGTACTTGTCTCTCTCTTTCTGACTTAGTTCACTCTGTATGACAGACTCCAGGTCCATCCACCTCATTACAAATAGCTCAATTTTGTTTCTTTTTATGGCTGAGTAATATTCCATTGTATATATGTGCCACATCTTCTTTATCCATTCATCTGATGATGGACACTTAGGTTGTTTCCATCTCCGGGCTATTGTAAATAGAGCTGCAATGAACATTTTGGTACATGACTCTTTTTGAATTACGGTTTTCTCAGGGTATGTGCCCAGTAGTGGGATTGCTGGGTCATATGGTAGTTCTATTTGTAGTTTTTTAAAGAACCTCCATACTGTTCTCCATAGTGGCTGTACCAATTCACATTCCCACCAGCAGTGCAAGAGTGTTCCCTTTTCTCCACAAACACATGAAAGAATGCTCAACATCATTAATCATCAGAGAAATGCAAATCAAAACTACAATGAGATATCATCTCACACCAGTCAGAATGGCCATCATGAAAAAATCTAGAAACAATAAATGCTGGAGAGGGTGTGGAGAATAGAGCTAACGGCCATAGTTTTTTTTAACTTCAAACTACACAACCACTTACCATGCTGTGTCTCCGCCTCCAAACCACTCTATCGCTGCCTGCAGAACTTTTGTTTGACATGCTGCGTTTGGGTAAAATAGTGACTTTCTTGTTTCTTGGTAAATGTTTTCATGTTTTAAAGTAAGTTAGGCTCACTGTTAAGTCAACAGACTGAGCTAAAGGCCTCAGAAAAATGCTTAAGATTTCATCATCAAAGGCCTTTTGATTAAACTATTATAAAGGACCCAATGCTTGACTGACCATCTTCAGGGCCATCTTACTTTTCCATTAGATTTATTTGAACTTCTAATTAATATCTCTTATTTCAATGAAGGGAGTAGAAATTAAAGATAAGAGACATTAAGAGACTCCAACTGTAAAACTATGGTCAAGCAGGTTTCAACCCATACTTATGCAATGCTGGAGCATGAATGCAAAAAGGTTAGGTACAAGAAGCTTAAAACTAACTAGAGCTGCTCAGCAGATGGTGCCTGTAGGATAAAAAGAAAAGACATGAAGGTAAGTGCTGTGCTATTTGGATGTCTTTACTTCTGATATACAGATGGAAGCTTAGTTCTATGAAATCTTTGGACATTTTACAGAATGTCATGTTTGATATTCGGCAGTCTTTAGCAAAGCTATATTTATGTAACTCTCAAATATGAGCGCTTCTTTAAATAATTGAAAATTATTAGAATCATAGCGGAAAAAGCTCATTTTTGGATCAAATCCTTCAAGCAGTTGTGTCAAGAACATGGAGAAATAGCCAATGCATCTCTGCTTATGGACTTTGGAAATTTGATTTGAGCAACTCATGAATCAAATAGCTCTCCCCAGTATCTACAATCGAAGTGCAGGGAAATTACTCAGAGCCCTACAATTGAAGTAATTACAATGATAGATGTACGGGAATTACAGGTAAGCATTTAAATGTCTCTCTAAAACATTTCACTACTGAAATATTTTACCTGTATTTTAGAACCTTTTTTTGAATGAATCCAAAGTTACTCTTAGCACCTCTCCTTGAAACCGCCTTGCTAGTATGACATTTTACTTTTTTGAAAAAGATGTACATTTCTAGTCTTGTAAAAAAAATTATGCCGGAAATGGCAGAACAGTCAAGCCAGATGGTCCATAATGAGCTGTATTAACCGAAAAGTAAAGATTGATGTTAAATGTTGCACTTCACCTGGTCTAAGGAGGTGAGCATTAAATCTCAGAGTCTAGCTTCAGGCCCTACTTTTTGCATCATAGTGAGTTGCTCTAAAGAGCAACACTGCTTGTTCTGTCGCAAAAGTCTTCCGTGTGCATAATTTAGCCTTTTCTACAAGGTGTGAATTGAAACTCAACTCACTGAGAAGTTTTTAATAACTTCAGCCAATTAGGTAATAAGAAAAGATATTCAGAGTGAGCATATTAAACTGTAATCCTTCTTGAAAATAGGATACTTAGAATGTTCCCTGAGAAATTGTTACCAACCTCTGAAAACTAGTTTTGATGACTTTCCCCAGGGGTGTCTGCCAGGTTGACTGAAGAGTCAAAGCAGGAAAAGAAAAGGGACATTCTGATACCCCATATGTTAATAACAGATTCTGTGTTTTACTTCACTTCTGATACCCCAACAGAGCAATCTGGGCTCGACCACTCCTAAAGAGCATGTTTTAGTTGAAAACTTTCAACTGATTTTGAGAGAATCAATCTTTAAATTGAAACTGATGAAAGAAATGTAAAACTCTATGTGATGAATGAATGTGAGATAATGTGAGTTTAAAATAAAACATAATCAAATAAGTGAGGGAAAATAATAGTTCAAGGGTGAACAAATTATCCACTTTGGAATTTTCTTGGGCATTAGTTCATAGAGATTATAGTTTCTGACCACTGTTTTTTGCCGAGATGTTTATTCTTCCTTTACCTTTGAATGACATCTCCTTATCTCACACTAGAACATGTTACTAGGAATTTGAAGCTGTCAACTGATAGGGTGAATAAATTGCTTCTGTGTGTCTGATGTTTGCATTTTTATTTTTTCCTTCAATTTACGGCTATAAATCAAAGCTCATGTCAAGTATAGTAGGTTTCCCTTGTTAACATGAAGTAGAATAACTGAATGAGCAATCATCTAAAAATAGTATGTCAAGTAAAAAAAAATGCCTTGCCAAATGAATAGAAAATAAACACTTATAGCACTTATTTTCCTATCTTTATTTCTCGATAATAGCATGCTGCCATATTTAATTTTTCTTCCTTATGTAATGAAATCATTTGCAGTTACTTCTCTGGTTTATCCTAAATAGTTTACTCTCTCTGGAAAGCTGTGTTTAATATTTTGGCAAAACAAGCTTAAATATAGTTAAACAGACTAGAGAATTCCTCACCAAAATACCTTATTTTTGAAAAGCCAACTGGACTTACAGCTGAGCGTCAGCCTTTTTTTCACAAAGTCATATTTCACTCCAGTCACATACTCCTATTTATTTGCTCAGACTGACCAAGTACTGGGAGGAGTTTCTATCACATCAGAAAAGTCTAAAAGAGGCTAAACAGTTGGAATCCATAGCTACTGGAAAATCTATCACTCGTCGTTGCTGTTGTCTGATCCTTCTTCTATCATGACTTTGTCTCTCACATAAAGATGAACTGGTTTCTGAGATTCAGTGCAGTCTTTTGAGCAGCTAGCTTGCCTTGTTCTTGGATAGTTATTTCCTCTGGGTTTCTTCTTCTGATCTGGTCCTTTGACAGACAATCTTATGTCTCTGGCTATGATTTATTCTAGACTTGCTGCTTCTCTTTGTTCTGAGTTTGCAGCACTCAGCTTTTGAGGTGGGTCTGAATCCTGAACAACTCTTTGAAACTACTAATATTGGCAGTTTCTGACTCTTTCCTTGTGACTACCCAAGCTATCTTTCTCTCAATAATTCTTAAATTTCAATATGCTCAAATAAAGTTTTTAAAACCATGAAGTTTAGAGCTACAACCCCAAAGATTCTGTGTTAGGTGGTCTGAGCTGGATCCCAGAAATCTGTGTTTTGACAAAACTGAATGGTTCTGTCATCCAACAACCACCCTTTGAGAAGGATCTTGTTTCTTTTTGTTGGCACTCTATTCCCTTAAGTAAGGAAAATGGAAGAAGGGTTTTAGTTATTCAGTCCATCATGGTGACTAATGATATCCTATTTGGCAATGCCGGGAGGTCTTTTGAATTTGATGGCAAGTGTTTTGCTTAGTGTGGAAGCCCTGTACTTAGAATTAGCTTCTGTTAGAGCATCATGCAATGTCAAGGTCTTACCTTCTTTCTTGGCTGTTTGAGAGAGGGACATGGGTTCACAACTTGCTTTCGGATACACCAGGCACCTGTCCATCTGCTTCTTTGCATTTTTTGAGAAGTCAAATTCAACCCCTCTCCATATGTGTACAGGTATATATCTCCCTGTCTGCCTATTATATCCTCTGTTGCTCCCCTAATCCTCTCTCTTTCAAAATCCCTTCCCTCTTTATACAGAACCTTCAAGACTGTGGAAAACAATAGCCAGAAATGTATGTTATCCACTAATAACTTCTGCTTTATGCCTCACAATAAAAATCTCCCCCAGTACTAGAGACACATATCCTGGATGTGTGTTTTGAAGAAATATGGGAGGAAAAATAATAAAGTAGATAAAATGCACACTCATGGATATATATTTCAGGTAAAACTCTAAGTATTTTCCTAAATAAAAATCTTCAGGTAGGTAACGTCTACCTGCTTATTAAAGTCTCTATTTAGACATAACTAAGTGCTTTTACTTTTTATTTAGGTAGTTGAATATTTCAATTATTCTCATTCAATACCTACTGTGAGCCAAGTACAGGGAGAAGATAAGCAAAAGAACTCCCAATTCATGTCTTTGTGGAGGCTAGATTATAATGGTGGTATGGATGGTAACCAAATTATCATACAAACAAATGTAAAATTGAAAGTACGATATATCTTATATTAAAGAGTGACATATAACACCCTAACCTACTCACCTCCCAAAGCTCCCATTTCCAAGTATCATCACATGGGCTTCAAGATACGAAGGGACACAAACATTCAATGTCTAGTGTGTCTTTACTCCTATTGTTGTGCTTGTGTGTGTTCAACTCACAAAATTGATAGTATGCTGTAAATCTCATTGTTTTCTCCTATGATTTTCACTCTGTGTTGTTTTCAGTTATATGCAGGCTATTATATGTATATCTAGACCATTGCTTCATTCTGATGCATGGTGTTGCATAGTAACCATCACCATATTTTCATTATTCAGTCCCCTAGACATGAACATATAGATTGTCCCAACTTTCCACTAAACACAGTTGCAATGAATTCTGTTCTCTTACAAATTGACGTAAGAACTTTTCTGTGGTAAAATAGCTGGATTTAAAGCAAGTACGTAATTAATTTCACTTAATGTATCCAGAAAACTTTTTATAATAGCTTTACCAGTTTACACTCCTACCAGCTGTGCATATCTACCTATATCTCACCTACATATGGTGAGGCTTCCCTCTTTGCAAGCTGATGGGTATTATGTAGTACCTCTTGTTTAAATCAACATTTCCCTGATTATTAGAGACCTTGAGCATCTCTTCGTATAGTTATTATTCATTTGAGCTTCATCTCCCTAAGTAAGGTTATTTATTTATGGTGTTTCCACATTTTATATAAAGTTTCCAATATATTCTTCAGTGAAAATGAAACTTCTGTATTGATTTTAGATATTGTAAACATCTTCTAATTTTCAGGAATCTGTTTTTTTTTTAAGGGATATTTAACAATAAGTGTCACATAAATTATAATATGCCTATAAAACCAGGGACTGAAAAATTGAAAAAGAGAGAAGAAAAACCTGGAATACATAACTTTCATATTGTTGGAAGAAAATTCAATATATCCAGTTGAAAGGAGGATATTTTAAAAAATTAATAGGAAATGCAAGTTAATTTATACAAAGAACCTAGAATAATGTCTGGCACAGAATCAGGGTGGAATAATTGCTAATTTTGCCCTCTTTCTTCGGTGTGAAAAAGTACTTTCTGATAATCAGTGGACATATTTTGATCTTCTAGTTTTTTTTATAAAAGGAAATTCAGAATGTTAGAGAATGTTAGAACATGAAAGGTTGTTCAAATTTGTGGTTTTCAAACATGTTAGTGACTGTTCACATTTCTTATATAAACTATTTTTTAAATTCTTATTGGAGTATAGTTGATTTACAATGTTGTGTTAGTTTCAGGTGTACAGCAAAGTTATACATCTACATATATCCACTCTTTTTTTTTTTTTAGTTTCTTTTCCCATATAGGTGATTACAGAGTATTGAGTAAAGTTCCCTGTGTTATACAGCAGGTTCTTATTAGTTATTTTATACATAGTTAAACTATTTTATAAAACCTTAATGTTTAAAAGAGAACAAGAGTAGTATTTTCTTAATACAAAGAATCAAGATGAGAATTTCAGCATTATATTTGCTATCAGGTGCTTTATTTAATTTTGTGTCCCAAACAAATTAAGTACCCAATATGCTTGTGTTTGTATGAAACAGAAATCCAACTCAATTGGCCTAATAAAAATAAATAATTCATATATCTTAAAGGTCTTGGGGCTTTTATTTGTTCAGATTCAATATATTCAAGAAACTTGTCTTTATCTCTCCATGCCTTTATTTTCCTTCTTTTCCCTTTCCTTTCTTCTTTCCCTCTTTTTCCTCCCCCACTCTTTCTTTCTTCCTCCTTCCCTTACCCCCCCCACCGCCTTTTCTTCCTTCCTTCCTTCCTTCCTGTCTCTGCTTGTTCTGTTCTCAGTGAGAGTCTTTCCTGACTTACAATCATTTCTCTTTGAAGACCCAGTAAAAGCAGTTTGACGTTCTCTCTCAACACTCTAAAAGTCTGCAAAATGATATTTATTACCTCTAGTTGGTTTGGCTTGAATCGTATGCCCATTTCTAAACCAGCCATTTTTTTTCAATAACTCTACTGGCAAATTCATTAGGAAGATTCAAGTCATAAACTGGCAAATTCATTAGGAAGATTCAAGTCATAAACTGACTCCATAAAAATGGAGAGTGTTTGCTTCTCTGTAAGGAAGTTTAAAAGAGAAACTATGAAATCATCTACTTCAGGTATTTATACACAGTCCAGACTTTGAAATCAATTTTGGGTAAGTTTCTTAACCACTCTCTGCCCCAGTTTCCTCATCTGTAAAATGAGGATGATAATAGTCCCTCATGCATTACGTGATACACCATAAACATCATATATGTGTACTACTAATGAGGGACTTAAATTCAGTAGCAGCATGAACTTCTGTTTAAAAAACATTTCCTTTTTTTTAATAGGTTTTAGGCTAAATGTATTAACTGTTTATGTATTTATCTTCAGATTATTGCATGATTTTCCTTTTCTTGACTCCTTCTAGAAAGAACTAAATAATACACTTTATACCTATTTTTTGAATACTAATTAAGATACTCAAACATACCTTGATTGAAGAGACTAATATGGTCATTTGAATATTTCTATTGTATCATCAATGTATACATTTGGTTTTTGCTTTTTTTTTTTTTACCAAGTATATCCTGTATGTAGGCAAAGGAATTTTCCCCTCATGTTCTAATTAGAGTACACCTATTAGTAGATTCTTTGTAATAAATTCTTGTTCTTGAATTAATATTTAGTCAATGTTATTTTCTGTTCCTGTAGTGAAATGAATGTTCTACCAATTTCCAATAAATCAAATAACTTATTTTTGTGATTTTTCCCAGTTTGCTAAAATGTTTGAAGAAATACAAGATTTTCCCTACTTTATTTGTGACTGGGGATCTCCCTACATATATATATATATAGTGCTAAAGCTTGTAGGTAGAAATTGCCATACCCTCCAAAAGCTTAGGTACAAATGAGGGAAAAGAATCAAGAGGGGAGTTATCACTGAACGAGGTATCTGATGGCTAATTCACTCAATCACAGCTTCTTTCAAAAGTGCGTAACTTCTCAGGTGGTAACATGTTGATACCCATGGAAGTCACTAAATTTCTCTCTACTTAATTATATGACAACAATGACTGATTTTTAAAATCATTAATTTTTATGCTTGATATTAATCAAAGAAAAAAGTCCCTATCAACTTTGGTATTTAAATGACATCAAGCTCATATTATGGTAGAGAGAGCTACTCTCTGCAAAACATAAACTTGGGTTCTATGGTGGGAGGCTTGGGTACCCTATCATAGGCAAGGAATACTGAAATGTAGTAGAGGACAAATACCAAGCATGAACAACCAATTAACTGGTACTTAGTTGTAACTGCTATGCTATGAAATATTAGATTATATAAAAGACACTTACAAAGCACGAGGAAAGTAAATGAACAGAACTACCAAAGAGGTTGAATTTACAGGTGCTAAGAACAGTGTGAAGACGTGATTAGAATAATGTGCTATATTTGGAGAAAACTTCCTCTATAGATGCATATTACTTTTATGTCAAAAATCATACTCATATTACAGTTCATATGAATTTTTGACCAGAATATAGATTAATAAGAGCATAACGTCTAAAATCATTGCCTTATTTCAAATGATGGTCATCCCACTTTTAACCTGTAAGATCTTGGAAAAGTTGCTTACCTTAAATTTATCTTTAAAATAGAGCTAGTAATAGTTCCTACTTCATAGGGCTGTTTACACTTGGTTTATCTAACATTCTGATAAGAGTACATAGCATATTATAACAACTCAATAAATGTAACTTCTTTTAGTAGTAGTAGTACTAATAGTACTAGTAGAAGCTATTCTCATAGTAGTGGTAGCAGTAGCAATAGTAGAAATGGTTTTAGTTAGTAATAGTCTTAGTAGTAATAGTAGTAGTGGTGGCAGAAGCTGCAACACTGGTAGTACAGTGGCATAGATTATCCAGACAACACAAGCCCATCATTTTGTCATTGACAGAAGTCGAAAAACTCACCAAACTGTATCTTTTATATTGCATGCAGTACAATTAATACCTAGTGTTAAAGAATAAAATAATAAGCAACTTGACCCAATATATGTGTGTATAATATTAGCATACTTCACAACTGGTTTTTGTTTGTTTTTTTAAAAGACTAGTTTTTATAGCTTTATATTTACATTTCTCAAGTATAATCATTTGTTTCAAATTCACTCACATTGTAGTCTAATGAATTTAATCCTTCCACACTTTAGTTGTCTAGATTCCAGAAGCTTATTGCTTTTGGTTAAGCCTTAAGCAAATAAATTTTAAAACAATCTATTGTATAAAGCACTGCATCTAAAATCTGAAGAGAAGCTAAGAGTTTATTTTGTTGAATCCCTAGCCAATACTTGAACCCTTTTTTCAGTGCCACTAATTTTGTTCAGGTAAAGCTGAACATCTATGGATGATATCATTATACATTCCATTTTTACCAGTTTCTTTTGTTAGAAAATACTTCTGTCAAACTTTTCCTCTAAAGCCACTGAAAACAAGTGTAGCACTCGGCTATGGGAATGGCCTTACAATATTGGAAATCATCTCTCATGTCCCCCACGTCTCTCTGTAGTCTAGACCATACAGTCTCATTTCTTTGATGAGGCTCATAATGGTCATATGATACCATTTTGTCTTATCACTGGTCTCTTTTTGGAAGCCATCCAGTTTGTGAGCATTCATACTAAATTGTAAACTAACAACTCTTTGTTCTAGATAGTTTTTCTTTCTGTTAATGAAACCCAAGATCATATTTGTTTCACTTTCTTTTGTTTGTTTAACTTTATGTTTGCATTTATGTTACACTGTTGACTAAAATTAAATTTATAGTCAGCAATAACTTTTAAGTCTTTTTCCCTTGTGCTCATTTAACATGCATTTTTATCCTCTTTTATGCTTGGACAGTTCATATTTCAGGTTCATTTTCAAGATTTCACATTACAAGTTGCCACTGGACTTTTTCTCTCACATACTTCCACGTTGACCTGCTGAATAGGTCAGGGTACCTAACAGTTGATACCTCCCTCTAATCAGTTTGTCACTATGAAATCATATTAGCATTATAGTAACAAGATTTGAAATTATAAATATATATTATTAAGGTAAACATATTTTCCTGTTGATTTAAAGTTTACATATTTGCTTTATTTAAAAAAAATATAGAACAAGTAAAAAAGTGTTAGGTATTCACTTTTAAGCCAAGAAGACTAGATTAAGAAAATAAAATGTGAACTTAAACATACTGATATGGTCCAAAATGTATAGTTACATAGCTATAATTGATCTTGTACAAGTTCACTGGGGCATATTTTTATATCATTAGCATATGCACATCAAGAACAAGGTATAAACCATGGTTTATAAATAAACAGATGTTCTCCAAAAATTATGTGACAGCTTGGTGGGGGAAAATCTTCCTTTCATATTTTAATTAAGTTTTGTACTTATCTATTACAAGCAACACTAATTACATCATGATCTTATTTATTTCAAAGCACTAAAAACTGTCTATAATGTGTATGGTGCCAAATTCAAGTGACTATTCAAATAATGTATTGAAATATTATTATAGAGGACATGTTGCATAGTAAAATTTTAGACATTTATTTTAGGAAAGATGATCTGCAATTATGGACTCATGTTTGATTTATGAGAAATGGAATTTTAGAGGATGGTAAGGATTTGGAAAATTTGCTTTTGATGTTACCCAACAGAAGTAAAATTTTGAATTGAGCAATTACATTAACTCAAGATTTGTTTAGAATAAAGAGACTCAAATGGTAAAATAAAAAGGCAAGATGAGATGCTTGTGTCCTTATAAGTACCAGAGAAAAGGAAAAAATAATGAGAGAAAACGATTTCTATATTGTTTAGGGAAAACAACCAAATCAAAAATGGAATATGATCTATGAAAGTTACTATGAACATAATTCTACTTTTGAGTTTCTAAGGATGAACAAGATCATTGATGTGAGTTTTTTGGTGTCACCAATGTAGCTTTTTGAAATAAAAACTTCAGAAGTTCATATTGGGGTTAAATAAAGAGGTTCAATATATTTATGCATTATATACAATTTATGAATATATCTTTTATAAATATTTTATACACATTAATTTGGATCTGACGTAAACAAATATGGTGTTTTGTGTTGAGGAGAGAGTGGTGCACCAGTTATCAGTCTGAAGGAAGTAGGGTACTTGTACCAGTTACCAATCCTGGAGGAGGGCTCTAAACACTTGTGCACATTGCACCTTGGTATTGGAGTCACCAAGGAAAACAACATAGTCAAAAACTAGATGGAGCAATGCTTTGCTTACATAGAGAAGAGCCAGGGCAAGATTAGTTTCAGTAGCTTGAGTCAGTCCACCATGGCCAGCGGGTCACTCAGCATTTGCCTGCACACAGCAATTTGTGTTGTGCTGCAGTGGAAGAACGCAGCCCATACCCCTTGGAGGACGGATATAACAGTGGTGTTGCCCAGGTGCCATATGACACATGCTTTTCGAGCAGAGACAAAAGAGCATTCATTGAGCCTGAAACAGAGAAGATAATCCCATGCAAGGTGATAAGCATGGCACAGGTTGTGTGAGCTCTTTATCTGTTAGTAAGGAAGTGTTGCAAACCCACCTAATTAATACTCAGTCTTACATGGCCAGGTGGGAGCCAAGAGACTGCATGCACAAGACTGCCTTTCCCAACATTTTGTATGTAAATAAAAAATAATGAATGGGACTCCAAGGTTGAAATAGCTAGGTAATAGATGGGCATTTATATGTGTGTAAGCAACTTGGATAAGGCAAAGGGGATACAATAGGGCCGACAATAATAAAATAGACATTACTGAGGTTATCAACTAATGAGGTTAAAAAAAACAATCATCATCTGTAACGTAGGATCCTCCCAGCTCCACTGTTTTTGGATAACATCTTCCTCACTAACTCCCTGCCATCACAATCATCATTTTTCTGTGTGTGTTAATCTTTCTCCTGCCTTTCCTTATAACTTTAACTTTAAGGTAGTTTATTTTGCCAGTTGTTAAAAGCAACATGGATAGAATATATTTTATGTATTCTTCCATGATTCCTTTCTCTCAACATTATCACTGATATTTATTTATGTTGATGCATACAGCATAATTTAATTTCTGTCATTGCTGTACAGTAGTTAACTGAAAATACTACATTTTATGTATCCATCTTATCATTCATGGGCCGTTATTTGCCATTATTTTTAAATAATAAAGTTTAGACAAAGCTTTTTGATTTTTTAATATTTATCTCCTAGGGCTCATGTTCAACAGTTTCTTTGAAATATAAGTCTAGGAATGGAGTTGCTTTGTTGTAGGACATGTGAATGTTCACATTTTGTAGGTAATGAAAACATTTCTAAATCTTTTGTTTAAATTTACACTTTTGCCAGCAGTAGATGAGAATGTCAGCTTCTCAGTGTCTTGGCAAACAATACTGATTGGCTTTTGCATTTTTGCCAATCTGGTAATTGCCCATTATAGTTTTAATGTGCATTTGCTTAATTGCTCTTCATAGGTTTATAGGCCACTTGGATGTTTTTTTAAATTAAATATCCAAAAATTTTTAAAATTCTTTTGCCATTTTATTTTAGATTTTTAGCAGTTCTTTATATAATCTTTGCATTCATCTTATTTCTATAAAATCTTCTCTAGATTTGAGATTTCTTTTTGTTCTTTTTATGTCTTTTCATGAAAATAAGTTATTAATATAGTTGAAATTAACAATCTGTTTTACATAATTTGTAATTGTGTGATCCTTTTTAAAAGCCTTTCATTTTATAGTGGTAAAGATATTCTGTATGGTCTCCTCAAGTTTTGTCATTTAGATTTATAGTCAAATGCTTAATCCACCACAATAGATTTTTTATGATTGGTGTGAATTTGGGATTCAATTTAATTTTTTTCATGTGGACAGTCAATTATGCTGCCTTTATTTCCTGGAAAGTCCATCTTTTTCTTCACTGACTATCATATATCAAGATCCCATATGAGCCTAATTTTTTTTCCTATGTTCTCTATCCCATTCCATATGTACATTTTTCTACTTCAGTAACAAAACCATTGTCTAAGATGGAATAAGTTTTTATTATTCAGTAGGATAAAGTCCCCACCTTGTTATATTCTTGGCCCATGTAGATTTTAGAATAAGTTTGTCAAGTTCAATGGAAAATGCTAAAAGGATTTTCATTGATATTGTATTGAATCTTAGACCAATTTGAAGTGTACTGTATATTTTTCCATTTATTTAGGTATACTTTAATATCTTTCTATAAAACATTTTCATTTTTTCCTTAAAGGTCATGTATATCATTTTAAAAATTATATCTAGATCCTTATTGATTTTCCTTATTGTTTTAACTGGTGCTGCTAACATTTTTTAAATCATGACTTTTTAATAATTCAGCAACATTGTTAAACTATTATTATTCTATCCAAATATTCATTTATTATATTATTATCCATAGAATCTTTTGCCTTTCAGACTTTTCTAAAATGTTACCAGTACATTAAATGTTTTAAGTGCACATATTTTTGCTTCACAAAAGTATTAATGTATGATTTTGATTTCCTTAAACCAGTGTTCCTTACATGTGTCTAATCCAGTCTCCTTATCATATGAAGAAAAATATCCCTTTCGTTACACTTAAAGGAAATTCATAATTCATACAACTGAAATGCATTACAGTATTAAAATATCTAACTCAGTGCCAAAATTGTAATATGAAAAAGAAATAAAAGAATGGAAAATTATATACAATAATAAATGCACTTACTTTAATATATAAATTCTCAAGCACAATATATTAGAAAACTTAATTAAGTAATAAGATGCTTACCCTTAGGCTTGTGAATCCAGTGCCATATATGTGACAGCTTAAAACACTGACAGTTAATGCTGTTTTGTGTTGATGATTTAAATGCAAAAAACTTTGTGGTTCTTGGCAATCTGATTGTCTAAAATGGTTAATAGCTCAGGATAAATTTCAGACGTGGGAAATTATAAACTCCTCCCCATTTACATAGTACTGCAATTTAGTTATGTTTAAGCAAATACAAATGTTTTGTATTGGTAAGTGAAATGAAGTTATGTTGTAAGTAATACTATTTAAAGACTGTCTATTTTCCTATGTTAGTGGCTGGTGGGACATTCTCAAGCCTTTCTTGATACACATTGTAGGACATCTCTCTTCCTTGATTTCCTTCCACTAAATTTTAATAATGTCTCCCTATTATTTAATAACCAAAAAGTGCTCCCCAAAATGTTCGAGGAGCACCTCTCTCTAGAAGGTACTATTGCCCTTGTTAGGAGCAGCCACAACTCTCTGCTACTGGAATATGAATGCACTTTGGGGAAAAGGGATTTGGGTGCAGAAAAAACATTACCCACCACCAAACTATATTCCCTAAGTCCAACAATAGGTAGATCACATTGACCTCTTAGCAATCTTATATTAAAATGTAAAGGAAACCATGATTAGTCACATGATTCTTTAAGTCTATGAGGTAAATAGAAACCAGATATGCAGGAAAAGCCTGAGAAATTTCCTCCAGAAATCCTCATAAAAGGATACCCTGAAAAATATGGGACTGTGTTTTCTATTATCATCTCTACAATAAGTACAGTGATACATTACATGAATTTTCTTATAACTATACTCGACAGGTTGATAGTATTCCACCAAAATGCAACCTAGGGAAAGAAAATCTATGAGAAGACTAAAGAATCATACATGAATAACTCTTAACAGTTTGAGGTGATCCATGGATATCATCTAGAATATAAAGATAAGGATGGACTGCATATATGCAGGCAATTCTCTATTCATGTTAATTATTTATTTATATTTTTGCATCTGGGCAAAATCAAAAATAAGATTCAGGCAGCTGAAGAATTATATTCTCTTATAAGGACCAGGATTGCCATCATTCTATGTTGTTGTTGATTAAAAGTGTAATAATGAATGATTGAAAACTAGTTCAATTACATTTTTTTTCCCTCTTGGAAAAATTGATCTTTTCATTTTCCTAGAAGTCAACCTCTGAAGCCACTGTGATCAGCATAGCTTACTTGGTGAAATCAAATTCTGCTATGTCTACAGCAGATAAATTTATAGAACTATTACTATGTTAAATACAAAATCATTTTATGTTGTAGTTATAAGTTCAATCAATTTTGAAGTAATCTCTGGAGCACAGATTCAGTCCTTTAGAGTGTCTTACCTATTACTGCTTCTAAATCATTTTAGTTTTCTTTTAACCTTCCTTTACACTAGCAATCTGCAGACTCTAGGAAATGAGATCCATTTTTTTTCTTTTTGACATACTATACTTGTAGGTGTACCAGAGTGATATCATTGTTTCTAGGATGACCAATTGCTTTTTTCTGAGAATAGTAATTCAAGATGTGGCTATTTGAGGGACTAAGGAAAGTAATAATGAGTTTTGCACATGCTCATATTCTGTCTTCTTGCTGTGAAAATGTCTAAAACAGATCTATTCCAGCTCCATAGTTTAGCCCATAGAAGAGAACTACCAAAGATGCTGCAAAAGTAATATTAAGTTAGTTACTTTAAAACTGATTGGGCATGATTGTAAGAAATGTTAATAGGGCAAACGTAGAGGAACACATAGATAGTTGAAATCATGTAGATATAAATAAACATACACAAAATATCAGAAGAGCAAAATTGACCTAGAGTTCAGTACCAAGGAACTACAACTCACTGATTCATTATTTAGAGTTCTGTTTGTAGTTAAAATTGTCAAGGCTCATTGAATGCCATTTTGTGTTAAGTATTTTAACCATTGCCTTTTTAAAGAATGGTTGAGGTTGTCTGTTACTAATAAGTGTAATGTGCTATAACAGGTTCTACACTCTTGCGAATTTCAATCTCAGTATCTCTTATTGAGAGACTCTAACAACCACAGTTAAAGAGACTTCCCTGTAGCATATATGTTTTATGGTTGACAACAAAAATATAAGCATGACTTTAGTTAATAAATGCAATATGAATCATTCTCTGCATAAAACTCTAATTTGATAGGAATGTTCTCTATTTAAGATTTTAAAGTATAAATTGGATCATTCGACTGTTGAAAACATTTGCCAGAAAGCCTACGACAATAGAATTGATGCCTATGATGGCATGCCTATGCCATTATTTCCACAAACTATTTTCTTCAGCTTTCTAAAGGCTCTTTGTTTCTCTTTTGCACCCCAACCACAGAGGATCAATTCTTGATCCCCAAAGAGTGTCTGCATTCTCTCATTTCCATGCCTTTGCTCAATTCAGTCTAATTTAATGACAGTCAAAACAATTGAAATCCTATTTTGTATTAGGTTATAAAGGAAAAAACTCCAGGCCACCCAGTAGCTACGGTCCAGAGGAGAAACAAACAAGCAGTCAAGTGCAATTTTCAATAGAGCTAAGAAGTGCGCTTAGGGTAACATATAAACAAGGAGGATTTATCTGAGTGCAAGGACTCTCCTAGTCCTCACAGGTGACAGCTACATAATCAGCAATTTTAATCATACTTTAGTAACAGCTTCCTAGTATTTGCAGTTTTATTCAAGCTGGTTTTGAAAAATGTGTTAAAATCAGGGAATAAAGACACAGACCTACTAGAGAATGGACTTGAGGATATGGGGAGGGGGAAGGGTAAGCTGTGACAAAGCGAGAGAGTGGCATGGACATATATACACTACCAAACGTAAGATAGATAGCTAGTGGGAAGCAGCCGCATAGCACAGGGAGATCAGCTCGGTGCTTTGTGACCACCTAGGGGGTGGGATAGGGAGGGTGGGAGGGAGACACAAGAGGGAGGGGATACGGGGATATATGTATATGTATAGCCGATTCACTTTGTTATAAAGCAGAAACTAACACACCATTGTAAAGCAATTATACTCCAATAAAGATGTAAAAAAAAAAGAAAGTAAAGGCAATAAATTTGCTATGTATAAGGTTAAAAAAAAAAATCAGGGACATAAATAATGAGCAGAAGTTCCTTCCAAACAGAAGATGAAGCCTATGGCAGATCATGGTGTCTCTGGGAAACTACAATAGTTTGGTATGTCTGAGGTAAGTGGGGCAGGGAGAAGAGCAAATAGCAAGAGACGGGGCTAGAGAGATATACTGTCCAGTTGATGATAAAACCTTTCCATGCCATAGTAAAGGGTTTTTATCATACTTTGAACCATTGGGGAGTGTGACTTGATGTTATTTGCCTCCTTGAAAGATCACTTTCACAACAGTGTGAAGGATAGCTTGGATGGAGTTCAGAATTAAGACCCTGGTGTTACAGAGTATTAGACAGATTTTTTCCATTCACTCCTCCATGCCTGGAATACCTTCTGTCTTTCAGTTCAAGATGTTGGAGTCCTAGGTACCTTTCAAGGTCTGGGTCCGATGTTACCTCTCAATGAAGTCTTCCTAGATCTTTTGCCCGTCAAAATATTGTCTCTCTCTCTCTCTCTACCTCTCTCCTTCTCTCACTTTCTCTCTAATCTTCATTTTAGCTCTTGCATTAGAATTGACATATGTTGGCTGTCTCTCCAAATAAAAATGAACATAAAAAGGGAATAGCCACTCAAATATTTGCAGAACTGCAATTAAGTTTTTAAAAGATTCACAGTAAAATCTGAAAATGATGTATTGATATAAAAGAGAGGAGAGGTTTTGGAAACTGTGCATGTAAAATTAATTCTAAATCTTGCTTATATTGTAACTATTAATTTTGTTTCTGTTGTTACTTCATCAGCGCTCTGATGTCCACCAGTTGGGGAAAGAATTTCCTTTTATGTCAGATAATTGTTGATTTTAGAAAACAAAGACAAAAAACAAGTGTCTTTTCAATTTACTTAGTTTTCACTTTAATTTAGAACATAAGCATGTATAAAAATAGATTTAGATAATCATGCTTTCTTGTAAATTAATTTCTGTCAATTATTTAAATACTTTTTCTTGAGATTAGGGGGACATGTGAATTTTATACCAAAAATAGATTCTCCCCAAAAGGCTGGCTTACTCTGAAGCATTTTTCTTTAAAACTGAAGGGAGAAAAAGAGTATCTAGGGCTTTATTGACTTAAGCTAACTATCATTTGTAATATTTTACAGCACTAAATTTTCCTGCCTTCACTTTATAAAACAGAATCATGACTTTATATAAGTATTTTAGACATATTTTTCTAAGTTGTATTTGTTCCATACTTAGAAGTGATTAATATTTATGAATTATTACAGATGACTATTTTTTATTGAAGTAGAGTTGATTTACAATGTTGGTTAATTTCTGCTATGCAGCAAAGTGATTCAGTTATACATATATATATATATACATTCTTTTTTATATTCTTTTCCATTATGGTTATCTCAGGATATTGAATACAGTTCACTGCATGTTGTAGGGCCTTGTTCTTTGTCCGTTCTATATGTAATAGTTTGCATCTGCTAACCCCAAACTCCCATTTCATCCCTCTCTTAACCCTCTCCCCCTTGGCAACCACAAGTCTGTTTTCTATGTCTGTGAGCCTGTTTCTCTTTCACAGTTAGAATTTTGTAGATAGGTTCATTTGTGTCATATTTTAGATTCCACATATAAGTGATCTCATATTTTTCAGTCTTTTTCTTTCTTTGTTTTTTAATTGGGGTATAGTTGCTTTACAATGTTGTGTTAGTTTCTGTTGTTCAATGAAGTGAATCAGCTATATGTATACATATATCCCCTCCATCTTCGACCTCCCTCCCACCGCCCCCCATCCCGCTCATCTAGGTCTTAACAGAGCACCAAGCTGAGCTTCCTGTGCTTTATAGCGTGTTCCCACTAGCTGTCTGTTTTACACATTGCAGTCAATCCCAATCAATCTCCCAATTCATCGTACCCCACCCCCATGTCCACAAGTCCATTCCCTACATCTGCATCTCTATTCCTGCCCTGCAAATAGGTTCACCTGTACTATTTGTCTAGATTCCACATACCTGCATTAATATACGATATTTGTTTTTCTCTTTCTAACTTCACTCTGTATGACAGACTCAAGTCCATCCACGTCTCTGCATTCTCTTTTACTGACTTCACTTAGTGTGATAATGTCTAGTTCCATCCATGTTGCTGCAAATGGCATTATTTCGTTCTTTTTTTTTTTTCTTTTTTGGCTGAGTAATAGTCCATTGTACATATGTACCGCATCTTCTTTAGGGTTGCATTAATCTTTTTATAGTTTTGTCCGGATATATGCCCAGGAGTGGGATTGTTGGATCCTATGGTAATTCATATGGTAATTCTATTTTTAGTTTTTTTAATATTTATGAATTATTATTTCACAAGCATGTCTAACCCAAACAACATTATTAATTTATTTTTAGAAAAATATTTCAAAAGCACAAATATATTTTTTCCTTTACCCATCTAAACATTAAGACCCTGATGGTATAGATGTAGAATATTGGACAGATGTTTCCATTTACCCTTCCATCTTTTTGGTTCAATCTGTTGGTAGCCTCACTATCCTAGTGACCCTCTTGGGTTCTAAGCTCCCTGCATCTGCAGCGACTTAATGAGGCAAATGAATCGATGCTTAAAGTTAATGATTTCATAGCCATTTCGAATATTAAAAAAGAGCTGGCAGGCATCATTGGAATTTGCCTAATAAATGCATTACTTTCAGCTACTGATTATTTACTCAAGTAGAACCACAGGAGCCAAGACCCTTATGGAAGGAAAGAAAAAACAAAAATGATCTAATTGGTTGAAAATGTTTTGACATAGCTAAATATTTTGTTTCAATTTAAATGAAAATGAAGGATTCTGATCAACATAATGTAAGTGATGAATGTATGGTTATAATTTGGACAGGGGGCGGGGAACCAACTTACTGTCACTCCTTTCTACAAAAATGGGAAATTAATTATTGAGTTTCCTTCACTGGTTTCTATGTGGATAGTTAAGAATTCACATCAGGGGCTTCCCTGGTGGCGCAGTGGTTGAGAGTCCGCCTGCCGATGCAGGGGACACGGATTCGTGCCCTGGTCCGGGAAGATCCCACATGCCGCGGAGCAGCTGGGCCCGTGAGCCATGGCCGCTGAGCCTGCGCGTCCGTAGCCTGTGCTCCGCAACGGGAGAGGCCACGACAGTGAGAGGCCCGCGTACCGCAAAAAAAAAAAAAGAATTCACATCAAGCAATTTGACATCTATACTTTAAGTACCAATGGCCATAGGTCAGAATATTTTATTCTATATAGATAAGAATATTTTAAAATATAAGTATCTCAATTTTTGTTTTATCATCCATATTTGATTTAAAGGACATCATTTTTTTTTCTTTGGCCGCGCCGCACAGCATGTAGGATCTTAGTTCCCTGACCAGGGATTGAACCTGCACCCCCTGCATTGGAAGCGTGGAGTCTTAACCACTGGACCACCAGGGAAGTCCTGGGAACATCATATTTTAATATTACACCTTTAAATTTTAAAATATCACACATTTAAATTTTAAAAATTGCATTGGGGATAAAACATTATTTTGTAATGATTTTTAAAAAAATAATATAATGTGATGTTAGTGTTAATACAAATTGGAGTAGATAATTTGGTTGGCAATATCAAGAGCCTTGAAAGATCAGACTCTTAAAACTGGATAAGTCTTTGACTCATAATTATCCTTTGAAGAATAAAAAGGAAAGAATAGAAAGGCAGATATTTAAATTATGATACACTGATATAATGGAATATCAAGAATTATACTTAAAAGACATGTATAAATAGTTTATACAACATTAAGGGAAATAAACAGTGAGCAATAGTTAGATAGTTAGATCGATAGATAGATAGATCGATAGATAGATAATTAGGAAATAGATATTCTAATTTATGTCCCTGCGTTATATTAGAATTTATTTTATTCCAAAACTGGAAGAAGAAACACCAGAAGGTTCATAGTAATTATGTTTATGAGGCTTTGGGTTTTTTTGGGTTTCTGTTTTGTTTTTTACATTTAATATGATCCAAATTTGCTGTAAGGGCATGTGTTTTTTACTGAAATATAATATATATATAGATAGATAGATAGATTGATTGATGTACAACATATATATATGAAAGTATACAAATCCCAAGTGTACAGCTCACTGAATTTCTGCACAGTAAGCATACTTTTTTGTGTTCAATAAATAGAACATTAACAGCTCCCCAGAAGCGCCTCTCATGCCCCACCCTAGTCACTCCCCTAAACATAACCACTATCCGAATATCTAACACCATAGATGAGTTTTGCTGTGTTTTCACTCCACAGAAATGGAATCATACAGTATATATTCTTTTGTTTCTGGCTTATTTCACTTAACATTGTGTGCGTGAGATTTGTCCATGTTGTTGTATATAGTATCTCATTGTGTAAACGTACCCCAACTTATACAGTTTACTGTTGATAATCATTTGTGTACTCTTTAGTTTGGGCCTATTACCAACATAGCTTCTATGAACATTCTTGCAAATATATTTTGGTTAACATACGTATAAATTCCTGCAGGGAATATACTTGTTAGGTCATAGGATGTGGCTATGCCCAGCTTTGATAATGTTTGTGCTACATTTTGTCAGCAAAAGGGAACAGAAAGGAGGGAAGGGAAGGGAAGAAAAGGGAAGGGAAGGAGGGAGGGAAGGAGGAAGGACCAGAATCTGCTACCTTTGCAGACAAGCTTGATATTCATATTAACTTGGGCAGTATTAACTGTTCATTGGCCCCTGGCTTGTCACTTACCTCAGTCTCTTTCATTTGGTCTTGTTCTCCTGGTAAAATTGAATAAAGCTGATAGGCTTTTATTCGTATAATTTATAAGGTAGATCTGCTTTCCTTTGATTCTCAATCTGATCAATCTGATCTCACTTTGACTTTTATTAGCAGTGACTAACATGAGAGGGGAAGTCTGTGCACCAATATTACGATTTAGAGATTAATGATGACATGTAGATTAATCATTATAATGCATGCTTTAAATGCATAAAATTAAAATCTTTAAACTAAGATACATCAGGATCCAGAATAAGAGAACTCAGAGATTTACCTGATCAGGAAATCAGGGTACAAGACCAAAGAGGTGAAACCAATATGCATAATTTGAGAGAAAAACTAAACACTCTAAAAATCATGTTAAAGGCAAGGGATAAAGTTTTAATTTTGAAAGCTAATTTTTATAACCCCAAATGTTATAAACATCTTTTTATAACTACCCTCACTTTTCACAATGATTCTTTTGATACCAGGAAGCTCAGCCTGAAGTTTTTGGAATGATCAAGATTAAGAACATGATCTTCATTTTTGTTGGCCCAGATATACGCTTTAACACTTCAAACACTCTTTTAAAATATCTCACACTGTATCAAAAATAACTTTCCTTAGCCACAAAGAAATCCGAGAGCTCTGTCAGTCAGCAAGCCCATATGTAAGTGAGAAAGAAATGTGCTGCTTAGTTTACATGACAACCTACAGATCAAAGCAAAATAAATAAATAACTTTGAGTCGACTAAGCCTTCTATTTCCTTGGGAATAAACATTGAATATAAATACTTTGAAATGGAAGACTGAAGATGCTGCAACTATCCGTTGAAGGTAGATAGAAAATAAAAGTCCCTTGCAAAGGGGAATTATAATTTTTAATATAGAATTTTAATGTTCATCAAAAGTACAAATCAAATGTAGTACAGATTGGTAGACTAAAAATAAAAGGTTTTGTGCATTGTTGTAGAAATCCAATCATTGCTGTGGAAGATAATTTAGGTTTCTATAAATGCAAACTAACCATATGTGATTTGTTTCATTTCACTGAATATTTTTAAAATGGCATCTTATTCACTAGCACATATTATTAAGACTTGGTTCAAATGAAACCATCATCTGTAGAAGAGGATTAAAAGTATCTTTTTTTTTTTTTTTAACTGAGAAGGTGCTATACTTTCTTTACAAGGGTCCGATATGTTTTTTGAAATATAGATCTTTTAACTCTCACATCAAGTTTTATCTTTACAGTGGTTTGAATTCACCATGAGTTCTTCTGATTTGCACAATCGTTTCTTCCTTTCTTTAGGCTTCAGACTTTAGGATTAATCAGCTTTTTAAAAGAAGTATCTTAAGGAGGAATCTCCTTCCCCTCAGAGAAATAAGCTCAGAAAAGTAGTAAAAGTTATGTCAAGGAGGGTTCAGTTATTTTACATTCACTCTACTCTTGGCCTACTTAGGAGTTCTCAAAAGAAGGGTGACCCTCTGATACAAGTTGAACAGGAAGTCTGCTCCATTTAAGAGGATATCCACAGTGTCAGAAAGCCAGAATTTTATAAAGAATGTCATAAGATGCTCTCAACCAAATTCCTTTATTCAATTGGATCAATATTTTACAGAGCTGAAATTTTGATTTTTCCTCCTAGAAACTCAGTAGTATTGCTGGTTACTATAATTCTGTATATATATTGTCATTCCTACATGGATTTCACCTCAAGTGCTATAAAAGTTGTTCTTTGTACCTAAGTAAAAGAGAAGAATAAACTAGAAGAAGAATGTGTCTGCCACTCTGGTTGCCTCAAATTAATAGGAGACATTCCAGATTTTTAGAGGAAAAAAGTAGATGTATGATTCCAAACAATTTTAAAAACAACAAAATTATTACTATAATTAATTTTACTTTACAGAACTTTTATTTTTGGAATATATTAACTCTTTGGAAACAACTTTAAGTTTAATATCAAAGATAGCTCTTTCTAATATTTCAAAGCTGGTATAATAATATATAGCCTAATTAAATTATACATGTGTTGGTAATATTTAATCAACCAGGATGCCATTAATGAACCCTGAGTAAAAATAAATGTTTTAACATTCATTTAAAAAAATTGTGGTTCAGTAAGCAGTGTGACAGTAACCAGAACTTTGTTGGGAGGGACATATATTTGGGGAGACAGAGACTGAGACAAGTATGCTGTTGTTTCTCTTGCTCAGGTTATGATTGGAGCTAGTGACAGTCATTAGTAAGCACCCGACAATTCTCTTCAATGGAATTAAGTAGTTCGAAGTAGTTATCATGGTTTTCTCACATCAACTATTTTATTTCCCAACATATTTTTAAGTGCATCAAGATTAGGACTGTGCACTAAGAATGTGAAATAGTATTTTTCAGAGTAGAAACCTATCAATTTAAAAAGATGGCTTAATCTCCATTTAGGTGTGAAATCCCTACGAACAATTCAGTGTTGTCAAGTTTATTCCCTACCCTTTGGATCAAATCATCTAAACACATTCACACAGAACACATAAAAATATTTATCTAGCAGTAAGGACTAAAGTGGAGAGAATTTGGAGTATCTATATGCAGTTTGGTAAAAAACATAACATTATGTAACCTTGATATTATTAAGATATAACATAAAACATTAGAGAAATGTTAATATTTAAATTGTATAAACTGTACAAATAAAATATTTTCATTTTTAATGAAAAATGAGCTTACTTTTATAAATACAACATTTTAGTATGAGTTATACATCCTTGAAATAGCTATGAGAAATTCTAGATAGAGAGATTTTGATAATGACCTTTCAAAGCCATTGTAGTCACTATAGGCAAACATTAAACAAATTAGTAAATGGTAGCAAGTGTCAGGAAAAAATGTTTTCACTTTTTTTCCAATTAGCAAAAACTCTTACTTTTTTAAAATTATAGTTGATGTCATGCTAGTTTCAGGTGTACAGCACAGCGATTCAGTTTTATATGTATATTCTTTTTCAGATTCTTTTCCCTAATAGGTTATTACAAAATATTGACTATAGTTTCCTCTGCTGTATAGTAGGTCCTTGTTGGTTATCTATTTTATATATAGTAGTGTATACATGTTAATCCCATCCTCCTAATTTATCCCTCTCCCTCCTTCCCATTTGGTAACCATAAGTTTGTTTTCTATGTCTGTGGATCTACTTCTGGTTTGTAAATAAGCTCATTTGTATCTTTTTTTTCAGCTTCCACATATAAGTGATATCATATGATATTTGTCTTTCTCTGTCTGGCTTACTTCACTTAGTTTGATAATCTCTCGGTCATATATATACAATGGAGTATTTCTCAGCCATAAAAAAAAATGAAATAATGCCATTTGTTTCAACATGGACGGATCTAAAAACTCTTACTTATGACAAGAATTCAGTTAATTTGATCTTAAATGGTACTTAGAGTGTGATTACTTTTTAAATCTAAGAACTCTTCCATTTCCTTCTTGACAAATGCAGAATTGAAATTTAAATTTAAAATTGAAATTTCTGGTGATAATGCTAAAGGATTTTGAATTCAATCACTTTCTATATCAAATATTGCCAAATAAAGCAAAATCTCATACTCTCAATAATTTTTAAGATTCAATAAGTTAATTTAGTATTTATAGCTGATGAACGATTTTATCATCATTTTTCAACTGAATTTTCAGTTTGACTCCACAAATTTTCTTAGCACATGGTAATGTAGTTTCACATGGGCATTGCATATTTTTACTTAATTTTATTGTGATGCGGAAAGATACCAAAATAAGTCTTTTTTAAGTGAAACTATTAAATATAATTGAATGATCAAGATAGTTTGAAATCAGTTTTTTTAAGCTTCATGGCCTATAGTCTCTTAATGAGTTAATTGAATTTTATTCATTTTTGTTTTGTAATATTATAGAACACTTTTAATCCCTAAAAATTATAATCATCAATTTTAAAATTACATCACAATGCAAACTTTGGCTAATTGTAAACATCAAACGCCAGTAAGGAGGTAACAGAAAAAGAAAAGAGTAAAGTGGGAATGAAGAAAGAACAGTATAGCAATTCAGAAAGTTTACAAAAGCAATTACAGGAGCATCTGGCATATAACAATAATAAAATAATCATATATATCTTGTATTTAAGAAGAAAAATGAAATTTGAAGAGCAAATTAAAACAAAGAATGCTATATAGTTTGCTAACTGCTTGCTAAACAGAACTTCCAATTAATAAAATGCTGAAGCTAACAGACATAATTCAATAAGGAGAATTGGTGCTATATGCAGTGGTCAGTTCAGAGAAGTATTTGATCCCCAAATTGTTTATTTTTTAATTGCCACTACAACAATATTTACTGGGATGTTGCCAACAAAATTTTCTGGCTCCAAACCTGCACAGTTTATGAATTCAGTGCCAGTTGGTTGTTTTCTCACTTGCTGCCAGGAGCTTCCTTGCTTGGCTCAATGCCAGTTAACCCTGCTTCCTTTACCCCTTCAGGCTGCTGAACTGACCTCTGTCAATGGCTATAAATTGAAATAGACTTTGTAGCTTTCACGGTTCTCCCTTTTGAGTCAAGTTCTCTGACCCAGAACCTGAGGGCTGAGATGGGCTTTAAACTTTGAGCAGAGCTAGCTTTATATCTTGGCTCAGGAAGTGACATCATAGAGGCATAACCATAAACTCTGTGGACGTAGCTTGTTTGTGACATAACATTTTAGGATGAACCAGAGTCTCCAATCATAGCCTAGCCTTTAGTTTACGGGAGTGTATGTATAGTCCTCAGAAGAAAACATTAATATTTCCACATATTCCTATGTGGTAACTTGACATGTATGTATTCCTGTTTTCATTTTTTATGTCATGTTATTGAGGTATAATTGTTATACACTAAAGGTTACTCTTTATATTTGTATATTTCTTTACATTTTGAAAAATATAGTAATGTGACAATCACCGTAATAAAGACAGACTATTTCCATTACCCCAAAAAGTTTCTTTATGTCCTTTTGTAATCAGTCCCCCCTGGCAAACTGAGATCAGATTTCTGTCCCTATAGTTTGGCCTTTTCTAGAATATCATCAAAATCAAATTTTATAATAAGTAGCTCTTTCTTTCTTTCTGGATTCTTTCATTTAGCATAATGCTTTTGAGATCCATCCATGATGTTACTTGCATCAGTAGTCATTCTCTTTTTAATTTTTGATTTATATTCCATTGTGTCGATATCCCACAACTTCATTATCTAGTCACCACTTGATGGACAGTTGGTTTGTTTCATGACTGAGGTGGTTCTGAATAAAGCTGATATAAATATTCACATACAGTCTTTGTATGGGCATATGCTTTCTTTTCTAGAATTGCCAGGTTTAGGATAAGAGTATGTTTAAAGTCATAAGAAATGGTCACATTACTTAAACATACTGGCTTTAACATTTTACATTTCCATCAACAATGTATCAGAGTATGTACTGCTTAGTAATAATAACATCAGCAATAATAGCAGTAATAACAATCTTGCTGAGCACCTCTTCAGCATCTCCCAGACAACAGGCACTATGCTAAGCACTTAATGTATTTTTAATTCATCATCACAGGTATACATGAAGTGAATACTCATAATTATTTTTATTTTATTTTTATTTTTATTTTTTTTAACATCTTTATTGGGGTATAATTGCTTTACAATGGTGTGTTAGTTTCTGCTTTATAACAAAGTGAATCAGTTATACATATACATATGTTCCCATATCTCTTCCCTCTTGACTCATAATTATTTTTAAAATGAGGAAATTGAAACCCAATAAAATGTCATGTAACTTGCCCAAGTTGTCTCAGCCTACAAGTGGTAGAGCTGATATTCTAACCTAGACAATCTGGCAATAGGGTTGCCTCCCCTAAATACAATGTTCTACTGTCTTTTCATTTACTGGTTAAATAGACATTAGGAATAATACAGAGTTGGCTCCCCTAAAGAAAAACAGAAGAACTCTAAAAATTGCACTCTTAAGGAGGGTGTTGAAAGCCATCTTGTGCAGAACATAAACTGAAAAAGTTAGTATCCAAGAACTTGAAAAAAATGTCATTAGTATGTGCATACAATAGCTATTCATATATACAAGTTGCCCTATTTTTCTGCATTTACTAAATCCCTTTGCAAAGGGGAGCTGTTTTCCTCAAACTGATGGGAGGTTTAGATGGAATGTAAAGGGCCTAAATTTATAATCAGAAAGGAAAATAACTTTAATCTTTGAGAATAAGAACAGAGTTTGAAAGAGTCAGACTCCAATACACAAAGTTCTATTGAATCTGAGAAAGAAATAGAACATGATATTATTCTATTATATAAAAAGAGAAGTACTTGGTGGAATAATTAAAATAGACTTTTTGTTTGCAGATTACATAAAACTGCTCATGGCAATTGACAGATACTAAATAATTTGGCACTATTATGTTGCTCAGAATTATTAGTGGTTATATTTTCATTAATTATTTTGGAAAAATTTTAAGGCCAATTTTTTGACAGTGTATATAGAACCACTTTAAAAAATCTTTCTCAAGCCTCATTAATGGTTTTCTTGTCATTTAGTTGAAGGCAAAGAGAAAGATAATGAAGTTGGTTCTAACAAACTTCACTGTAACCACATTTTTGGAGATAGGCCTGATAGAAATTGATGAAGAAAGAAGGAAAGAAATAACAGTCATGTTGGTTTCTAAAGGACCTGGGCTTATTCTACTGTGTATATTGTTTATGTTAAGTCACTGCATCTAAGAAGGCATTGCATCTTCTCTCCTACTTTAATGTTTTTATCAGGTGTTGATACAGTGCTATTTTTACCCTTACGTTTTTTGGGTTTTTTTTGCGGTACGCAGGCCTCCCACTGTTGTGGCCTCTCCCGTTGCGGAGCACAGGCTCCGGACGTGCAGGCTCAGTGGCCATGGCTCACGGGCCCAGCCGCTCCGTGGCATGTGGGATCTTCCCAGACCGGGGCACGAACCCGTGTCCCCTGCATCGGCAGGCGGACTCTCAACCACTGCGCCACCAGGGAAACTCCCCTTACGGTTCTTTTTAAACATTCAGAGTGGAAGTTCAAATATGTGCTTATATAACACATAGTGTATCTAGACTGAAATTATATCAAACGTGGCAGCTACTTACCTCCTCAGATAATTCTGGGTACTAAATAAATGTAGGCAAAGAGGGGCTACTCTGCCCAGATTCCTGTATGATTTTCAAATCTCTGTGAAGATTAAAAATATTTCTTTGAGAATGGCTGAAGCTACAATATGGCATGAGAACAAAATATATTCAGTTTCCAACAGCAAGCAACATAGTGTGGAAGCCAGATTTTTATTTCTAATTTTTTCTTTATCCAGATTGTGGCCAGGAACATGATCTGTCAGTATTCTGGTCTGGTCTGCAACACTCAAGTTTTCGAAACTCTTGAGTGTGTATGTGTATGTACATGTGCGTGTGCGTGTGCGTGTGTGTGTATGCCCCACGCTATTCTTATTCTATGAATTCTCATTCTTATTATTCTTATTCTTATTTTTGTGTCATGGTCTTTACTGTTTCAGGAGATTTCAAGTTTTTTTCTTTCTGTAGACTTTATCTGCGTAAGACTTTATGTCTGTCTTGGATTTTTTTGTGTCTATTTGGTGCTAACCAGGGACGACCTGGAATCTCTAACCAGCCTCTGGTCTTCTCCACCTCTATTTCTACTACACTGTGCTATTGTGGGATAAGTTGAAAAGAATCCTAAATGTTGAACTATCATGACATTTTCAATATTTCCCCTAGTTTCCATAGATCAGGAATGTTTAAGCATTTTGTTCTTAGTGTCACATAAAGGATACTTATTCATAAAGCAGGTTTGCTAGCCTCTTGAATAGACCAATTGAAATAAATTATCATTAAAATTGGCTTCTGTATTATCAAGGATGCATTGTTCATTTACTAACAAGTCTCTTTCCAAGACTTTGTTCTCCCTATGATCCAGCAAAAATGTGCATCTTAATAAATGAATAAAATGTGAGGGGGTACATAATGGAAACGGAAGGAAGGAGTCATATGCCTCTTTAGCAGATATGCCCTATGGTTAATTTAGGCTGCTTGTTTGTTGCAAGATGAAGAAATTCACCCCAAGTTGGCACCAGTAATCAGAGTTTATTGCAAGAGTACATACACATGGCTTCCCAGGAACACTCCTTAGGAAAAGCAGAGATAACATGAAGGCCAAGAAGTAGATGAAATGATTTAAGATTGAGTCAAATGAAGCCTAGCTGCAGAATCCCAGGCAGTTTCTAGGTGTCTCGGGAGCATGTCTCCATCAGCTGGTTTCCTCAGCTTCTACTTTTCTCAGTATCATGGTTTGTTCTTTCCTGTCTTCTCTACTTTCTCCTAACATGACCTCTGCTCTCTTGCATAACCTCTCTTTACCTCATTTCCTTTCAGTCTTTCTTCTTGTGTTCTCTGCATTGTCTATTTGTACTTTAAATTCATATTCTTAAAAATTAAAATCTAACTGACTCAGTACATCAAAGAACAGACCATTAGCCAGACTGTGGATTGGTTTCCCCCAGATCAAGTTCCCATCAGATCTTCACAGAAAGATACGTAGTATAAAACATTGCTACACCTTCTACAGAGGCTGTGGTCTTGGGAAGCACCTTGTTTGGATGTTTTGTACATCTTCATGAAAAGACAAAGGAAAATTCAAATGTAAGCTCAGTGAGAGCCATGCCTTTCTCTTTTTGTAACACATTGCTGTCTCCTTTTCCTAGAACAGTGTCTGGCACGTTGTGAACACTCAAATATCTACTGACTGCATGAATAAATGAATGACTAATGCATCATTTGGATTTGCTTAAGGAATGTGCAATAACTTCAGAATGGTACGGAACCAGGAGATACAACCTGGTCCAGGTCATGTTCAGTGTGAACCAGCCTCAAATAGTTGCTTAGGTGTGGAGACAGTGAATAAATTTGTGCGTGAGTAAGGGGAGGGAAATCTCAGACTTACCCAGACCAGAGAACAGAATGCGTCAGTCACCCTCTTCCAGGTCATGTATATCAGAATATATCTTCTATAATTTAAAAATATTTAATTTTGTTGTTTAGAGTATAAAGCAATAATAAGAACAAGAGCATGGACTTGGTTCCCACATAATGCAGGCACTGTCTCTTGAACCACACGCAGCCATCTAACTACCAGAAATCTTCCTTTAGGGGCATCTGTAAGAGAAGCAAATTCAAGAATAATCTTACTGAAGATGTATCCAAGGCACCATAATTGCACAGAAATGAAACTCATCTAAATCTCTATCCATAGAATGTCCAAGTGAAATCCTAACCAGGAAAGAAGGGAAAGCTTAGGACAGAACTGTATATTAATAAGGATGTTGGGAGAATTATGAAAGAAATATTTTCAGTACTTTTCATCCCTGTCCTTCTCACTCTCCCCACAATTCTACTAATCAGAGGTTTCCATGCATATGTGCTTATGGATCTCCACTGGGTATTTCCTGAGAGCTACTCTTTATGTTTTTCATCAAAATGCTAATGCTAAACCATTCAATACTTTTCTGTTAGGAAAACTAGTAAAAACAGTACCACTCTACCTATTTACAGTCATAAATCAAATGCCCATGTACCATCTCAATTGAGCCAAGAAATTTGATAAGCCAGGTATTTTTAATAAGTACATTTCACAGTTGAGAAAATGGAGGCTCACCTAGGAGGAATAACCTACTCAGATCCATATATCTATAAGTTGTATCATGAAGATCTGAATGTAGGCCTATTACACCCTAAAGCTGTCTTTTGAGATTTCACACTTCATGAAAGTGTGATAACAATTTAACATATCACTACTTCCTATGAATATTTATACTTTAATGTGAAAGTGAAGTCTGGCAATGTATAACCCGAAGTTTCCTTAGTAGTAAAAATAAAATATTTTGACAGCTCTTGAGAGATTTTATTTCTGGGGAGGGTTATCTTCCTATTTTCTAAAGGTGGTTGATTCAGCTCTGATTAATCCCACTTATTTTCAGACTGCCTGTTAGTCTGTAAATGATGAAAACAGAATTTTTTTTTGATTAATCTACTTTTATATAATTTTTAATGGTGTAGATTGACTCTGATTTTGAATGTTTCTATTATAAGCCATAAGTTTATTTCAGGATGTATTAGACACGTGAGCAGAATGGATAATTCTCTCAAGTCACTACAGGGTATTTTCTCCTCTGCAGTATTAGAAATATACTAAATCAAGTTGTATTGGGAAACTGACTTGCACCACAAGGATAATAGGAATTAAGCACAAGACAGTACAATCAAAATAGAGGGAGAGGGAAGAATTCTGGGTAAGTGGAAGTTTTATCACACACACACACACACACACACACACACACACACACACACACAAAGTGAACAAACCTGGAGAACTCTTGATTCTAATTCTATATTATATCCTCACATACTTGTTTTGTTCTGTTTAAGAATGACACAGATAGTTTTAAAGAGAGTTTGGGGATTTAGGTGTGACATCTGCTAAAACTGTGATTACAACATCCAATTTGGATTTAAGTAGAGCCCTCATTTATCACCAAATCATCCTTATTTCTAAACTCATTGGGATATCTCTGTTTTTACTATTCTGTACCCTCTTCACACAAAGGCACTAAGTCAAGCATTTTTAACTAACATGGTAGTAAACAAATATTTTTTATTTTCTATAGTAAAAGATCCAATGGTACAGTCTGACAACTTTCCTGAAGATGGTTAAACTAAAATAATTAGTACATCAGCTGAAGTATTGTACTTAGCGAAGGCTTTGAATTTAAATGTTTATAATGCTCCCTTTGCAAAGAGTTACATATTATGTCACTATCATTTCCAGTTTTTTTCAATAGATAATCAACTCAAAGCCAGAAACAGCCTGGCTACATTTTTTGATTCTTATGATATAGGCAAATTTTCTGTTGCTGGTTAAAATGCTTTTAGCAAATCAAGTGTACTATTTTCTTTTCCACCTTCTAAAAATTACTGGGGTAATGGAGACAAACTCAATGTAGAATAGAGTACATTAACTACTAAGATAGTTAATAGAACCATATTTTAGATATGAATTCAATTCAAATTTATAATAAAAATTTCACTGTGTAGGAAATCATTTAATTATCAATAAAATATCAAAATGAAGTAATCAATGCCAGCGAAGGTAAAGCATTACAATTTTCTGTATTTGTGTGTGTGGCAAGTTAAGTCTATATACTACTACTCCAAAAATCAATATTGTCTTTTCTATACTGCCTTCTTAAAATAAGCTACAAAAGCTAGTGTTAAACTTTTATCTATTGGATTTATTTTCAAAGTGTTTTTTCCATTTGAAGAAAAAAGTGTCTTACAATATTCTGCAATTTCAGCCATACAGCTTTTTTTTTTAAGTCTGGAAGGATGCATAGATCTTTTTATATAGTTTGAAGCACAAGATACATGAAGAGATGTACTGATTTTTCTCCATACAAAGAGGCTTGAACCTTTAGATAGAAACCCTATTGACTTTAATTGTATTGAACAAAGGCACTGAAATTTGAGGTAGCTGAATAGTTGATAGAAATGTGGTAAAAAGCTTTCTTAAGGGCAGTTAATGATGTATAAAGTGTCAGCAAAGTAAAGGTTGTAATCATGAAGGTAAGAGATGTAATAGAAATAGTATTCCTGTATCAGTAAGCTAATACAAATAACTTTATTTTTTTCTCAAACATAAATATTATTATTTAGCAATTTAATTTATAATACATTCAAAATATACATATACAACATATACATCTCCATATATACGTATATACCTGCATGTATATGCATATATACATACAGATACATAAACTTTAAATTCTATTTATAGTATTTTAACTTTTAAGTTGATTGTATGCCATGTTTTTGAAAGACCAGACCCATCCAAGAACAAAAAGCAATAATAATGATATAATAAAATATTGGGGAAACAAGATCTAAAAATATTTTGGTGGTGGTGTTTGTTGGTTTGGGTCTTTGTTAGTAGATTTGCATTGTTTGTAACTGTACTGTCAGAAGTTTTCTGTTTTGGTGTGCTTGTGCTAATATGTATACTAAAAATTAAGTCCTGGTTATAAAAAAATAAGTTTTGTCTCTTTAAAAATTGAATGACTATATCTGGATGCTCTATTCTCCTATCTTCTGAGTCCACTAACATCTCATTATTCTTATAAATGCTTGGGCTCTCTAATGAACGTACTGTTTTTAAAACTTAACTAATGTTCACAGGACAACAGAACAAATCTCTACCTCTTTCACCTATGTGAAAATATTAAAGCAAAGCAGCCCTTCATTCATAAAATCTTCCTTAATGATGATAATAATTTTTATAGACGATTGAGCCACTACATACTCAATGCAGTTTGCATATCATGATGAAATTCATCTTCACACTTCTTTATATACACATACATATGTGAATTCTGCAACATAGCTATTATTTTTCTGGTTGTTTGGGAGTACACTGAAGCATAGAATTTACATCACTTGTTCAAATTTGCATTGCTAAACTAGTGATGGAGTTGAGATCTGAACCCAGGTCTGACTCTCTCTAAATCCAGCCTTTTACACTAAACCATGATTCTCCTCTATAATCTCAAATAGTAATTTTTAAATATAAAACATGACAACATGCATAAGAACATAAACACAAGAAAAAGGTCCAGGAATGCAAATAGTATGTGTTGCACCATAAGAATGCACTCAACCAGATGTTATTTATTGAAGTCCAGGGATATAAAATAAAAAAGGCAAGAGTCCTGCTTTCTATAGCTCGCAGTCAATGGAAGAGACATAAGTAAACAAAACTTTCAAAACACTTACATATCATTTTAGCAATAATATGTTGACAGTGACTATGGGAGCAGAGAGAGTACCTGAGAACCTTCTAAGAGTAAGGAAGTAAGATCGTCACAGAGGAGATGTTGGGGCAGAGTCCTGTAGTAAAAGTAACTGTGAAAGTTTCTAAAGAAAAGGGAGGCCAAGGGCATCGTAACCAGAGAGAATGGCATGCACAGAGGTACATGGAAAAGATGGGCTGAAATCCAGGGATTTCAGGCAAAGAGTCATGGAAGATGATGCTGGACAGGTAGGGAGGGCCTGGCATGTTGTACAAAGTCATTAAAATGCTTAATTTAGTTACACCAGGCTAATTACAATATTGATGGTATTATATATGTGAACTCATTGACCACAATGGCTGGCACATAGTATCTGTGAATAAATCAGAGTCACAGTGTGGATGCAAAAGGTGTGGTGGTTAATAGCTAGCTAGACTCTGGACCAAAAAGTCTGGATCCTGGTTCCACAGCTCTGTGGCTTTGGGGAAAACATTTAATCACTCTGAGTCTTGTTTCCTTTTCTGTAAAAGACAAATAAAAATTGCAGCAACAGCAACAATAATAGCAATACTAATATTGTATAATAACTTATATTTTATTCATGTGTGTGCTATTCCAGGTAATATTTTAAGATGTTTAATTGCATTTACTCATTTAATATTTTCGCTTACCCTACAAGTCAGATGATACTGTTATCCTCATTTTACACAGCAGAAAGCTGAGACCAAAAAGAGGTTAAATAAGGACACAATTGAGCAGATATGGATTTAACCTAAATCTTTCCATTGCAGAACACATACTGCTGCTAATAGCTGGGGTGGAAAGTTTGTGGTGGCGCCTTTCTCCATGTCTGGCAGCTGGTGGAAGCTGTCAGATGCAGTGCCTCACTCCTCTCCACGTTGCCTCTCAGCCTCTAGTAGGATAGACCAGATTCCTTTTGTGGCAGTCTTTGGGCAGAGTGCCAAGAGAGCAAAAGCCGATGCCATAAGACCTTATAAAGCTCAACCTCAGTAGTCAGACATTTCAATTTTGTTGTACTGCATTGATCAAAATAAGTCACCAGGCTAGTCCAGAGTCAAGCAGTACTGAAACAGACTCTGCCTTTCCATGGGAGGATTGCCAAAAGAACCATGTAAATGAGCATTTAGGATGGCAGGAACTATTGCATCACCTTTGCAAACACTATCACAACCCTTTCACAGTACCCTTTATCTTGATCAACGGCCACTGTATTCACTGTTCATTGCAAAACATTGCTGAAGTTCGTGTATCACAAAAGCCTCAGTCGCTAATGGAAAACTAAATATAGTATGCTAGACTAAATATTTATTTGTAAGATGTATTATAGAGAAGTTATAATAACATGAGTTGAAGATTCTCTGGCTTTCTCTCATTTAACCAGAAAGTTAAATTGAAAACCACGTTCTTTTTTTGTAAATATTGACTACTCAGTAGTCCTTTGTATACAAACCTTTCACTTTCTTCTGTTGATGATAAAATTACGTCTTTGTCACTGTTCTAAAATTGTAGAATCTCATGAATTCAGTAACGCCTATTCAGGAAGGAAAATAACAATACTTTTAGAATTAGATTAAACAATATCTGGTGTCATACAAAATGTTGTTGTTGCAATGTGATGTTGCACAGTAGTTTTACTTTTTTTTTTTTAACATCTTTATTGGAGTATAATTGCTTTACAATGGTGCGTTAGTTTCTGCTTTATAACAATGTGAATCACTTATACATATACATATGTCCCCATATCTCCTCCCTCTTGCGTCTCCCTCCCACCCTCCCTATCCCACCCCTCTAGGTGGTCACAAAGCACCGAGCTGATCTCCCTGTGCTCTGAGGCTGCTTCCCACTAGCTATCTATTTTATGTTTGGTAGTGTATATATGTCCATGCCACTCTCTCGCTTTGTCCCAGCTTACCCTTTCCCCTCCCCGTATCCTCAAGTCCATTCTCTAGTCTGTGTCTTTATTCCTGTCCTGCCCCTAGGTTCTCCAGAACCTTTTTTTTTTTCACTTTAGATTCCATATATATGTGTTAGCATACGGTATTTGTTTTTCTCTTTCTGACTTACTCCACTCACTGTGACAGACTCTAGGTCCATCCACCTCACTAGAGATAACTCAATTTCGTTTCTTTTTATGGCTGAGTAATATTCCATTGTATATATGTGCCACATCTTTATCCATTCATCTGTCAGTGGACACTTAGGTTGCTTCCATGTCCTGGCTTGTAAATAGAGCTGTGATGAACATTGTGGTACATGACTCTTTTTGAATTGTGGTTTTCTCAGAGTATATGCCCAGTAGTGGGATTCTGGGTTGTATGGCAATTCTATTTTTAGTTTTTCAAGGAACCTCCATAGCGTTCTCCATAGTGGCTGTAACACTTTATCTTCCCACCAACAGTGCAGCAGGGTTCCATTTTCTGCACACCCTCTCCATCATTTTTTGTTTGTAGAATTTATGATGCTGGCCATTCTGACTGGTGTGAGGTGATACCTTGTAGTTTTGATTCACATTTTTCTAATGATTAGTGATGTTGAGCATCCTTTCATGTGTTTGTTGGCAGGCAATCTGTATATATTCATTGGAGAAATGTCTCCTTAGGTTTTCTCCCCATTTTTGGATTGGGTTTGTTTTTTTGATATTGAACTGCATGAGATTCTTGTATATTTTGAAGATTAATCCTTTGTCAGTTGCTTCATTTGCAAATATTTTCTCCAGTTCTGAGGGTTGTCTTTTTATCTTGTTTATGGTTTCCTTTGCTGTGCAAAAGCTTTTAAGTTCCATTAGGTCCCATTTGTTTATTTTTGTCTTTATTTCCAATTCTCTAGGAGGTGGGTCAAAAAGGATCTTGCTGTGACTTATGTCATAGAGCATTCTGCCTATGTTTTTCTCTAAGAGTTTTATAGTGTCTGGGCTTACATTTAGATCTTTATCCATTTTGAGTTCATTTTTGTGTATGGTGTGAGGGAGTGTTCTAATTTCGTTCTTTTTCATGTAGCTGTCCAGTTTTCCCAGCACCACTTATTGAAGAAGCTATCTTTCCTCCATTGTATATTCTTGCCTCCTTTATCAAAGATAAGGTGACCATATGTGCATGGGTTTATCTCTGGGCTTTCTATCCTGTTCCATTGATCTATATTTTTGTTTTTGTGCCAATACCATGCTGTCTTGGTTACTGTAATTTTTTAGTATAGACTGAAACCAGGGAGCCTGATTCCTCCAGCTCCATTTTTCTTTCTCAAGAATGCTTTGGCTATACCAGGTCTTTTGTGTTTCCATACAAATTGTGAAATTTTTTTGTTCAAGTTCAGTGAAAAATGCCATTGGTAGCTTGGTAGGGATTGCATTGAATCTGTAGATTGTTGGGGGTAGTACAAACATTTTCACAGTGTTGATTCTTCCAGTCCAAGAACATGGTATATCTCTGCATCTGTTTGTATCATCTTTCATTTCTTTCATCAGTGTCTTATAGTTTTCTGCATACAGGTCTTTTGTCTCCTTAGGTAGGTTTATTCCTAGGTATTTTATTCTTTACGTTGCAGTGCTAAATTGGAGTGTTTCCTAAATTTCTCTTTCAGATTCTTCTTCATTCGTGTATAGGAATGCAAGAGATTTCTGTGCATTAATTTTTTATCCAGCTAATTTACCACGTTCATTGATTAGCTCTAGTAGTTTTCTGGTAGCATCTTTAGGATCCTCTATGTATAGTATCATGTCATCTGCAAACAGTTACAGTTTTACTTCTTCTTTTCCAATTTGGATTCCTTTTATTTCTTTTTCTTCTCTGATTGCTGTGGCTAAAACTTCCAAAACTATGTTGAGTAATAGTGGCGAGAGTGGGCAACTTGTTTTGTTCCTGATCTTAGTGGACACAGTTTCAGTTTTTCACCATTGAGGATGATGTTGGCTCTGGGATTGTCATATATGGCCTTTATTATGTTGAGGTAAATTCCCTCTATGCCTACTTTCTGGAGGGTTTTTATCATAAATAGGTGTTGAATTTTGTCAAAAGCTTTTTCTGCCTCTATTGAGATGATCATATGGTTTTTCTCCTTCAATTTGTTAATATGTTGTATCACATTCATTGATTTGCATATACTGAAGAATCCTTGCATTCCTGGGATAAACCCCACTGGATCATGTTGTATGAACCATTTAACGTGCTGTTGGATTCTGTTTGCTAGTATTCTATCGAGGATTTTTGCATCTATGTTTATAAGTGATATTGGCCTGTAGTTTTCTTTCTTTGTGACATCTTTCTCTGTTTTTGGTATCAGGGTGATGGTGGCCTCATAGAATGAGTTTGCGAGTGTTCCTCCCTCTGCTATATTTTGGAAGAATTTGAGAAGAATAGGTGTTAGCTCTTCTCTAAATGTTTGATAGAACATTCCTGGGCTTGACCAACTATTTACTTTCCCGTATTAGGGAAGTTTTCAACTCTAATCTCTTCAAATATTTTCTCAGTCCCTTCGCCTGTGAAGCCATCTGGTCCTGGGCTTTGTTTGTTGGAAAAATTTTAATCACAGTTTCAATTTCAGTGCTTGTTATTGGTCTGGTTATATTTTCTCTTTCTTCCTGGTTCAGTCTCAGAATGTTGTGCTTTTATAAGAATTTGTCCAGTTCTTCCAGGTTGTCCAATTTATTGGGATATAGTTGCTTGTAGTAATCTCTCATGATCCTTTGTATTTCTGCGGTGTCAGTTGTTACTTCTCCTTTTACATTTCTAATTCTATTGATTTGAGTCTTCTCCCTTTTTTTTCTTGATGAGTCTGGCTAATGGTTTATCAATTTTGTTTATCTTCTCAAAGAACCAGCTTTTAGTTTTATTGATCTTTGCTATTGTTTCCTTCATTTCTTTTTCATTTTTTTCTGATTTGATCTTTATGATTTCTTTCCTTCTGTAACTTTGGGGTTTTTTTTATTCTTCTTTCTCTAATTGCTTTAGGTGTAAGTTTAGGTTGTTTATTTGAGATGTTTCTTGTTTCTTCAGGTAGGATTGTATTGCTGTAAACTTCCCTGTTAGAACTGCTTTTGCTCCATCCCACAGGTTTTGGGTCATTGTGTTTTCATTGTCCTTTGTTTCTAGGTATTTTTTGATTTCCTCTTTGATTTCTTCAGTGATCTCTTATCTAGTAGTGTATTGTTTACCCTCCATGTGTTTGTTTTTTGTACAGTTTTTTTTCCAGTAATTGATATCTAGTATTATACTGTTGCGGTGAGAAAAGATACTTGATACACTTTCAATTTTCTTTAATTTACCATGGCTTGATTTGTGACTCAAGATATGATCTATCCTGGAGATTGTTCCATGAGTACTTGAGAAGAAAGTGGATTGTGTGGTTTTTGGATGGAATGCCCTATAAATTTCAGTTAAGTCCATCTTGTTTAATATGTCATTTAAAGCTTATGTTTCCTTATTTATTTTCATTTTGCATGATCTGTCCATTGGTGAAAGTGAGGTGTTAAAATCCCCTACTACCACTGTGTTACTGTCGATTTCCCCTTTTATGGCTGTTAGTATTTCCTTATGTATTGATGTGCTTCTATGTTGGGTGCATAAATATTTACAATTGTTATATCTTCTTGGATTGATCCCTTGATCATTATGTAGTGTCCTTCTTTGTCTCTTGTAATAGTCTTTATTTTTAAGTCTATTTTGTCTGTTATGAGAATTGTTACTCCAGCTTTCTTTTGATTTCCATTTGCATGTAATATCTTTTTCCATCCCCTCACTTTCAGTCTGTATGTATCCCTAGGTCTGAAGTGGGTCTCCTGTAGATGGCATACATATGGGTCTTTTGTTGTATCCATTCAGCCAGTCTGTGTCTTTTTGTTGCAGCATTTAATCCATTTACATTTAAGGTAGTTATTGATATGTATGTTCCTATTACCATTTTTATAATTGTTTGGGGTTTGTTATTGTAGGTCTTTTCCTTGTCTTGTGTTGTGCTCCTGTAGCATTTGTTGTAAAGCTGGTTTAGTGGTGCTTAATTCTCTTAGCTTTTTCTTGTCTGTAAGGTTTTAATTTCTCTGTCAAATCTGAATGAGATCTTTGCTGGGTAGAGTAATCTTGGTTGTAGGTTTTTCGCCATTCATCACTTTAAATATGTCCTGCCACACCCTTCTGGCTTGCAGAGTTTCTGCTGAAAGATAAGCTGTTAAACTATCATGATTTCTTTGTATATTATATGTTGCTTTTCCCTTGCTGCTTTTAATATTCTTTCTTTGTATTTAATTTTTGATAGTTTGATTAATATGTGTCTTGGTGTGTTTCTCCTTGGATTTATCCTATATGGGACTCTCTGTGCTTCCTGGGCTTGACCAACTATTTACTTTCCCGTATTAGGGAAGTTTTCAACTCTAATCTCTTCAAATATTTTCTCAGTCCCTTTCTTTTTCTCTTCTTCTCCTGGGACCCCTATAATCCGTATGTTGGTGTGTTTAATGTTGTCCCAGAGGTCTCTGAGACTGTCCTCAATTCTTTCATTCTTTTTTCTTTCTTCTGCTCTGCTGTAGTTATTTCCACTATTTTATCTTCCAGGTCACTTATCCATTCTTCTGCCTCAGCTATTCTGCTATTGATTCCTTCTAGAGAATTTTTACTTTCATTTACTGTGCTGTTCATCATTGCTTGTTTGCTCTTTAGTTCTTCTACATCCTTGTTAAATGTTTCTTGTATTTTCTCCATTCTATTTCCAAGATTTTGGATCTTCTTTACTATCATTACTCTGAATTCTTTTTCAGGTAGACTGCCTCTTTCCTCTTCATTCTTTTGGTCTGGTGGGGTTTTACCTTGCTCTTTCATCTGCTGTATTTTTCTCTGTCCTCTCATTTTGCTTAACTTACTGTGTTTGGGATCTCCTTTTCACTGGTTGCAGGTTTGTAGCTCATGTTATTTTTGGTATCTTCCCCCAGTGGGTAAGGTTGGTTCAGTGGGTTGTGTAGGCTTCCTGGTGGAGGGGACTTGTGCCTGTGTTCTGGTGGCTGAGACTGGATCTTTTCTTTCTGGTAGGCAGGACCGCATCTGGTGGTGTGTTTTGGGGTGTCTGTGAACTTACTATGATTTTAGGCAGCCTCTCTGCTAATGGGTCGGTTGTTTTCCTGTCTGCTAGTTTTTTGTCATGGGGTGTCCAGCACTGGAGCTTGCTATTCATTGAGTGGAACTGGGTGTTAGTGTTGAGATGGACATCTCTGGGAGACCTTTTGCCAATTGATATTATGAGGGGCCGGGAGGTCTCTGGTAGACCAATGTCCTGAACTCAGCTCTCGCACCTCAGAGGCTCAGGCCTGACACCTGGCCAGAACACCAATACCCTGTCAGCCACACGATTCAGAAACAAGGGAGAAAAGAACAAAAATAAATAAATAAATAAATAAATAAAATAAAATAATTAAAATAAAAAAATATTAAAATAAAAAAATAATTTAAAAAAAGAGAGAGCACCCAAACCAATAAAGAAATCCACCAATGAAAGCAAGCATTAAAAACTATACCAAAAAATAGTGGACAGACAGAACCCTAGGACAAATGGTAAAAGCAAACCTATACAGATAAAATCACACAAAGAAGCATACAGATACACACTCACAAAAAGAGAAAAAGGAAAAAAAATATACATATATATAAAGGAAGAGAGCAATCACATCAATAAACAAATCTACCAGTGGTAAAAAGCTCTAAATACTAAACTAAGATAAACATAAAATTAGAAACAAATTAGGCACAGAAAGCAAACCCCAAGTCTAGAGTTGCTCCCAAAGTCCACCGCCTCAGTTTTGGAATGATTCGTTGTCTATTCATGTATTCCACAGATGCAGGGTACATCAAGTTGATTGTGGAGATTTAGTCTGCTGCTCCTGAGGCTGCTGGGAGAAATTTCTCTTTCTCTTCTTTGTTCACACAGCTCCTGGGGTTCAGCTTTGGATTTGGCCCCACTTCTGCATGTAGGTCACCTGAGGGCATCTGTTCATCGCTCAGACAGGACAGGGTTAAAGTAGCAGTTGATTTGGGGGCTCTGGCTCACTCAGGCGGGGGGGTAGGCAGTGGTACAGAATGCCGGGTGCACCTGCGGCGGCAGAGTCCTTCATGACATTGCACCAGCCTGTGGCTCCCCATGTGTTCTCCCAGGGAAGTTGTCCCTGGTTCACTGGATCCTGGCAGTGGCGGGCTGCAGAGTCTCCCCAAAGGATACGTGTGGATAGTGACCTGTGCTTTCACACAGGATTCTTGGTGCCTGCAGCAGGGTCGTTAGCATCTCATGCCCATCTCTGGTGTCCGTACTGATAGCCGTGGCTCACATCCATCTCTGGAGCTCGTTTAGGCGGTGCTCTGAATCCTCTCTCCTCGCGCACCCTGAAATAATGGTCTCTTGCCTCTTAGGCAGGTCCAGGCTTTTTCCCGGACTCCCTCCCGGCCAGCTATGGTGCACTAGCCCCCCCTTCAGGCTGCATTCACACCGCCAACCCCAGTCCTCTCTCTGGGATCTGACCCCTGAAGCCTGAGCCTCAGCTCCCAGTCCTGCCCGCCCCGGCGGGTGAGCAGACAAGCCTCTCAGGCTGGTGAGTGCCAGTCAGCACTGATCCTCCGTGTGGGAATCTCTCTGCTTTGCCCTCTGCACCCCTGTTGCTGCACTCTCCTCCATGGCTGTGAAGCATCTCCCCCCCACCCACCCACCCCATCTCTACCAGTTTCCTAGTGTATGGAAACTTTTCCTCCTTCACAGCTCCGTCCCAAAGGTGCAGGTCCCGTCCCTATTCTTTTGTCTCTGTTTATTCTTTTCTCTTTTGCCCTACTCAGGTACATGGGGAGTTTCTTGCCTTTTGGGAAGTCTGAGGTCTTCTGCCAGCATTCAGTAGGTGTTCTGTAGGAGTTGTTCCACATGTAGATGTATTTCTGATGTATTTGTGGGGAGGAAGGTGATCTCCATGTTGTACTCCTCTGCCACCTTGAAGGTCCTCCTAGTGCATTGTTTTTAACATCGTATTTATATTTGAGTTCTAGCAGAAGACTTCATTTTTCTGTCAGTGCTGTCATGTTTTTAATGGTTTATTAGAAGGCTAGTTGTATATTTCATGGGTAAGAACTGAAAATACTGGAAGCACTGTATATCTTATGGATAGTCTTGGTCCTCAGTATTATTTCATTATGGAAAAATATTAAGGCCAATGTCCTAAGGCTACTCTTCAAAAAGTTAGTCTTTATGAAAATTACTCTGATTAAGAAAAATTTTAATCAGTGATATTCAAACCCAAATTCCAGGCATCTTTGACTATGGTATGCCTGTGGGTTATGAGCCCCCCATACAACAGGGACCAGCAGTCTCCTTTTCAGATGCATTTTCCAGGAAAGTGACAAGATGAGCATCAGTTCCCTATCATCAATCCCTGATTAACTGGCCCAAACCCTCTCATAGCTTTACACTTTGGAGTAAATTAGAACACAGACTTAGAATTCAGAATAAGCCTTTTATTTGTTTATAGTTGATTTACAATGTTTTAGTAGTTTCTGGTATAGGGAAAGTGATTCAGTTATACATATATATACATATTCTTTTTCATACTCTTTTCTATTACGGTTGATTACAAGATGTTGAATATCGCTCCCCCGTGCTATACAGTAGGGCCTGTTGTTTATCTATTTTATATATAGTAGTTTGTATCTGCTAATCCCAAACTCCTTATTTATCCTTCCCCACCCACTTTCTCCTTTGGTAACCATAAGTTTCTTTCCTGTGTCTGTTTCTGTTTCATAAAGAAGTTCATTTGTGTCATATTTTAGATTCCTCATATAAGTGATATCATATGGTGTTTGTCTTTCTCTTTCTGACTTACTTCATTCACTTCATATGATAATCTCTAGGTCCATCCATGTTGCTGCAAATGACATTATTTCATTCTTCTTTTGTGGCTGAGTAATATTCCATTGTATATATGTACCACATCTTCTTTATCCATTCCTCTGTCGATGGACATTTAGGTTGTTTCCATGTCTTTGCTACTGTGAATAGTGCTGCTGTGAACATTGGGGTGCATGTATCTTTTCGAATTAGAGTTTTCTCCGGATATATGCCCAGGAGTGGGATTGCTGTATCATATGGCAACTCTATTTTTATTTTTTTAAGAAACCTCCTTACTGTTTTCCATAGTGGCTTCACCAATTTACATTCCCACCAACAGTACAGGAAGGTTCCCTTTTCTCCATGCCCTCATCAGCGTTTGTTATTTGTAGACTTCTTAATGATGGCCATTCTGATCAGTATGAGGTGGTACCTCATTGTAGTTTTATTTGCATTTCTCTAACAATTAGTGATGTTGAGCATCTTTTCATGTGCCTATTGGACATCTGTATGTCTTCTTTGGATAAATGACTGTTTAGGTCTTCTGCCCGTTTTTTCATTGGATTTTTTGTTTTTTAGATATTGAATTGTATGAGCTGTTTGTATATTTCAGAAATTAAGCCCTTGTCAGTTTCATCATTTGCAAATATTTTCTCCCAGTCCGTAAGTTGTCTTTTTTTTATGGTTTCCTTTGCTGTGCAAAAGCTTATAAGTTTGATTAGGTCCCATTTGTTTATTTTTACTTTTATTTCTATTGCCTTGGGAGACTGACCTAAGAAAACACTTGTACAATTTATGTCAGAGAATGTTTTGCCTATGTTCTCTTCTAGGAGTTTTATAGTGTCATGTGTTATATTTAAGTCCTTAAGCCATTTTGAGTTTATTTGTGTGTACAGTGTGAGGGTGTGTTCTAAATTTATTGGTTTACATATGGCTGTCCAACTTTCCCAGCATCACTTGCTAAAGAGACTGTCTTTTCTCCATTGTATATTCTTGCCTCCTTTGTCGAAGATTAATTGACCATAGGTGTATAGGTTTATTTCTTGGCTCTGTGTTCTGTTCCCTGGATCCAAATATCTGTTATTGTGCCAAAACCACACTTTTTAGATTATTGTAGCTTTGTAGTGTTGTCTGAAGTTTGGAAGCATCATGCCTTCAGCCATATTCTTTTTCCTCAGGATTGCTTTGGAAATTCTGGGTCTTTTATGGTTCCATATAAATTTTAGGATTATTTGTTCTAGCTCTGTGAAAAATGTCATGGGTAATTTGATAGGGATCGCATTAAATCTGCAGATTGCTTTGGGTAGTGTCGCCATTTTAACCATATTAATTCTTCCAATCTAAGAGCATTGAATATCTTTCCATTTCTTTGCACCATCTCCAATTTCCTTTATTAATGTTTGATAGTTCTCAGCATATAAATCTTTCACCTCCTTGGCCAGGTTTATTCCTAAGTATTTTATTTTGGAGGGTGCAATTTATAGGGTATTGTCTTTTTACATTCCTTTTCTATTTCATTTTTAGCGTAAAGAAATGCAATAGGTTTCTGTATGTTAATCTTATATCCTGTTGCCTTGCTGAATTTGTTTATCAGTTCTAGTAGTTTCTGTGTGGAATCTCTAGGGTTTTCTATATTATCGTGTCATTGGCATATAATGACCACTTTACCACTTCTCTTCCAATTTGAATACATTTTATTTCATTTTATGTCTGATTGCTGTAGCTAGGACCATCAATACTATGTTGAATAGAAGTGGTGAGAGTGGGCATCCTTGTTTTATTCCAGATTTTAGTGGGAAGGCTTTCAGCTTTTCCAGCGTTGAGTATTATACTAGCTGTGGGTTTGTCATAGCTTTTATTATGTGGAGATATGTACTTTCTATACCCAGTTAGTAAGAGTTTTTATCATGAATGGTTGTTGAATTTTATAAAATGCTTTTTCTGCATCTGAGATAATTGTGTGGTTTTTGTCTTTCTTTTGTTTATGTGGTGTATCACATTGATTGATTTGCTTATGTTGAACACCTTGTGACCCTGGGATGTATCCAACTTGATTGTAGTGTATGATCTTTTTTGTGTGTTGTTGAACTCGGTTTGATAATATTTTGTGGAAAATTTTTGCATCTATATTCATCAAAGATATTGGCCTGAAATTTTCTTTTTCGGTAGTGTCTTTGACTGGTTTTAGTATCAGCTTGACAGTGGCTCCATAGAATGACTTTGGGAGTATTCTTCCTCTTCAGTCTTTTGGAAGAGTTTGAGAAGGATTGGTATAAGTTCTTCTTTGTGTGTTTGGTAGAATTCCCCAGTGAAACCATCTTGTCCTGGACTTTTGTTTGCATGGAGTTGTTTTAATTACAGATTCTATTTCACTTCCAGTGATTGGTCTGTTCAAATTATCTATTTCTTCTTGATTCAGTTTTGGTGGGCTGTATGTTTCTAGAAATGTATTCATTTCTTCTAGGTTGTCCAATTTGTTAGTATATAATTGTTCATAGTATTTTGTTATTATTATTGTTTTTATTGTATTTCTGTGGTATCGCTTGTTATTTCTCCTCTTTCATTTCTTATATTATTTATTTGGGTCCTCTCTCTTTTCTTCTTGGTAAGCCAGGCCAGAGGTTTGTCAGTTTTGTTTACCCTTTCAAAGAATCAGCTCTTGGTTTTATTGATTTTTTTCTACTGTTTTTGTAATCTCTATTTTATTTATTCCTCTCTGATCTTTATTATTTCCTTCCGCTGACCTTAGGTTTTGTTTGTTCTTCTTTTTCTAATTCTTTTAAGGTTAGGTTGTTTTTTGAGATTTTTCTTGTTTTTTGAGGAAGGCCTGTATTGCAATGAACTTCTCTCTAATAACTGCTGCATCCCATAGACTTTATTTGATTGTGTCTTCATTGTCATTTGTCTCAAAGTATTTTTAAATTTCCTCTTTGATTTCATTATTGACCCATTGGGTTTTTAGTATCATGTTGTTTAGTCTCCATGTAATCATTTTTTTTCCCCTCATTTCTCTTTCTGTGGTTGATTTCCAATTTCATGCCATTGTGGTCAGAAAAGATGCTTGAAATAATTTCTATCCTCTTAAATTTGTTGAGGCTTGTTTTGTGTCCTAGTATGTGGTCAATCCTAGAGAGTATTCCATGGGCACTTGAAAAGAATGTGTATTCTGTTTTTTGGGGGGATGTAATATCCTGAAAATATCAAATAAGTCTAACTGTTCTATTGTATCATTTAGGATCTCTGTTGCTTTATTGATTTTCTGTCTGGAAGATCTGTCCATTAATGTGAGTGGGGTGTTAAAGTCTCCTACTATTATTGTATTCCTGTCAATTCTCCCTTTATGTCTGTTACTATTTGTTTTATGTATTTGGGTGCTCCTATACTGGGTGCATATATGATAATGAGTGTAAAATCCTCTTCTTGTATTGATCCTTTTGTCATAATATATGCCCTTTTTTATCTTTCTTTATGGCCTTTGTTTCAAAGTCTATTTTGTCTGATATGAATATTGCTACCCCCACTTTCTTGTCATTTTGGTTTGCATGAAATTTCTTTTTCCATCCCCTCACTTTCAATCTATGTGTGTCCTTTGCCCTAAAGTGGGTCTCTTGTAGGCTTTTGTTTTTTTTATCCAATCTGCCACTATATGTCTATCGATTGGAGCATTTAGTTCATTGACATTTAATATAATGATTGGTAGATGTGTATTTATTGCCATTTTAAATCTTGTTTTCCTGTTGACTTTGCATTTCTTCCTTGTTCCTTTCTTTTTGTTTTTCCTTTAGTGGTTTGATGGTTTTCTTTTGTCTTATACTTGTGTTTTCTTATTTTTGTTTTCTGTGAATCTGTTGTATATTTTGATTTGTGGTTTCCCAGTTTTTCAAGTATGTTAACCCAATACTATATATATTTGCTTTAGACTGCTAGTCATATAGGGTCAAACACATTGTAAATAAAAATCTACCCTTCCTTATGCTCTTCCCCCACGTTTTGTGATTTTTGATGTCCTTCTTTACATCTTCATGTTTATCCTCTTAAAGTGATTTACTTTCCAGTTGTTACTTTCTCTTTCTTATAGATTCTTGCTTCTTTTCTATTTAGAGAAGACCTTTTGATGTTTCTTTTAGGATAGTTTTAATATTCCTGTATTCTTTTAGTTTATGCTTGTCTGAGTAATTCTTTATGTCTACTTATATTCTAAATGATAATCTTGCTGTGTAGAGTATCCTAGGTTGCAGGCTTTTCCCTTTCAGGACTTTGAATATAACTTGCCACTCTCTTCTGGCCTACAACATTTCTATAGAGGAATCAGCTGATAGCCTATGGGGGTTCCCTTGTAATTAACTCTTTATTTTTCTCTTGCTACCTTTAGAATGCTCTCTTTATCTTTAACTTTTGCCATTTTAATTTTAATATGTCTTGATGTATGTCTCTTTGGGTTCATCTTGTTTGGGATCCTCTGTGCTCCCTGTACCTGAATAACTGATTCCTTCTTTAGGTTGGGAAGTTTTCAACCATAATTTCTTCAAATACATTTTCAACCCCCTTTTCTCTTTCTTCTCCTTCTGGGATACCTCCTATGCACAGATTGGCACACTTTATATTATCCCATAGGTCTTGTATGTTGCTTTCATTTTTGTTTCCATTTTCTGTCTGCTATTCTGTTTGGATGACTTCCATTATTCTATATTCTAGATCACTTATTCATTCTTCTGCATTATCCAGTTTGCTATTTATTGCCTTGAGCTCAGCTTTTGTCCCAGAAAATGAGTTTTCTAATTTTAATTGGCTCCTCTTTATAGTTTCTAGTTCCTTTTTACAGTAATCTACATTTCTATTGATAGCCTGTCTTAATTCCTTCAGTATTTTCATCACCCCCGTTTTAAACTCAGAATCTGGTTGGTTAGAGATGGCTGTTTCATTGTTTGTTCTTTCAGGGGAATTCTCTTCATCTTTTAATTGGGAGTGTTTCCTCTGCTTCTACATTTTACTTATATTTCTCTGACTCTATGTGTTTAGGAGAAACGGTTATGTACTGTGATCTTGAAGGGATGTTTTCATGTGGGAGTATCCCTGTGTAGCCTCTGTAGGTCTAATATTTTTTGTGTGAGGGCTGTTTTTAGTATGGTTGCCTGCCACGTCTTTCCTCAGTGTGTGTTAGCCCTTATCCCCTTGATAGGGGTGTGATTGTTGTTATGGTGACCAAAGCCTGCACTGGATGTTGAGCAGGGCCTCCTCTTTGCTCTCTGGTTGACACAGTCCTATTTGGGGCAGGGTCTGCTCCTTAGTTGTTGAAGTAGGTGTCCCCAGATCTGTTTCTGAACTTCAGTGTGAGGTAGGTGGGACTGGAGTGCTCCCATTAGGAGAAGAGCCACTGAGTATTCTTCCACAGGAACTGTCCACTGGGAAGTGTACTCTGTGGGGTCACCTGTCACCCATTGTGCAAGTTAACCAAGTACACTGTTTTTGGCATTGCCCTCAGCCCCACCTCAACCTTGGGAATACAGGCAATCAGCCCAGGTGACCCTCAGGTGCTGTGCTCACAAAACCACTAGTGCAGATCCTTTGGTGCAAAACTGCTGAGGTCAGGCTCTGCGACAACTGTAGTCACACACCTGGACCTGCCATGGGAGCTACTAAGTCAGAACTGACCCTGGCCCAACATCTACGTGTGCACCCACAAAGCCTGCAGCTGCTATTGCCAAACCCGCCCCACCCATGGGAGCATCAGTAATCTGCTCACATGTCCCACAGGCACTGAATTTGCAAAGCTGCCTAGAGGTATAGATCCACACAACTGCTGGGACACTCAGATTTTAGCCCTGCTTCCAAGTCATACGGCCCCTGGGCATCTGCTCAGATTTCAGCCCCACCTCTGCATGTGACCAACCCATTGGTGCTTGCACCCTCCCAGAACTCGTTGAGGTGGAGCTGTGCTCACTGTGAACACATGGAGGGTGAGGTTGCTCTGGCAGGCTCCACCTCTCATCTGAAGCATGAAGGTTAACAATGGTGCCTCAGTGGTGGACCCCGACTCCTTCCTTTGCATACCCCCGTTGCCACCTGGACCACACTCCAGCCTGTCTCTGCACAGCCAGTCCCCTCCCCAGACCTGTCCTCCGAAGCCCGAGCCTCAGTGCCCAGCCCCTGCCCACACCAGCCGACATGCATCTCAGGCTGGGGACTGCAGCAAGATTGCCAGTACTCCCTATGCAGGTCTCTATGTTCCACCCACCGCAAACCGGCTATTGCACTCTCCTCCGAGCCCCCTCTGTCCTGGCTGATCTCCCTGCCAGTGAAGGGGCCTCACAGGGTAAGGGAACCCCCGGCTTTCACGACCCCCTCCCTAGGGTGCAGGTCCCAACCCAAATCCCTGTCCTTTGTTTTTTCTGTCCCACCTGGTCACCTGTCCATCCTTCCCACAACGTTGTTTCTATGAGCTCCTTTGCCAGCAGCGTTCAACAGGTATTCTGTGAGAGTTGTTCCACGTGTAGATGTATTTTGGTTGTTTGTGGGAACAGGTGAGCTCCACTTCCTTCTATTCCACTCTCTTGATCTGGCCAAACACGTTTCACTTTAACGAAAATTCTGCCTCTAACGAGGACACCAAGGAGTTATTGGAGTGGAGCTCACCAGCCACAAGCTAAGCAATTGACACTTTAATTTCCTATCCTGTTCAAACTGTAGTTCTTCTTTTATATATACACAACCTTACAATCCACTTGAAATAATGACTTGTCACCCTTTAGAGGGTGGAACTTGTGACACTCAGTGAAGGGAAACCTGTGATACTCCGGTCAGGTGATTCCTGTGTGGAAGAGCTGCTGATTAAAACACATGACAAAGGGATCATCTTGTTTGTCTAATTAAACATTAAGGAACTATCCATTTGCTGAGCCTCTACCTTTCTGTTCATGATAGCGGTGGGCCTCTTCCTCACACTGCCTTCTCAGAACTTATTAGATTTCCTCCTTTTTCTCAGACTGAAATTCCTACTCCTCAATCAGCTTTGTGGGTTATGTGACACTAACCTGCCTTTTACTATGGCTTTCCTACAAATTCGGTCTGCTCCAGCCCCAGAAGGCCCTCTTGATATAGACTTACAAATGTATATCCAGGTCTCTTCTCTTACCTTTTTACTCCTGTGTTGAATGTCCTAACCCTCATCATCATTTGTCCTTCATCAACATTTAATTTTAGCCCTGCTTAAGTCCAAACTTCTCCCACACATTTCCTTGATACATAATCCATTTTCCAAACTCCTTTAGCATTAAATGTTTAATTCTTTAGAATATGACTTATTTATGTTTTTACTTCTTTTTCTAAATTTGCTTGGTGTCTGATCAACTGTGAGTTTATGAACATGATGATGTCTAATACCTGTTTGGTACCCAAAACAGTGTCTCTCTCCATCCAACTAGCTACCCACCTATCTATATATGTATTTATCAGTTGTGCTCCAATAGTTACTAAAAGAATTTCATGCCTGCTAGTAGCCTATTTTGTATACCTATGTGCTCAGTTAAAAGTTGGTGTTAATGTTATTTGCATAAAACGGTCCTTTTCTTTGCTTGTTAATTTATTCATCCAATTAAGTCATTATTGCAACTATGTATAAATAGCTGTTCTAATTACTGGTGGAATGAGTGAAATGCTACAATGGCTGAAGATTTTTCATCGATCATGGCTTTAGGGGCACAATAAAATCATTTTTGCAAAATTATTTTCAGCCCACATATATCCTTATAGATCTAATATGCTGAATCCAAGCCAGGCGATATAAAAGTAATTGTGTTTGAGCTTTAGGTTCTCATCTATCTTGAATGTCCCATGATACTATTGATTACTGTAACGTGATACCAAAAAACAAACAATAGGCAGAATACTTTTAAGAAGTGAGGAGTCCTCTTTCATAAGTCATAAAAAGAAATTCACTGGTGTCTCTTTAAAAAGCAGGGACCAGGGATGGCTTTAGGGCTTCCTGGAGAAAGTAAAAATGATAAAAACACAGGACACTGCCACTCACAGTTTTTGTTCTACGATGTTGATGTTTTTCTTAAGTGAATATCATACCAATGAATTACTTATGTGAGATGTTTATTGAGGGTCTACAATGTGTTAGTTGCTGTTCTAGGGGCCTCATGGGTAGATATTCCTTAGAAGTAAGGCATTTTATCAAACTCTTAGAAACAGAGACTGGCCTGGTGGTTACCAGAGGTTGGGGGAGCAGGGGGAAAGGGGAGATATTGGTCAGAGTACAAATGCCCAGTTATAAGATAAATAAGTTCTGGGGATCTAATGTACAACAAAGTGATTATAGTTACTAATACTATATTATATACATACTTGAAAGTTGCTAAGAAAATAAATCTTACATGCTCTCACCAAAAGAAAGAAAGGGTAATTACGTGACTTGTTGAAGGTGTTAGCCAATTCAACAGTAATCATTTTGCAATATATAAATGTATCAAATCAATATGTTGTATACATTAAACTTATACAATGTTATATGTCAATTATATCTTAGTAAATCTGGGGGAAAATTTATTTTTAAAAGAAATAGAGCATTTTATGGAAGGCAGTGATGACATTTTTATGATAATCTGTTTATAAAATACATCCTGAAACAAGACCCATAACCTAAATGTGCAAGGCCATCTAACTGGAGTGAAAAATTAAGGACTCTCAGGGACCGTATGAACTGGGGACTATATGCCTGACCTAAACATATGCAAATGCAAATGTTCAAAAGCACTTTGCCAGTCAAATAAATCAAACAAAAGAAATTTGTGGCATTGATTAGAATAGAGTTCTGCAAGATGATGTCCCTCGAATTAATATATTTTCACCTGACCCCGGCTCATGTAAAGGAGATTAAATAGTGATGTGATTAATTGGAATTATGACTGCAGCCATGGCCTTTACCAACCAGCTGATGTGAGAATCAAAATCATGCTTTATCATGGTTTTGGAAGTAGTTGTGAGGAAAAGAAATGAGAGGATGTTCTGACCCAGGCTACAGTAGTTATCTATTGATGTGTAAAAATTACCCTCAAAGTTCAGCGACTTAAAACAACAAACATCTATTACCTCATATAGTTTCTGAGAGTCAGGAATCTGGAACAGCTTAGCTGGTGATTCTGGCACAGGGCCTCATGAATTTGCAGTCAAGCTGTTGGCCAGAGCCTATAGTCACTGGCATGGGTGTTGGCAGACCTCAGTTGCTTGCTGACTATTGGACTAATAACCTTAGTTTCTTGTTATGTGAGCCTCTCCATAAGCCGTCTGAGTTTCCTCACAGTATGACAGCTGGCTTCCCCAGAGTGAATGATCAAAAGGAGAGAGAGAGTGAGAAAAGGAAATGCCAGTGTCTTTCACAACCTAGTCTCAGAGTCACGCCATCACTTTCACTTTACTTTCAATAGCTTTTCTGTCTATACTCAGGACTGGGTATTCATGTCCTCTTCTTGAAGGAAGGAATATTAAAGAATTTTTGGAAATATTTTAAGACCACCCCAGAAGCTCTGCTGTGTTCTAATCTAGATATTTGATGCTGGAAAAGTATTTCAGCCTCTCAAACTTCAGGGGGTTTTGTTTGTTTATTTGTTGAGTATTTTTTAACTGAAAAAGTATGAACAGTCAGTCTATTTCCACAAAACTGGTTTAAGGATTAGGGGAGGTAATTATACAAGCAATTAGCAAAGTGCCGTAGGCATCAAATGTATCTTTTAATAGCATCTGCAGCTATAGCTGGGATATCATCCTCTAGACAAGTGCATTCTCCTATAAAAGATGGTATGGAGATATCACTAATGTTATTGTTGGTTTATAGTTCAAGAATTAACCACCAGTATTACACATGGTTGGGTGATACTGTCTATAACTGACAATCATGAATTCATGTTTCTCAACCAGAGGAGCATCAAGTCTTATCAATTTTATTTCTTTCCAATCTATCCATCTGTCCATCTCTATTGCCAGAGCCCTAGGCCATTGTCCTCTCTTGCCTGGACTGCTGCAATAACCTTTAAGTGGTTTTCCAGTTACAACTCTTACCCTTCCAAATCCATTTACCACAGTATAACCATTATGCTTTATTTAATTTAAATCTTCCTTATATGAGAATTAAGACCTTTATGTTGTGGAGAGATATGCCCATTCTCACTGGATTTAAGGTCTTATTTTTTATATTGGTATTATTTTTCTCCTTCTCATTCAACTTTCTGTATTCCTTCCCTACCTGGTTGGAAATGATAGTGACAGTTTGAAAAGTTATTTAACAAAGAAAAGGGCTTTCAGCTCAAAAGACTACTGGTCAACCCTGATTCACAAATCTGCTTAGCTAGTTCCACCCCAAAATGTCCATCCCAGAAACCTAACAGCAACCTTGGAATCCCTTATGCCTCACCCTCTATGTACAATTTATTAGCCAATCTTGTTGATTCTGCAACCAGAATATGTTTCTAATATACTCATTTCTATTTATTTTTCTTTATTTCTATACTGCTAGTATAAATTTTTCACACAAATACTGATATGCTCTCCTAATTGGTTTTCCCATTTCCATTTTGACACTCTCCATCTTTTTCTCTCTATTGAAAGGAAGGAGTGTAATCTTTTAATGCAAAGATCTATTCCTTCTTAAAACCCTAGAATAAAGTTCAGAATCCTTAACAAAGCTTTCAAAACAAAAGGCCCAAACCAAAAATGTCTCTACCTATCTCTGTAGCTATTCTTCCATCCTAACGTGCGCCAAGCTCTTTTACACCTGAGAAAATTTTGCATAAGATTTCCGTCCAGCTGAGCCTATTTTCTTCATTTTCCACTTTTGCCTTGTATGTGCTTATTCATCCTATCTCTGCTTACACATTACTTCCTCAAAGAGCCTTTAAGTCCCCTTGCTATAATCTCTTTATGAAACCTTCCCTTTCACTTCATTGCAGATGCAATTTAAAAATATGTATCTGAAGGTGGGATTTTGGTGGATATGGTGTCTATTTCCACTTAAAAGAATATCAGCTCCATGAGGACAACAATCACATCAATTGTTTGCAACTCCTCACTAATTAGCCTCCTGCCTGACACATGTTGGGTGCTCAGAAAACATATGTTGAATGAGTGAATTGCAGGCGGCTTTTGACTGCTCCCATTAATTTCCGTGAGATGGGATCTATTTATTAGGTTCGTTGATATGGTGGTACTGATCAGTTTCATTTAGGAAGAATGAGATTGCTCACCTCCATTGACTAACACTAGATTGTTTGCACAGCCAAGTAGAAGGAGAGCTTGGAGCAGGAAAGAAGAGAACGTGCAGAACTGCACTTTGCCTGTTTAATATTTTAAGTTGAAATAGTTATAGACATGTGGGATTTAGGATGTGACTAAATTCAGCCAAATAACTGGCTTTGTACCAATTTGTAATTTTAGAACAGACTAAACCCATCTGCTGATAATCTTCAGTGTCTTTATGTTAGAAAGTTTGCAGATTTGAAAGCTGGTCTTGGAATGTAACTAGAATTTCCTATTTATTATAACATCTTATAATATTAACAGCTGAGGAAAGCAAATGAGAGCATATAAATGAATACACACCCCATATTTATAATTATTCCATCTTGATGATCTCCCAGTTCTTATCACCTAAAAGTTAATAGACTATGTGAGCTTTGAGCTTTCACTGGTGTACTGTGGATTATAGGAGACTAAGGTGCTGCTTTTATTGGATGGTTGAAATTGATTTTAACTGAAAGGGGATATATGTAAGTAGGGTTTCCTATTTATTTGGAACATCTTGTAATACTAATGACCAAGGAAAGAAAATGATAGCATGTAAATAAATACACATTCAGAGCAGAAGTTATCCTGGCTCTTTTAAAGAGTCATATTGTAATTTAATTTAAAAAACTGACCAACTCAAATTAATACCCATAAGGTGGGAAAAATATACTATCAGTTCAACAAACTTTTGATGATTTTCCTTTATTTACAGCAATCATTACTGAATTTAGGGATATAAAGAGAATATGATACAGTCAGGACTCCAGTGAGCTATATACCTCCTGTTGAAAACAGAGGTATACACACACACACACACACACACACACACACACTTAAACTCCAAAATAATTGCTGAGATCTCTACTTCCAGGTGAGTAAGTCATGAGAAAAAATGGATAATTATGCCTGAGAAAGTCTGAGAAGATAAACTTCTGTTAAAGCTATTAAGCATTAATAGGATTATACAAAGTTGAGATGGGTAAAAGGTATTTCAAGGAGAAGGATAAAGTGTAAGAAGACCTGACAGTCTGGAAAGTTCATGTTCTTTTGGAGAATGGGGAGTTTCCTAGTATGGCTAGATTTTACGGCTGATAGTAGGAATGAGAAAAAAATAAAAAGCCTTCTTTAATGCCTCCAGAAAGTCAGACATTTTCTTCTCTCTGATTCCATAGAAATCGCATGTGCATTTTCACTGCATTTATCATATCACATGAAAAATTATCTGTTTAAATGTCTATCTCTTTAAACTATGAGCTTATTTTATGGATATTTTCTATTAATAATATATCTGATATGTCATAGGCATTCAAGGAATATGTCTTAAATCAGAGTCTAGAAAATTTAACTTAGAACCAGATTCAGAATGTTCTGCCTTATATGACTAGTTAAGAATTTTAGGGTTGTGTCAATTTTGTTTCCTCTTAATAATCTGAATTTCTAGCTTCTATTAGGAACTTAAAATATCTGGCAAGCCAGAATCTGCAGTTCACAAGGTGACATTAAGCTGGGGTTGAGTGACAGCAGCCACTTTTCACAAGGCTTTCTCTGCACAGAGCCAAAATCCCCACCTCTCCCCCGTGTCTCCCACTCAGCCTGTTTCACCTATTTATGTTACCTGCTTGGCTGCTGTAGACATTTTTCCCCCTCTTCTGCTGCAGTATAGGGGACTAACAGTAAACAGCACATTCTCAGGTATGTGTTTTAGAAATATGTTTTGGCAGCTGTGTGAACTATTTAACCGTAGAATTAGGTCAGGTTGTAGAATATTATTATGTGTTTAGCAGTATCCTAAAATAGATTTATATGCTTGTTAAAATAAATGTATGTATATTATTGTTCTCTAATGCTCTTAGAAGCATAACATTCATTTTATTATTAGAAAAATAAATTTTGTCCCAAAGCAAAAGGGAGCATGTCACATGGGTACAGTGTAGTTCCAAAATAATCACGACAACATTGCAATTTGCCTATGGGAAATAGACTTAATTGTAAAACAGAGAAGTCTAATTTGCCAAAATGTCTGCTCAGCTCACGAGTTGGTAAGAATCCTTCTGCCGGAAACAGGAGAGATGGAATATACCAACATGTATTTAGAAAGAAACAAGTGTTTACGATGCAATGCTGATGAGTGTGCGATGTACATGTGCCATGTACATTACATTTGCCTGTTTCATGGGTTTGGGATATTTTTGGCAGATTGTCTTTTCACATTAGTCTTTGAATATATAATTTACATAGTAAGAGCTAAGGAGGAAAGATAATTGTTTACCACTCCCCCTTTTCAGAGGTATTTTTGTCATGTCTTAGCAGCAGATATTTATATATACATCAAATCCCTTCTCCAAGACATTACCCAGAGCTTTGAGAACAAGCAGGGTTTTTTTTTCCTTTCCTTAACAACTACCTCTGTTTGAAATGAGGTGTGTTTGCAGTGTCAAAATTAAATATTCAGATTCGTCAAGTACTGTAATCTGTGGTACAGGATGGGTAGGTGGGAAAATGCTGAAATCTCAGCTTTTTCCTGTTACTGTGTTATGAAAATTGTTGACAAACATTTGGAACAAGTGAGAGTTGGCAGGTGCAGGTTAGGAACTGGTAGCTGCAGAAAAGACCAGAGAAAATTGTCAGCTCATCTTTCCTGACGTTTTGCTTATGTATAGAGGAAGGTTTTACATCCCTTCTAATTTTTGTTAACATTCCCTGTATAATTCAAATGGAAATCCTGATGAGAACATACCTGCTTTTTTAAAATTTATGGGAAAAATAGCCTTTTTGCATTTCTGCTGAATAAAATGACAGGATTGGCTCCAGGGTTTTCTACTCCCAGGAAAAGCCTTCAGGTTCGTCTGTGACAGGACTCTCCACAGAGGTTATTTTTACCTGGCATGGCTGTGCTGTTACTGATGCTGCTGGTCTTAATGGCAGAAATAACTTCTCCTGTGGGTGTCTCAGGCAGAATGAAAGCTGGATCAAGGTGGAGAGGGGAAAAGAATCGTGAGTAACCAGGAATTTTTACTCTTGGTGCATTTCTTTCTTTCTTCTTTCTATTTAGGAATACATCGGGTCCGCCTAGCTTTGCAGTTCACAGCATTTCCAAGACGTGGTTTTAAGACTTAAAAATAATTTTACACATTAAATATGTATGCAGAATAAATGAGCTCAACCTTCTGTAGGCACCATACATCTGCAATATTGTTCTGGATTCCATTGCGAGACTTTTGCTTGGCTTCTCTAGTTAACTCTTACAATTCCTGAGTTTGGTAAAGGCTACATATGTAAGTGAACATTAGCTCTTCTACATAAAGTTCAGATATGTTACTCACATTTGTTGATATTCAAATGCTAGCTATGTAATACAATTTTTTACATCTAAGCATTTTGTTCTGAGGGTATCAAGAAAGGAAACTTAGAAATAGCAAATGTCATAGGCACTCTGATTTGAATAACTTAAGAGTCTATGCTTTACAACCGGGGAATTGCAGGTTGATAAATATATTACTCTTTAGAATCATTAACTTCTTTATTCTCTCCCTATGGAAATGCAAGACCTCCAATTTCACTACTAAATGTGTTTATATATGTAAGGCATATAGTATTTAAACTACTATGTTAGTTTTAGAACTGAAGCTGTTTCTGATATTATTACAGGAGAAAGAATTGATTTGACATTTGTTTCCCTCTGAGCTAATTGGCCAGATCTAGCCACTGTCTTTTCTCCTTCTTATCCTCCCATAGACAACTATAGGTGGAAGCGTCCCGTGTGTGTGTGTGTGTGTGTGTGTGTGTGTAGAAAGCGTACATGTAGCTATATTCCTTTACTCCAAATTAGAAGTAGATGCATTCCTCTTCTCTATATCTCTCTTCAAAAATAGAATATAGAAATGGACTAAGGAATCTGCTTGGAGAAGGGCAATATTTCTTTCAAAATGTCATTGAATGCTCAGAGGAGCCATACCAATGACCCTATTTTACTGGAACTATAATACAATTCAGAAGGTTCAAGTAACCTTAGAGCTAATTGCTAAGCTTATGACTTTTGCTTTAATCATGCCTTTGGCCTATTTACAGTTTTGTTTTACTGACATGGAGTGCTCTGATGGATAGATCAATAGGGACTGTAGGCCTGGTAAACTGGAAAAGTTATAGATTTAATTTGCTCAGCTTCCAGTTGAATTTCTCAGTAATCGATTATTACTGGCCTTTTATCTTCCTTCCTCTTTCTCCTTTCTTTTTCCTTTAATCTCTTTTTTTTTTCCTTCTCATGATTCAGAAAAGGCATACATATACATCTGATACTTACACTTTCCACAAATAACAAGTGATTGTTTTTACTGACCATTTCTTCTCTGGACCTGAAGATTGTCTTGATGTTCTGCCTCTCTGTTCTAAAGTGGAACCAGGAAATCTAAATTTCACATCCCCACTGGAGAATATAAGGAGGAATTCATTCATCCCCAAAGTCCCAGAGTCATCAGTTTCACTCCAAACTTTGGATTTAAATCTAGTCACTCTAGCCCAAAATATTTGTTATAATTTTTGCTTATGTAGCCTTGTAAGTTTATAATATTTTCATGTCCATTATATGAAAATGTATGTACAATAATTTCATCATTAGCAAGGATAGATATGACTACTTGCATTTAAAGAAGAGGAAACTGATATACTAAAAAGTTAAATGACTTGCTCCAGAACATTCACCCAGTTAAGTTACAGACAGCTCTATAAACCATGTTTAGACTTCTAATTCAGTGTTCTTTCCATAACCCAAAGCTCCCTCAGAGTACAGTCTGACTATGGGAAATCCCAGTTTCTGAGTCAGCTTTGGGTCTGTTCTTAAACAATAGCCTCCAGATGAATCTGTTTGAGAATATTCAAGATGTTACTTTTTCATGTAGGCACTCCAGAAGTCTTTGTTTTGTCTGGATATAAATAAATATCTTTAGAAGAACATTAGCAAGATACATCCAGACTTTCAAAAAATTATTTTTAAGGAAATAATTCTTGGAAAAAATTGGGGATGGGGAATGGGTTGGGGAAAATGGGTGGAATTTGATAAACCAATTGTCCTAATGTAGAGACACAGTTTTCTGTTTTTAAATTATTTGACCTCTCAAGAGGTGACTGAACTGTAATTTCCTGTATTATGATTACTGTGGTGATCTTCAGTGCCCAAAACAACAGGGTAAGGGGGGGCAATTCAACATCTTAAACCCTTGTGCTTCAACCTTTGACTTTTCAAATAAACCTCAGGGAAACACAAAATTGAGTGATCCAAGCATACCCTTGCGTTGAAGAGTTTGTGTGAGAAGAGCTGAGGAAATTCACTGAGAATTTCTCAACTAAGAGAATTCCTGTTGGGTTACAGATCCATTGACTCCCAACAATGAGTAAATTGTGACAGAAAGCTATGCATCCACTGGGGGAATTTGTGAATATATTTAGAGGGATATTCAATTTCCTAACTATTGAGAGTTCTATATTAAACTTTAAAAGACAATGATAAAAGTCAAGGTAAGAAATCTCAGGGTTTCTAATTTTCAAAGAATGTTAAGTCAGATTTTGGCATGGATCTTCATGTCGAAGGAAGTTTATATTCTTTGTTGCCAATATCAGAGACTTTATTAATCTTTTTATTTTTGGTCACTTTCTATTCATGGACTTCTAAAAGCAGAAATAGACTACAGAGATCATTAAAGACAATCTTCTACTTCAAAATGGATTGCGTATGTTCTTTAAGAGATTTTATTGCCCTTAAGTGTTTCCGTTGCTTTCATTTTTTTCAGTAACTAGAATTTGATCATTTATTTTAGCATTTATCCAACTTTTTACATCTGCTTATAATTTTGTCTATTTCTTGAAATCATGAACTCAAGGAAGAGACTCTTTGTACCGTTTTCAGCATTTAGTAGAATTCTTGACACGTAAAAACTCAATGATTGTTTGCTTAAATAGTATATCATTTAAGTGAGTTCTGTGGAATATGTAAAATTATTGAATATGACCTTATTCTTTGACAAAAAGTATTGATGTACAAAGTTATCCATCAAAATATTAGTTATTGCAACTATATATATAAATGTAAATATAGAAAGAAAGGTAAGTAAGTAGAGTAGATCCTGTGAAATTAATCATTTTCAAACATAAAAGTAAGTTTTAAAAAATAGCAACATAGGTAATGCTTAAAATGAAACATTTGGTGAAAAGAGCCTGTACAGATTTATATACATTATATGACTCAAAAAAGGAACCCATAAGGTCCTTCTTAGATAAAAAAAGAACTGCATGCCATATAATTTTCAATTATCTAGTCCTGTGTTTTATAGCACTTCTTGTTATCTAACTTTATCTCATATATATTTTTGTATATTTATTTTGCCACCAATAGAATATAAACTCCAAGGAGGCAAGAACTCTGACTCTCTTATTACTGTTTTTTCCCTTGGCTTTAGTAAAGGATCTAGGAAATACATTTATTCAATGAGTATATATTGATTGACTAATGTATGAAAAGAAATTAAATTAAAGGAAATGCCCCAAATTAAGAGTTTTCATTAGATATTGTGATTATATATGATCTCTATTTTTTAAAAATACTTATGGAGACTTTTCTCGATTTTTTAAAGATAAAAATAATACTTTTTTTTTAAGGCAGCCATATCATCCAATGAAAAGACTAGATCATAGACATAGCGCATATATATATATAGATCTGATGCTTTGGATTAATTTAGAAGGTATTTTTTATAAAGAAAAAAATGTCTCTAGTTTACAGAATCCCTTTAAGATTGCCAAAACTTCTACCCTCTGGGGAAAAAAAATCCCTCCCTGAGTGCATTTCTTATCTTGATATGTTATTTTTAACCTCCCATCACATTTTTAAATGAACTTTCTACAGGGTTTTTTTTTGGTTTTTTGTTTTTTGTTTTTATGTGGTACGCGGGCCTCTCACTGTTGCGGAGCACAGGCTCAGGACGTGCAGGCTCAGCGGCCATGGCTCACGGGGCCCAGCCGCTCCGCGGCACATGGGATCCTCCCGGACCAGGGCACGAACCCGTGTCCCCTGCATCGGCAGGCGGACTCTCAACCACTATGCCACCAGGGAAGCCCTCTACAGTTATTTTTAACATTTGCTTCTTTACTTCGGTCACTGGCCACAGGTCAAGTGTTTCTTGTAGAAAACGTTTGAAATATTAGAATTACTGAGGGCAGAGCCCTTCAGAGATGCCCTGAAATTACTTAAATTTTAAATCTTTACAAAAAGCTTAGCTACTATTGCTCTTTCTCCAATTTTATGTTTCATCTTCACCACTTTATTGACAATATGATACACTACACAATCCCCCAAGAGCTTATTGCTGCAAAACAGTTTTTAACTCTTCTTTCAAAGTACTAGTTTTGTAAAGCTATGAGACATTTAAATACGCTTTAAAAAAAAAAGTTTCACTGTTTATTCTTTATCTCTTCTCTTTCTCAACAATTCATTTTATGAATTGTTGAGAAATACCTCTTGTAAAGAAATAACCATGTTCAGTAAGTTAAAACAGTATATAACTTTAATCCACAACGTAAAGTTACTGAAGAAAGAGTTTTTAGTATTTCTTGTTTCTTTTTTTTTGTAGCCAATGAGAAGATACTCTTGAAATGTTGATCACATAAGTTTCACATCAAAAATCAATAGGTTTATGGTGAGTTAAAATACAAGTAGTGAGTTACCCTCAGGGAAAGATTAGTATTGAAGATACACTAAAACACAGCCTGAAGCTGACAGTACAATACAGACATCTGGAAACATGAGAAACTGATAGAATTTGCCAGTGAGCAGCCCAGAGATGATTGGGCCCTATCAGAGAAAGAGTATAATGTGCTTCCTTGATGATAAAGAGACAGAACCAGATGTCATAACATACAGCTGACAGTATTCCCTTGCAGAGGAAGTTTTCCTTTCTGCAACCATCTGAGTTACCATATACAGTCAGAGGGTGGAGATCGCATGCATCACATTAGTAAAGTTCGTGGAACTCAAGAGGATTATCTTTTTATCATGATACTTTGAAGATATACAACATGTCATAATGAAACTCTGGAAAGTGCACAGCATTTCTTTTAATGGAGAACGGTATAGTGTTGCATGTCTACAATCATTTGTGGTGTGATATTCTTGGAAGAACTAATGTGTTCTCTATCACTAATTCTTTATAAATTATAGCTGAAATAAATGACCATAATTTTAGAGGGAAAATTCAGGCACTTTCCATTCAACTCAAAGTGATGAAGAATATTTATAATATTTAAACTGTCATTTCTTAATACAAGAAAGGCACAGAGAGACTTTTTAATAGTTATAGCAAGAGAAGAACTGAAATAAAATAAATTTGACCACATATATCTATTTTGTTACTCTGTTACTGCAAGACACATTTGAGCTGAAGCCATTTAACATTTATTAAAATAATAGTTTTAAAGGGCAAATAATTTTATTGTATTCTAGTTTTATTAAATGGTTATGGTAAGGATATGTTTTGTAAACAGTTAAATAATTATTCAACAGCACAGGCCCATTCTTCCCTTGTCCCTTCCCATCCGGTCAATACTTGATTGTTCAGAAAACCAGGTTTAACCGATAGCAGAATATGAGCTGCCTTTATTGGCTGACACCTAATCATTTTATCTACTCCCAAGGAATTCTAGAACTAGGACATAAAAGCAACTTTGTTTCATTCCTTTTCTCCAGATTGCTAGGCCTGTTGTCCGAGGATAAACATAAACACCAGGGAACAGATAAGGATTTTAGAGTTGCTTAAGTTTTATAAGACTGAAACATCAATTTGGAGCTTGCCTAATTTGTGTTTGTATTGCACTGAGCCTGTAATTATGGTGAATATAGTTATGCTAATTTATACACTCATAGTTAGGGAGGACAAGAGTTATAGAAGATGACTTTGCGTATATATGTGTCACAAAGGTCAGTAACTTAAAGCGGTAGTAAATGAAGAGAAAGCCAATTCCTGAATCATATACATTCCAAAGTAACTTTGTTGCTTCCAGTTCCCTTGGTCTCAAATCTAGGAACCAGGAGAAAGCACTCAGCTGTTCCATAGATGCTTAAGAAAACAGCTGAACTCAGCTGTCACACACATGAATAGAAAAGCAATTTCCCAGGTAATCCTTTCTCAAACCATTCCATATTGAAAGGTTAAGATTCTACAGAAGCAGAATTTCAAAATAATTAAAGAAACAGCAACTTTGATTCCATTTTGATAAAGATGATAGAAATTAAATGTGTACAGATATTATAAAAAGGTATGTAATTCAAGAGGAGGAATGGGATCAATATCTGTAACCTCAGTTTTGGTAAGTCCAGCATTCATCCCAGCTTTTCCTACAGAGAAATGACTCTAAATTATTCCAGCACAATGATTTTAACTCTCTCTTCTATAATGATTTCAAATATAATGTTTTGGTTCTAACAAATTTATTCATCAATTTAAAGGACACTGAAAGAAAGGGAGGCTATAAGATTTTATTTATCTCATTTTATGGTACAGATTTGAGCCAACAAATTTGGCTACGTCGCTTTTTTCTGTCAGTTGACTACTATTTTCTGATTGACTTTGATTTTAAAACTAGGAATTTAAACTCGTAAAAATTTAGCCCAAGGGTAGAGTAAAACCACTGAAGAATATAATGTCTTTGAAAGCTTGCTATTTTGAAAAAGAGACAAGTTCAGAATTTTACTATTTACTAGTCCTTCTTAGAAACTACCTATTAGTTGCCATTTGAAATTGTTCTTAGGTCACAGAAGTGTTAAAATTGTTTTGTGTGCTAGAGCCCAGTTAGTTTTGGACAGTTTAATGAAGTAGAACAGTGTGCCCATGGAAATGTGGTAATGAATGTATCACTGCTCTAACCTGTCCAAGATACATGCCTAAGTTGCCACATTCTCTTCTATGAATCTGTTTAACAATCTCACCATTAAGATTTTCTCACTCTATGTCAGTTTGGTGTGTTTAAGTAATGTAAGAAAACGCTGAGCAGGCTCAAAGTAGCACAGTCTTGGTTCATCTCTCATTGTTACCATGAAGAAAAGAATCCACATAACTATTAGTATTAAAATTTCTAGCCTTCCTACTTTTTCTAATCAGAGAGAAACAGAGACAGAGGGAAGGAATGGGGTTTTCTTGTGATGTAAGACTGTACAGTTGAGAAGTGGACTGAGAGTGAATGAGTGATAATTTGAAGATATTTTCACAACTCATTAACCTGAACCATTTAATGGTTAAATATCATAGAGTGCATTGTAACCTGAACAAAGTTTATGGGCAAGAAGGTCATGAGCTCTACCAGAAATTGCATCAGTCACTGCTAAGGAAATTTCTTCTTTGATAAATGAAGGCATCATGAAAATAATCATCAAAATCATTTCCCCGTGAAAAGTAATGCATACTCTACAGGCCGTCCACCCCAAATTTAGTTTTGGAAAAAAACAGTTAAGAAGTCTCCAATATGTTTCAAAATCATTATATCATATGGAGTCGATAAGAGCAGGCACCCTGGAGACAGACATACCAAGATCCAAATCCAATCTTTCACCCTACATATATGTTGTGAGAACTGACATAATCTCTCTGGGTCTCTGTTTTTATTTGTTAAGTGGAGAAAACTATAATTTTTCCCACAAATTGTGAAGATTTACCACACTGACCAGAAAGTTTTGGTACACAAATGTTCAGACATTGGGATTCTGATTGTGGTGGTTGTAATAATTATTATTACTGCTGTTGAGATTATTAATAGTAAATTTTTCTTCCCCTGAAAAATGCCTTTTTTTTTTTCGGTTTATTGCTCATACTTCTCTGCAATACCACCAACAGAAAGAAACCTCTTTCCTGAGTGCATATTACTTGGTTGGTACAGAGCCCAGATCATTGTATGCAGTGAGAAAACGTAACAATGGCAATGAAGGAACACTGATACGTGTCTATTATGGTCTACAATACCAAGAGATATGTTGGCAACCTTTAAAGACAAAAAACCGGGAAATATATTTTAACGCAATAAGAATTTCTCTCCAGACTGAAAACATTAAAAATTCAAATCAAACCACAAATCTAATCTTATTTATGCTTATTTTTTTGATTCTATTATAAATTTATAAGGTATTGTGATAAATGCTGAGAAAGGAAATTATCTTGTATTTTGAGATTTACACTCTCAAAAATTAAAGACAGAATGAAGAATAGGTCATATATCATATCAAATAATTGTAAAAAAAAAAGAGTCAAATGTGTTTAACAGATAAAATTTAGAAATCAGTTAAACAATATGTCCTATACATGTGTACACATTCATGCACAGGCACATTTATATAAATATTATGTATATATACATCTATATGATACAACATACATATAAAACATCCAAGTATAACTATGATTATTTCTCTCTGAAAAGTTACTTGAAACAGAACTTAAGATACCCATAAATGATGCCAGGATTAAATCTTAAAGGGAATTAGAGAAATTCCAATACTCTGTCAAGAATTCACTTTATTTTTACGGCTATATAATATGTTTTCATTTTATGTGCTAGAAATTATTGAAGATCACTTGGTTTTATTTGCAGAGTGCCCATATTTATCACCCCCCCCCCCTTTTTTTAACACTGTTGATCAAGAAGTATACTGACTTCACTGATCATTGATTCATGATGGGCCTACACTTGAGTTTACAAATTCACATTGGATGTGTGTGAGTATTCAAAGTCATTTAAATTCTTTCAGGAGCTTAATATAATGCTTCAAAGCTTAAGGGACCCTGTATATTCCTCTTCATTGTCTAAAACCATGTATCCCATATTAAGCATTTACCAAAGGACTTAATTTTTCTTCCTCTATTATTAAACACTTCTTATGATGAAGAAAGCAGACCCAATTCATATTTTTAATATCTACTCTCAGAAAATGTTAAGTGCTTTAGTCAGCAGTGTAGAAGCCTAAACATCATTTCTTGCACCTTTCAGTCTTTAAATTTTAGGTAACTGTAGAGTCTTCATATTAAAACCCAATTTAGGAACACATTTTAGAGACTGATCTTGAAAGAGAGAGAGAGAGGGAGGGAGGGAAGGAGGGAGGGAGAGAGAGAAAGAAAGAGAGAAGGAAAGAAAGAAAGAAAGAAAGAAAGAAAGAAAGAAAGAAAGAAAGAAAGAAAGAAAGAAAAGGAAGGAAGGAAGGAAGGAAGGAAGGAAGAGAGAGAGAGGGAGGGAGGAAGGAAGGAAGGAAAGAAGGAAGGTAGGGAGGGAGGGAGGAAAGGGGGCAAAGGGGGAAGGAAGACAGGGAAAAGGCAAACATGCCACAGTCAACCAGTAAGCTTGGGGAACCTACCCATCTTGGATTTTGTTTGTTATCTCAAATGTAAATATGGTTGTATATATGTTTCCTCTGCTTTTAATCTGCACTCTGTTAAGGAGTTAGTAATTATTCAGCAGGTCGTCTTTTTTTGTGGTACACGGGATGCAGGCAGACTCTCAACCACTGCACCTCCAGGGAAGCCCAGGTGGTCATTTTTGATGGCACTATTTCTTCTCCTTTTGTCAAATTGTACTTCCAAAATTAAATTATTTATTATAAGATGAAAAGGCCCCTAAAACTTAGGGAAAACTGTGAGGCTATCTTAGAATTATGTTTACCAACTCATTGACTTACTTAATAAAACCCATCCAGTAACACATTTAAACACAAATTAGCCAACTAGCCAAAATTCTAATACTGATTTTTTTTAAATGCCTTTATGTCTCCCTCCAATACAGTACACTTATTTGAAAAAAAAAAAAATCTTTAGAATATATACTATTTAGAATGCACATATTTCCCAGTAGGAAACCCACATTATATGAAATGACATAATGCCGTTCTAATATAAATGCTATAAAATCAAGTTCTCATCTTTAAATACTAATGTTATTAATACTTAGATAGAAAAACACAACTGAATTTTATTCTTATTATGAAAGATTGTTTTAAGAGCTGTAAAGTGAAACCTTCAACGTAGAAGTGCAAATGTTTAATATATTGAGGGGAAGGGAAGTAAAAAATCTTTTCACATAGAAAAGACCTGAAATGTGAGGGTAGTTTTGGGGATTCACATAAAATTTTTGTCAGATTGCTGCCAGAAATAATGCAATTAGAACATATGTTCCCCTGATATCACCATTTGCTAAATGTGCAATCGTGTGGGTGCAGGGGGTATTGTCATGGGTGTGTTTCTTATAGAGAGACTCAGGAAGCTGATAGAAGAACTTGGAAAAATATTTTAAGATTTCGTCTTTTCAGCCCTCAGAATGGGAGAAAATATTTGCAAACGAAGCAACTGACAAAAGATTAATCTACAAAATATACAAGCAGCTCATGCAGCTCAGTATCAAAAAACCAAACAATCCAATCCAAAAATGGGCAAGACCTAAATAGACATTTCTCCAAAGAAGATACACAGATTACCAACAAACACATGAAAGGATGCTGAACATCATGAATCATTAGAGAAATGCAAATCAAAACTACAATGAGGTATCACCTCACACCAGTCAGAATGGCCATCATCAAAAAGTCTACAGACGATAAATGCTGGAGAGGGTGTGGAGAAAAGGGAACCCTCTTGCACTGTTGGTAGGAATGTCAATTGATACAGCCACTATGGAGAACAGTATGGAGGTTCCTTAAAAAACTAAAACTAGAACTACCATACGACCCAGCAATCCCACTACTGGGCATATACCCTGAGAAAACCATAATTCAAAAAGAGTCATGTACCACAATGTTCATCGCAGCTCTATTTACAATAGCCAGGACTTGGAAGCAACCTAAGTGTCCATCGACAGATGAATGGATAAAGAAGATGTGGCACATATATACAATGGAATATTACTCAACCATAAGAAGAAACGAAATTGAGTTATTTGTAGTGAGGTGGATGGACCTAGAGACTGTCATACAGAGTAAAGTAAGTCAGAAAGAGAAAAACAAATGGCGTATGCTAACGCATATATATGGAAACTAAAATGAAAAAAAAATAGTCTGAAGAACCTAGGGGCAGGACGGGAATAAAGACATAGACATAGAGAGTGGACTTGAGGACACGGGGAGGGGGAAGGGTAAGCTGGGATGAAGTGAGAGAGTGGCATGGACATATATACACTACCAAATGTAAAATAGATAGCTAGTGGGAAGCAGCCGCATAGCACAGCGAGATCAGCTTGGTGCTTTGTGACCACCTAGAGAGGTGGGATAGGGAGGGTGGGAGGGAGATGCAAGAGGGAGGGGATATGGGGATATATGTATAGGTATAGCTGATTCACTTTGTTGTACAGCAGACAGTAACACACCCTTTAAAGCAATTATACTCCAATAAAGATGTTAAAAAAATATATTTTGTCTTTTATGTCTAGGAAATAATGCAAACTCTTGAATTTACTATAACTGGTTGAAATGTTTTTCTAATTTAATAGTTTGGCTGAGAACTCACATTTACTGTATTTTGAGGTAAATTTACATTTGGTGACATAGCTTGGAGAACTGATCCACACACAGCAAGTTTTTCTGAATAAGTAATTAAGTATAAAACCATGAGTAAATGTGCACCTAATAGACCTAAGTATTCTAAGTTCTGTTCAGCTACACAAGAATCTTGTGTGAGTGAATCAGCAACTCGGGTCTTTAATGTCATGTTTTGATCATGCTTGGAAAACATCTGTAAAAAGTCTATCACAATTTTAAGAACAAAAGACAATGTCAGTGTGTTTCATAGTCATGTTCATGTAGTGTTATGTAAAGAGAAAATGAAAATGTCTACAGGTGGAAAAATATGAAACACCTTTCATTTATGCTCAGTGCAAGGAGCCATGCTCTCTTGTCAACCTGAAAGCATCAGATGTTTTTCCTATAAAAAGCAATCTTGCTGTTTTTAAGGCAAGTTTTATGGAGTGCTAGATATGTGGTCATTTTCAGTTTATACGTAATTTGAAGTATTCTGGCAGTCCTCATAAGCTAACACGTACATGCCAGAATGTGCCTAATCACCTGTGCTTTCAAAATATATATTTAGTCAGTATATAGTCACTCACTGAACAAGTTAAGAGACTGAAAGAAGTAAGTGAGCTCTGCTCCTATCAGAGGGAAGAGTGTTCCAAAGAGAAGGCAGAGTAAATGCAAAGCTTTTGTTATTAAGAGTATGCTGGGCTTGTCCTCACGAGCAAGCCCAGAAGTCGGTGTGCCCAGAGGTCAGGAGGAAGTTGAAGTGGGGGAACAGATCACGTAGGCCCCTTACAGACCAATGTAAGGGTTTGAGATTTTAATCTAAATGGAACGGGAAGTCACTGGAGGAGTTTGAGCTGAAGAGTGAAATGATCTAACACTTTTATAGAACCACTCTGGTTATATACATATACAAACTGACAGCAACTCATATTTCTCTATTTAGTGCTGTCTCAGAGGACCTGCAGGTGCCCGCAGCCCCAGACCTGGGAATGTGTTACTGATCAGAGGACCCCAGTGGGCAGGCCTGACACAGGTCTGGCACCGGGAACTGCTCTTTCCCAGCACAAACTATGGCTCTTGATGAGGGTGGTCCAGTCCTCTGAGGACAGACATTCTCTTTGGAGAAGATTTCACCCTCAAAAGGGAGAAAATTTGATCATGTGGGGTGAAAAAAATTGTACTTTTATATGTGCAAAGCACAGTGCATCTGTCCTTTGAGGAATACCATTGGGATAAAAGTGTCTAAAAGGCTGCTTGGGGCTAGCAATAACAAATAAAAAAATGAGAATCACTGCTCTTCGGCAGACTTCAGAATTCTGTTGAGGCATTTGGTTGTTGTAATTACCGAAGTAGCGTTGCTGCTAGTACTTTGTGGGTAGAAACCTGAGATGCTGTATGTCCTGCAGTCTTTAGGGTGGTTCTCCCAAATGAAAAAAATTCAGATATCCCATTGAGAACTCATGTGGTTAAACAAATGTAATTATTTGAGCTTAGAAACTAGTTCTGTTTTCCATAGTAATTCTTACTATGCAACTGCCTTGTGAAAGGAGGTAAGAATGTAATTTATTTTGCTCAGATCACATCACAGACAAAGGTGTCACGTTTTGTACTGGTATCAATAATACATGTAACAGTCTACATCCTTGGCTGTCATATTCACAGTGATTCTACATATAGATGCAAACATCTGACTACTTCTTTATGTCAATATATGCCCAAACATTATTTGTTGAAATACAAATAATTTTAGTATAATTCATCTTGCTTTCAATTTGCCGGTTTTGTGTGTGTATGTGGTGTGTGTATATATATAATTATATGATAGCTTATTACATATTTATTTTATTTTCAGGAAAATGAAAACAGTGTAATAGAAAGGGTGTGCTGAACTGGAAGGAAGAAACAGAGAACAGGGAAGACATCTCTAAACTTTTCAAATTGTAGAAATTAAATGATTGAAAATCTAACATTACTAGATAGAAATTTGGCAGTGGATAATTAACAGTATTTAAAAGCTAATATTATAAGGAAGAGTAAAAAGTGTTTGCTTTCTAACTGCTAACTGCTAGTTGCTAACTATGTATGAGATGTGTATATATATGTGTATATATATATATATATACATATGTGTGTGTGTGTGTATATATATATATACACACACACATATATATGTACACTTTACTCAGTAAATACTCATTCTGGACCAGGCCCTGTTGTAAATATTTAATTTATTTTCATTTATTTAAAATTTTCAGTAAACACAGGCAGATTTTCCCATTTTACAGATGAAGACGACGAGGCACAGAGAGGTTAGGTAACATAATCCAAAGATACGTGGCTAAGAAGTGGTAGAGATGGGATGCAAAAAGAGAACCCTTGGTTAAGGTTTAATCGTCATTTGGCTGGCATTAGGCTTCCTTAGTCTCTGAATGGCTGTTGTTTTTCATTGAATATTCAGGAGCACAATATATCAGGCTTACCAGTTGCATAAGTCATGATTAATTGTCTGCCTGTCTGATTGACATCTTATTTGTTTGGCTGCTTGTTTTGAATTTAAGATAAAGTTGCTAACTTTTGTTTCTTGAATAAGTGAAGATCATGTCTAATAGGATGGATCTGATCACTTATTAAAGTTGTTCTTAATGAATCTTGCTTGTCCGACGTGCTGATACTTTTCAGATATTTCTCCAGAACTAGAGAATCCCAGAAAAGGATCAATGTCACAGATGGTGAAATGGTTAGTGACTGAAAACAAAGTATTGATTACTGAGGCAAGACAGCTAACGAGTGTGTCTAGCTTCTTTTTTTTTTTTTTTTGCGGTACGCAGGCCTCTCACTGTTGTGGCCTCTCCCGTTGCGGAGCACAGGCTCCGGACGCGCAGGCTCAGCGGCCATGGCTCACGGGCCCAGCCGCTCCGCGGCATGTGGGATCCTCCCGGACCGGGGCACGAACCCATGTCCCCTGCATCAGCAGGCGGACTCTCAACCACTGCGCCACCAGGGAAGCCCTGTGTCTAGCTTCTGAACTGCAAATTTAGCTGTAGTCTTTGGTGTCAACTGGCTAATAATTATAGCAAACTCAACATATATATATATATATAGAGAGAGAGAGAGAGAGAGAGAGAGAGAGCTTTCAAAGTGCTTTTAAAGTTTTATAAACTAGAAATATTCTTACACAATAAATGTGAATAATTTACTATTTCATTAGATAGATTTTTAGTCTATTTTTCCCAGAATTTTTTTGCTTTTTCCTTTTTTGTAATCAGCGAATATTTTTAATGAATGACAGATGGACTGATGCCCTTGCAGAGGGTTAGTTAAATAAATTAGAACATAATCCCCAAATAGAATCCTAGAGCAAATAAAGCAATGTTTATGAAGGGTCCCTTTTTAAAAATAATGTCAGAAAAGCTCATATATAATGCTGTGCAAAAAAGCGGGATGTAAAGATTTGTATTCAGTGTAATCTCCTCTATATAAATGTAGAAATACACGCCTATGCATAGGATTGTAGTAAGCTGCATACGCACAAGACGCAAATACTGGAAGGGAATATATGTAAACATTAACAGTGGTTGGAACTGTTAAGAATTTTTTATTTGCTTCTTCATATCTTTAGACTTTATACAGTGAGTATAGTAAATATTCTTTTTGAAAAAGGATATTAAATGCTTTTCAGATATTTCTACACATGTATTTCTTTTTATCTGACCTCTCATAAGATGAGAAAATTATTATCCTATTGAGGTTCTGAAAAGACTGTGGAGATCTATGAGGCCAAAACTTCAAACAGTTCTGCTTCTAAAATCCAATTTAAGGCACTGAAATACTGTTCCTTATTATTTTAACTATTAAAAATAAAATTGATATTCTACTGATCCAGATCCCATAGTTCTAGAAATAATTAATACAGGTAAAACTGCATTTTGTGTCACCATAAAAACATGCATTGTGCTAATAACATAGAATACATATGTCAGCACATACATATTAGAAGATCACGTAAGATAACTGATCAAGATTGTGACTCCAATTTTAAAATATTCTACTTTGTTTTAACCCTCACTAGCACCCGCCTATTAATATCCTAAAGTTGATGATAGGCTTAGTTTCCACAGATGACATTTCTATAGGGAATAGGAGGTCCAACAATAATTTCATTTATTCCATTCTACTTAGAATGAATGATATCTAAGTTACTAAATCATGTTCTATCAACAATATTAAAAATGAATAATGAATAGAAACATGGCACTTTACTTATGTATCTGCCTTATTATATAGTTTCATTTATAAGAATTATTTATATAAAATAGATATATATAAAATATAGAAAGTATATATAGAACTTTCCTTTATATTATTTCATTTAATTCATTTGATTCTTTAAAAGACCTCTCTAATAGCTGGTACATATATCAAGAGTGTTTAAGTGATTGCTAAAGTTTACTTAGTTTACTTGTGCTTTCTGTCAAAGTATTTTCATGTTACTGCATTTTTTTTCTGTGAATAGGAAGCTCAAAGGGTGAGAGCCTGTTAATTGGACATATACACATCTCTAGCTCCTCCTGACACACAAACTATACACTCTTTTCTGATGTGAAAATTTCTCTTATGTGCAAGGTCTCTTTCAAAATCTTCAATTAAAAAGAAAATTCTAGGTCCTCCACCAAAACATAGATCTTACTGCCATCTAACTTCCCTGGATTTGCTTCATCAAATATTCCCAATTCTCTGGTCTCTTCCTGTGGTACTAAGAGACATCTGAATTCTCAGGGTCATCATTCATTGCCCTGTCATTTCATTCCCCTGCAGAATCCTAAAGCATTCAGTCTTGCCCAAGCTGCAGGAATTTTTTTTTCCTACTGACTTAATGTTTCTATCATAACCATGGCAGCTTCTTCAGAGTTCCTCTACTTTATCCAGATGTTCCGGTCTTAGTGACCTGCCTACTAAACTAAAATTAATTATCTACCCCTTCAAAGCTGACTTTAGTCTTTTCCTTCTCTTTCTTGTTAATTATGTAACATCTTGTCAGACACATCAAATGCCTGTTAAAAAGATAGTTTCTTTATAATAAGACTGCACTTGAACATGGCCCCCTTATATTAGTCCATTCCTTTCCTATCACTTCTCCTCCTATTTCTGCCATTTGTGATGGAAGTCTTAGCCGGTTAATTCATACCAGTCACTTTCCTTAGTTTAGACCTATTCCATCAGAAGTTTCAATCCTTCCCAAGATTTTAACTACATTCTTTTCTCTGAAAAGTCCCAGATTTCTTTTTCTAGTCTTCATCTCTATTTAATATCAAGCTAATGGATTTTTTAGAACCAAAATATGCTAATTTTTAATTTTTTCTCCAATTCTCCCCAAATTTCTCTTCCATGACAAGTGGCTTTAGGCTAATTGAATAGTGATTGCATTATATTCTACAAGAAAAAGAGGCAATGTTTCTTTGTTTTCTCTGTAAGGTTTGTGGATTTTAAAATACCTTTCTATTGACCTACTAAAAACTCTTCTCACCTCCCTCTCTGCCTTTGTTCCCCTTTTCTTACAAACATTGCCCTCTCGTCCATCATTTCCTTAGCTACAATATTTCCTGTTCTTTTAACTGTTTTCTAATTACCTACAGACACAAATTTCATAGATTTTCCACATTTACCAACAGTTCACTTCAACCTTTCTGGTTCCTTTCACCTCTTAACACTGACATGTCCAATCGCCCAACCCTGTACTGTTTCATTGCAGGCAGGTAAAACTATCCTCTATGATTCTTGGATACTTTCATTTAGTCCTTTGACAGTCAAGTCCCCTAGAAAACCTTAAGTCAATTTAAATAATATTCCCCAATAATAAGATTGTTTTGCCCTTTATCTTCTATTGGAAGAGAGAAAGAGAGAGAGAAAGAGAGAGAAGAAGATAAGATATAATTTGTACTTGTCTTGTAATCATAACTGCTATTATGGATCATTTTCTACAACATTTCAGTGTTACTATAAAATTTCAAATGGCTTTAGATAGCGAAATATTTGAGAAATCCTGTTTGAGAAATTCTTCATAGACTAAAATTTCCAACTGTGTTAGGAACTCGTTGAATTATTAAACCAAATGATTTTTAGCTCTGAAAGTGAGAATGACTCAGTTCTTTTGAAGATTTGACATTCTAATAAATTTTGAATGAAGTTTATTTAAATGCAACTCTTTGTGATAACTAAAACAACTAATTCCATTGTAAGACCTATAATGGAAATTTCTCTCTTTAGATAAAAGTTTAGTGCAACAATCCATTGCCTTAGAATGGTACTGTGTGTGTTGGTATAATGAACTGAAGACCAAAATCTCTTATTTTTGTATTCATTAGTTGCTTAATTTTTATTCAGGCTTGCCATAGGCAGAGTTACAATTGCTATCTAGAAACACCAAATTCCTATTCATTTTTCTTTTAATAATCATATGTAGTCACATAGAACATTAGCTGTGGGCTATATTAAAATATTTTTCAAAATAATTTTAATTTGTCAAACTGTTAATTTTGTTATAATTCTGTTTTCTCAAGCATCAGTGGGGTTTACTTTGCACATTACAGTTTATAAAGGGCTATTCTCATAGGTCATCAATTCTTCAAAGTAATAACCTTGCGGATATGTGTCATTATTATCATCTCCATTTCCAGATAAGTAAACTAAAGGGTAAACGTTAAAATAACTCGTCTACAATCACACATGTATTTGCCTATAGTAAATAATTGAGTTTGACCTTAAACTCATGTCCTATAACTTTTGATTTCATGTTCTTTTCTCTAAAACTCAATGCTGAAGATACATGTGACTACACTGCGTGATAACTGATAAGGCATAGTAGGAAGGTATGGAAGTTATGTGCCTTAGAGACTTCAGAGAGACACAGCTTGATTCCAAAAGTGGAATTATCAGAGGCGTAAAAATCACACAGAAAGGGCTATTTAAAGAAATAAAATTAAGTCTCTTCTTTGAAATAAGAAAAATATCCTGAGAATCAATCAGAACATTATTAAGGAAGTTCTATGATCTTACTTCTTAATGCCTACCCTTTAAAAATCAGCCTATCTTCCCAGGCCCTGACAGGGAAATACAGTATTTGTACTGTGATAGCAAACACTCATCAGCCAGGGCATCCTCTCACCAGGAAAGATTTCAGTGAGATGAACGCTTCCATGTCTTGACTATTGTAAATAAAGTTGCAATGAACGGGGAAGTGCATGTATCTTTTCAAGTTAGTGTTCTCATTGCCTTCAGATAAATACCCAGAAGTGGAATTCCTGTCATATGGGAGTTCTATTTGTAATTTTTGGAGGAAGCGCCTCCTGTCTTTATAGTAGGTGCACCAATTTACATTTCCACCAACAGCTCACAAGGGTTCCATTTTCTCCACATCTTTGCCAACACTTATTTCTTGTCATTTTGATAATAGCCATTCTAACAGGTTGTGAGGTGATAACTCGTTGTTTTGATTTGCATTTCATTGATAGTGATGTTGAGTATCTTTTCATGTGTCTGTTGGCCATCTGTATGTCTTTTTTGGAAAAACATCTCTTAAGATACAATACCCATTTTTAACCACATATTTGTTTTTGCTATTGAGTTTTGTGAATTCTTTACATATTTTGGATATTAACTCCTTATCAGATTTCTGATTTGCAAATATTTTCTCCCATTTGGTAAGCTGCCTTTTCATTTTGTTGATGGTTTCCTTTGTTGTGCAAAAACCTTTGTTTGATATTATCTCACTTGTTTATTTTTGCTTTTGTTCCCTTTGCTTTTGGTATCAAATCCAAAAACATCATCAAGACCTATGTCAAGGAACTTACCGCCTGTTTTCTTCTAGAGGTTTTATGGGTTTAGGCCATATGTCCAAGTGTTTAATCTATCTGGGGTTAGTTTTTGTGTGTGATATTAAGATAGTGGTCCAGTTTCTTTTCTTTTCGTTCTTTCTGTCCTTTTATTTTTTGGCGTGTGGCTGTCCAGTTTTCCCAGCACCATTTGTTGGAGAGACTGTCCTTTCTCCATTATATATTCTTGGCTCCTTTGTCCTAAATAAATTGACCATATATGCATGAGCAGAATTATTTAAATGCTCTTAGCCAGTTCCCATTTGCTATTAATCAAACCATAGGAAACTGTTGATATTCAATTCCCTTTTAAAACTCAATTTCCTATAGTCTAAGCTAATTCATTTGAAGGTACGTGGTCAGTAATCTCAAAAAGTCAATTTATGAGCCTATGTATCCCCTTAAATTATGGAATATATATATTTAATAAAGGTATGGAATATATACATGTTATATAGTATATGTAGGAACACATGCACACACACACATATATAAAATGTAGATATAAATATCTAAAAGGACAAAAATAAATGAACGACAACCTTCACATTTATTTTTTGAGCATGGAATTTATATACACACATGTGCTTTACTGATTCTGCATTTTTAGGATGTTTTTGATCTTCATCTTTTCTGTTTATGTGCATCCCTAATCCTGGGTTGTCGATGTTAGAAGGTGAGGACTGTACTTAATACACTCATAATTTATTGCTCTCTAAAGGTAATGGTGATGAAATTTGGACCTATTTCTGATGAGGTATTGAAATGGAGCAGAACCCTATGGTCCTCCCCCACCCACCCCCATGTCCTCCACCTGCCTTTTGTCTGTGAACAAACTTTAGCCAAAGAATAAGTTTAATCAGAGAAGTGAGAAAATGCAGAAGCAAAGAAAGGCAGTCAAACAGAACCAAACAATAATAGTCACTAAGCAAAGTCAAGGGCCTTTAGTTCCTTTTCAAGGGCTATAGATAATATTCTGAGCCATATCCTGTGAGCTGTCTTATAGATACTGAAAGCTCCACCAGTTGGAAGAAGTTAGCTACATGATGGCCAGGCTGTAGCCATGACATAAGCTGCCACAGTTGCGACAGTTTGCCTCAAAGAAATGGAAACATACCGACCCTGGAACTGAAGACTAACTGTACCTAAAACAATCAAGACGACGCTGGTCAGACCACCAATGATCAATTTCAAGATGACTGTCAGAGCTGACTCTGCTGTTTCTTCCTGTAGTCTCCTCGCTCTGTCTATAAAAGCTCTTACCCACTGATTGTCAGTAGTGGGGAGTCGGCCTCTGGACAGGAGTCCGCCCTCCCCGCCCTCCACCCCCACTACCCCCTCCTGGGTTGCCGGCATCCAAAATCAAGCAAACTTTCCTTTCCACCAACTTTGCTTCTTTATTGGCCTTTGAGCAGTGAGCAGCCGGACTCCACTTTTGGTTACAGTATCAGCCTGCCCAAATATAGCTTTAAAAATCAGGAAAGTAATTTGACTGTCTATAAATCTGTGAAAGGTAAAACCTTTAAAAGGTTATGTTTAATTATACATTTATAGCTATAAAGATTTCAATTGCTATTAAAATTGGGGAAAGTGTAAGTCCTAAAGTTTTATATCAAAGAAAATTTTGATAATGGAATTCTCACAAAATTTATTTTTTTGGAGAGTGTGTTTCCCCCTGTGAATAGCAGAAACACTCATATGAATATTTCTATTCTTAACAGAAGCATCTGTTAATCATAAATGCATTTGGTTTGGCTAGGAGAGAGATGAATCACAATAACAGAAACAATAGTCATGCACCTTGAATGGTGATTTTAAACATGCTCATGTTGTCACATTTGAGTTTTACAATAGCCCTGTCGGACAGGTAGGAATGCATATTATCCCTCTTCAATGACTGATATACAGTGTCAGGAAATGCTATAGTCTGCTAGCATTTATTTCATAGCTGTTATGGTAGAAAGACATTACTACATGTCTACTCTTTATTTATTAACTTATATTCTCCAATCTAAAACTACTATTCTACTATATGGCCTATCTTTGAATGTAAAGGTAGTAGGGAAGGGAGATGAGCAAATGGAAAATAGAAGAGGGTACTGGACTTTGTGTTGTAGGCCACTGAGAAAGAATGAAAATCATTAGGAAGGGAAAAAGCAATACTAGCCTTGTGTTTAGGAAGATCAGTTTAGTAGCCATTGGAAAATATAGTAATCAGAAATATATTGGTGTCAATGATCCTTAAAGAGACTGTTAATAGTGTCCAAAATGAAAAAATGGAAGCCTACACTACAGAGGATGGAAAGAAATATCAAGATTCTGATAATTGTGAAGTAGGTTGGATGCCTAACATGATTAGGATAATCGTATGATTTATCATCCACACCACAACACTTTAAGAGTGAAAGAAATTTCTGTTAATAATGGAGATGAAATGGCAGGTATAAATTGAAACTGTCCCAAGCAAACAGGGATGAAATGTCATTCAAGGCATGCTGGAAAGAAGAATCAAAGAAACCTTTGAGAATTTCAATGAAGTGGATGGAGATAAAATTTCTAAAGACAGGAAACTCAGGGGAAGTTAGTCGCAAGAACATTTAATGAGTTCCGTGTTCTGGTCCCATGCATTAAAATAAAAATGTGAAGAAGTCAATTTGAAATTAGATCTATACATATCTCTGGAGCTAGATAAATGCTAGAAACAGACATCAGAGTTCCTGGCCTACTGGGAAGGTTTGCAAGCTTTGAAGTAAATGACATCATCAGGAAAAAGGGTAGAGAGGGAAGAAATGAAGGGTCATATATAAAGAGCTGGGGAGGGTGGGGATTCACAAAAGTCAAAAAAGGAGAGAATTTGAAGACACTCAGAGAGGTAAATAGTGTCAAGTGTTGGAGAGTGTTGATACAGAACGGGTACTAAAAATGGGCCACTACATTTGTCATTTAGTTGGTCAATAGTGTCCTTTGTAAGAGCAGCTTCAGTGGAATAACATGGAAGCCAGATTTTAACAGGATGACAACAGATGGAGGAGTTGAATAATACCCACTAGATATAATAATAACCTAACATTTAGTTTTTGCTATGTGCTCATTTTTACTGTAAGTACTTTACATAGATAGTCTCATGTTATCTTCGTACCGTCCCGATGAAGTCATTGTTTAAAATCACTGCTTATAGCAAATTCCCCGGCGGTCCAGTGGTTAGGACTCTGTGCTTTCACTGCCAAGGGCCTGTGTTCAGTCCCTGGTCTGGAAACTAATCCTGCAAGCTGCGCTGTGCGGCCAAAAAAAAAAAATCACTGCTTGTAGAAAGTGGAACCTAAATTCAAGCCACACAGACCACTTTAGAGTCTATTCTTTTAACCCCTGAGTGTTGGCTATTTTCTCATCCATTAAGAGTAACCAACACATAGCGGTTAAGAGACTGGGCTCAAAATTCCCACTATTCCTTTGAGTTGTTAAAGAGTGATGGTCTCCTTAAAGAAGTGATTATCAAAATTCATGTCCCCCCATCTCCCATGCACCCCTCAAAGTAGAAAAACTGTAGTGTTCTGCACGAGCATTCCTCAGTTTGTAATTTACTCTATCAGATAGGCTTAATGGCATTGGGGAGGCTTGATATATGGGACAAGTATGGAAGACAAGCCCAACATGGCAGTGACTTGTGTACAGAGAAGGAGGTCTTGAGTAATTGGTCATAGGTAGACACTGAAAGGGTAGGCAAGAGAAAGAGTCCATTTGGAAGAGTGGAGCAGATTATGTTTCAAAGGGAAAGGGAGAGACTTTTTCCGATTTTACGTGGTTAGACCTGATGCTGACAGCTGTTCATGATTTGTGTCCTTGAGCAAGTCATTTAATTTTTCAGTCTTAATTTTCCTGTTTGTAAAATTAGAAGTTTGGGTTAAGTGATCTCTAGTGTTTCTTCTAGTTGTAATAGTTTTAAATATTTGCTTAGGCTTTTCATTATTTTGTTTGATGATATACTGTCTGTGTCTGTTAAAAAAACAATGGTTTTTGGGACTTCCCTGGTGGCGCGGTGGTTAAGAATCCACCTTCCAATGCAGGGAACATGGGTTCAAGCCCTGCTCTGGGAAGATCCCACATGCTGCAGGGCAACTAAGCCCGTGCACCGCAACTATTGAGCCTGTGCTCTAGAGCCTGCGAGCCAAAACTACTGAGCCCCCACGGGCCACACTACTGAAGCCCTCGCACCTAGAGCCCATGCTCCTCAACAAGAGAAGCCACCGCAATGAGAAGCCCACGCACCACAACAAAGAGTAGCCCCCGCTCGCCACAACTAGAGAAAGCTCGGGCGCAGCAACGAAGACACAACACAACCAAAAATAAATAAATAAATAAAATTCTTTAAAAAAAAAAAAGGTTGTTTTATTGCCTTAGGAGGAAACCACATGAAAATATGAATTTGGTAGTGTAATGAGTCCTAGCTTTGAGGTTTCACATGAGATGTTTTCTTTAGTTATGCTGTAGAAGTATATTTTTATATCCAGTAACCAGAAATGTCATTTATACATTGTCCGTTGTAAAATAGTGCCACTCACTTTTGGAATATCTTTCTCCATGAAGTTAAAACCCATTCTAATAATCTCATGCATTAAGCCTATATATATCATTCCTATCATTCATACTTTAATGTCTTTCTCTCGAAGTGCTGTCGAGGGAAATTTACAACAGCAACAGAGTCATCTGACCTTGTAATTACATGGTTTATAGCATTCTCTCCAAAACTGATAATTATTTCTTACAAAAAGTAACATGTTCTTCAGACTTTATTCTTTTAGTAAAACTCTGATACACAAAATGTTTTCTTTGACCAAGAAGATCTGTTTGTCCAACCGATTATGGCAAAATCTTCGGGGTGCAGGTTAAGGTTACCCATTTCCATTGTTGGCAGGTCTGTGGCAGATGGTTTGGACATTCATTCTGTGATTGCTTCTCTGACACCTTCTCAGAGGATCAATTCGTTGAGTGATAGATGAGAAATGGACCACTCCCTTTGGCTTCTCTTTGTTTTTCCTCTTTAAAGGGGAATTCTGAACAAAAGAAATCTGGGCTTCTGGTCTAGTGTTCTCTGCTTCATAGTGATTCAGCCTTCAAATAAGAGGTAACACATCTTCATATATGGACACGCCAATTGGGGAGTCTTAGAAATTTGCATACAGATTAAGACAAAAATGATACTTGGGGGTTTGCCTTTTGGAAGCTATAGTTTTGTTTTACTATTGATTTCTCTTTGATCTTGTCATAACAATTTTTTTTGAACCCAAACTGAAGCCTCTATTTGCAAGTACGATAGTTAAGAATTCAAAAAAATTACAATTCCTTCTAAGTGATTCTCACTTGCATCATGTGGCCATATGATATATCTCTCTGTTCTGCTTATCTCCTAGTGTTAACATCAACAATAAAACCCATTTATCAAAAGTGTATACCTCAAATTAATTTGGAAGAGTACTGTATATAGTTCATATATATAAGTATCTCTGCATATTATACTGAAGATTTCAGTTCTTTGCATTCCTAGATGGGGTTCTAGTGGTGGAATGCTATATGGGGGTGAGGATGGTGAAGTGGGAGATTTGGGAGAGTTTTTGAATGAAAACAGTTGTACCATTGCCAAAAAATATTATTCTTCACTTTATAATTAGACTAGGAGCCACCAGCTATTGAAATTGTCATGCCTTGTACTATGTATTAGACTGAAAAATACATTCAACCTTAATATATAATAATATTAAATGTGTATAGAGTTTTGGGTCCCATATGAGTACAACCATAGGACCTGTCTTATGATCTGTTGCTGTTACTTTTAATGATTCATTAAAAACTTTGCTATTTTGTTACAGCAATGCTTTGGGGTGTGCTTGAAACTTTCTTCCTCCTTCTCCATCTTTGAAAGTGTTCTGTTTCAGATCTCCACAACACAACCCTCTATCCAGAATGCTAGCATCCATTCCCTGCACATACCTAAACTAAAAGTATTGCTTTGCGAGTGGGGCAAATATGTATGGAAAATTGTCTGCCAGTCCTACTGAATATTCTTTTTGGGTTTGATTTCCTACACTCTCACTCTCTTCTCTCTCTTTAGGCTTCCAACACCTCCTTCCACCATTCTTCCTGTCCCAGGCATGCATGTACCAATATATACATGCTCCTACTTCACATTCTGAAATATGAAAAATCATCTGTAGGAATCATTTTCATCTTGCCATTGCCAAATCTACCAAACTATATTCATATTATATCCATATTCTCTGCCTTCCATCCTAGTGCAAAAGTGCCCCTATTTTTATTAAAAGCTACTTTTGCTCTGTATCTAATCATGTCTTACCTTAATTAATTTATTTTTCCTGCAGTCATTTTTTTTCTGCCACTAATATCTGTCTTTCAAAAGCAACATTCTAGTCATGGTCTACTAAGATCCTCCATCTTAAAAAAAGATTCTCTCTTAGAATATCTCCCTCCATGCTCTCCTTTTCAACAAAAATTCTTAGGAGTTGTTTATGCTTCCCTTGCCCCTTCCTCACTACACTCTCTCCTTGTCATATTCAGATAGGCACCCACAGTAAGCATTCCATTGAAACTGATCTTACTAAAAACATCAGCTATCTATATATTGTCAAGTACAGTAGTCACTTCTCACCTTACTAGGGCTTCTTAGCATCATTTGACAGTTCTTTACTCTTTAAAGACACATCTCTTGGCTTCTGTCCCACCACACACACCTAGCTCTCCCCATACCTTGTTAGCTTCTCTCAGTCTCATTTTCATATTTCTTCTCCTTTTCCTTGTCTCTAAATGGGTGTCCCCTGGGCTTGGAGTGTGCTTACAGTCATTCTCTAAATGATCTCTTATAGTCACTTGCTTATAAATATTATCTTATGTTTCTGTAACTCACAATTTTATATCTCTAGCTCTGGACCTTCTATCTTCCTCCCTCCCTCCCTCCCTCCCTTCCTTCCCTCCTTCCTTCCTTCCTGCCTTCTTTCCTTTTTTGGTTGGAGCTCCATAATGTTGTATCCAACTATATACCAGACATCGCCAACTGAATATAAGGTAGGCATCACAAGCACTATATGGCCAAAATAAAGTATTTGATTCTCCCACCACTTCATCTCAGCCTGGTCTTCCCTCTGTCTTTCCCATCCCAGTATTCACACATCCATTCATCCGGTAGCTTAAGACAAAGCTATTGGATTTATCCTTGATACTTAGTCTCTCCCATCCAATCTAGCAGCAGATTTGTTTGATTCTGTCTCCCAAATATATCTTACATTAATCTACCGTCTTCCATCTCTACTATTACCATCCTAATCCATGCTTAGATTCTTATACTCCATTTCTCACACAGAAACAAAAAGGATTGTAATAAACCCTAAATAAAATTATATCACTACCCTACTTAAAACTGTCCCATAACATCTTGTTTCACTCAGATGAAAATCCCAATTCCTTTTTTGGCCTCAGGACCCTTTCTAACCTGGACCATACCTATACCTCCAAACCCAGCTTCTGCAACCATCCTTCAGACACAAGAGAGACATAGAACCCTCACGTGTGACAAGTCTGATCCTATCTCAGGGCCTTTACGCTTGCTGTTCCCTCTGTTCAGGACGCTCTTCTCACAAATTAGATCATGGATGCATCTACTTAGATCTTCAGAGTTCACCTCCAAACTTGCCTTTTTAAAGTGATTTTGGCTAATATCGCCTCACTTATTTTCATGTGACTCTGTCTTGTTTTCTTTTTGGGTCTTATTAATATTGGAAATCAGATTGTGTATTTCTGTGTTTCCTTATTTATTTTCTATATCCTTTAACCTCAATTCCATGTTCGTAGCTCCATTTCCCATCATGAGAATCCTGGTTCCCAACCATACTAATATAGGCATTTATTTGTTCTACTCTGCAATACACACAAAACAACTACTACTAACAACAACAATCCTACCAAGTACAGTTCAAATTTTCTTTGCACTTTTTGTCCTTAGAATCTATGCTGCTAAAGGTGTCAAGTCAAATTCTGTGTACATAAGTTAGGTAAAAGTTTTTTCCCTGTGGTTGTATTATGTATTTGACATATAGTTATGTTCATTTGTTGATATTGCCATTCAAATTCAAGGTTAGTTTTTCATTCTTTTTTATTGAATACAGTTTCTGAGTAGGACAAAACATTTACATAATAAAAAGTCAAAAGTTATGCTCAAAGGAATCTTGCTCCTCTCCAAATTTTAATAGATTGGAAACCATACTCAGTATATAATTATGAATCTTTCGTTTAATTATTTTATTTACAAACTATCAATTCTCCTATTATTGGACTGTTAGGAAGTTTCTTGGTTTTTTCCTTTTTAAAATTATGCTAGCATTAACAAACATGGATGTTTTTTAAATTCTGAAATATTTCTCTGACCTTTTTTGTTTGTTTGTTTTGTTTGTTTGTTTTGTTTATTTGTTTTTGCGGTACGCGGGCCTCTCACTGTTGCGGCCTCTCCCGTTGCGGAGCACAGGCTCCGGACACGCAGGCTCAGTGGCCATGGCTCACGGGCCCAGCCGCTCCGCGGCATGTGGGATCTTCCCGGACTGGGGCACGAACCCTTGTCCCCTGCATCGGCAGGCGGACTCTCAACCACGGCACCACAAGGGAAGCCCTGACCTTTTGTTTTAATTGTGACACAGAATATATTACCATTATGAGGTTTTGCTACTTATTATTACTCTGTATCAGATATCTTCAATTATAGTTAGTATATTAGAATTAGTCCAGATGTAGGGGAATATTAGTTATTCCAGATAATAGAGTTTCTCTCCATATATGCACATAGCATGAAGCAGATAATAAGGCCAAAGATCTGGACTTAGGTCCCTGTTTTCCCCTGTATTACCTGTGCATATGGAGAGCATTTAGCTGAGTCTAAAGTGGACTTAATAGTACTTGCCTTGTGGAGTTCACTACAGAGGTGTTCTTCTGACCAGGGTGATTTTTCCAGAAGTGGCCCATATTCTAATTTATTCATGGTCCTTTTGGGAAGATTTTTTTCAAACTCACAATCTTGGAAGATAATCTCTTTTCTCTCTGTTACGGGGTCATCTTGCTAGAGTGAAGATGTTCCAGCAGACATGTTCCCCTCTTCACCTGCCTCTCTCACACCTCTTCCCAGGGAAGCTGCCTAGGGGAGGTGGGAGAGAGAGGGAGAGAGACACCCACCCACTGGAGTCCCTGGCTCTATCTCTCTTGACAGTTCTCTCTATCCCTGTTTAGTTATATGAACATTAAACTTCTCATTTAAGTAGTCGGATCAATATTGTACATTCCCCTTTGAAAGAGTTTACATTCTAAATTTGCTTGAAACTTATCCATGTGTTACATGAATACATATAGCATAAGGCAGAATAGTGTAAGGGCTGTAGCAGAAGTATCAAATATTCTAAGAAAGGGAGAGAAGATGGTAATTTCAGTAGGAAGGATTAGTCAAAAGATGACACTAACAATGGTCTTTCAAAGGCTTAACAAAGAAATGAGCTTGTGAATACTCCATTCAATTTAACAAATATGTGTCAGGCACTTCCAATAGCCTCTATCACATGAGATACTGCTGAGCATACAGATGTTAGGAGAACACAGCAACTGCTTGAAAGGAACTCATAGGCTCTCCAGATGACGGGTGACAAAGACTCTGCTTTGGCATCATCTCTCAAAGCCATTATGCTACTCTAATTTATCTTACACACTGCAACCTGAATAATATTGCTAATGCAAAATTTTGAGCGTTTGGTTCCTGTACTCTAAAAGCTTTAATGGTTTTCCATTCTCTAGATAGAGTCTAGAATGAGTGTTTTTATTACTCACCCTTATAATTTTTTTTTTAATTTGAGCACTTCTCATTGCATATTTTAAAATTCATTTATAAAGCACATAAATGTGTCACTGTGCTGACGGGCATCACAAAATGTACAAAAATAAATAATGGGGAATAAGCAATAATGAGATCAACATGAAATAAGCCATATAAAAATATCTTGCTAAGCACAATAGTATTTTACTATCATTAGCTAACATTTGAAGGCAATATACATATATACACACACATGCACGCAGGTAAAGTCATAATTTAAATGGCAGTCTGAACACGATTTCTTTTGATTTTTAAATAGCCATTGTTTATATCCAGTATGTGATTGATGAAGACCTCAGTCTAACAGTATTAATAATGGCTGCTCCTATTATTTCCACTGCCACTTTCTGGTTTACTTATACTTGCATTACTTGCATTATTATCAATCCATAGTTTCTCTGCCTGGATCTTTTCATGTACTTGCTCATCTCATGAGGTCTAATTTAGTTAAAACTAAATATGGTAAACCCAAATTTCCTTCCTTAGGTACGTCTAAACTATCAAATCATTCACAAAGTGCTGAAAGCAAATAGATGAAGGAGGCTTCCACTGGTCACTCCATCTACATTGCAAAATTACTACCCTGCTCTTTTCAGGGAGTTGTGCCTTATATACGACAAGTGACCATTCTGATATATGGCTGGCTGAAGATGTCAGTGTAAATCTGTGCAATAAATAAGAATAAAGCCTAAGTTTCCTTTTCTTTTTGCTACAAGATAAGAATAAAATAGGTCTATTATTATCTTTTCACACCCAAAACATCACCTTGCACACTCTGTAAGGTGTACATACTCTACTGTGCCAGGGAATTAAGCCCCAAATCCTTTATCTGGCTTCAAACTTCTCTGTGACATGACTCTAATCGATTCATCTTAGTACAAAGAGTACTTATTTGGAAGCGCTGCTCCCCATTTCCTGCATGGGCCACCCTCTCCTGCATCTGTGCTTTGATCCATGTTATACCTCCACTTGAATGCCATGTCAGCTGTAACGTGAAAGCAATGAGCATCTTTTAGTCATCTTTCATTGCCTCACATCTAGCACAATAACTGTCAAAGAGTACAGGTCTAGCTGAGAACTCATTCTTGATCTTCCCGTATTAGTTGATAGTAAGATCTCCCTAATTTCAAATTAGTGAGTTTTTTTTTTTTTTTTTTTTTTTTTTTTTTTTTGCCGTACGGGGGCCTCTCACTGCTGTGGCCTCTCCCGTTGCGGAGCACAGGCTCCGGACACGCAGGCTCAGCGGCCATGGCTCGCGGGCCCAGCCGCTCCGCGACATGTGGGATCTTCCCGGACCGGGGCACGAACCCGTGACCCCTGCATAGGCAGGCGGACTCTCAACCACTGCGCCACCAGGGAAGCGCCAAATTAGTGAGATTTTTACCCTCGCATCTGCTAGTCTTTCTTCCCTTCATGAACAAAGCAGCCTCAATATTACTAGTATATCTGTAAATTTTACGTTCCATTCTCTTCCCTGCATCTTAAATTCTCCATTACACATTCAATGAGTTTGTATAAAATAGAAATTATTTGGATAAATGAATTAATAAATGAATAAAAGTCTCTGTAATTCCATATAAACTGACATTTTTTCCTATGTATTTTTTAGTGTAAATCGCACATTCTGGTGTGCTGTGCTTATTTCTAATTAAAACATCCTTAGGTAGCTCATGTAAAAAAGCAATCTTGGGTAAAATCTATAACTGTGATGTTATGGTGTCCAGGCATTTTGATACTGAGATACTTTCCCAGTAGTTGAGGACTAACATAAAAATGACTTCAAAATACTGAATTATTTTTTAAGAGCTGTCCGAAGCAAGAACTTTACATTGGATTTAATATCACACCCTGCTCAATGTTTTTCAAAAGGGAATCATTAAAATGTTTAATTTGTAAAGAGCATTTGAATTGTTCTCTGTAAATCTGTATCATGGAAACTAATTCCTTATCACAGCCTGCACCACTTGAAGATCTGTATTTCTGAAACTATCTCCATTGAGTTTTTCTATTTTTTCACTAGTACATTTTTATATCTGCTTTTTATTCCTTCACCTGAGAATGATTCTGCCAGCTAACTCATTTTTATTTATTCCATGTTCTACCAATAGCACCTGATTCCCAAGGACAAAACGAGATCCTTTCTTTTATAGAATTTTAATGTCCAGCCCAGGGAAGGGTTTATAAGAAGTTGCAAGTTCATAACTGATTATTGCATGAGAGTCTCAGGTTCCACAAGTTTATCCAGCAAGCTTTATGTCGCCTCTAGGATTAGATAGTCTTGGGAAAGACAACCCATGAAGGCATGTACTATTTCACGCAGCAGTGTAACATTACAATGATGATACTCACTTATTTAAAAAATCCTGTTCAGCAAGAGTTTATCTTCACCAACATAGCAGTCCCTACACTCTTCAGCTCCAGGTGGAAGGTCTTAAACTTCTTGAATTTGCAATACTAAAAGAATTTCCAAACATCTGTGACAACACTTGCACATAAGGCCACGTAGGATTCAGGATTAGATATATACAGAAAGCTTCAAGACAACTGAAACCATCTAATATTGATAAGGTATGCGTTAGTTTTTTTCTTTTGAATCCAAACTCAACTTCAAGTGCCAAAATTTAAGAAACACAATAGTCAAAGTCCTAAGGAATGAAAAGCATTCTCACTCATATTAGGGATAGATCTTTCTGGACATACAATGAGAAGCAAGCAGGCTTTTTTGTGGCACCCTTTATTTCAGAGTGGCTGACTTTAATGTTCAGAACATTATTGTAATTCTCTCAGTATCATCAAATTTCTGTCAGTGAAACTTCACACAGTGGTTTCTGTTTCAGCCTCCCTGTGTAAGAAAGCAAGGGAAGTTGCCGAACTTTCCCGTATCAGACAAGGTTTCTTGAGTAATGACTGAGCCTCATGCCTTCTCATCTTAGAGTATTATGACATCATCTTATCCTTAACAGATCCACGATGTTTACCTCCATGTAATCATGACTATGTCTATACTTTAAAAACCTGTGTGTGTGTGTGCGTTTAACTTCCCATGATCTAAACATATACAGATCTTAATGCAGCATTTAGGACTTAATATCATATTGGTTTGCTAAATGAGATTAGGCATGTAAGCATTAGAAGGAAGCATTCAAAATCAAACTCAGCTTTATTGTTTACTGATAAACTTTCACTTACCTCATAATACAATAATTTCAAAAATCTCCTCTCTACATTGCCTGATTGGGTTTTCTCAGATTTTTGTATTCCCTTCCTCTTGATTTCTTAGTTATTCCCAATTCTTATATAATTGCCCTTTACTCCGTGACATAAGCATTTAACAGATGAATGGCTATTTATACATTATTTTCATTGCTGCTTATATTTAGCTTGATATATATCTTATGTTTGTTTTTCCTACGTATTTTATGACACGAAATTTCAGAAAACAATTTTGATCATTGCATTTTTAACTCATATGTGGAATTTAAACAACAGGATTTTAAATTTAGAAGGCAAAATGTGACAAAACTGTTCGAAGAATAACACATTGAAACTGGTAATTAGTTATGAAGTATTAACTTTAAAAAAATAATAAAAATATAAAATATTTTCTGTACTTCTGGAATATTATTAAATTTTAAATTAACCCACCAATATTTTCTTTTAGGCATCAGTTGAGTGCTCTCAATAGCTTGTTTTTAAATGGCTAAGATGTTTTGATGTACCGCATATGTGATATATCCAGCCCATCTGTTATGAAAAAATAAGTGAAACTATCTCTAAACTAAACCAGTTGTCTTCAAAATAAACAACTAACTATATAAATAAGGTATATGGCACAAACTATTAGTTTGGTGTGTTGTCTAATCTTTAAAAAAAAGGCTAATAACTAAGCATTTACATTGGAATTCACAAAGAACCAAGGCTGCTCATAGTTAAAGAGACAGTTAACTGACCTGCCCAGTCATTTACATTGGCAATTCGTTTAATAAAACTTAACAAATGAAAGAAGGGGAAATCATTGGTATGAAAGCCAAGTGGAGACATGGCTCACTATTCAACTATGTTGAATTTTTAAAGGAACATGGAAACTGTCATGCCTACTTTTCTTATGGAGGTTTGCTACAGATTAATAGACTAAAAAATGTTCCTTTCTGGGGAATGTTTGGCCAAGGAAGAGATGGAAAAAAATGTGGCTTCATTCCAGCTCCTAAAGAAAAGCAGAACTGAAAGGAACAAAAAGATGAGACTAAGTGTCATGGGCATGTTTACAATATACCATCCTGAAATTAAAGAATCACAATAAAACTAAGTCTCCAGGTCCATTATTTTTCTTAGTTTTTAATGTTCAGTGCTACTTACTGTATTTCAGTTATTTAAAAAGCTTGATAAAATAATTTATTCTCATATTTTTAAACATGGAAAATCTTATGGAGATTTTTTCCTCACGTTAGTATGAACATTTCAGGATTAATAATAATAAATAAAAATTTTTAAATACTTACAGCTCCCCAATGAACTAAAATAAGTACAAAAGCTCTATGCAGCATGTGAAGTAGTCAAAAATGATGACATTTCATTGTATGGCATTGATCTTGCATACTTTAATTTTGATTTAAAAGGAAATCTTGGCAGGCAATTAACCTACCTATAAAGATTTGTGTAATAGAAAGCTCTTTTTGAATTGCTAAAAGGTAATTCTTTTTCCCCCCAGCAGCCCACTGAGGACTCCTCTTTCTTAAAGTTAACTATATGTTCCATAGTTTATTAGCATCAACTCTTTCAGCTGTCCTTGGTGGCTACTGTTATAGGAGTCCTCCTTAGATTTGCTTCCCCTTTCTATTTCTTAGGATATAGATTCTGTATAAGGGGGAAACAGCTGAATACCAAGGCCTACTGGAAGATGCCAGCATCTAAATACTAGTCCCCTCACCTATACACCTTATCAACTAAAAGTTGATTGCGAGGAATTGAGAACAGGGAATACAATGATATAAGAACAAATATTAGATATTGTTGTTTTAGGGAAACAGACATTGTATATCAAGAAAGACCAGTTATTGACCAAAAAACTTAAGGGTATGAAACGAGACTCTGACAAAACTTGGTTCAATGGCCACATGTTTAAGATAAAATGTTAAGAAAGTAAGAAACATATTAAGAATCATGCCTTCAACTTAACTTTCAGTAGCATCTGGCCTAAGAAACATTAGGTCCCTCCTTATAGCCCAAGTTGTAGTAAATGTTATCAAATTTTTTCACAAGAAAATTGTTTAGTTATTTAGCGGCCTCTGTTATAACTCTGCCCACCATCTTACATTTGAGACCTTTGAAAATCTGGTCATGCCACAACTTTCAAAACTTATGTTCTGAATATTTTGCTAGACAAGTTTATCTTAGCCAAATGAGTCTAATTTTTCCTTATGTACATGTTTATCACTATTTCTGCTTTTATGTAATTCTTCTTGCAGGTATCTTCAATTCTAATTTGAACAATAAGTTTATTGTTATTAAGTGCATATTTCCTACAAACAGTACTGTTGTTGCTTGTATGTGTTTCTGTCATCAGATAAGTTAAGAAGGAAGTGATTGGCAAAGACTACCTTAGATCTTGGTCACCTGTTCAATTTTCTTGGAGATGATAGCCTCTCATCTGTTCCACTGCCCTCCTCAATTAAAGAAAAGTTTGAAGAGAAACTATTAAACTCATTCTTACTAAGTTTAAAACACTGCCCACCACATACTTTCTTTTTTTTTTTAACATCTTTATTGGAGTATAATTGCTTTACAATGGTGTGTTAGTTTCTGCTGTATAACAAAGTGAATCAGCTATACATATACATATATCCCCATATTCCCTCCCTCTTGCGTCTCCCTCCCACCCTCCCTATCCCACCCCTCTAGGTGGTCACAAAGCACCAAGCTGATCTCCTGGTGCTATGCGGCTGCTTCCCACTAGCTATTTTTTTTTTTTTTTTTTTTTTTTGCGGTACACGGGCCTCTTAGTGTTGTGGCCTCTCCCGTTGCGGAGCACAGGCTCCGGACGCGTCGCAGGCTCAGCGGCCATGGCTCACGGGCCCAGCCGCTCCGCAGCATGTGGGTTCTTCCCGGACCGGGGCACTAATCCGTGTCCCCTGCATCGGCAGGCGGACTCTCAACCACTCCGCCACCAGGGAAGCCCATAGCTATCTGTTTTACATTTGGTGATGTATATATGTCCATGCCACTCTCTCACTTCATCCCAGCTGTATTTTCATTTTAACATGGAGCTAATAGATGGATTAAAATTATGGAACTTGAGGCATCCATAAAACATATGAAGGAAAGATCTTAAGGGACAAAAAACTTCTGAACACAAGTATTATGGGTGCCAAGTAATAGTACTGGCCTTTCGTTGACCTGTTGTTAATAACTAAATGAAGTAATGTTATATACAGTGCAAAGGTTTGGGAAATAAGAAGGACTTTGTAATTTTTACATGATTTTTTAATAGGTTGAATGTCTCAAAAATGAATTAAGTTCAGACTCAGTGAAAATTAAGAGATTTTTTTAGACTATTTTAAAGAGTACAGCAAGGTATTAAAAAGAACACATTTGGTTATTTAACCTTAAGATAGTAAAGTTACATGGATTGGAAATGATGTACAATGTAGATCCTGACTACCAAAGCAAAGAGAACCCACCAGACCTTCTGATATCACCTGGCCTCTAACTTCTGTGAAAATTTTTCATGCTTGGGCCCAAACCTGGTTTGTAATACAATGTTTACTTGTCATGCACTCCTAAGAGATAGCTCTTAACTCTTTCGTATTTATTTTAAACCTCAAATACAAACCAACCACAATCCCATAGTTTCACATTTTTCTGTGGTCATTTGTGTAAATGTAGAAACTCCCTTCTTTCTAAATAAATTCATAATACTCTTATCATCTAGCCAAACTGAAGAGAAACATCTCAGATGTTCATCAGTTTTCAGCTCTGGGCACTTAATTAAATCTGTGAGTTTTTCAGTGACCAGCTGTTTCTTCACACTCAGACACACTCTCAATGAGGGTTAAAAATGCTGATTTACTTGGCACATGCCTGTTTGTGGCCCTCTGCTAAAAGCCCAGTCAGAGCTTTCAAGCTATTCTGATGGTAGTTTTATATAGATAGATCCTTTTCAAACTTAATCTAAACTTCTAATCTTCTAACAAATTTATTTCACATTAGTTGGTTTCCAACATACTATTTGACTTGGAATGAAACAGGATTTGGGAAATAGAAGGCTTGGGCTAAAGGTCTAGTTCTATCATTTCCTGGTTGTATAATATTGAGCAATTAGCTTCTCCCAGCTCTGGTTTCCTAATCTGCAAAATTTTGACACTGTTAGTACTGTGAGGACTAAAGGAGACCAATGCTATACCATTTAACCCTCTACAGATATCAGCTTTTCCACTTTTTCCAGTGGTATTCTCAGTCCACCTGACTAAGTTCCTTTTGGGAACTTCTTTTCTGGTGGCTCCAACCTGAATTTTAGCCCTGGGGGCCCCTAAGAAGCATAGAATTTCTCTGAAGGGAATAGACCAGGTCTATTCAGGGCTACTGGCTGGTAATTACATCAACTCTAGAGCCCTTGAATTGAAGCATCGATATTTCCATTACTGGGCCTTTGCCATTGTCCAAGAACCGGCATGGATGTTTACTCTTCTGGCCAATAGATAGCAACAATCCCATTGTAGATTAAGAAGTACCGATTTTAGTTCACCCTGTTGGACCACTGATCATTCTGATGCTTGGAGTCTGTTCCACAGTAGTCTCAGTTCTTCTGGCACCAAACTGTTGCCTTTCCTAACCTCCCCAAAACCTATCTATTTTGTTCTCATCAGACTACTGAATTAATTAGTTGTAGGAGCTCTACCGACCCACAGGATACATGAAGCTTCCCCTAATCCTCCAACTAAGAGTTACCTTTCCCATATCTAAACCCTAGATTCATATTCAATTTATGTCACTTAATTTGCCCTCTTTGATATTGTGAGTATTTTTTGACTATCTGAATTTCCATAGTAGATTTGAAGACACAAACTTTGTTTTCTTGTGATGTTTAGGACTATGTTTTGAATACAGTCAGTACTGAATAAATAAATATTGAATAAATGAATCAAAGAATGGACAAATGCAAAAGTTATATTAAGAATACTCTTTAAATACGTATGTCCTCTGTAAGAACAAGGAACCATAAAGCTTAAGTTCACTGCCTAAAACTAACCTTCTGGTGTAATATATGTCTCCTGGTTGCATATGACATTAAAATGCTGGTCCTCTGAAAGCTACTGGAGAGACCGACAGATTCTTTCCAGGGATTAAACTTAAGCCATTTTTGACTATCAAGAAAAGCCTGGGGACTTCCCTGGTGGCGCAGTGGTTAAGAATCCACCTGCCAATGCAGGCGACACAGGTTCGAACCCTGGTCCAGGAAGATCCCACATGCCACAGAGCAACTAAGCCCGTGCGCCACAACTACTGAGCCTGCGCTCTAGAGCCTGCGAGCCACAACTACTGAGCCCACGTGCTACAACTACTGAAGCCCGCACACCTAGAGCCCGTGCTCCACAATAAGAGAAGCCACCGCAATGAGAAGCCCGTGCACCGCAACGAAGAGTAGCCCCCGCTCACCGCAACTAGAGGAAGCCCGTGCACAGCAACAAAGACCCAATGCAGCCAAAAATAAATAAATAAATAATAAATAAATTTAAAAAAAAATAATAAACATAAGACCAGCATTCCTCTTTAAAAAAAAAAAAAAACAAAGAAAAGCCTGAAAAAAGATAGCTTAGGCATACCTTCTATTAATATGAATATGAAAAAATGGAATAAAGCCCAACCATTATTCCAACAGAGTTGATTTTAAATAACTTCAAAAAAAATTAAAAATCATGAGTTTGAGGTGCTGCATAAGACTAAATACTGAAATTAAACAGTGATACCATTAAAGTATTTTACAGGTGGTCAGTGCTTGTAGATCTAATGACAACTTATATGACAACTAATCATTTTATGTTTGGCTACTTAAAATGTCTTATGGTTCAACATATTATCCAATTAGATGAAAATAATTTATATTTTAATGGCTGTCTCTCCAAAAAACGTGAAATTCAAATACTATGTCTTTCTTCTTTTTAAAAATTAATTATTTTCATCGGTCAATGTTATTAAATACTCGCGAGTAGGTTTCCTCTTTCTAAAGAGAGACTTATTTTCAAAAAGGTACTCATTATTTTATTTTTAACATTTCCATGTGAAAGAATGTATAAGCTGTAAGAATATTTATTTTATTATATTTTTTATCCAGGTGTCTATGAAATTTTCAGAATCTTAACTAGATACTCATTTACATATTCCACAAGGGACTAACATATTTGTTAACTGTCATTGGAATTGGGTGACAAATTAAATTTAGCTGAAACATCAGCCTTTATGCACTGAATGAAGGAGCTTTGAATTTCACCCCTAAGAGGCTCCATGACAAATACTTTTTCTTTTGTTCCACTTTTTAAAAAGCTCTTTCTATTCCCATCACTTTTTTATGTAGTTCTTCAACAGTTAACTGAGACTTGCTCTTGCTTTCAATACAAACTTATGATGTAATTACTAAATAGAAAATAAGAATGATAGTCCTATTAAGTATAGTCAATATGAGATAAAAAGCCAATTAAAGCCCCAGATGGAAATGATCCATGAGAGAAAATAGCATAAGTGGATAAGGGTAATCAGTTGATTGGTTTATAGATCTAAAGATCCCCAAGGGATGTTTTAAATCCACACATTGTGTCCCAGAATGCTGAATTTTGCATGTGGGAGCTTTTATTGAACTAAAAGATCCTTAGAAGGCTATGCTCCCTCTTGGCTTTATATCCACGGAAGACACGAAAGTAAGTGAATTCAGTCAGGGTCTGGAATAAATTGTCATTCTGAAATAAATTGTCATTATTTAAATAAATTGTCATTCTGAAATAAATTCATTTCAGAAGATCTTCCTCAAATAAGCTGGAGGCTATCCCATTATAAATACTGAATATCAGCTACAAAGCTCTAATTTTAGGGAAATGGCAGAAATTCAGTCAATATTAGACAATGTGTTATCGTTCTCTGTAGAATTGTAGTCATTGTGTGTATCTGTAGACTACAGGATGATATAGCTATGCTTGCAAAGTATGACAATAGAAAAATATTTGTGGTTTGTTACTCCCCTTCTCTTTAAGCTGGTCAGAATTAATAACGCAGTTTTCCAAGTGCTGTAAAAGAGAACATAATCCTTAGATCATCTGGTACATATATTCTGAGTCAGAAGTAAGACAAAATAAAAAATATAAAGAGTACACAGGTGACCTAGTCAAGAGACACATAGCTTACATATAGGATCAAAAACATATTTTATAATTTAATACTTTAAGCACAAAGCAAATTGAAGCAGACATCATTGGCTTTGCTTCTTACTAGTTACAAATATTGAACAATTATTTTTTTAATAAAGATGAAGGAGTAAGGATTTACTTGTCTGTTTAAAAAAATTAAAGTTTAGTATTAAATATAACTTCAGCCTCTCTTTTAGTCTGTTTAGGCTGCTATAACAAAATACCACAGACTGCGTGGCTTAAACAACAAATATTTATTTTCTCATAGTTTTGGAGGCTGGAAGGCCCAAGATCAAGGTGCTGGAAAATTTGATTTCTGGTGATAGCTCTCCTTCTGGCTTGCAGATGGGTACCTTTCTACTGTGTACTCACATGACCTCTTCTTTGCACACTAGCAAGAGGCAGAGAGAGAGCAAGCTCTCTGCTGTTTCTTCCTCTAAGGACACTAATCCTATTGGATCTAGGACCCATCCATATGACCTCATTTAACCTTAATTGCTTTCTTAGAGGCCCCATACAAATACAGCCACCAAACGTTATGGTTCAATGTATGAATTTGGAGAGGACACAAACATTCACTTCATAAAAGCCTGTAAATATATTATTTTGTCCTCCTGCAATTTTTTAATCCTCAGTGTCTGTGTATTACCCCTTACACCTCATATTCCTTCAAAAACCAACATTTTTTTTTGTTTATATGTGTGCATTTGTATTTTGGTGTTCTGTACCTTTATATGAAATCAAAATTTCCTAAGCTGGATTAGTATTTACTATGAATAACAGCTTTTCTTATCTACTTTCTTTTTTCTTTTGCATCATTTTCCATCTTCTACATAAATGGAATATATCTATACAGTAGATACTTTAATTTCTCTTACATGTCTCTAAATTCTCTAAAGGATACATTGGCTTATATTCATTTGAAACTTTAGATTCTACCCTCCTTTTAGAAATAAGTATTCAAATATGATTCCAGAAGATATATCTTGCAGTTTGATTAAATATTTCTTTCCATTGAGTATAAATTATAACATTCTGTTAAAGAAATAGGGAAGGTGAGAAGTAATTAATGTAGTACATTGGAAAGACTTAAATATCAATCCCAAGGTTGCCACTTTGTGGATGTATGATCTTGGGCTGTTCATTGAGCCCACTGAGTTTCTGTTTCCATATCAGAAAATATGGAGGTTATATAATAATTGTCCTACCCGTGCTTAGGGTTGTGGTAAGGATAAAATGAAACTCTCTATATATAGATGGATAGATGATAGATAGATACATAGATGATAGATAGATAGATAGATAGGTAGATAGACAGATAGATATGTATATAAAATGTCACACAAAAGTGAGTTATTATTCAAAGAAGCAATTAAGCATTAGAATAGGTTTTATAATTTCTTTTCCTTTTCTTCAAATGAAATATAAACATGGAAAATACAAACTACAAACTTCTATGTGTTCAAAAAATTAAGCATGGCAGGATTCTCTCCCACTTTGATCAGGCCTTGAAAATTTCCTCATATTTTTAACATATATTTTACCTATATTTACCTAATTTTAAAATTTAGCAACTATATGCAAAATTTTTTAAACTATCAATTTAATCAATTATTTTTGGTAAAGATTTCATTTTTAATCAAATTTAAGAATTATAAGTGACATCATTTTTTTGTATTACAGTGGCCTTGCTGCAATAGCATAATATTAGAAATAGATTAGAAATCTGCACAGTCATTTAAGACACCCCCGCCATAAAAAAAAAAAAAAAAAAAACTTTTTAGAATTTGCAAGAAATAGCGGACCATGAAAATGGTCACATGTTGGTTAAACAAAACCTAACTGTTTAATAAAATTTTCTGAGAAGTTTGCTCATTGACCCACAAATGCCACAAACAATGTAGCAAATAGGAAACAGGTGTGTACGTATCATGCTTGGGAAAATCAAAGCAAAGGATTATTTTAACTACCTTTGTGAGAATTTTATGAGGTCAGGGAAGGAAGAGTCAGGAAAGGAAAGAAACCACTTCTGGTTACTTTTTCTTCTTTTCTGTGGATTTTGGTAGTCCGGATCCAGGCATCTTCTTGATATTAAAATATATTGAGAATTATACTCAGACTGGAAGCTTGGTGTTCAGTAAGTACAATGAGCTGACTTTTCCCAAAATGTGTAAGGGAAGTTGCTTGTGTAAATGGGCCAAAGGGACTTCACATATGGAACTTATTTGGGTTTTCCCATATTGTATTCTTTCTACATGGGGAATTTAGATTTCAGTGTGACTAAGGATTTGCAGATTTTCTACAGCTTGCTGTACTTTAGAGCAGAGAGAAGAAAAAAAAAAAAAAATAGAGAGACAGTACCTTCCTGAACTGAGTTTTGTAGATCTCTTGTGTCTTTATATTAACCGGCGTGATTGGTTTAAGTCATGTTAATTTCGATAATGCACACACAGAACAAGATTTTCTAATGTGTTTCCCACTGTTTAGTTTGCCCTATAAGTTGTGGAAGCTGACTTCTGTGACTGTTATAATATGAAATCACAGGGTATTTGAAGGTATTAGTTATGCAAAATTGGTGTGTTCTTGCGAAGTTTTGTATAAATTAAACATCTATTAATCAAATCAGATTAAAAAGCATGCAGGAGCAGGTATTACCTAAGGCATTGCTTCTGTGAGTCATCTTGAAAAAACAAGCCTTTTGTATGGTAAACAATTAACGGATGTTTTAGTCTTTTGTGGAGTATCTAAGTGCATAAAACGCGCCCCACCTGTATTTAATTTCTTTCTGAAGGAGAAAGGAGCAAAAACAGTGGAAGTGGATTGAAATAGTCCAAATCAGAACAGGTAGTTGAAACCACACTCTGAAATCAGAGTCGGATGTGGGGAGGAGTGAGGACAGCCTGGTGAGACAGGCTGCAAAGGGTGCCTGAGGGAGAGAGCGAAATAGACGTTTGCAGCAACAGAACAAGTTCCTGTGGTTAGAACAAGCCTGGCTCTCGGGAGTAATAGCCTCACACCTGGCAGAGTTTTAGGAGGTTGGTTTGTCGGAGCTCTGAGCACCCAGAAAACTCTGTCACCAGCCCTTGGGCTGGTCATTAAGACCAGAGTTTCTGGTTCCATGGATTGCAAACACAATAGACTCTCTTAATGTGCAGGTGGTAGTAATAGCATCTATCACTTGCATAATAGTTTGCAAATATTTTTAGAAAGCTATTTTCCATGAAGTCTCTCTTAGGATCCTGGCAGAGTCTCTAGGACTTTGGTATGAATGAGTTTATCAGGTAACTATGAAATACACACCAACCATCTGGTTGTGGGAAAAGACAAAGGAAAGACAAAGAGAAAAGGGCAGAAAAGAAAGGAATCATATATCATTCACACATCCCTTCAGCATTCTCTGTGTGACAGGCGGGGCATGGGCACAAAACAAGCATAATCCTGTCTACTTTCATGAAATGCACAGCCTCTTAAAAGAGAGTAATATTAAACTAATAAACACACAGCACCTAATCACAAAGTGTGACAAGGGTGGAAAGTGTTAATCAGGGAAGGCCTCTGAGGAAGCGGTCTTTAATCTGAGACTTGAATAGTAGTGTACACTTACTATGTGCTCAAATCTACACTAAGAGGTGCTATTATTATCCACATTCATTGTCCATTATCATCATCCATATTCTCTAGATAGAGAAGCAAAGTTGTCAAGAGGTTGTAAGACTGTTCAAGGTCACACATTCTAGGAAACCAGTTCTCTACTTTACTGAGCTTACCCAATACACATCGCTGCCTCACAAGGAAAGGGGAATAGACAGCAGTCTGGCAGGCCAGGAAAGCAGAGAAATCTAAAGGTAAACCTCCAACTCTTAGTCTTGCATAGAACCTTCAAGCAGTAGGTTGAATACCAAAGCATCATCGCAGTTGATACTACTGGTTATAAGATTCAGGGACTCTAACTGTACAAGTTGTCTGAAAATGTGCTTACTGTAAAGAAAGAGTCGCTGTGGGTGGCCCCCGAGCCAGAAGTCACCTAAAGCTGGAAATTCCCTTATCCCATTCGAAGTGAGCCAGGCTTTATCTTATTTTGATAGATACCAACGACAGTGAAACAAGAGAAAAAAATTAACATATTATACATGACACTTCCTGCATGTAAGATTTTTTAATTGTGTTCAGCTATTTAGGATAATTATACCTAATCACATAATTCCTGTAAATTGATGAAGTGACATAATTTAGATGTTTAACAAGAAATGTAGATTAAATAATTATAACATATAGCTGTAATTTATGGATTATGACAGGCAAAAGTTAAACTTTGCAAAATAGTGTAATTTGAGCCTTCATGGAAATGTTTCACCATTTCTGTTTCCTATTTCTGACCAAGTGCAACAGCTTTGAAAGCTACATAATGTAAACATAAGGGCTTCCCTCTGTTTCTAGGATATCCTAAATATAGACTATGCTCAAGAGACTAATGTGGTTTTAGCCTCTTCCCAGGAATCTAATATGAAATGAACTGCCTTAGAAGGAATTCAGGGCTCCACCTGTTTCTTGAGTGAAGTGACCATTGGGACGACTGAAAACTGTGTGAAAACAGTGGTGACTTTGACTCGGGGGCTCTCATTCATGTATTAATTGTTAAATTATGCAATGCTTATTTATCAGTGGCCATTATGTATGTTTTGTGTCCCTGCTGAGTGCTGGACATTCTGTAGGGAGCAGAGTCCAGAGAGCAAAGGAAAGAGAGGGGATGAGTAAGTAGGGAGCATCCAACATTGTTAAGTCTTACCAAGAGAGCAACTAAGATAAGATTCTTTCAACAGGGAGCTGATGTTTGTGACTTTTATGAGGACCTCCGGTGGAGTGGTGAATGTCAAGGCCAGAGGGAGTAGGTGGGGAGGCAAGTCAGAGGTGAACTGGAGAGAGCACTTCTTTTAAGAAGTTTCATAGTGAAGTAGAAGAGTGAAATCAGAAAAGGGGGTGTTGAGTTTAAAGGAGACTTCTGTCTTCCCATACCCCCAGTGGGACAGGTATATGTGAATCCCGATTGGAAGTATAATTTAAATAGAAGTAAAGATACAAGTTGATAGACTCAGTGGAGGAGGTCGGTGGCACCTTCCTGTGATGACTTCTATTTGTTTATAAAGTTAAAGGTCCTCTGATGACAGAGTAAAGAGGTGAAGGAACCAAGACTTCAAACCGAGTGGCAGATGGCAGGCAAAGCTTTAACCATGAGCAGTAGGGTTAGGAGGTGCCCCAGAACTGCATTTGTTTGTCCTCATTCAGGGCCAAGTTAAGGTTGTTGACAGTGAATGTAGTGGGGATGTGCAGGTGTGAAGGCCAAGAGCTGGACTGATACACACTTATGGCTTTGCCAAGCAAGTGAGAAGGAATATCAAGAAATCTGGTAAAGGGGGGTTATGGTCATGGGTGAGGCTTGGACTTCAATTGGGAGAGGAAAGGAAGTGAAGCAAAGAGAGCCAATAGAGGAGAAGATATAAAAGATTCTGAGGACTAGAAATTCTGATGCAATCCAAATTCAAGTATGTTTGGAAATTGAGTGACAAAACTGAAACATTAGAATGAAGAATGACTGAAGCTATTATTTCAGAACTCAGCCAGAATGGAAGTTGCCCCCAGGAATGAGGACAGAAGATAGCCCCTAAGAGGTCCTATTTCTAAGAAGGTTGACTCTCACAGCTTTCAGGGTTGTATCAGATACCACATTCTATCCTCAGTCAATTCCTTAGAAAATAAATATACATTCAGGAGGTGTACATGATTATTAAAGATGTTAAAGTTAAGTTTTCCAACACATGATTAGCGTGAATATCTGTGCGAAATATTAGGTACAGGTTCTTGATGCCAAGACCTTCTTCGATAATAAAATTATGTAAAAAAATGCGGTTAAGAATCAAAACTATACAAAAATTGGATCATTAATCCCAGATTGTGATCACAGCTGCTCCACACTGGCACCTAGACAGAAACAAAAAACAGTGGCCTGGTAATGTCTGCTTCTCCATAGATAGAAGGTAGAGAAGGAGAGATCTATTAGTAAAAAAATAAGTAAATAAAACTGAAATTGGAAGAAAGGAAACAATCCGAGTATGGTAAATGTATGTGAGTAGAATGAGGGAAGAATTATTAGGGTGTTTTGGGGGGTTTTTTGGGTTTTTTTTTTTTTTTTTTTTGCAGTACGTGGGCCTCTCACTGTTGTGGCCTCTCCCGTTGCGGAGCACAGACTCCGAACGCGCAGGCTCAGCGGCCATGGCTCACAGGCCCAGCCGCTCCGCGGCACGTGGGATCCTCCCGGATCGGGGCACAAACCCGTGTCCCCTGCATCGGCAGGCGGACTCTCAACCACTGCTCCACCAGGGAAGCCCAGAATTATTAGTTTTTAAACCAAATGAAGGTACTTCTGAAATGTGATAATAAAATTCAAATGATAAAACCAAAACCATTGTCAGACCATCATTGAAGCATAGAGAATATATAATAAAATTATGATAAAATACATAATTATCAATGACTTAGAATTTCTCTTTTCTAGAACTTAACAATTCACCATATTTAAGGTGAACATAAGGTCTATTTTTTAACTTTTATTACATTCTAACCCTTGAGAAATTTGGATTATGGTTCTTATGAAAATTGCTTCTTGGAAAATGATCACTAAAATGATTATTGTTTTTCTTGTAAACTTGATATTGGGGCTTTCAACTTGGAAGTCAGAATAATAAAAGAAATGTAAGGGCAAATATGTGTGTGCACATGTGTGTGTGCTTACATGTGTGTGAATGTGCACGTACGTAGGACTTGTATCTGTATCTCTACACGTAGGCCTAGGACTTAGTGTCACTGGTCTATTTGCAAAGAGTCAGTAGTCATGATTTAATTATGTACACTTTAATTATATGGCCTTTCAAGTAAAATTTGTTGAGGAAACATAACCATGTAATTCTCATTTATATTTGAATCATGATGTGTAATCTGACAGTCCATGTAAAAATGGCTTCTTAAAAGTTATAAAATCTTTGGTATTATCAGTGAGAAAATTAAAGATAACTTTCAAAAGGCAGCATTACCACAGTTTCCGACACTTCTTTCCTTCTTTTTGTTTCATGGTCATGTTGAATACAAGGCAAGAAAGGAACAAAGTGCCTAATTGAACAAAGTGCTTTAAGTCACATGCAGAAAAGGAAAGAAATCCCCACGGCTTCTGTGTTTCAGAGGCTGGCCAAGAAAAACCACCATGGCTAAGATTGGGGGCAAGAAAAGCTGCATGGCTGGCCTTATTCCTACCTGTGTTTCATGTAACCATATTGTTTGCTCCGAGTGGCTGAGCAAAAGAATGGCTCTCCCCTGTTCTGATAGCTCATTTGGAACATGTAAAAGCCATCCTCATCAGGATGAGAAAATTACATCACTGATAAGTCAACTTTCTGTACCCTTCTGGATCATAGTCTCTAGATAGAAAATGTGGCATTTTTAGACATTGGGACTACTTCGGATTCTTTGGAATTCCTCTAAGAGCAATTGGGTCTGATGTGATGGGTTTTTCCCTTATCTCCCGGGCTATGAAGAGCTCTTTTATCATCCCGGCATTTGAGTTGTCAGAGTCCCTGGAATAGGTCAGAAAAGCTCCTACAGAGATTTTTATACTATAGCATTGTTAGCTAAATTAATCCTTTTGCCTAGATTTTTCCCCCAAAGAAAAATTTTGTGAAGTTCATTGGAGTCTCAGGAAAAGAACTAACAAAAGGCAGAACTTCAGCTGGGTCAAATAGGCATATTATCTCAAAACCAAAAAGATGAATTATGAGGGAGGATACTTGGTTTTTAATACAATTAAAGTCTGAAAGAAAACTCAATTTCATCTAGTCCATTCCCTTTTCCTCAAGATAAGACAGTTCATGAACATTTGGAGAGGAATACTTTTTTATCTTATTATTCAGGATCTACAGTGAGAGGAATTACATAACCATTCATAAAATCTCATGGCTACTAAGTATTTTACTCAGTAACCTCTCCCCTTCTCTAGCTTAAATATCATGTTCTGAAATTATATACAATTTTTGCCTAGTGTCTCCTATAAGGAAACAGAAAAACAAATACTCTTTTTTCATTGTGAATTGTTAGCCATACTATTTATAATATAAGCACAATCTTGACACTAGAAACATCTTTAGTCTACTATTTTTTGAAAACATTTTTATTATACTTTTCCAATATGAGGGCTTGTTTATCCATTAAAGCTGCCTTCTTCTATCTTTCACATGTCTATGTCTTAGACACACGATTTCTCATTTCTTATTAAACTGTTAAATATTAAATTTTATTTTAGTGTAATTATTGTATATATGTCTTTATTATACACTGAACTAAATATCTTTAGGAAGTAAATATACACTTTAAAATTTATACTTATGTATGTATGTACAGTGTAGATTTGTATGACAGGCACCGTCTACCGAACATCAGAATCGGAATCAGAATCTTTTAAGTTATTTGGCCACTAGATGGCACTGATCTGCCTTTCGAAGCTGATATCTTGCTTAATAGAGAAAAATTATTTTTTTAATCAAGAAATACATCACTTTTCTTAACCAATAAACTTTTAAGTTTGCAGTGAGTTTTTAATATTAATCAATATATGATATTTCTTAGAGCAATAAACAACAAACAACAAATAAGCACTGCTCTTTCTATACTAACATTTTCATCCCTCCAACTTTGTAGTATATGTAGGAAACGAGATCAACATTGAATTAAAAAATTCTCATCCTTACCAATCTTCATTAGTGTCTTCTAAAAAAACTTTTTCATTCTCTTTTCCAGTTTTAAGTAGCTATTGGTCCCAGAGTTAAAATTTTAAGTTACTTAATAAGCCCCAGTTATGCAAATTCGTCTATCAACATCTTTTCAGAGAAGGAATTTGTTTGCTTTTTCTCTTTTAGCTACCTGTAACGAATCTTAAGGTAAAATATGATTGTTGGCTTGTGTCATGTTCACCTAACTCTGGTTCCATTGGGATTACTTCTTAGATGGGAAGTTAATTTTTATCAGACACAAAGATGCATAATAAGAAAATTCTATTATTTTTTTAAAAAATAGACATTTTATTCCTCCCAAATTAAGATTCATTGTAAAGTACATCAAAAGAAATATTGGAAATATTTGTCTTGGTTCATTCAACTTTAATTTGCCCTTATGCGAACTAATGAAGGGTGGCAAATGAAATGTAGTAAATTAGTTTAGGATGTGACATGTCTATTAGATACCACAATGCTTCGGGCTAACAAAGAATCTACCTCAAGGTTCACTGCCCCGGAAATCTTCATCAGAATTACCTGTGGAGCTTCTTAAAAGTACAGAAACACAGACTCAACCAAATACCAATTTACTGGATCGGAAACTGTTTGGTGCAAGCATGGCATTTATACTGCTTAAATACTGCTCTAGTTTGCAGCCAGAGATGAAAACTACTGTCCTCAAAGAGGAGGTTTGATTCAAGAGCATCATCTTATTTAAGCATCCTGCACCATGGCTCAGCACTCTGGCATCTGGAGCCAGCTTGCTCCCAGCATTGCCACTTACTAGTTCTGGGACCTAAAGCAAAAGCTATTTACGTTGCTATGCTTCACGTTTCTTAATCATATAACAGTGACAGTAAGAATGGCCACCTTATATGAAGTTATCCTGAGGGTAATACATGTAAAGTGGCTGAAACTTAGCCCTCAACAGGTGAGATCTAGTATTATATTTTAATTACTATTGCTGTTGCAAAAATATAGTTGCTCTGTATATTGATAAGCTATAAGTTTGTATAAATTTATATTATTTTGCTGTATTTTTATTTATTTTATTTATTTTTGCTAAATTTATGTTTATTTTCGTCCTACATTGGGTGAGACTCACCTGGATTAAATTTTATAAAGAGAAGAATGAGGAAAGTGAGGAAACAATTTAAAAAACCACATAAAGTCTTCATAAATTTTTTTTTTTTTTTTTTTTTTGCGGTACGCGGGCCTCTCACTGTTGTGGCCTCTCCAGTTGCGGAGCACAGGCTCCGGATGCACAGTCTCAGCGGCCATGGCTCACGGGCCCAGCCGCTCCGCGGCACGTGGGATCCTCCCGGACCGGGGCACAAACCCGCGTTCCCTGCATCGGCAGGCGAACTCTCAACCACTGCGGCACCAGGGAAGCCCTTCATAAATTATTTTGTAAGCTTCTGGAAATACAGAAAATCGGTCACACATAAAATTAATAGTGAAGAATTGATTACAGATCTCTTTCTTTTTTTCCACTGTCATCTGTTTCATTCAGAACTCTCATTTATAAAAGTAAAAAATTAAACGTAATTTATGTATAAGGGATTTACATTCTGATATGATCGTCAAGACATTGCGTTAATATCATGAAATTAAAACTAACTAGACTCTTCTTTTTTTAATTTATTTATTTATTTTATCTTTGGCAGTGTTGGGTCTTCATTGCTGCACATGGGCTTTCTCTAGTTTCAGAGAGCAGGGGCTACTCTTCGTTGCAGTGCGCGGGCTTCTCATTGCAGTGGCTTCTCTTGTTGTGGAGTGTGGCTTCAGTAGTTATGGCATGTGGGCTTGTGGGCTCGGTAGTCGTGGCGCATGTGCTTTGTTGCTCCACAGCACGTGGGATCTTCCTGGACCAGGGCTCAAACCTGTGTCCCCTGCAATGGCAGGCAGACTCCCAGCCACTGTGCCACCAGGGAAGTCCCTAGCTATACTCTTCTTAAAAGAAGCATTTAGTAATCAAACCTTACTGAAACTTAAAGTTGGGATTGTTTGAACTCCCTCCAAAAATTTTCTGCGCTCTTTCTCTTTTGCTTGCATAGCTCTTTGATGGCATCTATCTCTGTAGGAGTGAACTTGGGGGGAGAGCGTCATAATCAAATTCTTCATCAAGTGAGAAGGGCTGAACTTCATCTCCATCTCTTCCCTTTGTCTGCTCCTTTTCCGGTGGGCCTTGGCTTCATTCCAGGGGTAAGAGGCTGGGCCACGGAAGGAATGTAAGAAGGAACACTCATGCTCATGTCCTGTTCCACCTCTCCTGGAAGCAGCAGCAAATCCTTGCTCATTGGAGGCTTAATCTCTTCATCCAAGTCCAAATCTTCTAAATCAAGGAAATTGTCTACCTTCACCTTTCCTGCCCATATATCATAATCTCTTATTCTATTGTCTTAGGTGCTACTGCCGTAAATAGAGTCCAAAGAGTATTTTCCACAATTTCCTTTGCCTGAAATTATCCTTTTTTTATCTGGTGATTAAAGTTCTCTTATTCAAACTTAACTCAAGTATCACCAACACCAGAAATCCTTCCTATTGTCCTTCAAACCACTTCCTCTGAAGCCCACATTTCCCACTGTCTTTAGGTCTCTTGGGATATTCTACTTTATAGGGCTAAGTTTATATAGCTGTTACGTCTTCAGCTGTATTATACGCTTAGAGAAAACAAAGAGGCACAACTGGTATAGCTTGGTATTTTTTTTTTTTTTTTTTTTTTTTTCTTTGCGGTACGCGGGCCTCTCACTGTTGTGGCGTCTCCCGTTGCGGAGCACAGGCTATGGACGTGCAGGCTCAGTGGCCATGGCTCACGGGCCCAGCCGCTCCGCGGCATGTGGGATCTTCCCGGACCGGGGCACGAACCCGTGTGCCCTGCATTGGCAGGCGGACTCTCAACCACTGAGCCACCAGGGAAGCCCAGCTTGGTATTTTTAGCTCTAGCATCATGGAGCCTTTTAATCAGAAATGTATAATGTTGATATTTTTTTCTCTTTAGGATCTTCTTATAACACTAGGTATGTTCATAGTCATAAAACTGGAAAATTCTAGATTACATGCCAAATGACTGAGGCTTGGATAACTGTTTTCATAGTTTACTCAGTAGGTTGAGCAATTGAGTGAGCAACCTAGCATTTAGAATGAAACAGAAAATTTGACCCATCAGGATTGTGGAAATTTGGTACTTAAAACCCTTAAAGCAAGGTCTGCATCAACCACCAATCCAGTAATAACAGGAAATACTTTGAAAACAATTCCTATACAGACAGAAAATGAACTAACTGTAATGTATGTGTATATATGTATTTATAGTTATATAGTTTTAACCATCAACTCTATATTATCTATGAATGGAGACATTACCTGTGAAATGATATCAAAGATGGTACCCCTTTGTTTTGGAAGCTCAGTCAGTAACTGAATTAAGCGCTTTTTCTTTTTACCTTGTATGCAAAATGCACTTCATGACATTCATTCTCCAGAATTTAGCCATTTGTTAAAGGCAGGCAGAAAGAAAGGAGAAAGGCTTATTTTGACTTTTAAATGATAGGAGCAAAATATATTTTCGATATTTATCAGGGAGTTAATTGAGTGATTCAATTGCTGTTTCATCATTATATTGTTACAGCATGTTGATGTGTGATTTAGTTTCCATTAAGTGTTGCTAGAAGATTAATCTAGTTTAAGATGCTGACTAGGCAAGCAAAACGCTTGCTCACTGCAAGCATTTTTATAATTAACTCAGCAGCACAGATAAATAAAGAGGTAATCGTATAGTAGCACAGAGAACATGATATGACTGGTCTCTGAAGAAACATATTTTCAATAGCAATTCATTGATTTATAAGTGGATACTTGTAGGTAGGAAAAAACGCCTCTCACTTGATGTTAAACTATGACATGTTGTCCAAACTTGAAGTATTCTTTAATTTCCATGACCAAAAATATGTTGAAGACAATAAAATACATGTTAAATAGTGCAGTACATTACTGATTTGTAACGGCAAAATGTGTGAATGGGTATAATTTTATATAATCATTTGTGTCTTTCCATGTGAAGGAAGGAGACTACTATTCCAGTCTTAAAATTATAGATCAAATGTAAGAAAGGAGATATTTAGTTTAAATTATCACATTTCTGGGATTTGCCTCCTTTTTCGAAATGAACAATGGGTCTCAAATATGTAAGTCATATTAAATGCACAGTGAGACTACTATCATGAGAAAATATAACTAAAGCACACCCAGACACACCTTGGATTCTAATACATGTGCTGAAATCCCAAGACAGATTTCCAAGAACAAAAGGTATTAGCTGGGGAATCAGCAAATTAAGGAGAGCACTAGTGACTTCAAACTGCTCCCAGGTTAACCAATTATGGCCCCTCCGGATATCAGTCAGTCTTTCTAAACCAAACCCAAAGACGAGACAGAGATTGTACTCAAGTAGGACCTTTCCTCTGACCTTTGCTTGTTCCTTTGGACCCCGATGACTAATACACCTGAATCATACTCCATTTCCCTGTACCAATAATAATAGCTGGTATTTATATAATGCTTATCTTATGCCAAACACTGTTCTTAGCATTTTACAGCTACTAGAACACTTAATCCTTGTAACAACCCTATGGGGTAGGTAGTATTACCTTTACAATCTCATTTTACAGGTAAAGAAGCTGAGGCAACGAGAATAGCCAACATGACCATGTCATGCAGCTGTGTAAAGCAGTGGAGGCAGAATTCAAACCCCAAAGTCTGCTCCAGAGACTGTGCTGAAAGCCAGTATTCAAAACCACACACCACACACACACACACCAGCAAACAAACTCTAATCTTACTTATATTTCTTCTGGGAATGCAAAGAAGAAACAGAAAAGTTTATATGTAGAATGCTGTCTCCCCCCTTTAATTTCATGTCTTATGCCTTGCTGCATTGATCTGTAGATGAAATTCGATCCTATTTATTCAGCTTAAGAGAGTCAGGAACCAGATTTCCTATTTTATGTGTGTAGAAATACCTTCCTGATTTACAACTGGAGGTTCGTGCTAGAGGTTAGCGATTATACTTACATGAGACTCATTTCAAACAAAGTCAAAATTAAATAATCTGATTTGGCGCTATGTTGTGTTTTTAGAAGTCTTGTATTCTCTCCAAACCACTCTGTCCTCAGGGAATTCATTAGCTCACAACTAGACTTGTGGCAGATCCAGCTCAAATTGGTATTTTGAGCATTTATGTGTAGCCTCTCTGTAGCTGCAGTATTCAGTTTGGTAAATACTTCAGATAAACAGCTTCATTATTTTTTTCTGTATAACTGAAGATAATTGTATAAATTATAACTAAATTCTATACAAACTATGATCTCCTTATAATTACCTCAATTAATGTTTTGAATTGTCATAATGATTCACTTTTTGGTTTAATACCTGAGGCATTTCCATTAACTCTCTGACACAGAAACATATTGCAATTGCTCATGAGGTATATGTCTAACAGACATTTTCCCCTTAAATATATATAGAAGCTTCTTGACTTATAAACAGAGTAGGTTCTGAAAGGTTAAGGTCACCCCTTTATAAATCTAAAATGACATCATTCAGATGTGTGCTTTCACTACCTGTGAGAGACAACAAAGAAGACAAATAGTAGAACATGTTTTATAATCTTTTGAAGGATACATTTTCGGTTACAGAATTTTCTTAAACTTCTAGAGTAAAATTCCTCATTCCTACTATATCATATTCTGACACTACACTGATCATCATAAAGACAAACTCTTCTAGAAGCAGAAATAAAAAGAAAAATTGGGACTTCCCTGGTGGTGCAGTGGTTAAGAATCCGCCTGCCAATGCAGGGGACATGGATTCAAGCCCTGGCCCGGGAAGATCCCACATGCCGCGGAGCCTGTGAGCCACAACTGCTGAGCCCGTATGCTGCAACTACTGAAGCCTGCTTACCTAGAGCCCATGCACCGCAACGAAGAGTAGCCCCTGCTCGCCGCAACTAGAGAAAGCCCGCGCACAGCAACGAAGACCCAACGCAGCCAAAAATAAATTAATTAATTACTTTTAAAAAAGAGAAAAATTAATGAATCTCGAAGTTTGACTGACCTAATATATTATGGCTTCCTGATTGCCCAGCTCATATGAATACACAATGAAAGAAATCAGTACCTGCTGGCCAAAATTGAAAGTGCCGAGGAAAAATAAGCATTACATTAATTCAAAAAAATAAATGGCCTGAAGCCAGACTGCACCTAGAGGAGTTTTGAAAATTTCTGTTAACTCAGGGAAATTCTAGTTTTTTGTTTGATCTAATGAACCTACACTGAATGCCCTGAGAATCTCTTCTGGTCATTGATTTCCTTTACAAATGAAAAGACAAACTGCAGACTAGCACATTTACTAGCAAGTGTCAGAATTAGAGAAGCAGAGACAAATTCAGGTATTGGTATATGCAAGGGCATAAATAAAGAAGTAAAAGCAGCGACGTGAGGTTAAAAAGTTGGGTGATACTGAATCATGAGCCTTCTTACAGAATTACGGTGTCAGATATATTATTCATCTTGAATGAAATTCTATCATGCCAACATTTTGTTAACTTATGTGTCTTATGATTCTGAGAAGGATTAAACATCAAGGAGAATGAATTTACTGTTGAAAAGTCCTATACTAAAAATAAGGTAGTTGTAAGAGGGGGATGTTTGTAATTTCATCAGAGAATCTTATGTATTTTGAAAAGGCGTTAGGTTTTCATGTTGAAATCTACTCTCTTAATGTATTGTACATAACAACCCTGCACATCTGAGGTCAAAAGTTCAATCCTATGAGCATTTCTTCTGAAATGATTGATAATGTCTTCTCTCCATTAAATAAAAATTTAAACACTGTGAATGGTGTATGGATGAGAAACTGAATTTCTGAGCTCTTACATTTGAAGCATAGAAATGAACTTGTGAAATACTACTCTGATGGGTGATGTTTATGAAAAATGCTATGTATGGGTAATATTTATGAAAAGAAAATCCATTTATGAAAATGGGGATTCTTCTCACTCATACAGTTTCCATTAAGATCTATATGCTAAAGACTCCAAAATCTACCTCTCTAGACTTGATCTATTATTATTATTATTACTATTCTTATTTTCAAGAAGCTGTAAGTAGAGGAGCACGATGATTAGGTTTAGTAATTTCACTCTGTTGCACTGGTGCACATTATCTGTTTGAGTAGATGACTCATGAATTGCTGCAAATGTGTCAAAATTTGGCCAAAATTGAAAGTGCCCAGGAACAAATAACCATTACATTAATCCCAAAAAATAAATGGCCTGAAGCCAGAGTGCAGCTAGAGGAGTTTTGAAGGCCAGGAAGTGAGGGGAAGAGCTGATGACAAATCTATAAGGTTGGTCAGTGGTGCTGAAAGCCCTGCTATGATTGGAAACCTTGAATTGTTATTATGCCAGTCAACATATTTGAGTGAGATTATCCAGAATACTCAGCTGCATAATTGCAGAACAGAGATGTGGGATAGAGCACTGGTTGAAGTTTGGAATTCTGCTGGGCAGCTCTAATGGAATGATCGGGATGCAAAGTAATGAAGGATACTGATGTGAGGGCAGTATGGATAGCAAATCAGGCCTTTGGAAGGCAGAGCAGTGGAAAAGGTCAGGAGGAAGTTGATTGAGATAAGATGAAGGTAAGATGCGCTCAAGTGGCAGATACAGAATGCAGAAAAGAATGGGGAAAACAATGTTCCTTATCATTCTCCTTGTCACATGAACTGTGGTGATGATTTAGTCTGATTGTATGTGTTAAAAATTTAGAGGAGTCACTGGCACAAGGTAAGTACTCAGTACATTCTATCCCATCGTGGTGGTGGTGGTGATGGTAAAAGCAGTAGTAGTAGTAGTAATAGAAGTAGCAGCAGCAACAGCAGTAGTGTAGTGCCTTTCCTAGACTATGACAATAAATTCTTATTTATTTCTTTGGAACCTAACTTCCAGTACATCCTCCACACAGCAACCATAGCCCTCTGCTTAAAAATTTTATTAGCTTCCTATTGACTTCTTATTGACTGAATAAATCAAAGTTATTTAGCTGGGTATAAAAGAACCCTCTCAGTTTAGCCCCAGCACTTCCATGGCCACACTTTTTTTTTTTAACATCTTTATTGGAGTACAATTGCTTTACATTGTTGTGTTAGTTGCTGCTGTATAACAAAGTGAATCACATGGCCACACTCTTGAATTGAGGGATTGGGCAGGTAAAAGATCATCAAATACAACCATGCTGAACTTCCCATCATTTCATAATGCAGTAAGGAGTCACATGACTACTCTAAGTTTAGTTACCTATGCACGATTATTTTTGTGTGCATGTGTGTTTGTGTGTTTGTGTGCATGTATGTGCATGTGTTTGTGTGTATATTCTTCTCTGTGAAATTAATTCTTTCAGACTCAACCAGTCAGAATTAATTTTTTCTTCCTCTTTACTTCTACTTTAATCATACATCTATTATAACATTTCCCACATAACTTAGCAATTTGTCTGTCTCTCCCACTGAATCCTTAACAATTTGTCTCAAGGACACAAAGAAGTGCTTTATATCTAATGTCAACTAGCTAAACATTTGGAGAATAGAATGCTACAGCCTGAACATAAAAAATAATACATTCAGTTGACTACATTGTCTCCTTGTAAATTTGCTCGGGTATCAAGCCTCTTTTTTTACTGAAAATCCAGCTTATTTTCCATGTTGTAGACAGATCCAGTCATTGTGATCAGTTTTTCTGCATGTGTAACAATTTATCAAAATAAGTTTTCACACAAGACCCTTTCCCATCAACTCTGAAAATACTGGTCTGACTACATGCCCAAAAAACCTCTTAAAATTTGGAAGAAAGTGTGGCAAGTCTTTCCTGTAACATTTATTATGGATAGACACTTTTAGGAAAATAGTTTATCAATAAACAAACTGTCTATTATTAAAGAGTTAACATCATCCAGTTGCACAAGTTTAAAAGTGAATATGATCCTTAAGTCTTTCTAGACGGTATAATATTAATAGATTGACTAATTTAAAAATAGCTTTGGTTCTTTGCAATACATGTAATAGTTACATTCTGTGTATTAAAGCCTGTGTATATACATGAAATTATTTCATCAAGTTTACAGACAATAAGCATCCATAAATCTTTTTTATTTGATGAATTAAATAGTAAAGAAAGGCAAGAGAACAGAAAAGAAAAAAATATAATTTGTCTGAACATTGTGCAGAAATTTCTTTTTTTTTCCTCCATGACTTTCAGGCATAAGTATTATAGAGGCCTGTACTCCAAAGGAAGGTAAGCCTAACAGTTTGATGGGACACTTCCATTTCTAGTTAGCATTCCTGCAGTTCAAAAGGAAGTAACTCAGCAAAAGGAAAATGTAGCAGCAGGATGCTCTGTTAGTAATTACCTTTGTTGGGACTTTTGTTTAATGTAATTAACTCAGCAGAGCCAGAGGAATGCTTAAAAATGGCATTTAGCTTCTTGCTGTTGCAAAGACATATGTCTTAATTTGTAATTACCAGAAAAACAGGTTGCACATACTGTACTTTAAATCATCTTCCCAGCTATGGGAACTAGTAAAAACATGCATGCAAAGGACATATTGTGCCCTCCTTTTAATTTCCCACAAGTTTTTTTTTTTTCTTTTTAAGTCAGATCCCTTTTGTTAGAAATAACCACTGGATAGTGAAATAGCTTTTATGTAGTTTTATCTTTATTTTTTTTTTTTAAAAAGGCAAGATGTAATAAAAAATAGACATCATAGTCAAACAGTTGAATTGAACAGGGATGAAATGAGTACTCACCATAAATCTTACAGGGAAAGAACTATGGTCAGTGTTATCCTAATATCATTAGGAACTTAAAGGAACCAAAAACTTGATTTGGTAAAAGTAAAATATATTTTGGATTTCTCGTCACTGTTATTCAAGATCAAACAAATTACAAAAAAAAAACCAAAAAGACTTTGCTAAACTGAGAAACATCGATATCTGTGAGCTGCTTAATTCCTATCAACTACATAGACAATTTAAATTTGAATGAAATTTTGACATTTAACAGAATATCAATTTATATTATTGATCTTTTAAAGAAAACCTCCTCACAAAGTTAAGAGATCATTGGTGACTCCCTGAACTACTTTACGGAGTTTAATTATTTTTTTTCTCATGGTTGTCTCTAAGATCAAATGAGATAATATATTTTAAATGCATGGGGCAATATAAAACTGTGAAGCAAAATGATTTTATTTAAACAAAATTTCCATTTGTCTAGTAGAGACCTTGAATCTCATTTCCTTAAGAGATTTTTGAGAGACAGTTCACATACCTTGCAATTCACCCGTCTGAAGTGTACAATTCAGTGCTTTTTAGAATACTCATGAGCAGCTTTCACCACAGTCAATTTTAAGCATTTCCCACATAACTTAGCAATCCCATTTATTTTCACCACTGCAAAAAGATGCTGTACTCTTTAGCTATTACCTGTCTATCCTCCAATCTCAGCAGCCCTAAACAATCACTAATCTACTTTCTGTCTCTGTAGAATAACCTATTCTTGGTATTTCAAATACGTGTAATCATATAATATCTGGCAATTTTGTGACTAGCCTATTTCACTTAGCATAATGTTTTCAAGGTTCATCCATGTTGTAGCATGCATCCACACTTTGTTCCTTTCAGTGGCCAAATAACATTCCATTGTATGGATATACCAGATTTTGTATATCCATTCATCAATTAATAAACATACCACCTTTTGTCAATTGGGAATAAAGTTACAATGAACATTTGTGTATAAGGTTTTGTGTGGACATATGGTTTCATTTCTCTTTGGGGTCAATATGCTGTGTCAAATAAAACCCTATGTTTAATATTTGGAGAAACTTCCAGAGTGTTTTCCAAAGTGACTATGCCACTTCACATTCCCACTAGCAAAGCACGTGGCATCTGATTTTTCCATATTCATACCAATATTAATTATTGTCTGTATTTATAATTATAGCCATCCTGGTGCGTATGAATTGGTATCACATTTGGTTTTAATTTGCAGTTTTTTGATGACTACGATGAACATTTTTTCATGTGCTTATTGACCATTCATGTATCCTCTTTGGAAAACTATTCAGATCCCTTACCCATGTATTTGTCTCATTATTGAGTTCTAAGAGATATATGTTTTAAGTATGAGTCCCTGAGTAGATCTATGACTTGCAAATATTTTCTCCCATTCTCTGGGCTGCACTTTCACTTTCTTGCTAGTGTCCTCTGAAGCACAAAGGGTTTCAATTTTGATGAAGTCCTATTTATCTGTCTGTTGTTGTTGTTGCTCATAATTTTGGTGTCATATCTAGGAATCCATGGTAAAATCCAAGGTCATGCGGATTCACCCCTATGTTTCTTCTGAGTTGTATATTTTAGATCTTACATTTAGGTCTTTGCTTTATTTTGAGTTAATTTTTGTATATAGTGTGAGGTAACAGGCCAATTTAATTCCTTTGCGTGTGAATATACAGTTCTCTCAGCACCGCTTGTTGAAGACTATTGTTTCCCTGTTGCATGGTCTTGGTACTTTATTGAAAATCAGTTGGCCATAGAGACACAAATTTATTTTTGAAGTTTCAATTCTATTCATCAATCTACCTTATGTTAGTACTATATTGTCTTGATTACTGTTGCTTTGGAGTACAGTTTAATATTGGGAATTAGAAAGCTTCCAAATTTGTTCTTTTACAAGATTATTTTGGCTATTCTCAGTTCCTTTTAATCCATATAAATTTTTTAATTAGCTTGTTGATTTTTACAATGAAGCCAGCTGAGATTCTCATAGAGATGCACTCAATCTGTAGATCAATTCGGGGAGTATTACCTCCTTAAAACTATGAGATCTTCCAATCCATGTGATGCTTTCCCATTTATTTAAATCTTCCATTTAACAATGTTCTGTACTTTTCAGAGTGTACGTTTGCCCTCCTTTTGTTAAGTGTATTTCTAAATTTTTTGACATAAATGTAATTATTTTCTTAATTTTATTTTTGATTGTTCATTGCAGTTGTTAGAAATATAATTGATTTTGTATATTGTTTTTGTACTGTGCAGCCTTACTAAACTCATTTAGTTCTAATCATTTTTTAATGGATTGTTTAGTATTTTATATATACAAAATCATATCAGCTGTGAATATGATAGTTTTATTTCTTCCTTTTCAATCTGGATATCCTTTTTTTTTTTTTTTTTTTCTTTCCTAAATGTCCTGGCTGGAACTTTCAGCACACTGTTGAAAAGAAGTGGAGAGAGCAGACATCCTTCTGTTGTTCCTGATCTTAGGGGGAATGTATCCAGCCTTTCACCATTAATTATGATAGTAGTTATGTTTTTTTTTGTGGATGTCCATCATCAGGTTGAGGAAGTACCTTTCTATATTTTTTTAAATTTGTTTTATTTTTTAATCATGAAAGGGTGTTGAATATTTTTAAGTATTTTTTCTGTGTCTATAGAGGTGATCATATGGTTTTTGTTTTTTGTTTTATTGATATGTTGTATTACATTATTTGTTTTTTGGATGCTAAACCAAACTTGCGTTACTGGGATAAATCCTATTTGGTCATGGTGCAGTTTTTTTTTTTTTAATATGTTGCTGAATTTAGTTTGCTAGTATTTTGTTGAAGATTTTTACATCACTTTCACTAGAGATATTTATCTGTGGTTTTCTTTGTTGTGATGTCTTTTGTTGTGATGTCTTTGGGCATCAGGGTTTTATTGACCTCATAGAATGAGTTGGGAAGTTTTCCTCTTCTGTTTTTCATAAGACTTTTTGAAGAACTAGTATTAATTTTTCTTTAAATGTATGGAAGAATTCACCAATGGAGCCATCTGGGCTTGGCCTTTTCTTTGGAAAAAATTTAATCGATAATTCAATCTCTTTCTTTTTTATAGATCTGTGCAATTGTCTGTTTCTTCTTGAGTCAGTTTCAGTAGTATGTCTTTTTAGGAATCTGTCCCTTTCATCTAAGTTATTTAATATATTGGTGTATAATTATTCAGAGTATTCCTTTGTAATGCTTTTTATTTTAGTAAGTTTGGTAGCACCGTCACCTTATATATCTGATTCTAGTACTTGAAGTCTTCTCTCTCTCTCTCTTTCTCTCTCTCTCTCTCTCTCGCTCGCTCTCTCTCTCTGGACAATAGAGCTAAAGGTCTGTCAGTTACACTGATCTTTTTGAAGAATCATCTTTGGTTTCATTTATTTTCTCTATTTTCTACTTTCCACTTTACTCTTTATTATTTCCTTCTTTCTGCTTGCTTTAGATTTACTTTACTCTTCTTTTCCCAGTGTCTTATGTGGAATTTTAAGTCATTAATCTGAGATTTCTTCTTTTTTATATAGGACTTTATAGTTATAAATTTCCCTTTGAGCATTGCTTTAGCTGTATCTCATAACATTTTATATGTTGTTTCTTCACTTTTATTACTCTCAAAGTATTTCCTAATTTCCCTTGTGATTTCTTCTTTGACCTATTGGTTATTTAAGAGTATGTTGTATAATTTCCACATATTTGTGAGTTTCCCAAAATTTTTTCTGTTATTGTTTTCTAATGTCACTCAACTATGATTAGAGAACATACCTTGTATTATTTCTATATTTTTTTAAGTTTAATGAGGTTGGTTTTATGGCTTAGCATATGGTCTAACCTAGAGACTGTTCCATGTACACTTGGGAAGAATATATATTCTGCTGTTGTTGACTGAAATGTTCTATAGATGTCCATTAGATCCATTTGGTTTATAGTGTTATTCAAGTCTTCTACTTCCTTTTTGACTTTCTTACTAGTTGACTATCCATTGTTGAAAGTGGATATTTAGTTTTCCAACTATTATTGAAGTGCTGAACCCCAGTGAACACTTAGCTAATGTTATGTCTGGTGAGCAAGTCATTTAAATTCTCTCTGGGTCTTAATATCCTCATGAGTATGAGCAAGCATTTACTTCCAGTTTATCTTCATAGGCTTCTTACCCCTCTTTGATTCTATTACTTTTATTAGGCCTAGGTCATGAATGAAATAAATAGGTAATTCATGAATGCTTATGCTAAAATATCACAGTCATTTTACTTTCTTTTGCAAAGATTTTTCAGAGTTATCATCTCAAGTATAGTCAGAATCAGAAACCCTAAGAAATCAAGACAAGACAGAAACAAAGATTGGAATAGATTGTTAGCCAACTACTATATGTTGTTTGGATGTTATTAAAGCAGTAGCATGCTAATATTTAGACTCTACTGATATAATTTTTCTAATTAAATTTTGGGTTTTAAATTGAGTTGTTACTCAGCCGTAACCAGGCCTGTTTTGGAGAAGAAACTTGAAGTTTTGATTGTAAGCTTCCTGTGTTTGTTTTGTCCCTTTGGAAATGGGAGAAAGCATATAAACATTAGTTCTGCCATATGCATATGAAGTTTCTAAAGTATTTGTCTCTTTTTCCACTCAAAAACATAAAATGCATGATTGACTGTTAACTTTTGCTGAGAAATGTATCATACGGTATCAGCCAAATGCCTGCCTGTGAGAGTTGTCTTTGGAGAGAGAGAACTGTTTATAATTCGACGTCCAGCACAAACATGACATCCAATGGGATGCCTTTTGCATATGTCAGTTAGAATTAGTTTCTCAGTCCTCTGCCTCCAAATAACTTTCTACACACCTATATTATGAAACTTTTTCCACCGGTGTGTTTCCTGTATGCCCAGCTACCCAAAAGACTGAATGTTTGAAAGGGAAACATTACCTCATTTCTGCTTGTAACCATAGAATAATATCTCACATGTAAGAGGTGCAAATAAATGCTTGTATTTTAATATTAACACCATTTCTTGTCAACTTGGCCGTAATCAAGATATTTCTGATATTTGTGTTATTATCTATGTGTATTTCAACGTAACAAAACTAACAGAGTCTGCGTTCCATCCCACCTGAGCCCATGTGTATGCTCTCCCATGTACAGCATCTTAACTCCTATTCACAGTATACTACATTTGGTTTCAAGGTCTGTGCTTCATTGGGTACCTTTGTTCAAAATGAACCTCTTTATTTATGATTGGTGTGCTCAGGTGAGTGGGCCAGCTACTTTTTTTCCTTGACATTTGAATGTTATATGCTCCATTTGTTGTTACATTTTGGCAAGACTTTAAAGCAGTTGTTCTGCCCCTGCTTGTGGTGGTTTACCATCAGCTCACCTGTTTTCCAGGTATTCTCGGATCCTATCTCCTCTATAAGAGTTCTAAGATGTTTTTGCCCATAACACTGTGTTTCCATTTATTGTCTATAGTTGAACATATAAAAATTATTTGACAGGTCAGATATCACTTTTGTTAAATCCCTTAATTAACTTAGTGACAAAGAGGGATTTATTTCTCTGTCATGTCGTCATTATTTAGTGCATTTCCTTGAGAGGATAATTTTGGCTGTGCTGCATGCAAGCTAATACTCGACCTTGACCGTCATCAGAAATATTTTCAATCCAACAAATATGCTGACATTTTAGAGAAGTTTAGAATCCTAATATAAAGCAGCATACGTGTTCAATAGCTTTTAAAGACGTACGAACACATATTACCATTTTATGAATGTTACTAAAATATTTAGAAAATAAAACTAAACACAAGGGAAAAATTACCACCTTTCCTCATCCCCTCTGTATTATCAATCCCTGGATATAAATACCATTAAAATCTATCTATATACACTTTTGCTATTTAAAAAGCTACATACTATTTTGTGCCAATTTTTTTTACATGTCACCATATTGTAAACCCCAAGAGAAAGTTAAATTAAATTTAATATTTTGATTGTCTACAGTTTAAATTGTCATAATTATCACAGCATCAAATAATGTATACCTTAGAAAATTATTTCAATTTGAAATCTAAAGCATAACTCAACTCTTTTTTCTGAATAATTATTCAAAATAATCATTAGTGTGATACATATGCATTAGATTCTAAAATATGTATCATTTTGCAAAATGATTAATTTAAAAAATGATATGCCTAAGTGATCTAAGAACATATTTATGAAGCTCTCCTAAGGAAATAGGGATTCACACTGGAACTTTTTCAATGTAGGAAATTTTATTGGAAGAGTCAAGCTTCAGTTAGAAAGTTGATGCTAACTTTGAAAAACTTCTGAGAAGTGGTTTGATCTCTACACAGAAAAAAATTGAAGCCTACAAGTATTCACTTAGATGCTACATATTCACTTAGACTACTGTACTAGGCATATGTGTTCAGACATTTTTATTTTTATTTTTTAAACTTTTATTGGAGTATAGTTGATTTACAATGTTGTGCTAGTTTCAGGTGTACAGCAAAGTGAATCAGTTATACATATATCCACTCTTTTTTAGATTCTTTTTCCATATAAGCCATTACAGAGTATTGAGTAGAGTTCCCTGAGCTATACAGTAGGTCCTCATTAGTTATCTATTTTATAGATAGTAGCAGACATTTTTAAAAATATGACTTTTTTAAAGAGTTACTGAAGTCAGATTCTGATAAAAAGTCATAAAAATAAAGCCATGATTCAACCTGCCTGTTTAAGACATATTTTCCATATCATCATAATTGCAGAATTAACAATCAATCTCAACATACTTCTTTTCGTTCCACTAGCCTTTCAGACCTCTAAAACATTTAAAGCATGAGAAAACAGCACCTAGAGCATCCTTAATTCTGATCTGAAAAGTATAACATATCTAAAATTTGGTCATCATCAGAAGCCACTTTTGTTAAGCTACTACCAGCCCTGTTCTGTAGAACTGTATTTTATTGTAATAATTTAAGTCAAAAATCAGATAACGAGTATTTCTCTATGAATATAAATAGTAACCAGTATACAGCCGTTTACATCAAAGGCAAGAAAGTAAGTTCAATGAATCAACATCACTGCATCTGTTTATCTAGGATTTGGTGTATATGAAACTGACTTTACTTACACTCTTCTCAGAAATTATTCTTGACCTAATCCCATATGAATTCCCTCCATCTTAACCTCTCAGTACTATTTGAATATGTTAACCAGTTGTAGAAAATACCATACTAAACCATGAAATATCTGCAGGGTACTCCAGTATGCAAGGCACTATGAAACACTGAGAAAGTATATTTGAGTATTTAGCAAGGGTAAAAAAGCAACAGTATCTTTAATAAAAGTGGCAGAAGTTTATAAACTGTTCAAAGCTGAAAGATCTGCTTCAGCAGAATTGTTGCTTGCCTTGGAATGTTTGGCACGGTAAGGAGAACAGAGGAGAGATTGCAGCTTCACCGCGGCAGGAATTTAGTCCCTCGAGTTATCATATCATTAGAAAGTGGCTGTGGTCGGGTCTAGATAGTATGAGGGAAAACCAAACAGTATGGGTCTTTATCTCTTTCCCTATTTTGTGTGCCTGAAGGGACAGCTTTTGAAAGCCACTGGGTAGTTTCTCGTTCACAGGTACCGAACAGGTAATTAGACACAGCAGTGGAAGTGAAAGACTTCCTTCTAGTGAGGCAGTCTGGAATCTTTTGCCCCCAGAGAGCTAAAGGCATCTAGATAAAAGGAAGAGGGAAGAGAAGCGAAATCAAAGAAGATTGGCCAAAGTTGTCAGATTCTTCACTGAGTCGCATGTCAACTGCCTAAACCTCTGTTCCCACACTTTCCACAACCTTGTGGTGACCAAATTTTAAACAAACCCCAAAATTGATAGAATGATAAATGAACATTTGTATACCTCTTCCTATATTTAAAACTGTTAATGTTTTATCACATTTATGTTCTTTCTCTCTAGAGATATATATGGATATGTGTGTGTACACAGTTTTCTTGACTCCCTCTATCATTTGAAACTGGGTTGCGTACTTCAGCATGCATGTCTTAAATGAAAGCATTCATTTTTGTAACCATAATAACATCATTCCTTAGAAAGAAAACAATAATTCTATATTATACACTGGCTAGACCATGCACAAATTTCCCACAAGTCTCCTGAGAATGTCTTTTATAGCTGCCGCTGCTGTTATTTTTAATTTTAAATTATAATTCAAACTAGATTCATATATTGCATTTAATTGTTATTTCTCTTTATTTTAGTTTCTCAGTCTTGGCACTGTCGACATGTTGGGCCAATAATTCTTAGTTGTGGGGAGGGGGAGGGCTGTCCTTTGTACTGTAGAATGTTTGGCAGTATCACTGCTCTGCACCCACTAGATGCAAGTTAACATTCCCCCCACTCCAATTTGTAACCATCAAAATTGTCTCCAGATGTTACCACATGTCCCCTGGGGGACAAAATCACCTCAGTCTGGGAACTACTGCTCTATTTTAATCTAGAAAAGTACAGCTGTCCACACCTTATGTAATGTCAGTTAGCTATGCCTGGAGACAAGTCTATATTTTACATCTGTATTATTTCAACATATACCACCATCCCTCTGTGGACTGTTTTGGGAATTATGAATCTCATTAAGAAATAATCAGCCTCTAGGCAGTCATAAAAATCACCTGAGAAACTTGGCAAATACCAGTTCCTGCACTTGTCTCCTAGATACTCTGACTCAGTTCTGGATTGGGACCTGGGAATCTGAGCCGGTTTTTTGTTTTTTTGTTTTTTTGCGGTATGCGGGCCTCTCACTGTTGGGGCCTCTCCAGTTGCGGAACACAGGCTCTGGACACGCAGGCTCAGCGACCATGGCTCACGGGCCCAGCCGCTCCGCGGCATGTGGGATCTTCGCGGACCCGGACACGAACCCATGTCCCCTGCATCGGCAGGCGGACTCTCAACCACTGCGCCAACAGAGAAGCCCTGAGCTTTTTATAAGCACACGAAGTTATCCCTATCCAAGTCTAGTTTAGGAAAACTATGTCCTGTGACATAAAACCCAAGACTCTTAGAAAGTTCACACCTAACAAATTCCTCCTCTCGGTTTTAATTATTTTAAATATTTCTCCTTCCTAGGTTTGCTCAGAGGGCAGCCATAGATACTTTTCTACATGTTTGTTTGCTAGTCTTCATTTTCTGCTTAATTTTTTTCTTTCCACCACTTAGACTTGGGGACACCTATGTCTTGAACCTTGTATTTTTGTATAAAGCAGCATCCACATGCAGTAGTTTCAGATGTCATCAATAGTGCAATATTTTCCATGGATGAACCTTAAATGCATATTGCTAAGTGGAAGAAGCCAATCTGAGGCTGAGAAGCCAAGGCTCCATACTGTGTGATTCCAACTAAATGACATTGTAGAGAAGGCAAAACTAGGGAGATTAGGGGTTGCTAGGAATTTAGGAGGAAGAAGGAATGAATAAGCAGAGCACAGGATTTTTAGGGCATTGAAACTACTCTGTATGATATTATAATGGTGGATACATGTCATTATAAATGTTTCCAAACCCATAGACTATACAACACCAAGAGTGAACCCTAACACAACCTATGGACTTCGGGTAGTAAAGACTTGTCAATGTAGGTTCATCCACTGTGGCAGTTCATCCACTGCCACAAATGTGGGGGATGCCGATCCGGGGAGAGGCAGAAGGTATGTGGGAACTTTCTGTACCTTCTGCTCAATTTTGCTGTGAAGCTGAAACTCCTTTAAAAAATAAAATCTATTAAAAACTTCTCTATTAATTGCTCTGTCATTTTTCCTAAGCCTTAGACGGGCTGCCATGTAATCATTGTACTCTTTTCTTCCTTCTTCATTCTCAAGTGTAGTCACCATGTTCTTTTCATGCTTCCTTTAGAGCAGAAGTTCTCAAGCTTTCATGTGGAAAAATAGTTACATAGAAAATTTGTTTAAATGCTCATTCCCATCCTCACCCTGAAGAATCACATTAAAGAGTTTTGGCGTGTAGAACAGGAACATGAATTTTTAACAAACATGCCAGGTGATTCTGAAATTGGTGATTCAGGAACCAACCTTTGAAACCTCTTCCTTTATAGTGTCTGATGTAGTCATCATTTTCTCCCTTTTTCTATAACCTCAGGCCTATTCTATTCACACACGGGTTACAATCACTTCTTTCCTGGTGATCCTAATTCCAGTCTCCTTTTGCTACAATTATTCCTTTGTAAATTGCTAAAATAATCTTTGCAAATGCCATTTTTATCACATCACCTTCCTGCTCAAGAATCAGCTACTCCTACTATATCAAGTCTAAACTCTTGGCCTATAATTCAAGGTCTGCTGTCAACTGGCACTTTTGTACCTCTCTAATTTTATCTTTTTCCACTACAGACTGACTCGCCCCTCTAGTTAAATCCAGCCAACTTTCCATTCTTCCATGCTGCTTATTTGCATGCCTTTGAATCTCCCATCAATTGGAATGCCCTCCTTTTTTCATTCCCCCCGCCCAACATCTAATAAGTATTTGTCCCCAACTCACCTACTTTAGGCAATTTTTTCCTGAAGAAAATGTTCCACCAAATCATTGTGCTGACTGAATCAAAATTAACATACTAAACTACAATTCAGATGAGTAGAAATAATAAAAGAAGTCTCTAATATTATAAAGTGGGAATTGTATGTTATTCTTCCAATTGACTTATGAAAACAAAGAATTACTGCAATGAAAATATTAATCATAATTGTAATGTATAAGTACATGAAATAAAATATTAAAAATAAGTGAGCTTAAAGTTTAGTATAAGTGTGATGGTTGGAGTAAAGGCTACAGTGAGACAATAAGACATAGAGAATGATTAGGTAATAAGTGAATGGAGAAAATAAGATAAGAACTGCTGAGATGTTAAACGAATGTGATAGCAAAATATGATGTCAGATGGAACTGAGACAAGAAGCCAAAACCCAGTTGCCTGTCCAAATAAATCTAAACGGTTCCCAGAAGCAGTTTTGGTAATGCATAGACATGAGTTTTATTATGTTCTAGACATAGATATCCCATATCCAACCAACTGTTGGCGTCTTCAAAGAAGTCATTTCCTGAGCCTGAGTAGCAAAAACACTTCTACAGAGATTCCATTCCAGTGACATGCGACGTGCATACCTAATTCATTGAGTACAGCTAGATTTATTTCCACACAGTTCTATGATTGAGGAATTCATGGGAGTTCTGGGTTTTCCAGGCCCTCACTTACACTGGGACTTACCCATTTTCAAATGTTTTAATTGAATGAGTGCATTATGATATTGTGTAGTGATTTTTTTCTTGTATTTACATAATTACTAAGGAATTTGTGCATTCCATAAAATACTGGGAGCCCTTCTGGCTTCTCTCTCTATGAATTGCCTCATCACATCTGCCTGGCTCTTTTGTGTTCTCTCTAATCACATCCCCTTAGTGATTCTATATCAGCCATGTTGAACTCTAGAATTCACCCAGAAGAACAGGTTTTAGCCAGCCTCCCTGAGTTTGCTTATGTTCTTTTCTTTCCCTGCCAAACTTCAGTGCACTTCCTCTACACAGTTCAATAACACTTTACGGATTTCATGAAAATTATTTATATATTTATGTCTACATTTTTCTCACAAGATCCGGTTTTTTTTTTTTTTTTTTTTTTTTTTGCGGTACGCGGACCTCTCACTGCTGTGGCCTCTCCCGCTGTGGAGCACAGGCTCCGGACACTCAGGCTCAGCGGCCTTGGCTCACGGGCCCAGCCACTCTGCGGCATGTGGGATCTTCCCAGACCGGGGCACGAACCCGTGTCCCCCGCATCGGCAGGCGGACCCTCAACCACTGTGCCACCGGGGAAGCCCAAGGTCTGGTCTTTAAAAAGAAAAATATATATTTTACTTTCCTAGCTTCTAAGAAATGGGAGGTACAAAGTAATAAAAGTGGTACAAAGATACATTCCCATGTGAAGTTTTCTTCTTAACATCCTAAGAGGGGTAATTATTTTCTCTCTCTCCTAGGATGAGGAGAGCCAAGACAAGCCATCATGAGGTGCCCACTCAAGGGATCGATCAGACTCTTAGAATGGTCTGCAACCTATAGTCACAAACACTTGAACCCAGAGGTCTCACATTTCCCTTTTCCTGATAACATAAAATTTTGAGCTCCAAAAGTTCTCTCTCCCCTCACTTAGGCCAAGATCCCAGTTCACCTGAAGTGACCTGAAAACGCGAAAGATCCCAAAGCAGGAGTCAGGCACTCTGCATACTTGTTTCTTGCAGGATAGATAGGGAAGATTGCAACAGTACGAAGCAGTCAGGAAAGGGGAGAGAAATGGGGTCAGACATGTCTTTTGGGGTGAGGCAGATACTTTCTTTTGGGGTGCATCTAGATGCAACAGAGACAAACCCGTTAGCGCGGTGGGGAAAAGTCCAGCCAGACTGGCATAAATTGGTGTTGAGAAACTCAAGGGAAAGACACTGGGTAGTGGAACAGCCAGTGCCTTCTGACAAGGCCAGCAGAGCAAACAGGTCATCCCACCTGCCGAGGGTGAGCAACCACGATGCAGGGAATCTAGAAGCAAGAATATATAGTGTTGGAATTAGATGGGCCTGTCCTTAAAATATAAGATGCAAATCACTGGAGTGGAATTCAAGGTCAGCCAAAAACAAGAATCATTCCAGACCTAGAGAAGCTGGAGTGGTAAAGACACAAAATGGGAATCAAGATATCTTCTTTAAATAACTACATGAGTTATAAACTTTTGTGTATTTATTTACTTCTTTAACAAATTTTTTGAGTGCCTTTTAGGGGTTGGGCGCTGACGTGGTTTGGGGATGTGGCAATGAACACACAGACTTCTCGGTTCTCACAGAGCTTAATATTTTAGTAGGAGAATACGGACAATACAGAAGTAAAAATGTAACATATATAGCATGTCAGATGTTGATAAGCGCTAAGGGAAAGATAAAGCAGGGAAGAGAAATAGGAGGTGTGCACAGGGAGGATGGGATTAGGTTGTCATTCCATTTAGGATGACAAGGAGAGAGGACAACTGGCCGACTGTGTGCAGGTGGAGAGGGAGAGAGCCATGTGTTCAACAGCAAGTGCAAAGACCCTGTGGCACACAGGTGTGTTTGTGAAGTGTCTGTGGTAGAGCAAGCTGGCTAGTGTGGCTGGAGAAGAATAAGTGAGGGGGAGAAAAGGGCACACAAAGTCAAAGATGAAAAAAGGATGAGAAGATCAAGTAGGGCCTTGGTTTTTACTTATGATGAAACACACTTGGTTCAGAGAAGCATGTTATGAGCTGACTCACAGGGAAACATGATCACTCTTTGCTGTATTGAGAAGAGATGGAAGGTCAATGGAAGCTGAGAAAACAGTCAGGAGGCTCTTACAATAAACCAGCTGTGAGATGTTGATGCAGATCTGGTGGTAACAGTAGAAAGAGCGAGAAGTGTTGAGAGTCTGGACACATTTTGAAGATATAGTCAATAATATTTGCCGTTGGATTGGAGGGTTGTATATAGGATGAGAGAAAGAGATGAGTCAAGGTTAATTTCAAAATTTGGGGCCTGAACAACATGAAGAATAGAGTTGCCTTTTATTGATAAGAGAAAGGCTGACTAAGCAGAGACTGAGATGATTATCAGATGTGCAAATGGATATGTCAAGTTAATAGTTGCATACCAGAGTGTGAAACTCAGATGAGAAGTGTGAATAGAAATACTATAAATGTGAGAACATTAGAGAACATTTATTTGGCATTTAAATTCATGAGACCAGAGGAAATCATCAAGCTAGTGAGTATAGAGATAGAAAAAAGAAGAGGTCCAAGAGATGTTTAGAAGTTGAGAAGGTACCAGCAGCAAATGAGAATGAAAAAGAGCAGAGATGTAGGGAGAAAACCAGGAGAGACAAATGTCCTGGCATCCGAGTCAAGACAACAAATCAAGGGGAGGAAACGATCCAAGGACTGAAAATAAAACAGTAAATTTAGTGACATGAAAATTACTTGTGACCTTAGTATTTTTCTTCCTGATGGTGAACATAATTTTTGCCAAAATCTGAGAAAATTTCAGTGTTATGGATTATAAATGAACAGTTAACCAGGATAACACCATTTGTGGGCAAAATTAATATGTGCTTATAGAGATGATACTGATTTTTTTTTATAATACATTCTGACTAAGGAGATAATCCCAAAAGAGTAGCTGTTCAAATTATGTAAAAAATGACAACATTATTGAAATTATTTACCGCCTCCCAATATAAATAGCTTAAGATAAAATATTTATTTAAATTTGTCTCATTATTTTGTAGACTTCTGAAATATTTAATCTTTTTTTTTTTTTCTTTTTTTTTTTAACATCTTTATTGGGGTATAATTACTTTACAATGGTGTGTTAGTTTCTGCTTTATAACAAAGTGAATCAGTTATACATATACATATGTTCCCATATCTCTTCCCTCTTGCGTCTCCCTCCCTCCCACCCTCCCTATCCCACCCCTCCAGGCTGTCACAAAGCACCGAGCCAATATCCCTGTGCCATGCGGCTGCTTCCCACTAGCTATCTACCTTACTACGTTTGTTAGTGTGTATATGTCCATGACTCTCTCTCGCCCCGTCACATGTCCATGACTTTCTCTCGCCCCGTCACCCCTCCCCATAACCTCAAGTCCGTTCTCTAGGAGGTCTGCGTCTTTATTCCTGCCTTACCCCTAGGTTCTTCATGACATTTTTTTTCCTTAAATTCCATATATATGTGTTAGCATACTGTATTTGTCTTTTTCTTTCTGACTTCACTGTGTATGACAGACTCTAGGTCTATCCACCTCATTACAAATAGCTCAATTTCGTTTCTTTTTATGGCTGAGTAATATTCCATTGTATATATGTGCCTGAAATATTTAATCTTGACTAGTATATTTTTTGTTTCTCTGGTAGATCATTAACAATGACTGTTATTTGTTGAATACCAAGAGCCAAGAACTTTACATGAATCATGTCATTTGTAGTTCGACATAGGTATTATCATCATCACTTACAGGGAGAAAACTAATCTAGACTATTCTGGTTAATAGCATTTCATGTGAAGTTGATATTTAACACAACAGAGTAGGAGAGCAGGTTCCTTGGAGCAAAGACAGACTGGTTTTAAATTTTGTATTCACACAACACTTGCCTTAACACTTCATCCACCAAAGGTCTCAGCATGTTTATTCAATTATATAAAACTGAAAGCTAAAGCACACCTTGGAACTATACAGTTGTCTCCAACTCTGGTAGGTGAAACCATTTTCTGGCAAGAAATGTTAGAAATGGGCAAATGTTTTGTGCAAAGTGATCATACTGTGTGAGGTAAGGTGATATGATAGTAAGCAAATAGGCAGTTTCAGGAGCGAAGTTGGCAATTTCCTGAGACCCGTTCTTGAGAGTAAAGTAAATCTATTTGGAAAATATGACTGGTTCTGTTTGACAGAGATAAAAGAAAATTAAATGCAATCTTGAAAAGATAGTCACTTGTATAATTCATGCCTGAATTTCTTTTTTTTTTTTAAATTTATGCATTTATTTATTTGGTTGCTCTGGGTCTTACTTGCAGCAGGCAGGCTCCTTAGTTGCAGCATGCAGGCTCCTTAGTTGTGGCATGCGAACTCTTAGTTGTGGTATGCATGTGGGATCTATTTTCCTGACCAGGGATCAAACCTGGGCCCCCTGCATTGGGAGTGCAGAGTCTTAACCACTGTGGTGCCAAGTAAATCTGCTGGTATGTTGGTTTAAGATTACTTAATTAAAATTCAGAATCAACAAATAATAAATAACATCAAGGATTTACTGGCATTTTAAATTAGATAAGATTAGAAATTCAATGAATTTTATTTTATATTCAATTGAAGTATAGTTACTGTACAATATTATATGTTATAAGTGTATGATATAGTGATTCACAATTTTTAAAGATTATACTCTATTTATAGTTATTATAAAATATTGGCTATATTCCCCATGTTGTATATATCCTTGTAGCTTATTTTATACCTAATAGCTCATACATCCCTACCCCTATATTGCCCCTACCCCCTCCTCTCTCCCCACTGGTAACCACTAGTTTGTTCTCTAGATCTATGAAGTCTGCTTCTTTTTTTGTTACATTCATTAGTTGGTTGTAATTTTTAGATTTCACATATAAGTGATATAGAGTAATTGTCTTTGTCTGACTTGTTTCACTTAGCATAATGCTCTCCAAGTTCATCCATGTTACTGCAAATGGCAAAATTCTTTTTTAGGGCTGAATAATACTCCATTTTATATATATTTTACATCTTTATCCATTCGTCCGTCAATGGACATTTAGGCTGCTTCCATGTCCTGGCTATTGTAAATAGTGCAGCTATTAACATTGGGGTGCATGTATCTTTTCAAATTAGTGTTTCTGTTTTGGAAATTCAATGAATTTTAAATTATAAAATATTGAAAACAATAATTACAATTTATTTTGACTTTTATACATGCAGGATACAATGAAATTTTTATTATAGTTTTTATTGTTTTATCATCATACCTTAGTATTTCCTTATAATTTATAAACTATTTGTTCAAATAATTTTTTAAATAGGATGAAAAGAAACTTTTAAAATGTTGCTTGATTGTATTAAAGCCTTTAAAATAATTATAAAGTTTTTATTTTCTCTGTGATAACTTCCCTTCATTATTTTATAATTGCAGGATAAGTTGCAATAAATATTTCAGCATATCATGAGGCTATGTAAGCATATGATTTAGCTTGTATTTAATTTGTTTAAATAAATATTTCTGTGTACATTTTGATGAAGTAAATTAGGGTTATGAGGAAGCCATTCCTAGATCATTTCTGAATCAATATGATACTGTCATTCCCTGGTCTGATTTTCTTGAGTAAATATTTGTTTCTGTGGTATGCTGTACAAACATAGAAGATTATTATAAAAATAATATACTTAGAGAATTGGTGTTAATGATATCTAACTAAATACCTTTTAAATTGTGATACCTCTGTAATGGTTTCTTTAACTGTTAATTTATAAAAGCAGATCCAGAAACTTTAGTAAGACAGAGGAGAAAACAGTCAGCTTCACTTTTTTTTTAATGTAGCAGAAAATAAGTGAATAAAAGATTTGTTTTAAATTTGAAACAAACATTCGGGTGCCACAAACTAGTAACATACTAGTGTTTCCCAGTATATCTTTGGGTCAAAGATAGATGAATCAAAGATATCTGTGAACATTTTCAGATCTTCTCTGCTGAGTGGACTCATTCATACATATATTCATCCCGTTATTAAACATAGATTTATTGAGCATCAACTACTGACACAGGCACTGTGTTGGGATGCAACAGTCACCCAGAAAAAAGTCTTACCTTCATGGATCTAATATTTTAGTTGTAGAAGATAGTTAAACTAAATAAGAAGAGACAGATAGTCAGGTGGCGATAGATCCTATGCAACCCATTGAAAATGGAAATAGGGACGGGGCTGGCATAGGAGGTTGTAATATTAAATGATAAAGTCACAGTAGGCCTCTCTGTGTGAAGACCTGAAGAAGGCAGAAGAATGAGAGTTGTTTGCCAATCTGGAAACACTTATATAAAGTTTACCATGTGCCAGGCACCGTTTACGTGCTTTACATCCATTAACACATTTACTTCTTACAATCCACTTGTGAGCAAGGTAATAACTCCATTTTAAGGATGAAGAAACTGAGGCATGGAGAGGAATAGCAACTTGGCCAAGGTCATAGGCTAATAGTAATGGAACTAGGATTCAACCCAGAGAGCTACTTCCAGATTCTAGGTGTTTAAATGTAACTAAAACATCCCAGGCATAAGAAACACCAAGGGGGGCTTCCCTGGTGGCGCAGTGGTTGAGAGTCCGCCTGCCGATGCAGGGGACACGGGTTCGAGCCCTGGTCCGGGAAGATCCCACATGCCGCGGAGCGGCTGGGCCCGTGAGCCATGGCCGCTGAGCCTGCGCGTCTGGAGCCTGTGCTCCGCAACTGGAGAGGCCCCAACAGTGAGAGGCCCGCGTACCGCAAAAAAAAAAAAAAAAGAAAAGAAAAGAAAAGAAACACCAAGGGCGAATGCCTGAGGTGTAGGAGGGTTTGGTGTGTTGGAGAGCAGTCCAGAGGACAGTGTGGGTGGGTGGAGTTGGAGGAAGTAGGGGAGGCTGGAGTGGAGGCCAGTGGGATACAGATCATGTGGGACCTTGTAGATCCGTAAGGACTGTGTGATGGGCAGGCATTTTAGGCTTGATAATTAATAAGGATATGTCCTATCAATTTAGCTAATGTATGTGTCAAATCAAAGACATTTTATAGGTTAGGAGGAAAAAAAGCAGGAAAATAATAATAACAAAATAGAAAGGAAAGGTATATAAAAACGTTCAGGTAATTTTTGTGATCATAATGTATCTTTTAAATATCTCCTATTACTTCCTATCCTTCTTGTCTTCTTTACTTTTTCTCCAGCGCACAAATCACCATCTAACCTAACATTTTTTAATAGACTTTATTTTTTAAAGCAGTTCTTGATTCATAGCAAAATTGAATGGAAATTACAGAGAGTTCCCATGTACCCCCTGCCCTCATATATGCACAGCCTCCCTACTATTAATATCCAGCACCAGGTGGTACATTGGTTACAGTTGATTAACAAGTCCATTGTTTACATTGATATTTTATTTTTTATTTATGTCTTGACTTCTCCCACTTGAGTATGATCCATGAAATCAGAGAGTATGTTTGATTCATTGCTTTATCTCCAGTGCCTAGAAAAGCACCTTGCAAAGGATTGATATTCAAAAATTATTTAAGAATTAATTATCTCAAGCAGGATCTTTGTTAACAGGAAAGATCACTTAAGGCAATAAGGCAAATTTGGCCATTTTCAAAGCACTGACATAGCGTAGGTTTTCCAGTCTACTGTTGTAGCAACACCATCGCACCCCTTGCTTAATCAATAACTGTTTACTGAGTGCCTGTTTCCAAGCATGCTTCTAGAGGCTAAGGATATAGAAGTGGAAAAGCAGTAAAGGTGCACCCTTGTATATAAGTATTCTACTGGAAGAGCTTTCACTCAGAAGTCAGAGATTGTATCAGCTGTCTCTTCTCCTCATTGGTGCTGGAATCCTTCCTTCTTGCTGCTTTCAACCAGGTCCCCTCACGATGTTCCTATAAACCTCCAAGAAGACAAATGTTATTCTCTGTTCTGCAACTTTTTATCTTTATATGAATGGAAAAATGTTATACCTTTAAAGGTCAGAGCCTTGAGAATGAACTATCCTCTAGATTTCAGGCTATAGGCAACATTCTTTTACAAAAGATGCAGAGCCAGCCTGACTACCTACGCACAGGCAACAGAGCACAAAGGTTAGAGCTAAAGGAACAGATTCAATATGGAGTCAGGTTTGTTCTTCTCTGTTACAATGGCAAGCAATGAATTGTTCAACAGCAAGCCGTAGAATATTTGTTTTTGATATAAATTAATTTTCACATTGATATGCTCATGTTTAGGATTCATTTTTGATACTTCATATAGGTGTTGCAATTGCACATCTTAGATTTTCTGGGACAAACCTGGCATTAAATACCCGTCTCCTTTTGTTTTTTTTTTAAAATATGTCAGTGCTTGTTAGAACCTGCATGCTAATTTTTTTTTCTTCTGAAATTAGGTCACCACACAAATAGAGTCACAATCTCAATGTCTGAGAATGTTATGCTCCTTCATTATCACCAAGAAACTTTAGTCAGACAACGACTCTAAAGCAGGAGAGAAACTGGTAACCTATTGTCCTCAAAGAATTCATTTAGATTCCAAATGTTTTTCACAGAGAGGGGATTTCCTAGGCATCTGGAAAATCTACCTCTGTTATTTGGCATTCTTTTCCTGTAATACTTTTACAAGCTGTAACTGCTCCATGTGGAAACATTTCTTAATCACCATTACATGCCTTTTACTAGAAAGTCTGCAATATTTGTTGCCACCATTAACAAACCCAGAGAAGTAATTCATAAAGTTGAAATTAGCACACCTGCATATTTAAAAGTACAAGAAACTTACTCCTATTTATTTAAAAAATTTGAAGTCTCTTATAAATAGCTTGCTTTTAATATTATATTTCATACTGTACTTGCTTATAGAACTATTTCAGTCTTAATTATTTTTCAAGTAAAAACAAAACTGAATGGGTAAAATAAATCCAGATAGTAACCTAGAGGGTTTCAGAAATATTTGTCTAAGACTCTCTAAAAGGTGAAATAAATTTTATAGTATCAAGATCAAATTGTTGATTTAATGGTAAGTTCTAGGGTATTTAATTCCTCATTAAATTTGGATTTACATTTTTATGGTCTTGAAGGTCATAATTTATTTATGCTGTAGCGTTCATTTTCCTGAATTGCATGTTCTGTTCTTTCAAGCACAGCAATTTGAAAATGTGTTTTTTAGCCCTACACTAAATGATGCCAACTGTATTATCAGTGCTCAGATTTATTTTTCTTATTGCTATAGTTAGTTATCCCATCAAGTCTAGAAAGACTCTTTAAACCATATATGTCCGATTCTTATTGCAGTCCATGCACATTAGGTATATTTGTATATGCATGGCTCATTTCAGGAGTATTAAACTGAAGAACTTGGAGCACAGAGGACTCATCCAACGCAATGTCATCATTTCACAAATGCTGAATCAAAGAACCAGAAACTGAAGATCCTTTCTGAGGGGCATGTGGCTAACAAGAACTAGGGTATAACCGAAGTCTCAAACTCTGAGGCCAGTTAGAGTCTCTCTAACTACACAAGTTTGTATTTTCAGTGACTGTATCTATACTTTTGATATAAATAAGATTTCACGGGCCTACAGCAGGGATTGCAAGCTTTTTCTTTTAAATGCCAGATGGTAAATATTTTAAGCTTTGTGAACCATACAATCTTTGTCACAAGCATTCATCTCTGTAGTTGTAGCATGAAAGTAACCATAGACAAAGCACAAAGAAAAAAAATGAGTGGGACTGTGTTCCAATAGAACTTTAGAGACAATGACATTTGAACTTCATATCGTTTTTATGCTCTAGTATTCTTTTATGCCATAGTATTCTTCCTTTGATTTCTTTCAATCATGTGACAATATAAAAGCCATTCTGAGTTCATGGCTGTACAAAAATAGGCTAAAAAAAAAACCCTAAAAAACTAGTTTGCCAACCCAATATAGACGAATAGTAGGGATCTATTAAAGCATTTTGCCCTTAATCCACAGACACACAGGATATTCCATTGAAAAAATTTTAGAATTTTCATTTAAATTTAGATCATCCTTTTAAATTTCTAATTTTACTAGTGTATAATATATACTAATACATCAGTACATATAAATATAATCTATACACAGAAATATACAGATTTATTGAAATTTTGCTCAATTTTTAACAAACAGTGAGTTGCAAAGATGTTTGAAGTCCGTTGGTCCAAGTTAACAGTGATCGAAAACAAATGAGGGAAATTTAATAAGAATATAAATATAATCTTGCATAAGCACATGTTGGGAATTCCCTAATATAGAAAATGGAGGTAATTGTACTATCTCCACAAGGTCAGCTAAATAAAACATTACAGGTCAAGCGCCATATGGTGCTTGGGACTTAGTATATGCTAAATCATAACTGGTATTATTATATCACATGTTATAACAGTTTATGAGTAAAAAGTATTCAGCCACTTATGATAAGAAGACTGAATTAATCTTTAAGAGAATGCTGAAAAATAGTAACAATATATTTACTCCACACTTTTTAGTTCTTTACAGTTTTCAAAGCACTATCAATTGTATTTATTTTAAATTTGATGCAGAACACAATTCTGTACTAGGCAGGGCTGACATATTTTGAAGAGTAAGAGACAATTATTTCTATTTTACAAAGAGAAACTAATCCCCAACTGCAAATGATGGTGTTATTCCAGAGCCCAGGTCTTCTGACTTCCACTTGTTAAGGGAAATGATAAACCACAATTAAACATTTAGATTGTTCTGATCCCACATATTTAGAGGACTATTGACAACCTTGATGAGTACAAACAGGAAAGTTTTCTGTTACCTGGTAACTTGAGAAATGATTAAGGGAACTGGGAATGTTTGACCTAGATAAAAACTTCACTGTAGAGAAGATAACGCTCTAAATTTTTTTTCAAGACTTCTCATGTGGAAGAGAGCATAGACATTATCTTACTGCCCAGAAGAGAGAACTAGAACCAATAAGCAAACAACCTTTGACAAAATGCAAGGAAGGATTTGTAATAATGGAATAGTATTACAGCTCATGGTCTATCCTTGAGAGAGTGAATTCTTCTAGAACCTGTAAACCACCTGTTAAAGAGAAGATTCTCATAAAAGAAGTAAAGTTGTATTGGATTTCTTTTATGGCACCTTCTATCCCCCAAAATCCATAATCCTGAATATTTTTAAGATTATGGACTATAAAATTTATTATTTATAGATTGATTTTACATGTATAATTTTATTAGGATTTTCAAATGTTTTCTTTTAAAATTTTGTCTCAATTCAACTCCTCAGTATTACTTTGACTCAAATACCCTGCCAGTAGTTTTGAAAGATCACTGTAAACAGATTTAAAATGTCTTTCATTTTAAAGGTTTAAATTGTTCCCATTTGTAAGATTGACAAGTAGGAAAATTAAGGTTGATTTCTTATGAATTTCTTACTAGAGCTGCCAACTGTCCTTTCCAAATATCATTTTCAAAAGATGATGATATAAATTAGAGCATACTACAGAAGGGGCCTGTGTGTATTAATACAGGTGATGCTACTTTTATGAGACATTGGCACTTAAAGTAAAACCTGTGCTATGTCTAACTCCTTTGATCTAAAAGAATTTATAATGTACTTTTCACTTTACAAAAGAGATATTGTGATAATTAATCCACCAGGTTTTGCTGCCAAATAAGGTAGCCCATTTTAACTAACTCATTTTTTATCTGTGTTAGGAAATTTTAAGTCCGTTTGATTAAAGCCCCTGAATTGTGCAAATGAGCTAACAGAACAACAGAGCTTGGCTTTTCTCATTATGTCTACGTTTATTATATAGAAAATTTTAATTGTTCTAGCCCACCAAAGCAAACAAAAGTGTGGTCAGATCTATGATACTCTGTTTCACCCAGAGTTGTGTTGTTTCCATTGCTGCATTGTCAGGAGGAATTGAAAAGAAGCAGATTTTGTCTGTTGTTTTGGGGTTGTCGTATGAATCATTCCCAAGGAATGAGCCCTTAGCGCAGGAGTGGTGGGGACTAGAGAATGGCCTCTACTTTCTTCTGTACCTTTTGACTATGAAATTTACTGCTGGACACACGAAAAGAGCAGCAAATGGTGATTTATTTCCACAGGATAGAGGACATTACATATTTTCCTGTTCTCTAGACATATTTTTAAAATTTATTTTGAGAAATCCATCTTCAGTTATAGAGTGCTGATTAATGGCAGTGGTGCATGTTTGTATGATTTGAGTATGATGACAAAGCTGAGGAACTTGGGGGCTCTATTTCAGTTTAAAATAAAATCAAACAGTCCAAATACATTAGCCACTTTGTAACAAATGCTTGGTATGTTTTCTCCAATATGTATGCCATACTTAAAGCTTTCTCTTAACAGTAAGAAACTTATATTCAACTGTGTATTTTACTGAGTATTCAATTGCCAAAATACATTTTCATATTCAGTTGATACATTTTATATGTAATAATTGTCAGGCACTTTAATTTTATTTGAGCTTATTTGTAGTATTTCTCATAGACTGAAATATGTGATCATTTTTCAGGAAAGTCCTAAAATATAAGTATTTCTAAAGGAAGGACTGCAAAGTGGCCCTCAAATACTTCTCATGGTGACTAAATTATCTTTCTTAAAAATTCCAATTTGCTTCATTTTTCTTTGTCTCTCAATTATGTATAATGTAACTGATAACAGTTTATTAATGCTAATTCTTAATGCTAATTAGATTCTTAATGCTAATTAAGTATTACACATAAATGAACTCATTTGAGCATCACAGTGCCCTTCTTTACTGAGGAAGAAAGGGAGGCTCAGAGAGGTTAAGTGGCTTGCTGGTAATCACACAGGTGATAAGGGGCAGAGCTGGAATTTGATCCCAAGGTCTTTGGCCCCAGAGACAACACCCTTCACCTCTAAATCATATTACCTGCATATCGGAATCATTATGTTGTATTTGTTCTTGAGAGGTATGTTCATATATAGCTTCATAGCATCACAAAATCATATAATAATCCAAAAAAGTACAAATAAATTTATTTGTTTAAAAAAAAAAAAAAAACTTCAAATACTCTTTGTTCTCCATGAAGAAGAAAAATTGCCCACTGTCCTATCAAGAGGGCCCTGGATGTATCTGACAATTCAGATTGATTTTCCTCCTTAGGTTATCTCACATAGTTATTTCTTAATTTTCCATTGTGTTTAAATTTTCAAACTTTAGAAGCTCTTTCAAATTCCCTTCCACTATGTCAATATTTATGTAGTTTTAAGCCAGAAGATACTCTTTGACAGTGACAGGATATTGTTTTACCTTTTTAGAAAAGATTTTATGTACTGCTATGATTCATCTTATCTTCTCGAAAGTGTACGGAAACTTGTCTTTTTTTTTTTTTTTTTTTGAGGGGTGAAAGATGAAATAAAATGAAATTTTTAAAATGAGATCATTTGGGTCATTCTATTGGATTTACCAAACCTGGATATTCAAGCATCATTCTAAGAATTTAAATGTAGGGACCTTTGGGTCTAGAGAAAGTTTAAAATATTGTGATGCCCAGCTTTGTACATTCAAGTACAAACTACTTTTGTACAAATCAGGGTGTGTCTAGTTCTTTCTCTCTTCACTGCTGCCATGCAAAGCCACCATCAACTCTCACCCTGAATATTGGTCTTTTCCTCTCTGATCTCCTTATTTCTACTCTTGTCTCCCTGAGCATCATTTTCTGCATGGAAGCCAAGTATAATCTTTTCAAAAGCATAAATCAAAATATCTAACTCTTTGCTTCCAACCCTCTGCAATTTCCCATTGAACAAGGGTTGAAATTCCAACATTTTGCAAAATTTTTATTGGAGTATAGTTGATTAATGATGTTGTGTCAGTCTCAGGTGTACAGCAAAGCAAATCAGTTATACATATACATATATCCACTCTTTTTAAGCTTCTTTTCCCATATAGGCCATTACAGAGTATTGAACAGAATTCCCTGTGCTATACAGTAGGTCCTTATTAGTTATCTATTTTGTATATAGTAGTGTGTATATGTTAATCCCAATCTTCCAATTTATCCCTCCCCCAGCCGAAATTCACACATTTTAACTTGGGCTGCATGTACATGATCCTACTTCCATTCCAGCATTACCTGATACTCTTCTCTCATGTGTTTACTGTACTCTGACCATGTGGCAATCTCTCTGTCTTTCCAATACTCAGAACTACCTGAAGGCTTATGGATTTATGCCTCTGATGGGAAATTTCCCCCCAGAAATCTCATCATTCAGGTTTAAAATTTAGTGTCACTGTCAGAGAGGTTCCTTTGCCCTCCCAACATCTTCAGGAGCTACTTCCCTTGCCCCCCATTGCCTGCTCACATGTTCTGTGATTTTTAGATTTTATAGTGTTAAGCTTTTTCTGCAGTCATTTTCTTTATATACTGAGGATTTTGTTGTTGTTAATCCAATCTGTAAGAGTTGTCTCTCCATCTCCATTAGACCAAGGGCCATCTCTTTGATTTGACGCCGACTTTCCAGTGCCCAGTAAATAGTAGGTTCTGAGTAAATATTCATTGAACTGAGCTATCGAATCATTTCCATTGCACAAGTCACCACAGTAATCTGTGTGAGGTTGTAGGATGGGCATTATCAGAGAAGGGAAATGTCAGAATTGTTCTTCACCAAAATCTTGATGACCAGTGTGAGGCCAGGCTGAGAGAAGGGCATATGTGTCCTGGTTTTTAGTCAAGTTTTCCCACTCAAATATCTTTTGCGTTCTTTATTGGTTCAATTATTTGGACAGCATCTGTTAGAATTTCACAGTTAAAAAAAATAATTTCTTTTAGAGCACTGCACTTGTTACACTTGTGCAGTTTTTGTAGGAACTTGTCTTCCCAGAAGAATTATGGTAGTTGGACAAATGCTTGAGGATTTACTAAAGCAATAAACAGATTAACACTACTGTGGGGTGCACATCTGTATTACTCAGTTAAGAAAAATGCGTAAATTGGAACCTGAACTATTTCTACCATGCAATACTGGCTGGCTGATGCAGTTTCACCTGGGCTTTCCTAACAGATGAAAGCTTGAATTTTCTACAAGTTGATTCTAAACACAGTTATAAAGAAGGGATTTCAATTTCTTATCATCTCAAAAGATATAGCAGTGTATATACCCCCCAAAACATAGATCAGTGCTATACCGATTGCCATTAACATAATCTACTGTTCAGATGATATGATACTGTGCCACTCTTTGCAAATGGTATTTAACAGTTTAATTTGTGCTTTGACTTTAGAATTGATGATACAATTAGTAAATGTACTCAGGGACAGATGCATGCATAGGTAGTTTCTGTGGAAATGAATGCTTAATAAGCTAATGGTATGTTTAATTTATCATTTTAATTGAAAATTAGAACAGATACACCACCTCAAAAAAAAATGGCAAGCTATACTACCTTAAAATCACTAGAATTTAAAGCATTCTGGTGCTTTAGATATTCCAGATAGTCTTTTAATAATAGGACTTGAAATCTACACCTTAGACTTCTGAAACTATAACTGAAGAATATCCTAAAGCAGAGTCACCCAAATTTTTCCTACATATCTCATTTACCACAATTTTAATTTATTTAAAAGAAATTAATGCAAATTTGAAATACATGCATAATTATTTTTGCTTGTTTTGTTTTTGCTTTAGGAATTGTTTTAAATCAATAATTATCTTAAATGGTATAATTCTTCATATCCTTTCTTCCATTTCTTCTTTCATGAAAGATTTCTTGAGTATCTATATGTCGCCCCTCATCTGAAGGGATGTGAATAAAAATGATACACAGTGCTCAGAGAGATCTGACAGCAAATGGACCAGTATAAGACTAAATAGTCATTATTAACAGCCCACTGTCAATAAATAAGGAATATGCTTTGAGCTGTATTTTCTAGTGATGGGAATGGCTTTTATAATGACCCCATTTACACTTTGTGACCTAGTTTTCTTTGCTAGCAAGTGCAGACATTTGTCAGCAATAGTATTAAGGTATATGGCCTTTTTCTCTAGTCTACCTAATGCCTACTTATCCTCCAATCTCCCAGACTCATTTCAAGCACCCTGTCATTCTTGACGCCTTCCTCGACCTCCAGAATGGGCTGGTTGTCTCTCATTTATGCTTCCATAGTCCTCAGTATATTCATTGAATTTAACACACCAATTAATATTTTTTGGTTTTCATTTTTGGTTTATGTATATTCCCCATTTAATTCTTCAGAAAGGGATTCGTGGCCTCCTTAAATCTGAGGGCTTTTTCGGAAAGAAGACTGTCATATCATTTGCTTTACCACAGTTTCTGATGCAATACTTTGTATTCATGTGGCCTACACAGAGACTGCCTGAGTACCTGGGTTAAATCAGATTGATAGCATATTTTGTTCAAGTAAGCCCCAGCCCCAGCAGCTATTAATCCAAATTTTATGCACATTATCTAAATCAGTGGTTCTCAGACTGTGGTTCCTGAACCAGCAGCATTAGTAGCATCTTGAATTTTTTAAAAATACAGATACTTGGATCCCAAATCCATCATACTGAATCAGAAACTGGAGGTTGGATGCAAATGTCAACTGATTCTGATGACTACTAAAGTTTGAAACCACTGATGTAAGCTGATACGAATGAATAATAACGTATATAGTCAATATACTATATTATACCCAAACTATGGATTTGGTTTGTATTTATTTATTTATGAATATGGACTCATGCCTGTTAAGAAGAAAATCACAAATATCCAGCCCCTCTCCTCTCTCTGCTTTGATCCATGTATAAAGCAGGAAGCAGTACTGAGGAAACAAAAGTGCAGTTTCAGCTGAAATGGAACTTTCTTTGTCTCCAAACTTGCTTACAACGGGGTCCATATCATTCCAGGCTGTAATAATGACATTTTGCTTTCAAGGGAGGAAACCTCAGACCTCATCCTCTTGCAGTCCTTGCTGAATTGCAGTCTGCAACTTTGAATAAATGAGTGAGGAGAAAATACACCAATGTATGTTGGCTGCCCTCTGAATGAGAGAAGTATATACATTTTATGATATCATATTGCACATAAGCAAAATAATTCTCTAAATTAAAGATTGATACTATCACAAATAAAAGAAAGCCAATGTAAGCACAAAGGATAGTATGTATAAAATACTTGGAACAGTGCCTGGTACAGAATAAGTGTTCAATATCTATTAGCTACTATTATTACAGATCGTCTAGATATTTAAAAGATAATCTAAACTCATGAGAAAGGGCAAAATATATCAGCCACACTTTACAGTTTTATTCAATTCTGAACGCAAAAAGGGACGAGGTGGGGCGGGCTGCATTTATTCAGTATGCATTTCAATTAACCTTACAAGCTGACCTTGTAACAGAAGGATAGAAATGAGTAGTATTTATTACATATCTGCAATTGGCAGAGGGAAAGATTCTAAACATTCTTGCTTCGGAGGCTAGAATTTAGCAAGTAGTCACGTATTTTATTGAAGAAGAATACTTTAGCTTAATTAACACCTTTATCTAACCTTATACTTAGCAATAGTTTTTACATAGAGAATTTCAGTTTTCAGCTTCAAAGTTCCAAATATCTATGAAGTAGCAAATTTAAGCAACGTCAACAATGTTGCTTACATTTTATAAGAATAACCATATGACCAATTTTGCATAAAGTTGACAGTCATCAAAATCTTCCTATATATTGTTTATCTATAGAACACAAGTTTTCTCAAGGGCAATAATTTATTGTGTGATAAGTATCATATCTCCAGTACCTAGAAAAGTGCCTGACACATAATAGACATTGAAAATATTTAATCATGATAATTAATTGAATACAAGAAAGAATTTGTGTGAATCGCCATCATGACAGAAAGCAAATATTTAAATTTCTTTTTAATTTTGGAGGATGATGAATATTTATACTTTGTATTTTCAGATATTGTAATATTTTAAAAAACAAAATAAAAACTGGTACCACGTATCTAAATTTATATTCCTTATTTAGAAGCATGCTATTATGATCTTGAACAAGATTAAAAATAACTCTTCTTTTAGAAAACAACAAAAACAAAAAACAGTACATTGTCTCTCCTTGCACCCGATTACACACATTTCCATAAACCTCTTACATTTAAAACTTTTCTCAACTTAGGGTGATGGTGTCATGAAAAGACATAGAAATGTAGCCAGGCAGACATGGTAAAATCTCAGTATGCCACTATGAGCAGGAACTCTTCTAAGCCTCAGTTTCCTCATCTATAAAACAATGTTAATATCAGTCTTGCTCTGTTATTTTAAAGATTAAATAGAAACAAGTGTGAAAGCATCTAACATTAAATGTAATTTTCTTATCTCAAATTCATTTGAAATTTCTTTACAGCCACCCTGAAGTAAGAAACAAACAATGGCTTAATCTTCTAAGATTAAGTTGCCCAAAGTAGAACCTTCCATTTAATATATTAATATATTAGATATATATTATGATAAATTATATGAAAGGTATGTTAACATAATAATACATTACTTAAAACATTACATATGTCTCTCCATGAAATTGATTAACTATTCTAAAGTTAGAAAACATATGCAGGGTCTACCCTGGTTATATATCTTACCAGCTCTTGACCTTGAACAAGTTACTTAATGTCTCTAAGACTCAGTTTGTCATAGATAAATAGTAGAATAACAATAGCTACCTAATAGAGTTGTTGGGAGGATTAAAAATACTGTAAGGAAAACTTTAATAAACTTCAGTAAGTGACAACTCTTCTCAACTCTTTATTCAAGTACTTACAGAACAAATTTTATGGTAGGCATTTGTTTTCCTTTTCACTGTACTCCAAGTTCCATGTCGGTCATAACTGCAATAGCAGAAACAGGAAATCTCAGAGTTTAATATTACAGTGTTAACATTTAATGCACTTAAGTTGTTTTTCATATTTTCACATGAAGAAGCAGCTCCATTTCTACAACTATTTTCATACCCACTCTTAGGCACAGTTTTCACTTTATTTTTAAATAAAAATAAACATTAGGGAAATATTTATTTTGCCCTTAAGCCATTTAATTATTAATTATGTCCAGTTATTTCTCAGCAGTACCCAAGAAGCTTATTAGCAAACTGACTTAATAAATGTGGAACCTACTGTTAAGCCCAGATATTCTGCTAAGCCTGTATTTCTAATTGCACATATAAGATTTTCAGATGTATTACAAAGCTATTTTTAGATAACTTTTCCTTTATTTCTATTAAGAAAATATATCGATCAATATTAATAGGCAGAGCAGAATTGAGCCACAAATTAGTTCAGACTTGTTCTGTCCAATGTGATAGCCACTAGCTAATGAGTCTATTGAGCCCATTCAGAAGTGCTATAGATGCACACACTGGTTTTCAAAGACATAAAATTATATTAATAATTTTATATTGATTTTATGTTGAAATTATATTTTGTACATTTGTGTATTATGAAAATTAATTTTGCCGTTTATTACTCTCTTAAATGTGGCTGCTAGAAAATTTTAAAAGATGATGTAATTCATGTTTGTGGCTCCCTGGTTTAGAATTTTACAAAAGAAGTCAGTCAAAAAGATTCCCTTAAACTAGGAAGAGACTTCATAACTACATACGTTTGTGTGTGTTTATGTGTCTGTATACATGTGTAATGACTATAGGTAAAACAATGAAATACATTACTAACACAGTAGTAATATATTTATGAATATATATATTTATGAATGAGAGTTCTATTTCAAAACTCATTGTTCTGTCACAAGTTGACTACTTATTTTGGAATTTGAAACTTGATTAGGTGTGTCACCTCCTCAAACAATTGACTGAATAAGATATTAGAATAGATTTAGTTGGAAATGGTAGAGACCCCACTCTACCATTCTTCAATAATCGAGGACAGGAAATACATACCTGGTCCTCACTTAACTAAGATGCATGTAACTGAAAAGATGAAAGGCAGATTTTATTTTATTTTATTTTACTTTATTATTTTATTTTATTTTTATTTTATTATTATTATTTAACATCTTTATTGGAGTATAATTGCTTTACAACGGTGTGTTAGTCTCTGCTGTATAACAAAGTGAATCAGCTATACATATACATATATCCCCATATCTCCTCCCTCTTGCGTCTCCCTCCCACCCTCCCTATCCCACCGCTCTAGGTGGACACAAAGCACCGAGCTGATCTCCCTGTGCTATGTGGCTGCTTCCCACTAGCTATCTATTTTACATTTGGTAGTGTATACATGTACATGCCACTCTCTCACTTCGTGCCAGCTTTCCCTTCCCCCTCCCCGTGTCCTCAAGTCCATTCTCTGCGCCTGCTTCTTTATTCTCCTGTCCTGCCCCTAGGTTCTTCAGAACAATTTTTTTTTTTTTTTAGATTCCATATATATATGTTAGCATATGGTATTTCTTTTTCTCTTTCTTACATACTTCACTCCGTAAGACAGACTCTAGGTCCATCCACCTCACTACAAATAACTCAATTTTGTTTCTTTTTATGGCTGAGTAATATTACATTGTATATATATGTGCCACAACTTCTTTATCCATTCGTCTGTCGATTGACACTTAGGTTGCGTCCATAACTTGACTATTGTAAATACAGCTGCAGTGAACATTGTGGTACATGACTCTTTCTGAATTATGGTTTTCTCAGGGTATATGCCCAGTAGTGGTATTGCTGGGTCCTATGATACTTCTATTTTTATTTTTTTAAGGAACCACCATGCTGTTCTCCATAGTGGCTGTATCAATTTACATTCCCACCAACAGTGCAAGAGGGTTCCCTTTTCTCCACACCCTCTCCAGCATTTATTATTTGTAGACATTTTGATGAGGGCCATTCTGAGGGGTGTGAGATGATACCTCATTGTAGTTTTGATTTGCATTTCTCTAATGATTAGTGATGTTGAGCATCCTTTCATGTGTTTGTTGGCAATCTGTAAATCTTCTTTGGAGAAATGTCTATTTAGGTCTTGCCCATTTTTGGATTGGGTTGTTTGTTTTTTTGATATTGAGCTGCATGAGCTGCCTGTATATTTTGGATATTAATCCTTTGTCAGTTGCTTCATTTGCAAATATTTTCTCCCATTCTGAGAGTTCTCTTTTCGTTTTGTTTATGGCATCTTTTGCTGTGCAAAAGCTTTTAGGTTTCATTAGGTCCCATTTGTTTATTTTTGTTTTTATTTCCATTTCTCCAGGAAGTGAGTCAAAAGGGATCTTGCTATGATTTATGTCATAGAGTGTTCTGCCTATGTTTTCCTCTAAGAGTTTTATAGTGTCTGGCCTTATATTTAGGTCTTTAATCCATTTTGAGTTTATTTTTGTGTATGATGTTAGGGAGTGTTCTAATTTCATTCTTTTACATGCAGCTGTCCAGTTTTCCCAGCACCACTTATTGAAGAGGCTATCTTTTCTCCATGTATAAATTATTGCCTCCTTTATCAAAGATAAAGTGACCATATGTGTGTGGGTTTATCTCTGGGCTTTCTATCCTGTTCCATTGATCTATATTTCTATTTTTGTGCCAATACCATACTGTCTTGATGACTGTAGATTTATAGTATAGTCTGAAGTCAGGGAGCCTGATTCCTCCAGCTCCATTTTTCTTTCTCAAGATTGCTTTGGCTATTTGGGGTCTTTTGTGTTTCCATACAAATTGTGAAATTTTTTGTTCTAGTTCTGTGAAAAATACCTTTGGCAGTTAGATAGGGATTGCATTGAATCAGTAGATTGCTTTGGGTAGGATAGTCATTTTCAAAATGTTGATTCTTCCAGTCCAAGGACAAGGTATATCTCTCCATCTGTTTGTATCATCTTTAATTTCTTTCATCAGTGTCTTACAGGTTTCTGCATACAAGTCTTTTGTCTCCTTAGGTAGTTTTATTCCTAGGTACTTTATTTTTTTTGTTGCAATGGTATATGGGAGTGTTTCCTTAATTTCTCTTTCAGAATTTTCATCATTAGTGTATAGGAATGCCAGAGATTTCTGTGCATTAATTTTGTATCCTGCTACTCTACCACATTCATTGATTAGCTCTAGCAGTTTTCTGATAGCATCGTTAGGATTCTCTATGTATAGTATCATATTATCTGCAAACAGTGACAGTTTTACTTCTTTTCTGATTTGGATTCCTTTTATTTCTTTTTCTTCTCTGATTGCTGTGGCTAAGACTTCCAAAACTATGTTGAATAATAGTGGTGAGAGTGGGCAACCTTGTCTTCTTCCTGATCTTAGAGAAAATGGTTTCAGTTTTACACCATTGAGAACAATGTTAGCTGTGAGTTTGTCATATATGGCCTTTATTATGTTGAGATAAGTTCCCTTTATGCCTACATTCTGGAGAGTTTTTATTATAAACGGATGTTGAATTTTGTTGAAAGCTTTTTCTGCATCTACTCAGATGATCATATGGTTTTTCTCCTTCAATTTGTTAATATGGTGTATCACGTTGATTGATTTGCATGTATTGAAGAATCCTTGCATTCCTGCGATAAATCCCACTTGATCATGGTGTATTATCCTTTTAATGTGCTGTTGGATTCTGTTTGCTAGTATTTTAGTGAGGATTTTTGCATCTGTGTTCATCAATGATATTGTCCTCTAGTTTTCTTGTTTAGTGACATCTTTGTCTGGTTTTGATATCAGGGTGATGGTGGCCTCATAGAATGAGTTTGGGAGTGATCCTCCCTCTGCTGTATTTTGGAGGAGTTTGAGAAGGATAGGTGTTAGTTCTTCTCTAAATGTTTGATAGAATTCACCTGTGAATCCGTCTGGTCCTGGGCTTTTGTTTGTTGGAAGATTTTTAATCTCAGTTTCAATTTCAGTGCTTGTGATTGGTCTGGTTATATTTCCTAATTCATCCAGATTCAGTCTCAGAAGTTTGTGCTTTTCTAAGAATTTGTCCAGTTCTTCCAGGTTGTCCATTTTATTGGCATGTAGTTCTTTGTACTAATCTCTCACGATCCTCTGTATTTCTGCAGTGTCAGTTGTTACTTCTCTTTTTTCATTTCTAATTGTCTTGATTTGAGTCTTCTCCCTTTTTTTTTCTTGATGAGTCTGGCTAATGGTTTATTGATTTTATTTATCTTCTCAAAGAACCAGCTTTTAGTTTTATTGATCTTTGCTATCATTTCCTTCACTTCTTTTTCATTTATTTTTGATTTGATCATTATGATTTCTTTCCTTCTGCTAACTTTGGGTTTTTTTTGTTCTTCTTTCTTTTATTGCTTTAGGTGAAAGGTTAGGTTGTTTTTTTGAGATGTTTCTTGTTTCTTGAGGTAGGATTGTATTGCTATAAACTTCCCTCTCAGAAATGCTTTTGCTGCTTTCCATAGGATTTGGGTCATCGTGTTTTCATTTTCCTTTGTTTCTAGGTATTTTTTGATTTCCTCTTTGATTTCTTCAGTGATCTCTTGGATATTTAGCAGTGTATTGTTTAGCCTCCAGGTGTTTGTATTTTTTACAGATTTTTTCCTGTAATTGATATCAGTTTCCTACCGTTGTGGTTGGAAAAGATACCTGATACGATTTCAATTTTCTTAAATTTACGAAGGCTTGATTTGTGACCCAAGATACGATCTATCCTGGAGAATGTTCCATGAGCACTTGAGAAGAAAGTGTATTCTGTTGTTTTTCGATGGAATGTCCTATAAATATCAATTAAGTCCATCTTGTTTAATGTGTCATTTAAAGCTGTGTTTCCTTATTTATTTTCATTTTGGATGGTCTGCCCATTGGTGAAAGTGGGGTGTTAAAGTCCCCTAATATGATGGTGTTACTGTCAATTTCCCCTTTTATGGCTGTTAGCATTTACCTTATGTATTGAGGTGCTCCTATGTGGGGTGCATAAATATTTACAATTGTTATATCTTTTTCTTGGATAGATCCCTTGATTATTATGTAGTGTCCTTCTTTGTGTCTTATAATAGTGTTTATTTTAAAGTCTATTTTGTCTGATATGAGAATTGCTACTCCAGCTTTCTTTTGATTTCCATTTGCATGGAATATCTTTTTCCATACCCTCACTTTCAGTCTCTATGTGTCCCTAGGTCTCAAGTGGGTCTCTTGTAGACAGTATATATACGGGTCTTGTTTTTGTATCCATTCAGCCAGTCTGTGTCTTTTGGCTGGAGCATTTAGTCCATTTACATTTAAGTAATTATCAATATGTATGTTCCTATTACCATTTTCTTAATTGCCTTCAGTTTGTTATTGTAGATCTTTTCCTTCTCTTGTATTTCCTGCCGAGAGAAGTGCATTTAGCATTTGTTGTAAAGCTGGATGGTGCTTGTCTGTAAGATTTTAACTTCTCTGTCAAATCCGAATGAGATCCTTGCTGGGTAGAGTAATCTTGCTTGTATGTTTTTCCCTTTCATCACTTTAAATATGTCCTGCCACTCCCTTCTGGCTTGCAGAGTTTCTGCTGAAAGATCAGCTGTTAACCTTATCGAGATTCCCTCGTATGTTATTTGTGGCTTTTGCTGCTTTCAATATTTTTTCTTTGTATTTAATTTTGATAGTTTGATTAATATGTGTCTTGGCGTGTTTCTCCTTGGATTTATCCTGTATGGGACTCTGTGCTTCCTGGACTTGATTGACTATTTCCTTTCCCATATTAGGGAAGTTTACAATCTCTTCAAGTATTTTCTCAGTCCCTTTCTTTTTCTCTTCTCCTTCTGGGACCCCTATAATTTGAATGTTGGTGCATTTAATATTGTCCCGGAGGTCTCTGAGACTGTCCTTAATTCTTTTCATTCTTTTTTCTTCCTTCTGCTCTGCGGTAGTTTTTTCCACTATTTTATCTTCCAAGTCACTTATCTGTTCTTCTGCCTCATTTATTGTGCCATGGATTCCTTCTAGAGAATTTTTAATTTCATTTATTGTGTTTTTCATCATTGTTTGTTTGCTCTTTAGTTCTTCTAGGTCCTTGTTAAACATTTCTTGTATTTTCTCCATGCTATTTCTGAGATTTTGGATCTTCTTTACTATCATTACTCTGAATTCTTTTTCAGGTAGACTGCCTATTTCCTCTTCATTTGTTTCGTCTGGTGGGTTTTTACCTTGCTCCTTCATCTGCTGTGTATTTCTCTGTCTTCTCATTTTGCTTAACTTACTGTGTTTGGGGTTTCCTTTTCACAGACTGCAGGTTCATTGTTCCCATTGTTTTTGGTGTCTGCCCCCAGTGAGTAAGGTTGGTTCAGTGCATTGTGTAGGCTTCCTGGTGTAGGGGAATTTTGCTTATGTTCTGATGGATGAGGCTTGATCTTGTCTTTCTCGTGGGCAGCACTGTGTCTGGTGGTATGTTTTGGGTTGTCTATGAACTTATTATGACTTTAAGCAGCCTCTCTGCTAATGGGTGGGCTTGTGTTCCTGTCTTGCTAGTTGTTTGGCATAGAGTGTCCAGCACTGTAGCTTGCTGGTCGTTGAGTGGAGCTGGGTCTTAGTGTTGAGATAGAGATCTCTGGGAGAGCTTTTGCTGTTTCATATTACATGGAGCCAGGAGGTCTCTGGTCGACCAATGTCCTGAACTTAGCTCTCCCGCCTCAGAGGCTCAGGCCTGACACCCGGCCAGATAAGAATAGACTGTCAGCCACATGGTTCAGAAGAAAAGGGAGAAAAACAAAGAAAAGAAGGAAGGAAGGAAGGAAGGAAGGAAGGAAGAAAAGTAAATAGTAGAAAGTTATTGAAATTAAAATAAAATAAATATTATTTTAAAAAAAGAAAGAAAGAAAGAAGGGAGCAACCAAACCAAAAAACAAATCCACCAATGACAGTATGCACTGAAAACTATACTAAAAAAAAAAAAAAATAGACAGACAGAACCCTAGGACAACTGGTAAAAGCAACGAGATATATATATATATATATATATATATATATATATATATATATATATATATATATATATATATATATATATATATATATATAAAGGAAGAGAGCAACCAAATGAATAAACAAATCTACCAATGAGAATAAGCTCTAAATACTAAAGTAAGATAAACATGAAACCATAAACAAATTAGATGCAAAAAGCAAACCCCAAGTCTACAGTTGCTCCCAAAGTCCACCACCTCAGTTTTGGGATGATTCATTGCCTGTTCAGGTATTCCATAGATGCACGGTACATCAAGTTGTTTGTGGAGATTTAATCCACTGCTCCTGAGGCTGCTGGGAGAAATTTCCCTTTCTCTTCCTTGTTTGCACAGCTCCTTGGGTTCAGCTTTGGATTTGGCCCCCATCTATGTGTAAGTTGCCTGAGGGCGTCTGTTCCCTCTCCAGACTGCACGGGGTTAAAGTAGCAGCTGATTAAGGGGCCCTGGCTCCCTCAGGCCGGGGGTAGGGAGGGGTATGGAATGTGGGCCGAGCCTTTGGCAGAAGAGGCCGGCGTGACGTTGCACCAGCCTGAGTCGCACCGTGCGTTCTCCCGGGGAAGTTGTCCCTGGATCGTGGGACCCTGGCAGTGGTGGGCTGCACAGTCTCCTGAGAGGGGAGGTGTGGATAGTGACCTGTGCTTGCACACAGGCTTCTTGGTGGCTGCAACAGCAACCTTAGCGTCTCATGCCTATCTCTGGGGTCCAGGCTGATAGCCGCAGCTCACGCCCATCTCTGGAGCTCCTTTAGGCGGTATTCTGAACCCCCTCTCCTCGCACACCAGGAAACATTAGTCTCTTGCCTCTTAGGCAGCTCCAGACTTTTTCCCAGACTCCCTCCCGGCTAGCCGTGGCGCACTAGCCCCCTTCAGGCTGTGTTCCTGCAGCCAACCCCAGTCCTCTCCCTGGGATCTGACCTCCGAAGCCTGAGCCTCAGCTCCCAGCCCCTGCCCACCCCAGCAGGTGAGCAGACAAGCCTCTCGGGCTGGTGAGTGCCGGTCGGCACCGATCCTCTGTGCAGGAATCTCTCTGCTTTGCCCTCTGCACCCCTGTGGCTGCGCTTTCCTCTGCGGCTCCGAAGCTTCCCCGCTCCGCCACCCCCAGTCTCCGCCCGTGAAGGGGTTTCCTAGTGTGTGGAAACCTTTCCTCCTTCACGGCTCCCTCCCACTGGTGCAGGTCCCGTCCCTATTCTTTTGTCTTTGTTTTTTCTTTTTTTCTTTTTCCCTACCCATGTACATGTTGAGTTTCTTGCCTTTTCAGAGGTCTGAGGTCTTCTGCCAGCGTTCAGTAGGTGTTCTGTAGGAGTTGTTCCACATGTAGATGTATTTCTGATGTATTTGTGGGGAGGAAGGTGATTTCCACATATTACTCCTCTGCCATCTTGAAGGTCCCCCAGGGGGCAGATTTTATATACAGTTTGATCAATCAGTTAAAAGCTTGTTTAGGGCCTGCACACTCTTTTTCCACCATTACCTCTAGCATCCTCTTTCTCCTCTTTGCTACCTCTGTGTCTATACCTCCAATGCCTATCTCTTGATCACTCTTGAGCTAATAAAATGAGATTTTCCTCTTCAATTTTTTGGAGCAGTTTGACAAGAATAGATAATAATTCTTCTTTAAATGTTTGATAGATTTCACCTATGAAGCCATCTGATCCTGAACCTTTGTTGGGAGTTGCTTGATTACTGATTCAATTTTATTCCTAGTGATTGGTCTATTCAGATTTTCTATTTCTTCCAATTCAGTCTCGAAAGAGTCTATATTTCTAGGAATTTATCCTTTTCTTGCAGGTTGTCCAATTCGTTGGCATATAATCGTTCATGGTGATCTCTTATGATGCCTTGTATTTCTATGGCATTTGCTGTAATTCTCTCCTTTTATTTCTGATATTATTGTTCCTAATGAATATGGCTAAAGTTTTATCAATTTTGTTTGTTTTCAAAGAACCACCTATTAATGTCATTCACATTTTCTATTATTTTTTTAAGTCTCTATTTCATTTATTTCCTCTCTGATATTTGTTATTTCCTTCTTTTCACTAACCTGGGGCTTTGTTTGATCTCCTTCTTCTAGTTCCTTTAGGTGTAAGGTTTTACTTTTTATTTGAGAATTTTCTTGTTTTGTAGGGGAGGCCTGTATCTCTATACTTCCCTCTTAGAATTGCTTTTGCTGTGTCCCATAGATTTTGGAATTCTGTCCTTCATATTCATGTGTCTGGAGGTAGTTTTTAATTTCCTCTTTGATTTTTTGTTGTTGTTTTTGTTGACCCGTTGGTTGTTTAGTAGCATGTTGTTTAGCCTCCACATGTTTGTGTTTTTTCCAGTTTTCCTCTTATAATTGATTTCTAGTTTTGTATTGTTTTGATTGGAAAGTATGCTTGATATGATTTCAGTCTTCTTAAATTAATGAGACTTGTGGCCTAACATGGGATCTATCCTGAAGAATGTTCCATGCACACTTGAAAAGAATGTATTCTGCTGTTTGGGGATGGAATAATATATATATATGATCTAGTGTGTAGTTTAAGGCCAATGTTTCCTAATTGTTTTTCTCTCTGGACTATATTCATTGATATAAATGGGATGTTAAACTCCCCTACTATGATTGTATTACTATCAATATTTCCCTTTATGTCTAGTAATATTTGCTTTATGTGTTAGGTTCTTCTATTTGGGGTGCATAGATACTTAGAAGTGTTACACCCCTTGTAGGACTCATCCTTTTGTGATTATGCAATGTTCTTGTCTCTTGTTACAGTCTTTGTTTTAAAGTCTATTTTGTCTGATATATGTATTGCTACTCGAGCTTTCTTTTTATTTCCCTTTGCATGAAGTATCTTTTTTCATCCCTTCACTTTCAATCTGCTTGTGTTTTTTAGGTCTGAAGTGAATTGCCTCTTGTAGGCAGCATACACATGTGACTTATTTTTTTTCAATCCATTTAGCTACGCTGTGTCTTTTGACTGGAGCATTTAGTCAATTTACATTTAAAATAATCATTGATATGTATGTACTTATTGCATTTTTGTTGATTGTTCTCTGGTTGTTTTGTAGTTCTTCTCTGTTTCTTTTTCTCTTGTTCTCTTCCCTTGTAATTTGATGTCTTTCTTTAGTGTTGTTTTTATTCTTTTCTCTTTATTTTTTGTGTGTCTCTTATAGGTTTTTGGTTTGTGGTTAACATGATGTTCATGTATAACAAGCTATATTTATAGCGGTCTATTCTACATTGATGATTGCTTAAGTTTGAGCATATTCTGAAAGCACTACATTTTTATTCCCTCCCTCACCCCACATTTTATGCTTTTGACATCATATTTTACATCTTTTTATTTTGTGTATTGATTAATTATCTTAAATATAGATGATTTTACTAGATTTTTTAACCTTCAAACTAGCTTTCTAGGTGTCCTATCCACTACTTCCACTATATGTTTGATTTACCAGTGAGATATTTTTCTTTCATAATTTCCTTGTTTCTAGTATGGTCTTTCCCTTTCTATTTAAAAAGGCCTCTTTAACATTTCTTATAAGGCTAGTTTAATGGTGATGAACTCTTTTAGCTTTTGCCTGTCTAGGAAACATTTTATTTCTCCTTTAATTCTGAACGATAATCTTGCTGGGTAGAGAATTTTTGGTTGTAAGTTTTTTGTGTTTTGGTTTTTCTCTTTTAGCCGTTGTATATATCATGTCAGCCTCTTCTGGCCTGTAATGTTTTTATTGTAAAATCAACTGATTGTCTTATGGGGAGTTCCTTCTTCATAACTAGGTGTTTTTTTCTTGCTGCTTTTAATATTCTCTCTTTAGGCTTGATATTTTAATTTTACTGTGTCTTGGTGTGAATCTCTTTGGGTTCATCTTGTTTGGGGCTTTCGGTGCTTCCTAGACTTGGATGTCTGTTTTGTTTGCCAGGTTGGGGAAGTTTTCAGCCATTATTTCTTCAAATAGGGTTTCTGTTCCCTTCTCTCTCTCTTATCTTTCTGGGACTTCTATAATATGAATATTAGTATGCTTAATGTTGTCCCAGAGTTCTCTTAAACTATCTTTTTTTTCCTTTTATTTATTTATTTATTTATTTGACTGTGCTGGGTCTTAGTTGTTGTACGTGGGATCTTTTAGTTGCAGGATGAGGGATCTAATTCCCTGACCAGGGATCGAACTCAGACCCCCTGCATTGGGAGCATGGAGTCTTAACCGCTGGAACCCTGGGGAAGCCCCCTCTCTTAAACTATTTTCAACTTCTAATTCTTTTCCTTTTTTGCTGTTCTGATTGGGTGATTTTCACCATCCTGTAGTCCAGATTGCTGATCCATTCTTCTGAATCTTTTAATCTTCTGTTGATTCCCTCTAGTGTATTTTTATTTCAGTTATTGTATTCTTAGTTCTGATTTGCTCTTTTTTATATTTTCCATCTCTTTTTTCAACTCTTACTGAGTCCATCCATTCTTCTCCCAAGTTCAATGAGCATCTTTATACCTATTACTGTGAACTGTATTTGGTAAATTGCTTTTCTCCATTTCTTTTCATTCTTCTTCTGGGGATTTCTCTTGTTCTTTCATTTGGAAAGTATTCCTTTGTCTCCCCATTTTGCGTAACTCTCTGTGTTTTCTTCTATGTATTAGGGACTATATTCCCAGTCTTCAAATAATAGTCTTATGTATAAGGTGTCCTGTGGGCCCAGTGGCAAAATCCCTTCTGGTCACCAGATCCAGATGCTTCAGGTATAACCTCTGTGTAGGCTCAATGCATCCTATGGTTGAGATTGGGTCATCATTGCTGCAGGTGCTCTAGTGAGCAGGGTGCCTCTGGTTCAGCTGGCAGAATGGCTCATCCACAACTGCTGTGGATGCCCTGGTGGGTGGGGGTTGGTCCCCAGTCTGGCTTCCTATGAGCTCTGACCATGTCTGCCATAGGCATGGTGTTGGATAGGGTTGGCACCCAGCCTACCTGGCTGCAAGGCCTGGCCATGACTGTTGTGAGCACACTGAGGTACAGGTATGGGCCCGTGGAGCAAAAGCCACCTTGGAGGGGTGCCAGTTCTAGCTGGGGCTGCCCACCAGGTGGAGTGGGGCAGGAGCAGCTTTGGAAGGGCTGGCCAGTGTGAGCAGGTTGGTCGGGGCAAGTCCTCAAGGGAACACTGGGGTGAGGTGCGTGACTTTAGCTAAGTTGATTAAGAATGACAGAAATGTCACTCTCTAGCACCAGGCCAGCTAGATGGAAGGAGCATTTTTTAAAAATTGTACCCACCAGTGCTTCCGTCACTAGAAAGTTCCAGCAGATCCCTGCCCCTCCAACACCTGCCCCAATATTAGTCAATGACTCTCCTTTTTGTATGACCCAGTGCTTCCCAAGCTGTTGCCTCTTCTCTGGAACTTGGAACCAGTGAGTTTGCACGCAAGTCCTTCAAGAGCAAAATCTTGATTTCCCATAGTCCTCCAGCTCTTGCAGATGTAAGCCCCACAGGTTTTCAAAGTCCGATGTTATTGGGGCTCATTTTCCCAGTCCAGGTCCCCTAGGCTGGGAAGCCCATTCTGGGGCTCAGACCCCTCAGTCCTCAGCGGGGAACTTTGCTGTTGTGACATTCCTCCTGCTTATGGGTCACCATAGTGGTGGTATGGGTTCTGTCTAGACTGAGTCTCTTCCCTTCCTATCTATCTTGATGTCACTGTTTCTTTATAAGCTTTAAATAATTTGTAGAACATGTAGAAATGATCTGCTAGTCTTCAGGTTGTTCTCAGAGATAGTTATTTTCTCTATAGTTGTAGTTTTGGTGTGTCTCTGGCAGGAGGTATAAGCTCAGGATTTTCCTACTTCACCATTTTAATCCACAAGTCTTCCAGACAGTAGTTTAAGCCCTTTAGTTTTACTATTTAGTTTAGTACTCATAAGTCTATAAGTTAAGAAGTACTATTATGAACATTTTTCAGAAGAATAAGTTCATAGAATTAAATCATTTTCCCAAGATTACTCAAGTAGGAAGTGGCAGTATTTGGTTGGTCAGTTTCTGTGTGCATAGGTGGGTAGATGTGTCTGCGTGCAAATGTGTATTAATCCTGAAGTAAAGTAAGCATATGCTATAACCTGCAAGGGAAAGGAATGTGCCAGATTAGGGTTTCAAATCCAGATAGTCTGGCTCCAGAAATGATGATCTTAATCTCAGTGCTGTACTTCTCTGAGAGAAATCTAGTTGGGTAGCTAAAATGTACTTATCAGAAGCCTACCCAACAAAACTAGGGGGTGGGAATATTTAACAAGTACATAGAGAGCTATGGGAATTCAAGGAAGAAAGTTATCACCTCTGCCATGGGGAGCTGGAAAGATAATATGTGATCGCGGGTGGGATAGTACTTGCGATGATTTTTTTTCTACTTGGTGTCATCCTTAACATACATGCATACATACGTGCACAGGAAATGACTTCTGCTTATTTGAAAACAGAGATGTTCATTCGTTTAGTTCTCTGTAAAGAAACAGGAGCTAATCCATAGGCTATAAGTATTTCCAAGTTCATTGGAGAGATAAAATACATTACTAGAAAGTTAAGTTCTTAATTGTGTATGTGTGTGGAGATAACATTGTAAACTGGCATGCATTTAGCATTGCAGTGTGTAATAAGAGTGTGTCACTATCTTTATTCATTTGTTTGTTCTTTAGTATTCTAGAGTAATGAACAATGTGCTATGATCTAGAGGACAGCTGCATACTTTCTTGATAATCATTATAGTATCTGATATAATTTCAGAATGACATAACTTTTCCAAAAATAATCAGAATAAGGAAAGTAGAAAATAAGTGAAGATGTAAAATGCTTAAATAGCTTTAGGTGGGCCCTTGATGCTCTTGAGCATTTATATTTAATTCCTTAATCTATTCATTAACAACTCCTTAATAATTTCTCACCCCTTCAGATTACATTACTTCATGCCATCCTTAGCCTCTAAGAACATCAAAGCAACCAGAAAGAATTCCAACAAACCGCTACCACCACATTCACGTATCTACCTACCTGTCTGCCAACATAGATGAAAGTCTCTCCCAGTACCAAAGATAAACTTTCCATGTTTCTCACTAAAGCTGCCTTTTATGCCAGATCTCACTTCCTCTCTGAAAATACTCTGACAATTCTCCCCCCAAATCACCATATTTTCTTCTCTAAAAAATCCTTCCCATTAGCCTTCATCACTGTCTAACATACTTTACGTTTTCTTGTTTATCTCTGGTATGGCTGTTGCCTCCACTACAGTGTAAGCTCTGTAAGGTCAGAGGTGTTTGATGTGTTTTCTACTACTCTACCACACCACCCTATGATAACCCATATTGCACAATGAGCATTTATTGAAAGTATAAATGAGTAGGATTTTCAGAAGCTTGTGTCAGGTTTTTACATTGGAAGCTCATCATCCAAATTCAAAATGAAATAAAAAATGTAAGCCTGAAGGGGAAAAGTCCAAGCACAAATAATATGACTACAATTTTAAGCTTTTATGTGAGAGTATGAGACTTGGATAGAATCAGGAGGTTATAGAAAGGCAATTCACATTCTTAAAATTTATATGAAACACCAAAACTTCTTAGCTTTCTATGGCATCAGCCTAAAACCTGAAGTTTAGGCTGTATTTTATTCTAATTTTAGGTAAAGACAAACAAAAGGAATAAGACCTTTACAAATAATGCCTGTGAATTTAAGCTGCTAACTTTAACACAACTCTATAGCCTCATGTCTTCTTTCATTTATCTTCATTTCTCATCCTCAATTGTCTAGTTTTCTGAAGTAACTTTAAATAGCTACTATATGACTCATAAATGCATATTGCAGATGATATACTGTAAAAGCATTTTAATCTTTCTTATTCATCTAGCTTTCTTTTTAACTGGCTAGTAACTTAGCCACAAGTGAAATAAGTTTTCTCAGGGGCCTATTTCCCACCTATGTATGGATTGGGTTGTCAGAATTTAGCTAAATAGGGCTAAAAGAGGATTTTTTCATCTACATAATGACCATAGGATTCTTTCTGTCTCTCTGCACAAAACTTGTAATCTCTGAAAGATTAGCCATATATAATCATTCTGTTTATGGGGAGCTCAGACACTAAGAAGTAATAGAACCTGGCAGTCTTTTCTAGTTGAACTACATAGAAAGAGATTTATAAAGTTTTAGAAGAAAGCTCCCAAAAGCATTGAAAAAAGAATACAATTTTCTTGGCTTTTCTGCAGACAATCCATTGGTCTTAATTGCACAAGAGGCTGCACGTTAAAAGTAGGGATAAAAGTTTGTGAAATAGGATGGGGCTTTTAAATCTGTGCCCTTGTCAAGTTGTCTAATGGAAAGGCATAAATAGTATTGCAGTCTATTTTCTGCCAAGATTTTAAAATTTCCTTGGAATGTTATTAACTCTTTAATTATATGAGTTTTTTCAACTAATACATTTGGAATACATCAAATGTTTTTACAATCTATCATACTTTTGAAAAATTAAACAGTATTTTGGGGGAAATAAATGACAACTTTGTTCTTATTGAATGACAATTCTTTCATCTCTGTTATGTGCGTATGTGTGTATGTATGTATGTCTATATTTTAATACCTAATCTGCTGAAATTAAATAGAAACTACAACACTCAAAAGATTGTAACACTTAAGGGTAGATATTCTATATTATTCTTTTTTTGTAACCAGTTATCATAGTTACAAAAACACGTTAAATGAATGAGGTAATGAATGGATGCACTTTTACAAATATGTGTATGGTGAAACTAGGGATGGATAGAGCTGTCCGTATCTCAACATGAATCTAAACTACTCCTATTCCAAGTTCAGAGAGGCCTGAAGATGCCTAAAAGCTTGATTGATGGTTTGGTCCAAATTTCATTGGATTAGGTCCATTTACATGAAAGAGCTTGGTTTGAGTATAGTATCTTAGCTTTGAAGAAGAGTTACAATTTTGAGTATAACATCTCTCATTCAGATATATATTTTTATAAATTTATTTATTTATTTGTTTATTTTTGGCTGCGTTGGGTCTTTGTTGCTGCGCGTGGGCTTTCTCTAGTTGTGGTGAGTGGGGATGTGCGGGCTTCTCATTGCGGTGGTTTCTCTTGTTGTGGAGCACGGGCTCTAGGCACGCAGGCTTCAGTTGTTGTGGCACGTGGGCTCAGTAGTTGCAGCTCTCGGGCTCTAGAGCTCAGGCTCAGTAGTTGTGGTGCACGGGCTTAGTTGCTCTGCGGCAGGTGGGATCTTCCTGGACCAGGGCTCGAACCCGTGTCCCCTGCATCGGCAGGCGGATTCTTAATCACTGTGCCACCAGGGAAGCCCCCCCCCCATATATTTATTCAACAAATAATATGTGAACAATTATTATCTGTCAGTAGCTGCTCTGGGCACTGGAACTGACCTCAATGAACTCATATTCCATTGGGAATATAGACAATAAACAAGTGTACTAATGAATAAAATATGTAATCTCTGGTAGGGATAGTTTCATTGAAATAAATAAAGCAGGGAAATGAAGCTGAAAATGGTTCATGATGTGAGGGTCTACATCTAAATATGGAGGTCAGGAAAGACCTCATTCTGGAGGTCACAAGTGATTTGAGAGCAGAATATTGGGAAGAATAGTGCATTAGTCCAAGTGGTCAATGATAATTGTACAAACCTTGGTCTGTGAATGGAAATAGAAAGAAATGTTTGGATTTGAGAAACATTTTGGAAATAGAGTCTACAAGACATGCTGATAACATTTTCTAAATCAATCTTGCAGGGGGTCTGAAGTTGTGGGGAAGAGTGTTGCTAAAGGACCAGGGATATAAAATAGCCCTTGAAACTTGATTTCTCTATGTGAAAATCATTGGGGGTCTGCATAAGTGGATCTGAAGCTAAGCAGATAGGTCTGGGATGGATACAGGAATTTGGAGACATTCATAGTTGGTTTTTAAATCTGCCTCAGGAGATAGAATCTACGAGATAGTATATAGAGAGAATAGTAAGTTAACCATGGTGTGCTGGAGTGTAGCCATACTCGAGTATCAGAAGAAAAGCAAGGGATATGCAAAATTCAGGCAGTCTGCTTAGCAGTAATCATTCAAATGAATAGTATAAAATGTCTCAGCCCTACTCTGGTATTGATGCTCAGCAGTGGTACTTCAATACCTATTAAGGGGGTTGGTGGAGGGGTGGGTGTAGAACTGGGAAGTTGGAGAATGGAAAGAAGTTATGTACTTGCCCGAAATAGCTTGGTATACTAAGCACATTTTCAAGACTAGCTCTCAGGCCCAGAGAAATGAGACTGGAAACCATATACCCACTGGGGTTACAAGCTGGAGACTAGATGTCAGAAACAAGGCAGGAGAGTCAGAGCTCTGGTGTCTACTTCTCCTCGTTGTGAGGGCACTGGAGCTCAACGACTTATGCCAACCTTACTAATTGTGGGCTCTGGCTGTATTCTTTGAGGTTAGATAAATGACTACTTGACTATAATTCTTCAGTTTCCCCCTTCGGTAGTATCGTTAGCTTTTAATAGTTTATCTGACTGTACATACTCGAAGTATTTATTGAACCTACCTGTGCCAAATACTTTTCCAAGTTTGAGGGAAACAACCGTGAACAAGATCAATAACTCTGCTTTCATGGATCTTATCAGACTCCATAGAAGGAGTAAAGGATAATTAGGGATAGTATTAGCTGTGGTAAAAATTTAAATGTAGAGAATAATGTGAAAAATTGATGACTAGGGAAATACTATTATCATTTGGGCAAGAAGGTCAGAGAAAGCTTTTCTGAAGGAGTGAGATGTGAGCTGAGATTAGTGATAAGATGTGACAGGAAAGAGGACCCTGTAAATATTCAGGGTTACAGCTCTCTACGCAAAGGGAACAGCTAGGGCAACAGCTCTTACCTTGATGTGAACTTGATATGTGTGAGAAATCAAAAGAAGCCTGGAGTTTAATGAGCAAGGAGGTGGTGGGTTTAAAATGAGACCAAAGGTATAGTTACACTTTTTATTTAACAAGTTAATCCTAATAGAAGTGAGGAAAACCCCATTTTTCTATCCCTATGATACTAAGTTCCAGGCTAAATAAGTCTTATATAAGGCCCATTATGGTAGAAAGAAATTCAAATCCTACCTCTGCAATTTCGTAACTGAGTGTTTGGGCAATTTATTTAATCCCAAATTCTCTATATTTGCTCACTTTAAAATTGGAATTAAGTACTCCATAGTGTTAAATAGTGGCATATCCCTTTTAGAGTTGCTATTTGGATTAAATTAATATGTGTAAAAACACATAAATTGAATCTAGCATAGAGTGTACAATGTGTGCTACTATTATTACTACTGAAGACCAGTGAATCAGATAACCCTCAGCTATTCCTCACAACTAAATGAGAATTCCCTTTAACTATAGATAAAGATGTCAATGCCCAGTATTAATTCAACCATTATCAAAATGCTACCCAGATACAAAGCAGAGTAAATTAGGATGTTCTGATGGCTTGGGAACCATTAGTCATGAAACAAGCTCAGTGTTATCAAATAAAAAAAAATCAATACAGACATTTTCATCTGGTGGCTTCTGGAGGCAAGTAGAAAATACCAGAGAAAAAAACCCCCAGTGGATGTCACCACACATTTTGTTTAAGAGTTACCAACTCTTTTTTTTTATATCAATGAAATTGATAACACTGATTATATTTGAACATGGATTTCAGAAAATGCATGACAAGTATTATTTTGTATAGTCTTCTTGTAATACAGACTTAAAGAATGCATGGGATGAGTAAGTCAACCTCTGCAAAACTTAACGTTTACAATAGTCCTGTAGAACGTTATTGATTGGGAGAGTAGGACAAGCTCACAGTGCTCCCAGCAGTAGCCCCTGAGCAGCTGAGGTTTCCATTCCCAGCTCCGCCGTACTGCCAGTGATAAGTGAGGTGCATTATTTGGCTGATCCTACGGAGCTATGGAATATCAAAAGGCCCAGCATCCCAGGAGAGAAAGGTGAGGGAACACACTCTTCTGCAGCGTGATGAATAAGGTTCTTCCACACCCGCAGCTGCCGAACAGATGAGCAGCTTTTTACAGAGTCAGGGTACACAATGTGAGCTGGGCCCAGAACTAATCAGATGTAATTAAGACAGACATGTTATGGTCCAGTAGTGTTGACAGGGTTGGAATTCCTGTAGCTTTAAATGAAGCATGTTATAATCAGGATCTAATTGAAAATCTGGAAGTGATACAAAACCTTTACCCTTCAGGGCCTAACAGGAGGTCTCTTTGGGTCCTGGTGTGCACCTTATTAGATTGTGAATGCTCAATTAGATAGTTAATGTAGAAAAAAGTAAGCAAATAGAACAACAGTTATATGTGGTTAAAAGGAGCACAGTTTAAATTCACATCTGTTTGGATAGGATTCCGAGTTGCCTCTAGATTTAAAATTTAGGGTTTGTCTTTGTTTCATATGTACTATTATGTTGTAGCTACTATTATGTACAGCCCCCCAAAAATGTTTGGGCAATTGGCTGGATGCAATATGTTTCATTAAATGCTTCTGATGTGTAGGATTTGGAAGAGGTATGCTCATCCAAATTATTCTCTAATAAACATGTAGAAGATATTCATATTTTACAATCTCATACAACATTTTAAAATTAGCTTTGACTAATACAGATGGCCACAAATTTCACTAGTACGCCTTTTTCTTATTCAAGTTGTTTGATTTTTGAAAGTTATTTAATATTGTTACAGTGTGACTCGGATTTTAAGTGTATTATAGTCATTTAGCTCTCCTTACCCTCCTTGCCACAAGTACAAATAACATTAAATAGCCTAAGAGGATCTGGATTTTACTCTTCATAAACCTTCAGGTAATTCTTTGGATCACTCTGTTTAGTACTTAATAACATTAAGGTTGTTTTTGTTTGTTTGTTTGTTTAGCATAGCATTAGCTTAGATTGGGGACAGTGTCTCTGTGGCCATGTTTCAGCTGTATATTCATCAGGAAATATCTCCTAGAGATAGCTCTTCATTTCAGAATTTGTTCTCTAAATGCAGTACTAACAGCTAACCTTGAATATTTTCCAATTATTTCATGTTAAGTTTGGGAATAAATCTGATTGTTATCCAGTAATCCTAGTGAAAAATTCAAGATAACAGCAACTCTCCCTAAAATGTCATCTTTGTTGATTTGCCGTCTTATCAATTTACAATTTAATTTTACACAAGATCAGTTCAAAATGCCAAGTAACAGATTCAGGGCCAAATGCAATGCTTGCTTCTCACTGCATTCAGGTCCCCTTCCAAGTCTCATTTTATCATCAAGGACCTCTCAAACCAGAGTCCATAAAATACCACTTCAGTCCCTTGCTTGACCTTGCTTTCTTCCTTCTTATAGAACTTTTCATCTTATGGCATATATGTTCATAGTTTATCATCCTAACATCTGTTTTCCTCCATGAGCAAAGGAACTTTGTTTTGCTCACTGCCATCTCCACACTGACTGGCACAGCACTGGGCAGCATAGTAGGTCCACAGGTGAATTTGAATGAATGAGTGAGTGAAAAGATTGCAAAGTCAATGCTTGCCTTTGGAGATTTATCCTGAAAATTAAATTTGAGATTTACAGACTGAAAATTGCACGTTTCAACACAACTAAATGTGCAAGTTTCCCATGCCTGAATGATTTCATTTTTGTCCCAGTTATAGTCCCTAATTTGAGTTCTTGAAAGTGTGGAGTGATTTGATCTGTTGGCTTTTATTTACTCTCTGAATTTTTATTTTCCCTACACGTGCACTCTTTACCATTGCCAACAAAACGTATGCAATTTCTACTTTACGAATTAATCAGTGCACACATGTTTCAGTGGAAAAAAAAACTTGTTACAAGTATTTATAATAAAATAATGTAACATGTTTGAGGAGACAGAACATTTGTTGGTCTTGTAACCTGATATAGAGATGGTTTCTGCCATGCAGCAGTCAGCTTGTGGGAATTTATAGGTGTGAAATTGGCCACAGATTCTAGAAATATTTTACCTATAAACAGGACACTCATTGTCATGAAGAGGATAAAAGAAAGTTAATTTAAATCATACTTATTGCTTTCAAATATAAGATTGTTTCTAGTATAGATGAGCATGTATATCTTGATAGAATTTATTTTTTTTCCTGTTTTTTGTTACTATGATGTTATTCATATCAATATAGACATTTTTTCCAAAGTGGATCAATTCACTAAACGGAATTTTTCCTGATGCAATTAACCCAAATCAACAAACAAATCTATTTTATTTCTACTGTATTTTCAGCTCTCCTTGACATGTTACCAATAGATTCCCATTGTGTGAATACAACATTGAAATAATTGTTTAAAATTCTAATAAAAACATTTAATATATTATTTTACATTTATTTTATTCTGTAATTTTACCTAATAAAAATAATTTTAACAAGTTTGGATTTATCAGAGAAATGAATTAAAAGAAATGTTAAGTAATTAATCCACCCATTAAAATCCTGAAATGTACAGTATATTTCAGTTTATAGTCCAGTGATATTTTGAAAGGTATTGCACTGTTTTCTGAGCAGTACACTTTAGAGTTGTTTTTACAGAATGGCAGCTTGAATTTCACCAGATGTGAAATCATTTGGTTGTGTAAACACATTTTTTTTTTTCTGAAATGGCAGGGTTTTCATTTCACTTTGAAAAAAAACCAAAAAGAGAGCTTGTAAATGGATAATGTCTATAGGTTGAGCAGGACATCTCAGAGGGGTCCAGGGCTAAGATCCACTAAGGTGATTTACAGTCTGAGGTAAACAGATTGGCTCAGATAACACTGGCTGATCGACGCTCCCCATCTCTCCAGCAGGAAATGTCTTGGGGAGGCAGGGGAATGCGTTTTGCAAACCCTTCTTCAAATTCTGAGCTTCCCTGACCCCACTCTCTCCTTTCCCTGAAGAATTGAGAACTAAGGAAATAAAGATTCTCTTTCTTCTGCTTTGAAATATTCTACCAAGTTTTATTTTCTATACATTCCTACATCTGAGAAAAGAGCAACTGAATGAACTGTTTGACAAATTTACCTTAAATAATTTTTCATAATAAATATTGAGCTCTCTGTCCCAACAGTGCAGGCAAATGTGGAAATGTGCTTTTTACATTTTTATGGGGTGTTATAAGTAATTGAAAATGATGTTTGCAATAACGTTTCCATTTTACCCTTTAATTGGCCTAGTAAATGAATATTACTTTACTGTTTAACTAATTTTTCCATCCCTTCTGGGAACTTGTTTCAAGAATTTCAAACTACTTTATCATGTAGATGAAACATGTTGTTGAATGCTGTGATTGTCCTGGGAGTGAAAGAATACTGTATATTAATATCTTGAGAAGGAAAGAGCTCAAAAAATGATGCTTACCAAATTAAAATCTCAGCTTCTGAATTTTAAGGTCAGTTTTATTTATTTTGTTTATTTACCACCTGTATTCTACTCCTTCTGACACCATATTCTATCAAGAACATGTCACAGAGGTTTTACAACTGTCACAACAGACTCATTTAAAATCTGTGAAATTTAAAAGGCTGGATTTGTAAAATCAATTCAAAGAAGGCCTTACAAAAACATCCTGCATTATTTTTATATATTTTGCTGTTAAGAAGGTTTGTGTAATAAGTAGCAGCTTGCTTATTCCTCTGAGAAAAACTATCTCAGATTTATATCCTGTTACTAATTTTAAGCATCTGCATATCTGTTTCAGTAGGCTTTTGGAGACTGAATATTCTGCAGAATTGATTCTGATTTTAATACTCTCTTTCAGCTGTATCCTAAGGTTTTTCCATTTTCTCAAACTTCATCTATGTACATTTTAAAAAGTTAACATGAAAGTAGAGAATAAATTGGAGAGAATACCATTCTCAGTTTTCATCACTTTATTTTGCCTTAATGAACCATATCAGGTGGTGAGCAGTGTAAATGTGGAAATGCTCAGAAGGAAGCAGAGTTGTGTACGCAAAGGAGAGCAGAGACTGATTAGATTACTCAGACATGTGTATGGCGTATATAGTTCCTGTACTAACACTCAGTTCCTGGAATTTTGTCTGCCCCTCCATTTTACTTTGGCCAAAAATAAACCCTGTGTGGTGTATCTGTCCTCATTAAACATTTTACTTATCTCCTGATTGGAGTACTGTGGAATGTAACATATACAAAGACAATATTGTAGATGGTGAGTGAGTGAGTAGAAGTCATAGAGTCAAAAGAGGTAACATTTTATGCACCCATTCTAAAATGTCAGGCTTGTATACTAGGATGGTATCAACTTCATTTTATGAAATTAGACAATTTTTCCCCAAAACTTTGTTTCCAGGGTCAGCTCCATAGTTCAGTATTGCCCATTTCTTATTTTCTTTAGGTATTCCTTTAGTTAGTACAATATGATTAAAGGACAGCTCTCAGCTTTTGAAGGAAAAAGGGAAAAACCCTTCATTTTTATTATTGTTTTGGAACATTTATTATATATTTCTACCCATTGGGATAGTCCTTTGTTTTATTTTGTTTTGGAAAATTTATGAGATATTTCCGTCCACTGGAATGCATGTGATTGTTTCAAGTGAGTTAATGAAGCATGCCAAGGGCAAATATCAATTCACAGTATAATCAATTCACCTTACCGTGGGTGAAAAACTGAAGATAGGAATTTACCTTTTGGCTTAGAATTCTATATTATTACAAATAAAGGGTGTTTCTCAGCATAAAGGATTTACTTGAAGAAAAGTTTAAGCATAAGCCTTCTAACAGGATGTGTCTATACCAAAGTTTATTAATTGAAAATCTATACAATCACATTTCACAAAACCATATATTCTTTGTAAGACATTTATCTCATGTTAAAATGAAATCCTCATTTTTTATAAACATTATTTTGATTCTATTTCTTTTCTTGTATAATTAATATTGTACAGGTTTAAACATCTTTTTGAGAATTTAATACACCTTTTAGCCTCAGTGATGTTTTTTCAGTGTTTGTTTTATTGTTTTCTATAGTGGTTGATATTTAAAACTATCTTTCATTTTTGGTCCTTGCTCAAATGCATCTCACCACTTTAATTACAATTCTAAACTCTTCTTAAACTTTTGGATGAATTCTATTGAATTGGCAAGAATTCATGTACATATGTAAAAAAAAACTGTTGTTTTCTCATTTTAATTTCTTCCAATTAAAAAAATTATTTTACCTCAGATATAAGATTCCCTCCAAAAATGACTGTATTTATTGGCAAACACTTAATACTTTTAATTACTTTATTTTCAAATCGTATCATGTTAGCAATGGTAACAGTATCAATTCTGAGATTTTATTTGTGCCTTTGGAAGAGCATATATAATAGCATGCATGACTTATTTCTATAAGAAATGAAAATGACAGCACCTTCACCATGTGTCAGGAACTCAGCCAAGCGCTTTACGTATCTTCATAATTCCCACTAAGCCACATATTAATCCCCTTTCCTGATGAGGAATTCAGGACCCAGAGAATGAAATAATTTACTGAACATCAGACTCTCATCTATGTTGCAGTCAGAATTCAAACTGGGTCTCTATAATTCCAAAGCTCATGCTCTTTTCTCTGAATTCCATTATGTCTAAAAGAATTAATTTAAAGCATGAAGACTGATTTCTGGTAATGTGACCTAAACTTCAGTATACCTGATAATGTATATTTGGTGATGAAAAGAATACAGCTCCTTTACTTCAAATGGCATACTATGGTTGTCATAATGCACAGATTTGGAAGGTTCAATTGTGCCAGAAGAAAGTATCCAGCTTCTTTGTGTGTATTTATTAAATCTGTTTGCTTTACATGTAGAAGTCTTTTCAATACAATGAGCTCAAAGGAACTATTCATACCCTGTGTAACCATTAGGTTGTCATGATATTGAATATGTTTTGAAATTTTTGTAGCACTAAGATATTTTGGTAGTAACAAGTTTTAACCTGTAACTTCCTTCTCAAAAGAGGTGAAAATGGAAATTTTCAAATGAAATCCTTTATAGATAACTCAATTAGTGGAATTCCTTCAGCAGTATAATTAAAATACAAATTATCTCCTTGCTTGATAATTTTTTTTAATATATGCTTTAATGAACAACTTGCACTTGGAATATTCATTAATTTTAAATTATTTAAAACTTGGTTTACATATTTTAACCAATTAGTAGAAACAAGAAACAACTTTTTGTCCGGCAATTTTAAAACCAATTTAGAGGAAGTGTAAGAGGAAGCTGGCATTCTTTTTCAGAACATCCCAAAATAAAAGAAAGAAATTCTACTCCCATGCTAAAGTAATATTTCATTACTATTTGCTGAAAAGAACAGTTCAGTCTTTTCAAAGGGACCATAAAATAGAGAAATAGACAACATGGACTACTGAAAAATTCTGACACTTAAACCCTGCTTCCTGAGGGGAAGCATATTATCATTTATAATGTGCTTGGTCCTTCATAATCTCACCAGGGTCAGGGACCACTTTTTTTAAAAAAGAAAAAAACATTAAATAAGCAGTACAGAATGATCTAGGTGGGGGGAGGAGGGGAATGTACCTTTAAATCGAGAGGCTTTTTGTTCGTGTGTTGCCAATCAATCACACCAGCTGGTGTGCTTATAGGTTCTCTTGACGATTTGTTTTCACAAGATCCTTAGAGAATTCTAATCATAAAAGGACCTGCTCCTTCCCACCAAGAGGTATATAAAGTAAACTGACACTTTAAAAAATATATCCACAACATGGAAGTCTACATTAGTGAATTTAATTTAAACAATTATGAGAAAAATATATCTCTATTTCACTCCTCCCCGTACAAATGACTTCGCATACAGTGAAACACTAAAGACAAGACATTGGACTTTTTGGGGAGAACTCCTGTAGAAAAGAGAAACTAGTTTTCTTAGGCTTTCCTGAGAGTGTATCATTTTAATGATCTTCATTGCTGGTTGCATTTCATAACCACATCATGCAACATTCAGACTTGGGTTTTAGCGGTGGGATGATAAAATTGCACCTTCAGAACACTGTTGATTAAAAGAGAATCCTAGCAGTTTGTTTATTAGAATATTGTTAGTCGTCCTCCCTTCTAACAATATGGTAACAGGGTCTCACCATATTTCAATAAAAGAAATATATCAGTATATTTAGACAATTTCTTTATACAGCTTGGAGAAATGGTATTTTATTTACACAAAGCATCCATTTTTCATTTCTCTCTTCCCATGGGAGCTAACATAAATCAAAACAACTCAAGTGTTTTTAATTTCAGTGTGAGATCAGCAGCTGTTCCTCAGAACTCCAGTTGCCACAAAAGAGGGATTTTTGTGAGCCACAAGTCAGACAGACAATGTAGTAAGATCTAGTTACATCCTATGATACTTACTGTGCATATGCCCATTAGAGATCATGATAACAAAGAATTGTGTTTACTTAAACTCACAGTTTTGCAAAAGTCAAACAGTTATGTAATTGTCCCTATAGCACTGTGAATCATGGTGGTAGAGAAATGTAATCAATTAGTGACAAGCTCCTTTGATGTACTCTATAGTGGGTTGACATAATAAATGACCCATTGAAGAGTACTGGGCTAAACTAGACTGCTTAAAAGGAAATTGAGTTCAAGTGAATATTTCCAACAGTTTATTCTGAATGTTTATACTTTATTCAGTTCCTACAAAATGTGTAATTAGGCTATCTGCTTAGTTTACCAGAGGAAAGAGAAGTAAATGTGAAAGTTTCAACTGAATGCCAGCCACATCTTTTATTTAAAAATAAAGAAATCAAAAGCAAACTTGTTAAAGCCAAAGCAGAATTGAGAATTAGACTTTGAGATTTTGTGAGTCTTAAAAATTAAACTTATATTAAAGGACTATGACAACATAACATTTTCCATTCTCCTGTTGTAAACACATGGCGTTAAAAGCTAGTTTTAATAAGATTAGATGTACCAGAAAAAATGTGTGTTTTACAGTTCGAACACATTTTAGAGTAGCTACAAAAATTAGAGAATGATGGCCAGCACAAAGACTATGGCAGATATGGTTCCGACTCGAAGTTAGTGATTCTGTAAGCACTTAGCATTAGTTTCTGAACCCGCTTTAGAATTTAAAGCTTCTCTCAGAAGAGACGGATCTGACCCCCATGGCCCAGGGTCTCTTTTGGTATAACTTAAACTCTAAGTGGAAATTTGACCTGGAACTAAACTAATCTCTTTAAATTCTTTTTAAATAAGACAAATCCATTTCAATTGGAAATCTATATAACTTCTGCTTCCCAAACATCTCACAGAACCTGTCCAGGATTGGACAAGCGAGATCCAAACAGAAAGCCTTGGTTTCAGCAATTGAGGGACATCAGGTGATCCCAATGAGTCCAGGTTCTTCTTCTAGAAACTAAATGGCATCTTCAAATTGTAATTGTATTGTTAAGTCTACACATAGGATGTTACCTTTAATCATTTAAATCTTGTATATTGGTAATTGGCCCAACTGTGCTGCTATAAATATGAAGATATGTAAAAGATGGTTCATTTCCATACACATTCTGCTCTCTGGTCTAAGGAAAATTGACTATTGATGTGTCACAGAGTTACATTTTAACTTTTAAATGAAAATATAAATAAATGTATCTGTGCCAACCTTCATGTGCCTTATGCAAGGCGTCTCATAAGAAATTTTTGACACAATTTGATTGGAGGAATCTTTATCCCACCTCACCACCAGAGAATGAGTTTGAAAATATTATGATTCCATTCTTCACCTTGATTTCCAACAGTTTTGATGTTCAGTCATAGCTACTGGATTTTCAAGTATAGATTTCATAATTGCTTGTATCTTGTTTGTCGATCTCCTTTTCTATTTTTCACCTCTGTATACTCAAATGTTACCAAAACTATTGTGATTTTAAAACATGAGACTTGTTATTCAGACATATGAAATTTTAGGCTCGCCTTTATCTAAATCCACTAAATCCATACACCTTAGATTTTGAGTATTTTGTCCTTTTTATTATTGTAGTGGGAGAGAAAGGATTCCATCTCATTAAATGAGTCAAGATGGCTGTTTTTCTTTACTCTTCTGAATTAGGTTCACATACTTGCTATCTTATTGGTTGTAAATAATAAATATAAGACCATGGCAATTAAAATAGCTATACAAACTTCAAGGAGATGATGCTTTTTAAAGCATGGTGCTGGCTGTTCAATTCATTCACTCAACCATCTTTTTCAAGAACTATTTGTGTGATAATCACTTTCCTAGGTACCAGAATATATAGGGATGTTCAACCCCAAATTATCTGAACTCTTTTCTTACATTACAGTTTTGAATTTCAGTTTAAAAGATCACAATTTGTTGTTTATACAGTTCTGAGTCCAAGAAAATTAAAACTCAGAATCAGCTCTTCTTAATTGCCTAAAATCAGCTTTGTAGGGTGGATACATATCTTGTGGTCTCTCCAAATGTTTGACATACTGATTAGATTTCTCGTTTCCAGATGGAACTTGCTGTCACTTGCAGCCAGCTATCATAAGAATATGTATAATTGGGGAGAGTGTAGTTAATTTTAACCTATAAACAATATTTCTGAAAGTTTATGATAGTCTATCCAAAAGTGACCAGAATTCAAAAGCATTGAGGTAGCAATAATATATTGACAACCTACAACAAGCCTGGTACTGCGCTAGACACTAAAGATATGAATGTGATTAAAGTAGCCCTTGTTATTGAGGGTCTACACTCCACTGGGGGATCCTGAGCGGTGCAGGTGTGGGAAAGTATATAATGAGAGAAATTACCATATCTGTTGTGTTATAACACTTTGTGAAAGAAGTACCAAGCCTTTGAGAGAGCCATAGAAAACATAATTAAAAGGATAGGCTTAAGGTGGATCTTGGAAGATGAGTTTGGGGGTTACCATGCAAAGATGGGAAAGAGTGTCTGGCATATTTAAGAAATAATATGGGAGCTGGAAAACATCACTGAGGGATATAGAGAGTCAGGTAAAATTTGGTATGGGTTATATTGTGAAAGTCCCAGTACACTGTGATTAGGTACCAATAAGGTGCAAACATGGTGCAAGTTTCTATCAAGGAGAACTAAAAGGGAAGCAACCAGTGAAAAATTCAAAGGCTTGCTAAGCAGGGTTTTGGTTCAGTTAAATTTTGAAACTAAGCAATTGGGAGAATTTTGAGTAGTTAAGAGCTAGATTTTCATTGTGGACAAAATTAGTAATCAATATGGAATATCAAATCAATATATTGAGGTCACAGAATTTAGATAAGATGAAATTATGTCTGATGACAGTTCAAATTTAGTTTAGGCTTATATTTTTATGGAACTCAGAGGCCAGGGTCATAGATCTCTTTTCCACATGGTTATAGAAATACCCCAGGATAATGGCAGGAAATAAATAGATTAGGTCAATATCTTTTGTTAATCTGGAGAGTGACCAGGAAAGAATCAGACGACAGCACGGGGGGAAAGTAGTTTAATCGGATGGGATGTACCTCTCAAAATAGAAAGATCTTTACATAAAGGTGGAAAGCTACCACTCTAGAAGTAGAAGCCCGAAACAAAAAGAATGTGGCCCCTACCTCCCAGTACCAAGAACCAAGGAATGTAGAAAATTAAGCACTTTTTCTTTAAGAAGGTTATAAGATTGGGTGCTCTTTGATTAAGAAGTAGGGTTTAGCTAATGATAAGATTAAGATAACATTCTAGGGAAAACCTGAAGATATGTGTAAGCTAGTGGGTTCATAGCAGAGAGAGATGTCTAGAGGACAAAATGGAAGGACTTCAAGACTGAATAAGTATGTACGGCCCTGAAATAAATGGGTTAAGGATAAAAGACTGGGCTGTATAATAAGAGAATACTATTGAGATGAGCAGATCTGATGTTAAGGGTATAGGAGAGAAGAACTTAAACATATTAGGGATCAGGTTTGAAACAACATTTCTGTCCCAGAAGACCACAAGTATAATAGAGGCAAATAGAAGTGGAACAGAGGAACACAGGAAAAGAATTGCATGGATGAATATTCCATTCGAATTTTGATGACAAATTCTTTTGGTCCAGCTCTTTATGTGTGCCCTCAGAGAGGCCATATTCAAATTTCATCTCTCCCCATTGATGGACATAGAAGGAAAATGAAATCTCAGCCTATGAGAAAAGGACAGACTCCTTATTACAATGTTTTGGCAATAGTAAGCCTTTTCACCCTAACAAAATACATTATTTGGTTAACGTCATAAAACAAAAGTTCAAGCTGATATTAGTAATTGTAAATTAACTATAAGCTATGGTTCTGGAAATGTCTTCCCTATAGTCACAATCATTATTCCTTGCATCTTGTTACTGCAACATAAAATTTATATTATTTTTACCAGGAGTTTTGAGAGAAAGATAAAAGTTAAATCAGGCAGCTCAGCAGTGACATTACTGACAGTACCAGCATAGTAACCAGATCAAATCCAAGTTCATATCTTCCTGGGTGGGAGGAACTACAACTGTGCCTGAATGACAATAGTGAGACAGTGAAACTGGTGAAACATTTTTACCTACAGGAAAACTAAGAGGCAGCCGTTGGTTTGAGTTACCCTCTACTGAAGATACCCTCAAAATAAATCTAATTTCAAACCTCTCTCTCTCTCTCTCTCTCTCTCTCTCTCTCTCTCTCTCTCTCTCTCTCTATCTATCTATCTCTCTCTCTCTCTCTCTCTCACACACACACACACACATATTCTGGCCATTGGTGTTCTGTTTTACTGGTTCAATGCTAATCATTATGGCCTTCAATAAATTTCAGACCAGAAAATGAAAAATGGAGTTTATCTGCTTAAGGATGTAGTCTGGAAATTAAGACAAATGATACTATTACCAAAAAGTGTGCCATTTTAATCTTTTATTATTGTTTTAACAAAGAAGGGCATTTTTAATGTATCTTTGAACTACTACCATAAGAAGCACTTACATTCTAGGGAAGTTTTTGATTTTCTAGGAAAATAATTTAACATGGACTTACTTAAATTAGACATTTTAGAGGTTTCTAACTACTCTTTTGTTCTGAAATCTTCATAGTCCCTTAGGTATTGGAGCAAAAGCCACTTAGAGTCAGAGGGTTCCAATTTGCATTTTGTAGAAAGTCACATGTTGTTTGTTATTCGAGTACAACATCATCAAATATCCTTGTCAAAATTTAATATCATTTCCTAAAGGATAAAAAGATGAATAAAGCATTTCCTTTTGGTGTAGTAAAATGGTTCTACTATACAAATGAGAATAACACAAATTCTTTTTATCTGGGTTCTACACACTTTAAGTACTATCTGAAATGAGTGGAAATGGGAAAAAAATGTGAGGATGTGAAAGGACAATAACAGGTGAGGAGAAATAAAATACTCAGTGTTAATAATAGTAATGCATATTGGAACAGAAGGGTGAAGGTCATTTTACTGGGCAGCTGTAGAATACTAAAGGAAGCTGGTCCAATAACAGAGGTTTTGAAAGTAAGGAGAGATTGATCAACAGTGTTTCTGCATCTGGCCTCCTTGATATCAAACGTTTCCAGATTGTTATCCAAGATTGCAACTGGGCAAACTCTGAACTCAAGTTTGCAATTAGGAAAACACAAACACATAGCAAAATACACACACATCAAAAGTCATAAGTTTGAAGTATTCTGAAGTAAGAATGCTAAATGTTGAGTTGTGATGTTGTTGTTTGTTTGTTTTTTTTAATTTAGTCACTATAACCGTGCCGTGTGCTTTAAAGTTGGAAGTAATGTTGTTAAACTTACCATTAGGAATTATGACACCCCATCAAAGTGGGTCATTCAGAAAAGAATAAAAACTGGGGTCATTCAAAAGGATTTCCTTACTTTCAGAAGTGGCATAATAATAGTAAATTACAAGTATCAGGGGAATGTACTTTTAGGACTTTTAAACCTTCCACTAAGAAAAAGGAAACGGTGGGGTTTTTCCCCTATTATTAACCAGTGCAAAGTTTGAAAATTGAGGAATATAGGATTTTTTATTTTCAGTGGAAAATACTTAGATATCTTAAAAACAAATCAAATTAATATATCATGTAGAGTTAGCTGAGTTTTTAAGAAAATTACTATTTAAGCTATAACATCTTACACATGCACACCCACAAAATAGATAGCTGGGTGTTCCTTTGTTTCATGTTGAATGACCAAGATGTTCTCATTTATGTCCATCTGAATTCACTTTAGATCAGCAATATGTATAAAACATGACTACATACAAAAAAAGACAAAAAAATGACTGCAAAGAAATGTAGAAGTTAGTACCCTGGGAGTTACACAGCAAGTTAACAAAATGGAAACGTGTAGATCAAAATCAAACATTAGTATGTTTAATTTACTTTCCCTTTCCTTTGAAATTCAGTACATACAATGAAGTGATAAGGGCAGGAATAAAAATTAGAATGGAGCGGTTGGAGAAGACTGAACCAGGCAAAGAAGAAAAATGAACAAGATTGTGGGTCTTAAACACTGGAATGAGATATGTTAACGTGAAATTTTGGTGGTACCACTCTCATAATATTTAAAGAAGAAGAACCATCTGGAAGATGGGGCTACTATTTAGTCATTGTGTTTCTCATTTCTCTAGAGTGTAAAACACACTTGTGAATGGAAATGCAAATGACTAGTGTGTTCTTTAAATATGTTTGTGCTAGCATTTTTCAGTATCTTCATCGACATGGGAATATACAGTGATAAAAGTAAAGGAGAATGACATAGTTTGCATATATCTGGGAATGACTAGGGACTTCGCCTCATGTGCCATCTGTGACTCAAACTATTCTTGTTACCAAGGCAATAGCCAAAGCAGAGAGATTGATTGGTTATGCTATCAGATTGAATGTCAGCGTCCTAGACACAGGACAGAGGCTACATCTGCAATGAAGAGCAAAACTACATAAATTCAAAATATTTCCACATCTAGAAAATTTTATGTATATAATTTAATTCAGATGTTAAACTAGTCTATTAGGCATCCTCTTCAACAAACTGAAGAGTTTAGTGTTACTGTTACATGATGTCACAATGCTAAATTTTTATAGGACAGAGCGATTCATTGTGCTCTGGAAATCTTCCCAAAACTGGCAGAGGCAAAAGGACATATATGAACAATGATGTCACTACTTGCATGCAAAAGATGATGGAGAAAGATTTATAAAAATAACTTATTGTTTTGTGTTCATTGTGATTAAACTTTATATGGCAGAGCATAAAATAGTTTATACCCACCTTTATAAGTCTTGTGGATTTGAAAAATTGTATGCCATATAATGAAATCCTTTTGTTTATCTGGAATTTATAAAAGGAAGATCAACTCTAATTACTTTCTGTTCAGGTATTGGTTGTGATTATTATTATTACACTGTAAATATTATATATACGTGTATTTATAGATATTCATTTTGTGATCATACACTTCTTCCTCAGGCAGGCTTTTGGAAATGCCCCTCCGGCGTTTAAAACCCATTCATTTCTCATACTTCTATCCTGTTTCTCCACAGCTCCAGAATAAACACATAGCAGTTTAAATCCAGATGAGTAATTGAGGTTGGTGTGCATAAAAGTCCAGCAGGTTTTTTACTACGAGTATAAATGTTTTCAGTTCTTTGCTGTTGAACCTGAGGTTCCTCTGCTTCTGTGTGGCACTTAATACAAGGGAAAAGGTTGGCATCTTTTAGTCGAATTGAGTATAACTATGTCTCCATGAACTATTTCTTCAAAATGTGAATCAAGTAAAGAAAATTACTGGACAATTGAAAGAAGGTGTCCCTGGGAAGTAAATGACATTGACTTTGGGGCATGTTTGTGGATTCAACTCTTTCATATTTGATTCTCTTGTTTATATTTTGGAGGCTGTGGCTTTTATGCTAAAGTATCAGTGACTTACAAATTTAAACATAGCTGCCGTTCAAATCACTTGCCAGGATCATCCCCATATAATGCAAATGAAGTTGGCATATTTTTCCCTCCCTTTGTCATATTTTTTCATTTTGTTTCATCTTTTCCTTTACCTTGTCTATCTTTCATTTTTTTATATTTCAAAAAGTTATGTTTCCAGATGTTAATATCTTATGGTAAACCATTATGAATAACAAAGTTTAAACATATTTTCATATTTCTTTCAAAGATCCACTAGATTGTTTATATTATCTGACTGCTTGGAATTTTAGGCCATATATGTGTTAGGTTATTGAGAGACACAGGCTGTAATGGTCTTTGCAAAATATTACCCAATTTCCTGTATCCTTTCCCTTAGGAGGAATTTCACATAACGTCTGCAGAGCTAAGGAAAAATCCAAGGCTTTGATATGTTTCCTTGGCCCTGCTTCCTGTTTCATTGCACGACTTCCCTGAATGGTCCCATGATCAAGCCTTCTTTCATGCCTCTGGTTACCAGACAAGACATGACCATGAAGAGCCAGATAACATTGCTTGCATTTCTAATTTTAGGCACAGATTACGTGTATGGTTAAAATGAGACACTAGTTTTCTGGGTTTAAAGGGCTAGTCTATGTGAAGTAACTCTACAACCTTTGACCTGTTTAATAACGCTTTGGGAAATTACAATTATATACAGGTGCAGGCAATATGGTAAGAAAAACACTGCAGAGTTTTGTTTGCTTTCCACAATTTCACGTTCTGCCAAGGGAGCTATAGATTTTAAGTCAAGTGAGTGTAAGATTTAGTAACTTTTCTCCCCCTTATTGGTTTTCTTATAGCTAAAATGTTACCTTTGAATAGCTTTAATCAATTACCCATACATAGACTTTTGAATAAATGTATTTGAATAGCACGTTGATTTATAAATCACTGGGAATGTTAAATTATAATTTTCAATAAGTTCAGTTATTCAACAGTACCTAATATAATAATCTAAAAATCAACTGATGAAGCTCTAGGTATAAGTAGGCATGGGAAATATTTAAAAAATGGGAATTACATGAAACAAACTTATGTGGTAAGTTTGTTTTACGTGAGTAAAAAGTTCTTTTTAAAGCCTTATTTTCTCACTTGTTCTAAACGTTTTGAATAATTAAATTAATTTAGAAGTTTTATTTTATTCCTTTTATCCTTGGTTTCACATTTTATCACCTTATTTCTACTACAAGTGAAGATTCATGAATTTAGAAGATTGACCAATAGCCATATTACTACATTTGCTTTAGACACAATCTCCCTTCAATCAAATATAGACTTTCTTGTAAGGATAGCTAAACTGTTTGTCAGCCTTTGTTAATTTTATACTTAGCTTGATAGTATTTTTATGTCAATTCTGACTCAAAATTATACTTTTAAAACTTAATCACTATTTTTTTTCTCAATTCACCTATATAGAGTAACTATTTTACAACAATTACCAAAATTGTGACATAGGTTTATATGGTATACTACGAAGTATTTTTACTATAAAAATATATTTATTTTAAATAATGAAGAATAGTTTCTCTATAAGTAACCTATGTCTTTTAAAAGATACATTTAAGAAATACTTTATGGCATTATATTACCTTTGGGCAGTGATTATTTATACCAAGAAGAAATGTACACACATGTTGGGTTTATTTAGACTCTTCTTTTTTTCCCACTATTCTCAGGCCCTCAGTTCATCACAAACTAGAATATATAGAACCTTCACAGATTTAGAGCAGAAAATTGGCTAAATTAAAGAGAAACATTTATTCCAAATTTGACCCCAAATGTGAGTGTGTGTGTGTGTGTGTGTGTGTGTGTGTGTGTGTGTTGGTGGGTCTATCACATGAAAGAACCCCACTGGTGTTCTGGAACTTCAGAGCAGAATGTCTCTTTAATTATTTTTCACAGTCACCGCATTTACCACATTTTAAAATTTATTTTAATTTTGAACAGATAAAATATTATTCCATCATCTGATATATAATATGTGAAGTTGAGATAAATATGTCAACAAAATAAAGAGATACATTTTGATTTTCAAATGCATATATTGCTTTTAATGAATTTCTTATAACTTTCATATTAGCCCCAAAACAGATGTCTTATATTTTACTTTAATCAAATCTTTTCTACTCCAAAACAACGTATCCACCAATTTAAGCTTTTAAACTCAGAAACTCAGTATCCATCTATTGCCTTAACATCTATTTTAGAAAAGAACCCCTATGTTAGAGATTTGGTGATAAAAATCTATTGTTTGTGTTATCATTTTTACTAATTGGGATATTGTCTGAGATAGCAATTCAAAAGTCAACTTAAAATTAAAAGATAGTGAATATAATATTAAGGTATAAGGAAATCTTAACTCTCTCCACTTCCACAATAATCCTAGTTTAAACCAGGATCCCTTCCCCAAACAGCTGTAGTTAGCTGTATTTCATCTGCTTTCTCTCAGATGTGTGCTGGCAGTGTTGAAAGTAGATCGTGAGGGCTTATCTACCTACCTGTGTGTGTGCTACCTTAAGTATGTTAGATTTGAACATGTGGATGTAGATTCTGCATAACCTCTAAGTAACATGCAGAATTACATTCCCAACTCTCCATGTCTTTCTCATTAGCTAGTAACTATTGGATGCAAAGATTCTACATATCCCAAGGGTTCTGTCTTTACTCTTTTTAATTAGAAGTCTTCCTTTATTAATGAGTTCATACTTTTTTCTTCTTTTCCTCAGTACACAGTAAAGTGCATGGCATAATAGAGGTGCTCAGTAAATATTTTTTGAATGTTAAGATACTTACCCTTTAAAAAATATAGTCTTATATTTGCTTTTATATTCCTTAACATCTTGACTGCAGTTATAGGGTTATACAGCTACACACACTTAGGTAGATTTCCATATCATCATTTTTACTTGATAATTTATTCCAGAATCCACATGTCAAAATACATTGGAAAATAAATGATTAATTTTAAAAAATTTGATAATTAAGGGCTTAAGTTGTAGTTGTTATTTATTTAATCAGTCATTCATTTAACAATGACTAATTCAGTAACTCCAATGTGCCAGATGTTATAAATGCTGGGAATTGTATAATATTTAAACATATCCAGGCCCCAGTGAAACTAATGGGAGAATAGTGAAAGATACTTGCATACATATATGCATACATACATACATACAAACATACATAGCATTGTAGCCTACTGAGGAGGAAGGTACTAGTTCTCTGTGGGAGTTAAGAAAGGCTTTGCATGGGAGGCAATCAGTAACTGAAGGATTGATAGGAGCTTGCCTGGCAGGAAAGAGGGGGAAGCCATTGTAGGCAGAGGGAAATTGAGCAATACACCTTTAAGAAATAGTAGTTAAAAAAAGAAGTAGTAGTTGCCACCAGCCATTCTCTTTTGAATGTCCCAACATTTTCTATTTGAAAAATTTATTTAAGCCACGTTATTATGGCAAAGAGCTTCAACCACTAGTTGGATCAGCTTATTTGCTCCATTCTGTATGAGTCAGCTGCAGTGTTAGCAACAAGAAAAAGAGGCTATTCTCAGTGCTGAATTATTTGAAGGAGGACCAGTGCTTATGATAAAAAAAAAGACACTGGGGAGACCTGAAATAACCTTGACAGATTTGGTCATATATATTTGCTTCCTAATAGTAACTTCTGGTAATGGTTTGTTCATACATGTTCAGTTTTCTTCAGAGAGGAGTTAAAAAATGCATGAGATACAACAGCTGAGTAATTTGTTTTGAAAACACATATGTTTACAGCTTACTTTTCTACCTTCTGCTAAATAATAAAATCGGTCAGTTAATTGGCTATGCCATGGTAATATTATTTCTTCTTGATCTAAAACTCCATTATTTCCATAGCCATTTAAATATTAATATAAAAAGTCATATTACAATAGTAGTGTAAATACTTTGAGTGAATGATGGAAGCTATTTGCTATGAAATATTACTATTTCTTTTGTGTTAAAAATAGATGCTTATATAAGATAAATATGATTATATTATATTAGAGTTCAGAAAGCATCCTTTAACTACTTGTCCAGCCAGAAAGCATCCTCTTGCTGCGTTGTGACCCAGGGAGATTTATATACAGACATCCAAGTACACTATATTGCAAATGGATCAAATTGACTGGCCTAAAACAGAGATCATAAATTGGCATCCCTGTAGCTTAATATGGCTGGCAGATGTGTTTTTTTGTTCTGTTTTTTGTTTTGTTTTGTTTTGTTTTGTTTTTTGCCTGAACCATTTATGAACAGGGAAAACAAGGCAGGGATTTAACCATTAGAAGATATCAAGCTAAAATTCTGATTTCTGGATTCTCTTGCAATAAGGAAAGATCCAAGAGCTCTGGCCTTCCTTCCTTTATGGCAACAATTCGGGTGAAGCTGAGTTGAAAAACTGCCCATCTGCCTTTCAGTAGTGGATACCACTTTAAGGCTTGCTTAGTTCTTACTGGGCCACCAGCCTAACTTATCTCCTTTACTTACTTACTTAGTTATTCATTTAGAAATTCTGACACTTTAATAGTAAAGTCATAAATGTTGCCAAATGTATTCTTTCCCCGTCATACCTTTTGAAGATCTCATCGTTAGTGGTATTAAAACTATACGATTATGCCACAATTTAATATGCTAAGATCCTCTTCTAAACTAAAACAAAAGGGAAAAACCTTCCATAACTTTTAAATTCCATGAAATTGTGTGTACATATGTGCAGGTGTGTTTGTCTATAAACACATTGTACTTTTAGCCTATCTAGATTCCCCCTAAAACGTCAGTTTGTCGCTTTTCGGGCGGCAAAATAGAAGCGACACTGTGGGGATGTTATCCTCGCAGCATCAGACACTCTTTGTACTGATGAATTTGTTTCCTCATAGGCTATCTTCACTGCAAAAGATTTTCAGATAACTACTCTTTTAGGAAAAGGTTTGGATACATTTTTATCTGTATCACTTAAAACAGTTCTGTAAACACTGCAAAAGTGCACTGAAATCGTCATTCTAAAAGTAACATGAGAATGCAACCTAGGGCTTTAGGGTGGAAATGGCTTTTTCGCTCTCTGTTTATGGGAGTTGTTTTGATCTTGAGTCTTTTGCCAGAGTAAACACATCTGCAGCTCATATTCCACAGTATCTCAGGAACGGACAATCTCAAATTTTGTTAAAAAACAGTGCTAATTACATTTTTAACTCCCATGTGTTCCTTTGAGATTTCACAGACACACTTTTAATTTTCAGCAAAATGTTGAAGCTCACCTTTAATAAACTGAAGAGGTGCAAAGAATGGACCCTAATAAACATATGAGGAACCGGTATTCTCAAAGCCATTATACAATTGACATTAATCCTCATAGGTGAAATCATTCTAACTAAACTGGTTTGCTCGCACTACACATATTCCTTCCCTTTGTCTCCAAACAGTACAAACCTACACTAATTCTTTTGTGTGACCATATTACACAAAGGCAGGTGGCAATCAGTGATATGGTATAAGTAAACTAAGTCTCATTCATTTATGCATTAAGATAGTAGGCTTATTCTGAGACAGGCCCTATGCTACACACTTGAAATACTAAGATGAATGTGACACTGATCTTGTTCTCTAGAAAAAAAATATAATCTAGTGTCACTTCTTATTTTCCTTCATATTTTAATATCATATTCCCCTTTGAATAAATATGAAGCCTAGAAATTTTAAATATGTCACATACACATATATAGAGGTTAATTGCAGATGTCAGGCTCTATTTACACACATCTGCCTTCTCTAGTTGGAAGAAAAATTCATTCCCACTAGCCGTTTAGGGTATTATTGAATAAATGCAACTCTCTTGAAGGAGGTCAGTGTTCCAGAAAAAGGACTAGAAAGGACATTGCAGTTCATATCTATAAAGATGAGTTAATATTGTACCACATTTTTTATTACGAAATATTCAAAATACTTAAAATGTCCAAAAGATAATATAGCAGACATTTGTGTGAGCAAACATAGTTAATTTGGGTATTTTGGAATCAGAATAGTATTGGTTTGTCTAGTACTCAGAACCCTTGCTAATCAATTGATTTCCCCCAGCAGTGGTGGTTGGGATAAGACTGATGCAGGTGTGTCAGCCAAGCAGAGTGATACAAGGTTAGGGACCAAGGGTCTGGGGGAATAGTTAGGCTATGTGTTTATCTAAAGGAGGTGAAATCAAGTGGCCAATGCAAACCAACTTAATCCTGCACCGTATCAGTCCAAGTAAATGCCTCGATTTGGGGTCAAGCATGAGCTTGATACCAAAAGGTAAAATTGAAACCAAGATGGTGTGTAAAAGGAGAAGTGAAACTACAGAAGTCCGAACTAACAACTAGGTGGGTGTGACTAAACCATATTGTTAATATTCTCATCAAGTGGCACAGACAGGTGGAGAACTTTCCCAGATATTTTTAAATGATTTTCGTTTTGAGATTTAAAAGTTTGGGGGCCTTTAAATATCATTTTCAATGCAACTTTGATCTTGTAGAATAAAAGTTTGGTGTTGTAGTAGGGTTTTGTTTTGTTTAAATCTGGATTTTTGGTGCATATGAATCCTGAAGTATCAAAAGAATGATGACATAATAAGATTTGTTTTACAGCTTATTTCCAGTTAAGTGAAGGATGATATTTCTTCCAGAACTCAAAACCACTAGAAAGGAGCCTTGTCATAGTGTACCTGTGATTATTGTTCTTTGCACACAATCTTTTGCAAGTGAACTTGACAATGAATTTTTCTGTTTCTTTTCACTTCATGCATACTGAATGATTAGAAATACATCATTCTCCTAATTTAACCTGAAATATGATTTCCCCAACCATAATGAAAGACTCTTATGATATACTTAAATCCCTAAATGACTGACTGATACTCATCAGATTTCTGTTTCACTAATTTTAGTTGTGCTTATATTGTACCAAATAGGAAACAATCAAAATTAGATCAAATTGAAAATTATATTCAAAATAATAAGCAGGGGGGGTTGCATTGACTTTAGAAAACAAAAGAGCCATTTATTTTATCAGCAAAATGAACTTATTTGGGAATAGTAAAGGAATTGGAATTTAGGACATGCAAACTGGCAAACCATAGGCAAGTCCAAGGAAACAACGGGAAGGCCAGTTTTTCTTAGATTTTAGGAGGAAATTGAAGAGTGCTGTGGTGGTTCTTCCATGGCTGCAGGTGGGGAGCAGCTTGCTATAGATGCATCAGAAGGAACTCTCTTCCTAATGAGGTTTGTAAGCTTTGGTGAATGATATGTGCCTGAGAGCCCTCCCTTTGGGCTTCCTGACTCCATTTTAAATGAGGCTTCTTTTATTTTCACTTTTCCCTGTTTTGATCAAGATCTTCCCTTCAAAGCATCTTTGACCAAGAATCAGTTTATCAATTTTAGTGGAATTATATTTTGTCCCTTGATGCCAGGAAGGACCTTTCCTTCATGTCATGTCCCACCTTGGAGGGGAAGTACACAGATTGGAAACCATTGAGGGACTAGAAAAGGTAGGAGGAAGAACTCTCAGGCATTTCCCATCTGAGGTCTATATCTTATCATGGTCATAAGCCTTGGAGATTATCTCAAAGCACTGAGCTAGCGTCACCCTATTGGGCATTTTGTTTCTACAAAATTTGATAGGCAACAGGTATAAAGCTTAAAATGATTATATAAGAATTAGATGCAGAGCAGACATTCTGCAAGCAAGCATCCCAGCCTAAAAGGGTCTTTTCTAAAAGCCTGGCAGAGAGGAGTCAGCCCGTTTGTATAATATTTCCCTTGGGTTCAAGGGAACAGAACCTATTTAAATAGGGAGAGGAACAAATGTCATAAGATGGGAACTCATGTGGTCATGGTCAGAGAAAGGTTGAAATAAGTTATGGGAGCACCTGGCCATAACAGCCTAAACAAATTGGTAACACCCATAGGCTCGTGGGTATAATCAACAATGGAACTTGAGATCAAAGAGGTGGATAAGATCAAGGGGTCTCCAACATCATGAACAGATTGGAGTTTCTGGTGACAGATCCAACAGTCAGAAAGGTTTTCCCTTTTTGCAATAGACTCGGCCAAGAAAGAGAGGGAGGAAATAAGGGCGAGAAAAGGTATACAAGTATACAAGCCTGGGAAAGCTGTCTCCTTCAACTGTTGTCTGCTTCGATTCCTGGAAATCCTTATTTTCAGGTAATCAGTTTGTGTGCAGCTCCAGTCAGGGTTTGGTGCTTACTTTAAATGCGGCACATGGGACTTCCCTGGTGGCGCAGTGGTTGAGAGTCCGCCTGTCGACGCAGGGGACACGGGTTCGTGTCCCTGTCCGGGAAGATCCCACATGCCGTGGAGCGGCTGGGCCCGTGAGCCATGGCCGCTGAGCCTGCGCGTCCGGAGCCTGTGCTCCGCAACGGGAGAGGCCACGACAGTGAGAGGTTCGCGTACCGCAAAAAAAAAAAAAAAAAAAAAAAAAATGTGGCACATGGATCCAAAAGTCTCTGCCTTGGAGTTTGGCAGCACAAGGAGTGATTAACAGTATCTGATAGGGCCTTTCCAGTGGGGTTGAAGAGAGCTTTTCTGCGGATGTCTTTTCCAATAGATAAAATCTCTGCACTGCAAGGTGTGATGCTTAAGGTCTTCATCTCCCCGGAATGCACTGCAGAAAGAATGTTCTATAAAGTATGGTCATTCTCAACAGAAGCATTAAGGTTTTTGAAATATTGAAGAATATCCCCTTTGCCAGCTGTGGATTGAAAGCAGCAGGGGCCAAGTGCATTTTGAATCCTGTGATTATCTCAAAGAGTGAGAGTTAATGGGTTCCAAAAGGGGTAGACCTAAGATTTAGAAGGACTAATGCTTTGGGCCAGAGTATTTGAAGGATCTCTACAAATTGCGAGTTGAGGCTTAATGATGCTGTGGTACATTTGAATAGCCCTGATGATTGAGGGTGTTCAGCACAGTGAAAGTGTTGTAAAACTGACCATACAGGACAGACTTGTCAAAGCACTTGTCCGGGGAAGTGAGTTCCCCAGTGAATATGAATCCCGAGGCCATCTCCAGAGGGCTGATTTTTCTAGTAGAATTTTAGTCACAGAAGTAACAGTAGCCAGTCTGCAAGGGAAGGCTTCCGTCTGGTGAGAAAACATACAGACCATTAATGGGAGTTTTAGACTCTCCGGCAAGACTGGATTCTTACTTGGCCCAAGCCAGAATTCTTTTTCTGGCTTGGGCCAAGTAATAGAATAGAATAAATAGTACACATTTATATTTATTCTTTAATAACTGAACTAACAGTTATTAGATTTAATACCCCTTTGGCACATGACAAAGGTTCTTTGAGAGCAGTGTTTTTTTGTGGAAATATCAGTGACTTGGTTTTCTTTAGCCTCCTTGGAGTCAAGTTTGAATGCACAGGGCCCTTGATTATAGCCAGAGCAGCTGGCAAGAGTATGGTATTGAATAATTACTGGACACAAGGACCATTTTAAATTTGGTTTCTGCAGGAAGTGAGGAAGTCTCCCTGTTTCCATAGCATTCCAAAGTCATGAACTACTCCAAAGGTGCACCCACTGTCAGTATAGATATTTGCAGTTTTGCCATTGGCTAAAATGCAGGCTCAAGTAAGAGCCTACAATTCAGCCTTTTGGACCCATGAGGCTGAGGGCAAAGGTGCTGCCTCAGTGCCTTTCAAAGGAGTTACAATAGCATACCAAGCATAATATTTACCATTTTCACCTTTAAAATTGAGGTAATATTATTTTGTATCATTATACAATTTTCATGTGTACAACATTATAACCTGACTCCTGCATACACTACAGCTTTCCTACCGTCAGAATTCTAGTTTCCATTCATCACCACACAGTTGACTTCCTTTACCCATTTTGCCTTCCTACCAAAGCCCCCACTTTCTCTCTGGTAACCACCAATCCATTCTTTGTATCTGTGTTTTTTATTTTGTTTTGGTTGTTTACTTTGTTTTTTTATATCCCACATAAGAGTGAAATCACACAGTTTTTGTCTTTCTGCATCAGAGTTATTACACTTAGCATAATACCCTCAAGATCCATGCATATTGTCAAAAAATGGTAAGATTCCATCTTTTGTTTTATGGCTAAGTAGAATTCCATTGTATATATATACCACATCTTTATCCATTCATCTGTGGATGGGTACATGGATTCTTTTATTATCTTTTTTTAATTATTTTTCAAATTAAAAAAAAGAGGGCTTTATTCACTCTAAGAAAACAATGCAAAAGAAAGAAAATGAAACTATAGTACACTTCATAGTTCTGCTGTATGTAATGTTTACAGGATCATGAGGTTGTAAACACTGTGTGTGAGGAAGAGTGTTAAGTTGAATCTTCCCTAGCAGGAATTTTCTTTTTTAACATCTTTATTGGAGTATAATTGCTTTACAATATTGTGTTAGTTGCTGCTGTATAACAAAGTGAATCAGCTATATAGATACGTATATCCCCATATCCCCTCCCTCTTGCATATCCCTCCCACCCTCCCTCTCCCACCGCTCTAGGTGGTCACAAAGCACCGAGCTGATCTCCCTGTGCTATGTGGCTGCTTCCCACTAAGTAGCTGTTTTACGTTTGGTAGTGTATGTATATCCATGCCACTCTCTCACTTCGCCCCAGCTTACCCTTCCCCCTCCCCATGTCCTCAAGTCCATTCTCTACATCAACGTCTTTATTCCTGTCCTGCCCCTAGGTTCTTAAGAACCTTTTTTTTTTTTTTTTTTAGATTCCATATATATGTGTTAGCATACAGAGTTTGTTTTTCTCTTTCTGACTTACTTCATTCTGTATGACAGTCTCTAGGTCCATCCACCTCACTACAAATAACTCAGTTTCGTTTCTTTTTATGGCGGAGTAATATTCCATTGTGTATATGTGCCACATCTTCTTTATCCATTTATCTCTGGATGGACACTTAGGTTGCTTCCAAGTCCTGGCTATTGTAAATAGAGCTGCAATGAATATTGTGGTATATGACTCTTTTTGAATTACCGTTTTCTCAGGGTATATGCCCAGTAGTGGGATTGCTGGGTCGTATGGTAGTTCTATTTTTACTTTTTTAAGGAATGTCCATACTGTTCTCCATAGTGGCTGTGTCAATTTACATTCCCACCAACAGTGCAAGAGGGTTCCCTTTTCTCCACATGCTCTCCAGCATTTATTGTCTGTAGATTTTTTGATGATGGCCATTCTGACTGGTTGTGAGGTGATACCGAATTGTAGTTTTGATTTGCATTTCTCTAATGATTAGTGATGTTCAGCATCCTTTCACGTGTTGGTTGGCAATCTGTGTATCTTCTTTGGAGAAATGTCTATTTAGGTCTTCTGCCTATTTTTGGATTGGGTTGTTTCATTTTTGATATTGAGCTGCATGAGCTGCTTGTATATTTTGGAGATTAATCCTTTGTCAGTTGCTTCATCTGCAAATATTTTCTCCCATTCTGAGGGTTGTCTTTCTATCTTGTTTATGGCTTCCTTTGCTGTGCATAAGCTTTTAAGTTTCATTAGGTCTCATTTGTTTATTTTTGTTTTTATTTCCATTTCTCTAGGAGGTGGGTCATAAAGGATCTTGCTGTGATTTATGTCATAGAGTATTCTGCCTATGTTTTTTCTCTAAGAATTTTATAGTGTCTGGCCTTATATTTAGATATTTAATCAATTTTGAATTTATTTTTGTGTATGATGTGAGGGAGTGTTCTAATTTTGTTCTTTTTCATGTGGCTGTCCAGTTTTCCCAACATCACTTATTGAAGTGGCTGTCTTTTCTCCATTGTATATTCTTGCCTCCTTTATCAAAGATAAGGTGACCATATGTGTGTGGGTTTATCTCTGGGGTTTCTATCCTGTTCCATTGATCTATATTTCTATTTTTGTGCCAGTACCGTACTGTTTTGATTACTGTAGCTTTGTAGTATAGTCTGAAGTCAGGGAGCCTAATTCCTCCAGCTCCATTTTTCTTTCTCAAGATTACTTTGGTGATTCAGCGTCTTTTGTGTTTCCATATAAATTGTGAAATTTTTTGTTCTAGTTCTGTGAAAAATTCCATTGGTAGTTTGATAGGGGTTGCATTGAATGAGTAGATTGCTTTGGGTAGTATAGTCATTTTCACAGTGTTGATTCTCCCAATCCAAGAACATGGTATATCTCTCCATCTGTTTGTATCATCTTTAATTTCTTTCATCAGTGTCTTATAGTTTTCTACATACAGGTCTTTTGTCTCCTTAGGTAGTTTTATTCCTAGGTATTTGATTCTTTTTGTTGCAGTGGTAAATGGGAGTGTTTCCTTAATTTCTCTTTCAGATTTTTCATCATTTGTGTCTAGGAATGCAAGAGATTTCTGTGCATTAATCTTGTATCCTGTTACTTTACCACATTCATTGATTAGCTCTAGTAGTTTTCTGGTAGCCTCATGAGGATTCTGTAGGTATACTATAATATCATCTGCAAACAGTGAGTTTTACTTCTTCTTTTCCAGTTTGGATTCCTTTTATTTCTTTTTCTTCCCTAATTGCTGTGGTTAAAACTTCCCAAACTCTGTTGAAAAATAGTGGTGAGAGTGGGCAACCTTGTCTTGCTCCTGATCTTAGTGGAAATGTTTTCAGTTTTTCACCATTGAGACCAAGGTTTGCTGTGGGTTTGTCATATATGGCCTTTATTATGTTGAGGTAATTTCCCTCTATGCCTACTTTCTGGAGAGTTTTTATCATAAATAGGTGTTGAATTGTGTCGAAAGCTTCTTCTGCATCTATTGAGATTATCATATTGTTTTTTACCCTCAGTTTGTTAATATGGTGTATCACATTGATTGATTTGTGTATATTGAAGAATCCTTGCATTCCTGGAATAAACCCCATTTGATCATGGTGTATGATCCTTTTAATGTGCTGTTGGATTCTGTTTGCTAGTATTTTGTTGAGGATTTTTGCATCTATGTTCATCAGTGATATTGTCCTCTAGTTTTCTTTTTTTGTGCCCCCTTGTTCTGGCTTTGGTATCAGGGTGATGGTGGCCTCATAGGATGAGTTTGGGAGTGTTCTTCTCTTTACTATATTTTGGAAGAGTTTGAGAAGCTCTTCTCTAGACGTTTGATAGAATACGCCTGTGAAGCCATCTGGTCCTGGGCTTTGTTTGTTGGAAGATTTTTTAATCACAGTTTCGATTTCAGTGCTTGTGATTGGTCTGTTTATATTTTCTATTTCTTCCTGGTTCAGTCTCGGAAGGTGGTGCTTTTCTAAGAATCAGTTCTTCCAGGTTGTCCAATTTATTGGCATATAGTTGCTTGTAGTAATCTCTCACAATCCTTTGTATTTCTGCAGCATCAGTTGTTTCTTCTCCTTTTTCATTTCTAATTCTATTGAGTTGAGTCTTCTCCCTTTTTTTCTTGATGAGTCTGGCTAATGGTTTATCAATTTTGTTTATCTTCTCAAAGAACCAGCTTTTAGTTTTATTGATCTTTGCTATCATTTCCTTCATTTCTTTTTCATTTATTTCTGATCTGATTTTTATGATTTCTTTCCTTCTGCTAACTTTAGGGGTTTTTTGTTCTTCTTTCTCTAACTGCTTTACGTGTAAGGTTAGGTTGTTTATTTGAGATGTTTCTTGTTTCTTGAGGTAGGATTGTATTGCTATAAACTTCCCTCTTAGAACTGTTTTTGCTGCATCCCATATGTTTTGGGTTGTCGTGTTTTCATCGTCATTTGTTGCTAGGTATTTTTTGATTTCCTCGTTGATTTATTCACTGATCTCTTGGTTATTAAGTAGTGTATTGTTTAGCCTGCATGTGTTTGTATTTTTTACAGATCTTTTTCCTGTAATTCATATCTAGTTTCATGCTGTTGTGGTCGGAAAAGATGCTTGATACGATTTCAATTTTCTTAAATTTACCGAGGCTTGATTTGTGACCCAAGATATGATCTATCCTGGAGAATGTTCCATGAGCACTTGAGAAGAAAGTGTATTCTGTTGTTTTTCGATGGAATGTCCTATAAATATCAATTAAGTCCATCTGTTTAATGTGTCATTTAAAGCTGTGTTTCCTTATTTATTTTCATTTTGGATGATCTGCCCATTGGTGAAAGTGGGGTGTTAAAGTCCCCTAATACGATGGTGTTACTGTCAATTTCCCCTTTTATGGCTGTTAGCACCTTATGTATTGAGGTGCTCCTATGTTGGGTACATAAATATTTACAGTTGTGATATCTTCTTCTTGGATAGATCCGTTGATTATTATGTAGTGTCCTTCTTTGTGTCTTATAATAGTGTTTATTTTAAAGTCTATTTTGTCTGATATGAGAATTGCTACTCCAGCTTTCTTTTGATTTCCATTTGCATGGAATATCTTTTTCCATCCCCTTACTTTCAGTCTGTATGTATCCCTAGGTCTGAAGTGGGTCTCTTGTAAATGGCATATATACAGGTCTTGTTTTTGTATCCATTCAGCCAGTCTATGTCTTTTGGTTGGAGCATTTAATCCATTTACATTTAACATAGTTATCAATATGTGTGTTCCTATTACCATTTTCTTAATTCTTTTGGGTTTGTTATTGCAGGTCTTTTCCTTCTCCTTTGTTTCCTGCCTAGAGAAGTTCCTTTAGCATTTGCTGTGAAGCTGGTTTTGTGGTGCTGAATTCTCTTAGCTTTTGCTTGTCTGTAAAGATTTTAATTTGACAACAAAATTTCATTGATTTCAATGAATGAATTCAATGATTTTAATTTCATTGTCAAATCTGAATGAGATCCTTGCTGGGTAGAGTAGTCTTGGTTGTAGGTTTTTCGCCATTCATCACTTTAAATATACCTTGCCACTCCTTTCTGACTTGCAGAGTTTCTGCTGAAATATTGGCTGTTAACCTTATGGGGATTCCCTTGTGTTATTAGTTTTTTTTCTCTTGCTGCTTTTAACATTTTTTCTTTGTATTTAATTTTTGATAGTGTGATTAATATATGTCTTGGTGTGTTTCTCCTTGGATTTATCCTGTATGGGACTCTGTGCTTCCTGGACTTGATTGACTATTTCCTTTCCCATATTAGGGAAGTTTTCAACTATAATCTCTTCAAGTATTTTCTCAGTCCCTTTCTTTTTCTCTTCTTCTTCTGGGACCCCTATTATTCGAATGTTGGTGTGTTTAATGTGTCCCAGAGGTCTCTGAGACTGTCCTCAATTCTTTTCATTATTTTTTCTTTCTTCTGCTCTGTGGTAGTTATTTCCACTGCTTTATCTTCCAGGTCACTTACCCATTCTTCTGCCTCAGTTACTCAGCTATTGATTCCTTCTAGAGAATTTTTAATTTCATTTATTGTGTTGTTCATCATTGTTTGCTGTTTAGTTCTTCTAGGTGCTTGTTAAACATTTCTTGTATTTTCTCCATGCTATTTCTGAGATTTTGGATTTTCTTTACTATCATTACTCTGAATTCTTTTTCAGGTAGACTGCCTATTTCCTCTTCATTTGTTTGGTCTGGTGCGTTTTTACCTTGCTCGTTCATCTGCTGTATATTTCTCTGTCTTTGCATTTTGCTTAACTTACTGTGTTTGAGGTCTCCTTTTCTCAGGCTGCAGGTTCATAGTTCCTGTTGTTTTTGGTGTCTGCCTCCAGTGGGTAAGGTTGGTTCAGTTGGTTGTGTAGGCTTCCTGGTTGAGGGGACTGGTGCCTCTGTTTTGGTGGATGAGCCTGGATCTTGTCTTTCTGGTGGTCAGGACTCTGTCCAGTGGTGTGTTTTGAGGTGTCAGTGAACTTGGTATGATTTTAGGCAGCCTCTCTGCTAATGGGTAGGGTTGTTTTCCTGTCATGCTAGTTGTTTGGCATGGCATGTCCAGAACTGGAGCTTGCTGGTCATTGAGAGGAGCTGGGTCTTAGTGTTGAGACAGAGATGTCTGGGAGAGCTCTCGCCGATTGATATTATGAGGGGCCAGAAGATCTCTGGTGGACCAATGTACTGAACTTGGCTCTCCCACCTCAGAAGTCAGGACTGACACCCAACTGGAGCACCAAGACCCTGTCAGCTACATGGCTTAGAAGAAGAGGGAGAAACGAAAATAAAAGAAAGAAAGAAAACAATATATAATTAAATTAAATTAAAAAGTTATTGAAATAAAATATATATATAATTAAAATAACAAAAAGAAAGTAATTTTAAAAAAAGAGAGCAACCAAACCAATAAACAAATCCACCAATGATAACATGTGCTAAAAACTACACTAAAAAAAACGGACAGAAAACCCTAGGACAAATGGTAAAAGCAAACCTACACAGACAAAATCACAAAAAGAAGCATACACATACACACTCACAAAAAGAGAAAAAGGAAAAAGATATATATATCAATAAAAGGAAAAGAGCAACCAAACAATAAACAAATCTACCAATGATAATAAGCTCTAAATAGTAAACTAAGATAAACATAAAACTAGAAACAAATAAGGCACATAAAGGAAACCCCAAGTCTACAGTTGCTCCCAAAGTCCACCACCTCAGTTTTTTGTCTATTCAGGTATTCCACAGATGCAGGGTACATCAAGTTGACTGTGGGGATTTAATCCGCTGCTCCTGAGGCTGCTGAGAGAGATTTCCCTTTCTCTTGTTAGCACAGCTCCTGAGGTTCAGCTTGGATTTGGCCCTGCCTTTGCATGTAGGTCTCCTGAGGGCATCTGTTCTTCGCACAGGCAGGACAGTGTTAAAGGAGCAGCTGACTAGAGGGCTCTGGCTCCCTCAGGCCGGGGGGTAGGGAGGGGTATGGAATGTGGGGCGAGCCTTTGGCAGAAGAGGCCGGCGTGACGTTGCACCAGCCTGAGTCGCGCCGTGCGTTCTCCCGGGGAAGTTGTCCCTGGATCCTGGGACCCTGGCAGTGGTGGGCTGCACAGTCTCCCGGGGGGGGGGGGGGGAGGTGTGGATAGTGACCTGTGCTCGCACACAGGCTTCTTGGTGGCGGCAGCAGCAGCCTTAGCATCTCATGCCCATCTCTGGGGTCCGCGCTGATAGCCTCGGCTCCCGCCTGTCTCTGGAGCTCCTTTAAGCAGCGCTCTTAATCCCCTCCCCTTGCGCACCAGGAAACAATGGTCTCTTTCCTCTTAAGCAGTTTCAGACTTTTTCCCGGACTCCCTGCTGGCTAGCTGTGGTGCACTAGCCCCCTTCAGGCTGTGTTCACGCCGCCAACCCCAGTCCTCTCCCTGGGATCTGACCTCCAAAGCCTGAGCCTCAGCTCCCAGCCCCGCCCGCCCCAGCGGGTGAGCAGACAAGCCTCTCGGGCTGGTGAGTGCTGGTCGGCACCGATGCTCTGTGCAGGAATCTCTTCGCTTTGCCATCTGTACCTCTATTGCTGCGTTTTCCTCCGCGGCTCCAAAGCTTCCCCCACACCAATCCCCGTCTCCGCCAGTGAAGGGACTTCCTAGTGTGTGAAAACTTTTCCGCCTTCACAGCTCCCTCCCTGAGGTGCAGGTCCCGTCCGTATTCTTGTCTCTGTTTTTTTCTTTTTTCTTTTGCCCTACCCAGGTATGTGGGGAGTTTCTTGCCTTTGGGGAGATCTGAGGTCTTCTGCCAGCGTTCAGTAGGTGCTCTGTAGGAGTTGTTCCACAGGTAGATGTATTTCTGACGAGAAAGGTGATCTCCATGTCTTACTCCTCCGCCATCTTGAAGGTCCTCCCTCTGTTTTTATATCTTGGCTATTATAAATAATGCTGTGATGAACATAGTGTTGCATATACATTTTCAAATTAGTGTTTTTGTGTTCTTCAGTTAAATACTCAGGAGTAAAATTGCCGGACTGTATGGTAGTTTTTAATGCATTCTTCATCTCATTCAGTTCTCCAACTCCAGAATTTCTGTTTGTTAAAATATTCCATCTATCCATTAATTGTATTCCTGAGCTTATTGAACTGCCTTTCAGGTTTCAGAAGTTCATTAGTTTCTTCGTGAGAGCTAATTTAATTCTCTCAGTTAGATCACAGTCTTCCATGACTTTTTTGGTTTCTCGAGCATTGTCATTTTCTTTTTGTCATATTGTGTTACCGTGGTTTTTCATGGCACTTTATAACTTGTTCCTTTGTCGGCACTTTTAAAGCAGCAAACACCTTTCTTATTTAGGTAAAGCTGTGTTTACTTTGATTCTAACAATTCAACAGGTTGGGAATTAGAGACCTTTCTTTTTTCAGTAGGTGGCGCTATGGTACACGTTTTTGGTTTCCCTTACCTGAGCTGCCTCTGGTTGTATTAGAGAATTCATGCTTTCACCCTCCACTGCCTCTGCCCGAGGTGTCACAGGTGTCCTCATTGTTACTCCTTGTGTCTCCAGGGTCTTTGGTGCCTTAGTCACTGGTGTCACTTCTGGGGGCATCAGGATGGCAGGCACCTCTGCCACATTCAGGGTTGCCTGTTTAGCACGTACTACTGCTGTTGCAGGGGGAGAGGGAAGATGGGGAAGAACCAGGGTCACAGGTATGCAGGCTGGAGTCCTGGACACCAGTGCAGCTGGAGGGACCAGGGTCATGGGTCACACCACACTGCTACCTAATTCCCTGTGGCTACGGGTGCCACTGTAACCAAGAGGCTGGAATCATGTGCATCAGTCCCCCTGCTGCTCCTAGTTTCTTTGTGACTACAGCTTTTGCTACTGTGGCTGGGAGGCTGGGAATGCAGACACCACTTCTGCTGCTTCTCTGGTTTCACCTCCTCTATGTGTTCCCATCCACCATCAGATGTATTAGGTGTGTGGATCTCTCCAGCATTCTGGTGTGTTGGGCAGAGGTACCTTTGAGTTATGGTTGTTTTACTAGGTGTAGCTTGAAAGGGAAAGAAGAGACAAAGGCAGCCTCTCATACCATCATGATGCTGACATCATCAGACCCATCAGTAAACCATGAAAAGCCAGGGTTATCCAAAGGAGTTTCCTGTAGAATATCATGAGGGGTCAGGAGGTGCTCTATGAAAGTCAATCAGTAATGAGAGGTATCATCCATAGAGTGTGGAAGAAGGGTGGAAGTCTAAGGTTATTATAGTGAGAAAGAGTTATATGAGGAGAAGTTAGCAAGAGGATTTCACAGGAGGTGAGATGGCTGACCAAAAAGTGTCAAGTATGATGAGAATTCAAGAGGACTTCTTTTGCACGAAGTACAAAGATGGTTAGAGGTGATTGCGTGACTATCTTCTTGGTGGGATTTACTAAAAGGGCTGTGACAAGAATGGCTCTGAGGCAAGAGGAATATCCTTGTGGCACAGGGTCTAGCTTTGGCTATAATCCTCTATGCATCTATGGTGGCCCCCATGTTTTTGGGTGACTACCCCAAGGGCACTCCCTTCCTTTCCAAATACAAAAAGAAAAAAAGGGATGTTGATAATTGGGATGTCCAAGGATGAGGGATATATCAAGCTTTCCTTTAGGGCTTTACGGGCTAATTCATCCTGATTTTCCCAAATAATAGGGTCAGGTTTGTTGTTTTTAGTAAATCATATAGAGGTTTGGAATACAGTTTCAGCAGTAGCCAGCTAGCTGCAGAAAACCTCATAATTGACACTTAGTTTTGGGTTTAGGACAGTTCAGAATGTCAGGACGGTTATGTGGATATAAATGTAGTCATTTTTCTGAGATCAGGTGCCCCAAATATGAAACCTGAGTTTGAGCAAACTTCAATTTTCCCTTGGAGAATATGTCATTTAAGGCTAAAAGTTTTAACGTGTGGATGCTGTCTTCCTGTGAAGAGGCCTGAGAAGGGGAGCAGAGAAGCAAGTCATCTACTGTTGTAATAAAACAGAGCCTCCAGGTAACTTTATATCATCCACACCTGCTTTATTCCAATGTCCTGGCTTTTGGCAATCATGACAGAGACCAGGAGGGGTTTGGGTTTTTTTAGTGGCCTCCATTTATTGGAGTTGAAAATTAAGGATTTTCGTGATCTTCCTTTGATTCAAATCCTCTAGGGTGTAGGTGAGCTGATTTGCTAAATTAACTAAACCTGGAGTAGACATGGTTTCTCATTCCATCCTGGTCCATTTTACTAGAAGGGAAAGATCCTGGTTTTGCCCATTAATGAACAGTGTTGAATGCTACCCAAGTGGACTCAACATGGATAGGAAGGCCAGAATTTTACTTAAAAACTATTTGGAGTCTACTGTAATGGTTGTGCATAGGTTCACTGGATTTTGGAATGCAAACCTGAATCTCATTCCAACCAATAGGTTTAGGAAAGTCCTAAGATTTCCAGGTGAAGTAGTTTAGTGATGGCTAAGTCCGATCACATAACAAGGCAGAGAATTGGTCTCCCATTTACAGTTCTAGAGATTTTTCAAGATCATCTTAATTAGTTCAGTTTCATCCAGTGATGGTCCTGGCCTTTTCCAATAAGCATGTGAACTAGCTGGTATTCATGTGAAAAAACTGCTAAGTCTGGATGACTATATTAAATTCCTTGGAAAATTTATGAGCATCTTCAGTAACTCTTGGAAAATCCTTGACTATGGCTTGTAGTTCAGCCTTAGTCCAGGACACATAGGAAATTAGGGGCTAGGCATCAGGATCCTCAGAGGGTCTGATTTTAAAGGGGCAGGTTCTAATGGGTTCAGAGGAGGGGAGACTGGGGAGAGGTTCAAAGAAAAAGGGATGTTCAGTGAGAGAATGAGGGAGGGGAGAAAGAGACATCAGAAGTGTTTTTGTCTTCTTCCAATTGTTTGTGTGCCTCAGTATTTTGTAAAGAGGCACTTTTAGAGTCCTCAATATTCTTGGAAGCCACAAGATATCAATTGAAATAGGCATCCTTTCAGTTGGTTTTCTTTTGGAGCCGTGGTCTTCTATTTTTGGTTCTAAGAAAAGTTTGGGGATAATGAAAGTCCTCCATAATGGCCTCTGAATTATTTTTAAGTTGGTCCATTTCAATAAAATTGCACATGAGGAGGGATCGTAGTATTTAAACATAAGACCACCTGACTTTCCAGAAGGAGGACCCTCCTAACAGAATTTAGCAGATTGGGAGCCCATGACTCAAAACCAGAAGTTCAGAAAACAGGAAAATATTCACCAGGAAGGACGGTGCCTTCATAAAAAAAAAAAAAAAATCCTGAATAAAGTCGAAGAGCTCAACCAAAAGGAGAGAGTTGGAATCTGAGAGGACACTTACAGAACAAAAAGGAAAAGACAACTCACCAGCAGAGAGCACAAGGGGTTCAAGTAAGTACCTTGCACAGTCCTAGAGGTTGTTAATTCTATATGGGTTTATCTCCTTTAGATCCCTTTGTGGTCGCCATGTAATGTTGACCTTAAAAAACAAAAGAGCCGGTTATTTAACCAGCAAAAAGAGTTTATTTGGGAATGGCAGAGGTATTGCAATTCAGGACATGCAAACCATGGTGAACCATTGGCAAGTCCAAGGAGACAAAGGGAAAGTGAGCTTTTATTAAGTGTTAAGAGGAAATTGGGGAGGGCTGTGGTGATGCTTCATTGGCTGCAGGCAGTGGGCAGATTGTTGTTACCGGGTCAGAAGGAAATCCCTGCTGGGGTCTGTAAGCTGCTGTGAGTGATAACATGCGTGCATAAGAGCTCCCTTTATTTTCAGTTTCTATGAGTTAGGAACAAGACTTAAGGTAATTGCAAAGCAGACCAATGACAGAAACCTTTTAAAGTCATACCTGATGTTCTGTATCATGACTATAAAGAGAAATGAAAGCTTGAGATAGATTGATTTCCCTGCATGTTTTTAAGTGTTCAACTGCTAAAAACTTTTTGAGGAAAGTTTTTAGCAGTTTAACAGTGGAGTGGTGAAAAACAAAAAGAAAGATAAAGCATAAGATTTCCATCATCATTCTCCCTTACCAGCCGAGACCACTTGAGTCACTGCTTACGGTTTCACAACCTTTGTAGCACAGCGGCCACCAAGTAAGGCCGCAAAGTGTTGCAAGATTTGTGACAGTTTAAAAACTTCTGAAAACCTAGAGGATCATCTTGTCTGGATGGAAGTTACATTATTTTTGGAAGCCACTTCTGGTGTTCTGTTCTAGAATGGGCTCAACTCTGAGAATGGAGTGGCAAGATCAGTTCAGAGCACTTCCAAGAATGGAGTGTCACTCAAACTGGATTTAGGGCTATAAGTAAGAGAGAATATATTTTTATTACATATTTCTCTATTTTATATTTAGCCTTTTTGAACAGCAGAATGCTATGAAACTTTATGATGATGGAGATATGTTAATGTAGCTTTCAAGCACTTGAAATATGGCTGGTGCAACTGAGAAACTGATTTGTAAGTTTTATTTTATTTTCATAAATTTAAAGTTAAATAACCACATACTGCCGTATCAGATAGTGCTCTTTGATTATATAGAGTTCACATCTTTCTCTAACAACACAAAGAAGAACTAAATAAGCAAACAAAAAACATAAATGAGAAGGAGAATGATGGGAGAAACTTCAAAATACATTAAAAGAAATTTTTCCTATACAATATGGGGGAGCCAACTTCTAAATAGTTATTCATTGTGTCAGTGTTTGGAAAGGATTTTTAAATGTTGAGCCAAATAAGTGCAAAGTTTATATCCACTTTGATTAGTATAAAATGGATTGGGCACCTTTTCAAACAGAAGGCTATGAAACCAGTTGGTTATGACTTCTTGCAGCTGTATGTAACCATTCATTCTCATTGGACACAAACCAAACCCATCTACTTAGAGTTTGGGCATCAATTTATTTTATATCATAACAATGTGCTTAAGATTTCTGTTAAAAGTCAATATCATTGATAGAAAAATGATCTTTGGAAAAAAGAAAAATGATCTTTGGGCTAGGATGTGAAATCCATCCTTACATGCATCATTTATGTTCTCATATACCACGAAATGTTTGGGATTCTTAAAGCAGCTATAGCAATCACCACCCACAGAGAAGAAAATGCATCCACGTGTCAGTGTCCAGTAGCTAAGAAGGATATTTTCTATCTCCTGCAGGTTTTTCTCAATTTTGGAGGCTTAAAACTATGATTATTCATAATTTTCACATTACCAAATAGATTTTGACTAGACCTTACTTTCTCTTTGCTGCTCTTTTAGTCTTTATACAATTAAATATCTTAACCAAAATAATACAGATAGGAATTACATGTGAACTCTCACTGGATTTCATTCTGATTGACATGCAACTGAAATCATTTATTGTCTTAAAGAATATCTGCTGAAAGAAACAGATGTGTGTGGGAAGCTTCCGAGAGAAAAAAAAAAAGATTTATTTATATACACGTGCATACAACAGTTCATAGATGAATGCAGTGATTTACAGTGGCATTATCTTTCACAAATCCATCCTAAACTTTAGGAAGAAAAGAAAAGTACATAAAATTTTATGTACTCATTACTAATGTTTATTGCTCACAACTTTTTGATGCTTTGCTCTTTTGTTATGAATTAGTGTTGCAAATTGTGTTTTCTCATTCATAAAATATGTATCTGACTTATTATATTAAGTACCATTATGTCATAAAACTTTTGTAACTGCATTAAAGTTATACAAAACAAACAACTTTAAAATATTTTAATTAATATGACAAATAGAAAAATAAATATATTAAATGATTAGTCTAATAAGTGAAAGCTCTATATAGTAATATCTATATAATAAAGCTGTTATATATTGGTTTCCCCATTTCAGCAGAACACGCAAATGAAAAATAATGTTATTATATTTTTATTATTACTATCACAAAATAACAACTAACTCTGAAAACTCTTCTCTTACCCACTATAAATTTTTCCCTATTTATCACTTATAATACCTTATTATTTTCCTTCATTTAACTTAAAACATTTATAAATAATTGTGATCTTACATGTTTAATCTCTCTCTCCCCTCTAGATATTAAACTCCATTAGGGCAGGAGTTTGCTTACTTTATTCACATTGTATAACTGTGCCTCACTCAGTATTTTACATATGATAGATTTCCAAAAAGAATTTGTTAAATACATGAATGAGGATGGAATTTTAAAGTAAATAAGGACTACAATTTGCTAAGTTCTGACCTAGATACCTCAGTAAATATCTACTTTTCCAGTTTGGAAATTAAACCCTAATAATCTTTCCACAAGAAAATAGAGATACTCATCTCTATCCGCATGAGAAAGATAATAGGAACAATTAGATGTTACATTGGCTTTGCATGGTTTAGAACAAAATTTATATTTTCTGATTTGATAATTTCAAAAACTCTATGATGAAATTTTGGCTTGATAAGATTTTGGATATTATTTCCAATAAGAAATAACTTTCCTAATCCTCATGGTTAAAAAGTAGAGGCAGGGCTTCCCTGGTGGCGCAGTGGTTGAGGGTCCATGCTGGGGACGCGGGTTCGTGCCCCAGTCCGGGAAGATCCCACATGCCGCGGAGTGGCTGGGCCCGTGAGCCATGGCCTCTGAGCCTGCGCGTCCGGAGCCTGTGCTCCGCAATGGGAGAGGCCACAACGGTGAGAGGCCTGCGTACTGCAAAAAAATAAATAAATAAATAAGTAGAGGCACTAGCATTCAAATCAAGTTATTCTGATTCTAAGATCATTTCCTCCCCATTCTGTTGCCAGTATAACCCATAAACAATTTCAAATAAACTTAAGCAAACTAATGTTAAAATAAAGTTCCTGGGAGAGGCATAAAATAAATCATGATCATGTTATCTTATAATACAACTGAAATTATTAGTAAGTGCTGAATATCTCTAAAGACTGATTTTTGGTGCAGTCATAAATGTCAGGCCTTACTTATTCCAGCCCTACATGTCAGCAAGTAGTAATGTTACTTAGTACCTTTGGTCTGAAGGCTCAAAATGTTTTTATAAAACTTTAGCCAGACCTAGGCTTTCTGATTTAAGTCCAGTATTCTATCCCTGGGTTGAGGGTCATATTTTCAGGTGTAATTCTTTTAACACATCTTTCAGAAATACCTAGATGCCAAGCATCATAGTAAGTATGGGTATAAAATACTAAATTAAAAGGCATAGTTCCTGCCTTTTGAGGACCTTATAATGTGGTGAAGGGAAAAATAATAAAAAGGATAGATAATAGAATGGATGAATGGGTGCAGAGAGAAAGAGAGAGGTGGGACAGAGATAAATTTTGATAAAAAAATTAAATAATAGATGATAATGAGATCAACTTAAACTAGAAGAAGAGGTTCTTGAGCAATTATATATTTAGGCTGAGAAAGACTAGCCATGAGAGAGACTGAGGGAGAAGAGAACACTGTTTCATTTAGAAAGAACCATATGAACAAAGGAACTGTGGTGGGAAGCATTTGGCATGTTAAACTTTCTCCATTAGTGTTGGATGATCAGAACATAGTGGGCTGAAAAAGCTAGTTGAGTGGGTCCTGCATATTCGAAATATGGCCATGATACAAACCTTGGAGTAATTTGTTCTTATGTTTGTTGTTGAATTTAAAATCATTATTGCTAATCGGGCATGGGCAGAAGTTTAGAGACCATTTAAGTGTTTATAGTTGTTGTTTGAGCAAAGATGGTATGAGCATGGGGAGAGGTACATGCGTTTGAAATAGACTTTGGAGGTAGAAATGAAATAAGTTGATGCTGAATAGTATATGAGTCAGAGAAGTGGAGTAGTTAAAGATGATCAACAGGTTTTTGGCTTTAGTAACTGAGTGGATGGTGATACAATTGGCTATTATTTGCCTTGAGATCTAGAGAATGTTTGTACATTATTTGTAACGATTTACATGGGAGGGAGAAGAGGAAGGGAAGAAAAAGAAGAAACAAGACAATCAAGGAGGGAGATGCACAGTGGGACAACTGATGATGAAGGAGACAGAGTGAAATGCCAGAAGAGCAAAGTCCTGGAAAAAAGCAAGAATGGAATCCAGTGCATGTATGGAGGGATTGGTCTTTGTCATCAGGAGGTACTTTGTTTTGTTGTAATGGGAAGAAAGATGACGAAGTTGGCTTATATAGTTTAGTGGATTTGGTTGCAAGAAAATAAAGGTGTTCTCTAATTGATAGCTTCCATTTTCTTGAAACACTGTGTTCTAAACTGAGAGTGCAGATTAGAAGTATCTGTAGGAAAATTGAAAAAAGAGAAAATATGAAATAGATGATATTAAAGTGTATAAAAGCAGTTCTTTTGGAAAAAACTAAATTAAGACTGCTCTCAATGTTGAGTACCTATTTGAAATCTTGGATTTTAATTAAAGCCAATCACTAAAACTGTATAATCTTATTATCTTTTCTATTGCCAGTGAACATTTCTGGTTGAAGTTTGGGCATCAAGGATGGCTAATTTCATCCAGTAATAGAGAGTCTTACATTTCAAACATCTCAGGAAGGCTCAGGAGTTGTCTGGCCTCTTTGAAATAAAATAAATGAAATTTGTAAGAGCACACTCTGGAAATCCCAATTTAGCAAACAACTTAACGCCTTATTATACTATATTCTGTAAATACTTCTTCATTTTATCATTTATATGTAAAGTATATATAGTATATTGTTTCCTTTTATAAAAAGGAGGAAAGGTTGAGCGTCTGCCTGCCGAGGCAGGGGACGCGGGTTCGTGCCCCGGTCCAGAAGGATCCCACGTGAGGCGGAGCGGCGGGGCCCGTGAGCCATGGCCGCTGAGCCTGCGTGTCTGGAGCCTGTGCTCCGCAGCGGGAGAGGCCACAACAGTGAGAGGCCCGCGTACCGCAAAAGAAAAAAAAAAAAGGAGGAAAAGAGTTTTCATGTAGGATACTTTAAAAAAAAAGCTATTTGGGGCTTCCCTGGTGGCGCAGTGGTTGAGAATCTGCCTGCCAATGCAGGGGACACGGGTTCCAGCCCTGGTCTGGGAAGATCCCACATGCCATGGAGCAACTAGGCCCGTGAGCCACAACTACTGAGCCTGCGCGTCTGGAGCTTGAGCTCCGCAACAAGAGAGGCCGCGACAGTGAGAGGCCCGCGCACCTGGCCTTTCAACCAAGAAAACATTCTGTTAGATCTGCACAAACCCACATAATCAAAGAAGACCCTTAATTTTGCCCCAGATGAGTACCTCATATAAAGTACAAATTTCACATTTGTCCAGAAAGCTCTTTTCTAATCTTGAGTAAACCATAGTCTTAATCTCATTAAGTCTGCTAAAATGTGGAACAACTCTAGGAAATAGCAGTTGATTCCTGACTATTTTCAAACTAGGTAGAAAGCATTTCTTCTTCATTTGGTTACATAGTGATGACATTATGTAGTTCTCCGATTGACTTATATTGAATTCCTTTTCAGGTCTGATACATTATCCTTTGTGTCTTTTACAAAAGAGATTTAGAAATATCTTTTGCAAGTAAATTAAATTTTTTTAATGCCAGGACAGCCTGACCAATCATATAAGCAACTTAGGTCAGACAGCCAGAAAATACATTGGGTGGGGATGGGGGTAGAGATGGAGAATGTTGCAAAAGAGTAGATTTAATACCAGCTCCCAAGAAGATGGCCATAAAAATGCATGATGGAAGAAAAACATTTTCTTTCTTCTTTTACTCACAATATGTTTGAAAATCATGATACTGAATATATACAACCTATTTTTACAGTATCTGGTACTATTTAGTTTTTATATCCGCTAGATGTTTAGTCCTGAAAATAAAAGCAAAATAGAATGAAAGTTTTTGCAACTCTTCTACATGACATGAAAATGGGAATCTGCAAAGAGATATTCACATTTTGATTTCCTTTGGTTTGAAATGTAGCCAAATTAGTAAGGTAACATATACTATACATTTTTATAGTATAAAATATACTATGTTCCTTGAAAGAAAGATAATCCTTAAAATCAAATGTAAGGCAAACAAATTGGTTCAAGATTTATCAGGGTCTTATCTATAGAGAAAAGTTATTCTTTAAATATCACTTGCATGTGATGGTAAAAAGGAATAAAAAGGTAATTTCTGGGGATGAGATTTACAGGTATTGTGAATAGCTTGCTTTCTTTTGTTTCTCTTTTCTGTGAGAGAAAATTGGTATTAAGCATAGAGTTGCTCAGGGTTCATTTTTAATTTGGTAGACTATGTATAAACAATTATGCATATGTTTTAGTTAAATTGTTATATTGAAAATTTTGATGGTTTTTGAGGTCAGATATGATGACTTGGGGTCCCAGATAATTCAGTATGCCATTTCAGTGAAATTGTGATTGTTACTATCAGAATTTGCAGTTCTCTGTAACTTTTCATTAATACCATTCACAATAGAGCAGAAGGAATCATTGGCCTCAATTCTGCTCAGGTAACAAACTCATTCATTGTAATATCTCTGTTCTCTGATTCAACATTGTTAGACTTTCTGTAAAACTCCTTGTAAAGACAAGAAAAAAATGACACTACAATAACTAAATTTCCTTATGTAAGTTTTAAGCCAAACTTAGTTAAAACTTGTCACAAGATGATTTTTTATAAATCAGTTTGTGTACTTCTATAAATAACAATTGAATTCTAAGTTTGCATAATTCCATGTTATTAGAAAATTCATTTTCCATGCATACTTGGGTCCCAGACAATATTCATACATACATACACACACACACGACGTATAGTGTATGCATTTATATTTAATGTATATTAAAAATAACAAAAACAAGATTTTTATATATCTAAAAGAATGATTCTGAGCTCTATCACAAAATAGCAAGTAGAGTATTCCCAACACATTTGAAATTGCATATTTATGATAAAGAAACTGGAGCGATTTTAGGTATAATTTTCAAGAATTCTTTGGTTTTATAACTAGGATAGCGTTAAGTTAATTTCAACTAAATCACCTGACTTTTTCAATAAAATTCCAAGAGCCTAGATAGATAGATAGATAAGTAGATAGATAGATGACAGACAGATAGAGATGTAGATATAGATCTATATAGATATATAGATATAAAGATATAGATATCTAAGGATGAGTACAGTGCATTAATGTTATGTTAAGTTTTCTGTTCATTCTTTCTTACTGTGTATTTTTAGCATTCCTTTACAACTTGATAAACTGGTGAAAAGAAAGTGAAGTTTGTATCTGGCCTTGGAAGCCTAAAAATACCTGTTGATAACAAAAAAATACCTGTTGATAAAATACCTAAGAATTACAAAATGCATTTTACATTTTGATAAAATGTAAAAAAAAAAATTCTCTAGTTGCAGCAAGCGAGGGCTACTCTTCATTGCAGTTCGCGGGCTTCTCATTGTGGCGGCTTCTCTTGTTGTAGAGCACAGGCTCTAGGCACGTGGGCTTCAGTAGCTGTGGCACGCAGGCTCAGTAGTTGTGGCTCTCAGGGTCTAGAGTGCAGGCTCAGTAGTTGTGGCACACGGGCTTAGTTATTCCGTGGCATGTGGGATCTTCCTGAGCCAGGGCTCGAACCCGTGTTCCCTGCATTGGCAGGGGGATTCTTAACCACTGCTCCACCAGGGAAGCCCTGTGCTTTGAATATTAAAGTTTAGGGCCAAGATACAAAGTTCACAAATTCTTAGCTACACACTTTTTTTCTCTACTATTCAAGAAAAACATCTCTACATGACATCACATTTTGAAAATGGCACATACTAGCATAAATATTATAGCATGTGGTATTCAAATGTGTTGCCCATGGCGAATACCATTTTTTTAAATGGATTTTTAGGTGATTGTCCAACGTTATAATTATCATTCTTAACAATTACAGTCTTTGAAAAAGAGTTTGAGTTTGGGGTCGTCGACATTTTGAAATGACAAAGTTTGTGGTCATCTGAGCTTGGTGTCTCCCAATGGAAATAGAATATTTAAAAGATTAAACAATAGCCAAAGGAGTTGAATAATTGAATCCCAAACTGTACTTCAGGCTAAGGTACTGATGTATTTCCAGAGGAATTCACTCTGAATTCACTCTGAAGCTCTTTCTTCATTGGTGCTGCTGTGACACTATACTCAAAATATTAATATTGGCATAGACGGCAGTAAATAAAGCCATTAGTGTGATCTTTGGTATTCAAAAACAAATTGAGATATGTACAGGATGCCTAGAGCATATTAACATGGGATGAAGGAGAAAACAGAACAGGAAATCAACTTTATTTTAAACTTTTAAATGGAGAAACTACAGAATAAACCTATAAATATCATATTTCCATACTGTGTCTTAATTTCAAAATGTACATATGTATTTCTTGTGTGTTGATGAATTAAAACATATTTTACACATGTACACTATAATCTTTGAGGAGAAAATATTTAATTGTTGCCATACAGGTAAAATATTAAGAGGTTAAAATAACAAAGACAAGAACAAAAAGAAATCAAATTGTAGGTATAAGAAGTATAGCAAGGATATGAAATTAGATATGCAGTGGGAGAGGGATACCAAATTCCAAAATTTCTTCATTTAATTTAGTCTCTGTTTGAAGTTGTTCTAGCTAAATGTTTAAATATGGCCAACACATTTAAAGGGAGAAAAAGACACAACTTAGATGGAGTGAAACACAGTCCAAAGACTGAACATCATTTAATGTCTAGCTGGGGTTTCAGTGATGTCTCTATTTCTAAACAAAATGTTAATTTATGTCAGAAGTTTTAAGCCAAACAAGGCACAAGACTGAATCTATAGTGGCTGCTTTCCTGCCCTAATTTCTTATTCCAGTCATTATTTGTGGTTTAGGAGAATGATTGTGGTCATCATTCCTAGGTGGGAAAAAAAAACACAAAACATCAGAGTATGTCATGGTGTAGCAGTAGCATAGAAAACCACTGTTCTGATGTCGGTTCAACCACTGCCTTGCCAGGTGACCTTGAGGAAGTCAACTTGATCTTTCTGAGCCACTTTTCTTTGTTTATGAAATGAAGGCAATGTTCTCTTTTCAGCTTACTTCAAATGATCATTATGGGATATAATGAGCAAATGGAATGTGAACAACTTGTGTAAACTGTGAGCTGCAGTAACTGAAAGGCATTATCCTATGCCAGACTAACCGAAACTGGGCCAGAAGGTGGAGGAGCTTCCCTGATGGAGTTGTACAAACCAGGGATTCATTGCAGTCCAATTATCAGGCTGCCTCAAAGAGTGGCAGTTCCAGTTTACATGATTATTTCAAGATCTGCTAATTTACTCCAACCCTGCCCAGGGAGTCAAGTTCAATTTGTAACTTCGTGTTCTACTGGATATTTTTAGCAAGTGAGAAGGACTTTAAGGATGTTTTTTTCCCTGAAAGTATGATAAATTCCTCTTTCTCGGTCATGTACTGGATTTATTAGAAATCAATCATGAGTCTAAAAATCACGTTTACACCCTACTTCGCCAGTTGGCAGAATTCCCAAACTGTCAGTCTAAAAATATGCTTAAATTATCCTAGTTTATTTTACCTCGTTTTTAGCATTTGTTTGTTAATGGATTATTTTTGCCCAGGGTTTAAGGGACGTTATTACAAAAGGCTTATAACCTCAAACTTATTTTCTGGCAAGTGACTGTTGGTATATGTGATAGGCCTTAGAATACGTCCTTTTGTGAGGATATAACCTATTTATGAAAAAGATCAATAGTGCCCACAAAATAATGTACTGTGTTTACGTACATTAATTGATTTAACCAAAACTACTGAATACCACGCACAGAACTTCAGTTAAAATTGAGAGATTTGCGGGCTTCCCTGGTGGCACAGTGGTTGAGAGTCCGCCTGCTGATGCAGGGGACACGGGTTCGTGTCCCGGTCCGGGAAGATCCCATGTGCCGTGGAGCGGCTGGGCCCGTGAGCCATGGCCGCTGAGCCTGCGCGTCCGGAGCCTGTGCTCCGCAACGGGAGAGGCCACAACAGTGAGAGGCCTGTGTACCGCAAAAAAAAAAAAAAAAAAAATTGAGAGATTTGGGGGTGACCAACACACATTCTAATTACACTCAGAAGCTCCCCAAACAGTAGAAGAAGGTACATCTCGAGCTCCTGCTTCAGAATAACCCGGAATGCTTTATAAAAATGGGACACTTCTATTTTCTCTCTTAAAAGTTAAGATACTGACATCTGCAGTATCTTTATCACAGGGTTGTCATAAGAATAAAAAGTCAGAGAAATGAGTAGATGTAAAGACACTACTTTTCACTTGTAAGACATTTTACAAGTTAAAGTCTTATTATGAGTTCATCAAATGTCTCAGTGACAGAAATTTAGATGAGTTCACAAACTTAGTGTGAGTCCAAGGTCCTAAAGTTATTTTCTTCATTTTTACTGATGTATCTGTCATATTAATGAAAGTTCTATCTCAAACAGCAGTAAAATATTATTGAAGTTTTTATTTTTCCTCATTCCTCATTTATTGAAGACCTACTCCTTTCAATCACATAACATACAAACTTTGTTAATTCTAAACGGTGACTAGTTCCCCTTGGTTTTAATCACAACTGGATTAACATGGTCATGCTGTTTCCGTTCATTACACTCTCAAGCCCTGTCTACTGAAAATGCTTGAAAATGTGAGGCTGGCGATGAGCATATATACCATGTGTCTGCAGCCTCTGAGGAAAGGGTGACCCTTCCTAATTAGAAAGTATTGTTTTACTTTTACACAAAGTTCCAAAAGGAAATCCAGAAAGTCATTATTGAAACGTGTGGATGGAAAAACCTCTGTTCTTCAGTGTTGTGTTTGTTTGGTTGGTTGGTTGATTTTTATCATCATGATTCATGGAGTTAAAAGGAAAAAAAAAACAATGAAAATCGTGTGTATGAATTTTGTACTCAGAAGTCTTTACTCAATGCAGATTACTGGTGTGCCAAACGATGCTTGCTTTGTTACAATTTCTACCAAATTGTGCACCCCAAATCGTGAAAGAGCCCTCAGGCAAAACTGTATGCCTCTGTTATGTTATTCCACATGAACAGATCTTGCTGAGGAGATGGTCCAGACTCCATCCTCACCCAGCTTTGAGGCAGATGTTACCTCACTTAATGGGGAAGTAATTCTCTTAATGTACTTCTTCCTGCTGTCAGTGGAAGGTGGAGGTGGGGGACTGATGAATGATTAATATTTGACATTTTGCAGTGTCTCAGCCTAAATTCTGACAACTGAAATCTCCCTTCATATACTACCATGACAAAAGACTGTGTGTGTGTGCGTGTGTGTGTGTGTACCTATACTTCCAGAGCAGTAATTTGTTTTTACTGTAAAAGTGAGAAAACACATAGACACTAATGAATAAAATGCAGAATTATTTTTGCTTATATAAATACTGTTTTATTGACAATGCAAATAGACTGCCTAATGTAACCATTATATGTTGATTCAGAAAATTATTTAGCTCAGCAGTAAAATCAACTGGGAGAACAAAACTATTTTATCCTAAGACTAAGCAGCATTTGGGGATATGGAAAGAGATTAGTGAGGGAGCAGAAACATTTTTCCAACCCAGCTTTACGTGGGTGATGGACTCACACATTCAGTTAATCTGTTCTCTTTATTTTGGTATATAAGATAGATGATAACATCGCACAACAAATGCAGAAGTTCTTTTTTTTTCTTTTTCAATTTTCTATTTAAGAAAGAACATATTGAAATTCTACTTGTTTACCATGTGACAGTTATTGTTTTAGATGCTTCTGCATGTGCCGTTTGATTATTGTAACAATCCCTGTATAAAAACATTATAATGTCTATTTGCAGATGAAGAAACTGAAGTTCATTCATTCATTCTCTGATTCTACAGAGATTCATAAAGTTACTAGAATATCCTTGGTATGGTTGTGAACACTGGGGAACACCACAGAGAAAATGTATTACGACCTTGGCTTATATGAATTTACTTCTTAATGGGAAAGGCTTTCATCCAATGAGACAAGTTTAGATGATGACGGAGACTTTCCTAAGGATACATAGTTAAAGGGAGAGCTGGTATTTCAGATTAAGCCTTCTTTCTGCCAGTTCACTATTGAACTATTTTCATAACATGGCATTATAGGTCATGTCAAAAAAAAATGCTTGACTCTCCTGATTTCCCAAGTTTACTGGAACAGATATCATCTCTGTTAGTTCCTCTCTTATTTCAGTCATCAATTTGTGCTGGAGCAGTAATAATATTCTGATTGTGTGTGTGTGTGTGTGCGTGCGCACGCGCGTGTGTCCTTTCTCTGGGGGAATGAAGATGTTATTCAAGGATTGGAGGAAGCATAAACGATTCAGAGCACAAAGTACACTGAAAAGTCTAAATAACTAATTTAAATAAAGCAAAGAGGCCAGAGAGGAAAGTTCCTGTTATGCAAAGTAGTTGTTTGATCCAACGTGGGTTGATACTAAGTGTATAAATGAAAAAAATATATATTTCACGTATCAGAAATAATGTTATTGGCCTCATACCCTTGAATGAAGGTACAGTTAAATGGTCATATGTTTCAACAATAATCCATTCCTCATTAATTACAGATATAGCTGTTCTGAGCATATATTGGAATGATTTCCCAGGTTGGGATGCTGTTTTAGAGTCAAGGGAAGCATTTCAAGAAAATTAATAAATAAAACAAAAAGAAGTCTTGCCAGAGCTTTCTTGCCAGGTGGATAAGTACTCCTTACAAGGAACACCAGAAAATTGAATTGCAGGGAGGTTAAACCACAGAGCAACCCAAGTGACATAATGAGAAAAGTGGCAGAACTGGAATTACTATACAGTCACACTCTGCTTTAATCACTTGAAAAAAATCCATATGGCTTACACATGAGAGTCACCCAGTTTAGTCAGAATGTTCATAATTACGGAAGTGGGGGGAAGCTGTACGTTTTGGAAGCTAAGTTATAATCACTGTCTACGCTCTTTCCTTTTTCCTTTCTTCATTAAGATTTAGCACTTGTAAGAGTTTCATATCTTATGAATATGTAGCCCCAAGACCAGATCAGTTTTGCCTTTTGTTTGCCCTATATAACTATAAAAAAAAAAGTGGCTATAACTTTTAATGTTGTTTTTGTGTATCCTTGTTCTAACTGGTGTGGAGGAGTTTCTGAGAGCCTTGGAGGCCATCTTAAACTGAAGGAACATAAGTAGGCAATAATTATTTTTGTCACCGAGCCAAAAGTAGCCAAAAATCCAGCAAGTGACCTAAGTCTAAAACAGTTCTTTTGTACTTCTTCATTCAGTGTCATTGTTTTTAAAATGTTTGATGATGAATTGGAACAGGTTGCTAGTATTTTAAGAACTAAAGCATGTTATTATGAATGCAAAGGATAGCCTCTTTCATTCCAAATGAGGTTTATTTTAGCAGAGTCCTTCTTAATGCCCAAGCTACTGGGAGCTTTCCTCAGGGTCTTCTAATGACACATCTGGAGTCTGTTACTGACCTTGTTACCATACAAACATCTCTCTGACTCGGTATGGCTGTGTACTTTGACACTAGTGCAGATTATTTTAAAAATTTAGAGAATTTACTTAACCAATTTCTTTTTGGTCTACACACTAATCATCTATATGTATTGCATTTAATGGTCATTTTGGTGCTTCATAGATAGAAACAAATGTTATACAAATTTCTGCAGTGTATAAACAAATGTGAATGCATTTTTTAGTTTGGAAAGCTTACAGTATATGCTTAATTCCCAGTGCCCTGCCATTTGTTAGGTCACACATGTAAGGTTAGCTGAGTCTTGTAGGCCAGTTTCATGGTCTGGTAAGTTTGATAGAACAGGAATATAATTTAATGTAAGATGTCTCCCTGGGTAGCAAATGTGAAAAGTTGTAGATTAATGGGATGCTTGTGTATGTATGACTATGTACTTCTTTGCAGGGTGTATTTTCTGATTTATAAACTGATGATAAAAATTTTAAATGACATCGATTTTTGCTATATTAAGGATATAAGCAAAATTATAATTAATCTTGATAAGAAATTTTTTTCCAAACTTTCATTTAACATAAAGCCTGATACATAACGATCATTGAATAAATGCTAGCTGCTAGTTATTGTTGCATGTTATATTCATTTCCTAAGGCTGCCATAACAAATTACCACAAACTGCGTGCCTTAAAACAACAGAAATTTTTTTCTCTCACAGTTCTGGAGGAAAAAAGTTCAAAATTAAAGTATCAGCAGGGCTATGCTCCCTCCAAAGGCTCTAGCAAAGGATCCTTCCTTGCCTTTCTAGTTTCTGAGGGTTGCTGGCAATGCTTGACATCCCTTGGTTTGTGACAGCATAAGTCCAGTCTCTGTCTTCATCTTCACATGGACTTCTCCCCTGTGTATCTTTGTGTATGAGTCCAAATGTCCCCCTTCTCATAAGAACACCCATCATAAAGACATCTTCCTTAGTTCAGTGTGCTCTCATCTTAACTGGATTTCATGTGCAAGACCCTCTATCGAAATAAGAGCATAGTCACAAGTCCCAGGTGAACATCAATTCTGGGGGGATACTATTCAACCCAGTACATATACTAAGTTGAATAATTGTTTAATGTTCAATGATTTCAACGATGCGACCATAAATTAATGAAATAATGGTTAGCCAATAAAATTCAAAATCCTAACATGCATTATTCATCCAAGTATACATCTTGAGATACAATATAGTCACCACCAAACAAAATACTTGTTGTGAAAGAACAACAAAGTTTTTCTTTACACTTATCTCAAGAGTTTTGTCAAGAAAATCTGAATTCTTTGGTCAAGTGAATTTTTAACACAAAATGTTATTGACAAACTTTCTGGCCTACATGATTCAATAGGCGTATTTCGGAATTTCTTTTTGAAGAAACAAATACATAAATAAATATGTACATAAATAAATACACTTTAAGAGCAGTAGCAGTATTTATTTTAAGATGGGTACTTCTTTAAAAGTTGAAATCATTTCAACCAGAGCAAAATAAGTTCTGATAGAAAGAAAATAAAACTGAGTAACAGGTAGATTCCTAATAGTATTTGATGCACATAAAAACATATTTATTTTCTGCACTCCTCCTAAGAGTCTGAGTTGCAGTATGTTTAAAAGGGAGCCCTTTCTCTTCCCCCTTCTCCCAAACCTGACCCCCAGTAAAATCTTTAGTAAACAAAATAATGCTACAGATGTTTCAGTTATAAGGTGAATAAGGTCTGAGGTTCTAACCTGGAAACAAAACAAAATGCTATAGATCTAATTACAAGCTAGATATCTATGAGCCCCCTAGGATTCTTACCTTACAGTCAATCCCCACCCCCCGTTCCTCTGCAGCAAGTCCTACTGACTTTCCAAAGTATTGCTTTAATTTGAGGTTTTGTCGCATTCTATTCTGACATCTCTTTGAGCAAGCCACCTCCTTTCTTGGCCTAGATCATTGCCACAAAATCTTAACTTCCCCACTTCCACCCCTGCTCCCAAACCCTACTACACATCTTCACTCAGTAGCAGAAGTGATCTTTATTTATTAGATCACAATATTTTGCTTTTTAAATTTCTTTCTTTCTCTATTTTTGTCTGCGTTGGGTCTTCGTTGCTACACGTGGGCTTTCTCTAGTTGCGGTGAGCAGGGGCTACTCTGTTGCTGTGCGCCGGCTTCTCATTGCGGTGGCTTCTCTTGTTGCGGAGCACGGGCTCTAGGCACGTGGGCTTCAGTAGTTGCAGCACACAGGCTCAGTAGTTGTGGCGCACGGGCTTAGTTGCTCTGCAGCATGTGGGATCTTCCCAGACCAGGGCTCGAACCCGTGTCCCCTGCATTAGCAGGAGGATTCTTAACCACTGCGCCACCAGGGAAGTCCTCGCTTTTTAAAAACTTCTGATGACTTCCTCTCAGACCTCAAATAAAATCCAAACTCCTCACCATGTGTTCATTCGTTCTACATAAAACATTATTCTCTTATCCTTTCTGTCAGCCTTTCGTTTGATTTTTCCATGTTCCTTACTAAACATTGCAATTATCTTCCTTGTTTACCCCCTTTTGTCTGACTCCCCTCCCCAGGACCTTACCTCTCTTAGGCATAAACTTTGTCATCTTCACCCTTGCACCCCAGAGTTTTCCGTGACGTCTGGCACACAATGGGCATCTGATAAATATGTGTTAAACGAATGAATAAATCTACTAACCATCATAAAAGTAAATGTACAATCACTTATCTCAAAGTAGAGAAGAACTAAGGGCATCCAGAAATGCTTCCCTTCTTACTAGAAAAACAAAGCTGGAAGCTGATGGCAATATCTTTAATTTTCCCAAAATCTATCCAGAGTTCTCTCACAACTGTTTCTCTAACGACTAACATAGACCACAGCCTTCCCTCTCTTCTTTAAACATCAGGAGAACATCATTAATGTTTAATATTTGAACACTGGGCAAGGTTTCTGTTTGTAAGTCTCAGGGGGAAAGAATTTTGATAATTGAATGATTTCCGGCAGGGAAGCACATTCCCAAATCCACATGCACTCATGTCTGTCCCAGTCTCCACTGCCAAGATGCTTATTTATACTGTGTCTGGGGCTTTCCAGTTTAAATAAGTCCTTCTGCCTCATTACAGTGTCCACTTGTATTTGGCGTACAAATTACTTTCTCATTGATTCCATGCCACCATATATTACTTGAGGAGTAGGTCTTGGAGCTCACAGAAGTTCCAAGGTGCCTGTGAGCATTGTCACAGAGAATATTGAATAATTTTTCTTGTTGTGGACTGAAGCTTAAAATAAGATTTTCTTCTCTTTATGATCAGCAGCTGAAAAGCTTCTGTTGTCAGCAAAGCTCAAAATAGCAAAGAAAGTTGGGGAGATTGTTATTGCTTTTCCTTCTCTCACTGCCTTAAAAAATGTTTATTTTGTGTCGCTTAAACAGAGTTCTTTAAGTAAATGTACCTCCTTAGATACCTTTGTAAGAGTAATGGTTGCCAAACCCTAAATTTCATTATTCCAAATAAACTGACTTTTCGTTTCTTCTCTGGTTTAAACCTTTCAAACCATCTGAAAAGGATGAAGTTCATAAGCTGCTATTGATGACGCCGGTATGGAGTTTGGCTATCAGGAAAATAGAAAGTTGTTTAAAATTGAATATTTTGTGGTACGTGCACTTTGGAATTAGGTAATGGTTTGTTTAGAGAGAGAAAAAGATGCCACATTTATATTACAGTATTTTAAAAGATCTCTCTGCATTTATAGATTTTCCCCACTGTGTCTATCTGGCTCTTACAAAAACTAAACAGAGCCTTGTTGTTTTTCTCCAAAGTTTTATGCAATAATAGGAAATGTAAGGTCTGCATAACATTAGAGGAGCATGAGATGAGCAGAGGACTGCCTCACATCAGTGACAGTGATGAAAACTGGCATTTACTGAGTGCTTACTTCATGCCAAACCCTGTAGTAAGTGCTTTATGTGGATTAGCTGGTTTAACTTTCACTAGAACTCGCTTGGTTCTCGTTACATATGGGTACTGTTATTCTCCTTATTTTACACATGAGGAAATGGGACAGAAGGGACATAAGCAACAGTGAGAGTCACACAGATAATAAGAGGCAAGGCCAGGTGGTTCCAGAGCTGTGTGGTGCAGACTGCGGTGAGGAAAGGACTTGGAAATTAAGCTGTTGTATGATCAAGACAACAAAGTCATTAGTAGAAATACTTGTGAGAAGGCTTTCCAGTCAAATAATGCATTTTAAGTGGTGAGATTCTCTTCAATATTCATAATCAAAAAAACAAGCTTGTGTAATATCAAAACTCGTGTATATTATTATTTCGACACAAGAGCAAGACTGTTGAATTCAGTTACCAGCTAGACAACTCATGAGCCATGAAGTGTTACTTTGCCCCCATGTTTCTCATCTGTAAACTAGGGATAAAATTAGTGCCTACCTCATAGGGTTGTTGTGAAAATTAAATGACACATACATAGAATCATAGAAGATAACATGGTACATCGTAAGTTATGTTTTAGTTATATTATTACTCCTAAGGATTTTCTTTACAAGTTTAAAATTCTAAGACATCCAAAATAAAATACTACATCTATACACACAAATTAGTGTCAACGGCTTTAATTATCAGTTTTTAGAGAGCATAGCGTACATACTTTAAATATCTGATACCAGAGAGACAGTTTAATTAAACATTTTCTTTCCAGCCCATCATTGTGCTGCACTTAACTAGAAACAGACTGAGTCAGAGACACAGCCAGACCCCACTCAAGGGAAAAACGTGTTTTTGAGATGTGATCCCGAATGGAATTAAAGTTCTGTGAGTCAGTGTGTGTTCCTTAGGGAATGTATTGCTCAGTGATTAAATGTAGGATTTTTTTTTTCATTATCGTTTTCATCAATTTAGGACAAACCTTTCACATGTAGTTTTGACTCTGTGCAGGTTACTTGTCATTAGGCATGATAAAGCATTTCCCCCAAGGTCTCCAGTGAAAGGAACCGGCAGTTTTCCTAATTACTCTTCCTTTGTTTCATTTTACCTTGCACACTGTACCTTTGCCTTTTTCTCTTTACACTTTTCTCTTTGCTGTAGTCATGACCTAATTTTTTTTTACTTCATGTTTCTGTGGACTCTCCTTTTCAAGGTTCACTCCCTACCTCCCCCACTCCCGTATCTGGAAAGACCTCAAAGCTAGCCAGCTGGTTGCCTAATCAAATCAGATTCTAGGTTAGCTGAAAATCTCCAATACTCAGGTGGATGAATGTGTAAATGAACGTTAGGAAGGATGCAAATATCTGACTTTGCAGTTTCTGGCCACATTCTCGTGTAATTTTAAAGGATCCATTACAAGTCCTATATGAAGTATAAATTCAAAAGAATATGTAGATGTCTCCCAGTAGTTTTCCATGTGAAAATATTTTGTTTGAAATTCAGTATTAAAGAGTATCTGGAGTTCATAAAAAGAAAAATCTTATTCTGTCCTGATGAATGAATTTAAAACCCAATTTTCTTACTGAAGAATAACAGACTATATGATCTTTTGGAAGCAATGTTAAATAGATCCAGTGGTTTAAAAAATGTGTATGTTATGACTAGATGAATTTTCTTGGAATTGAAACATTTAAGCAATGAACCAATATTTAGACATTTTAATCATGTACGGTAGTTAATTTAAAATTTGCTTGATGGGCAAATCTCTTGATATCCTTTCATGCCACTTCTGACTTCTTGTAACCAGACTGTTACAGCTGTTAGCATTCTATTTTCAGAATGCCCTTATGTCTTTAAAGAAGGATGGGGGTGGGGGGAATGAAACAAGGTGTAAGCAAACAAAGAAAAAAACTGAAAACAACTCATTATCTTGAAGACCTTCTCTCTCTCTCTCTCTCTCTCTCTCTCTCTCTCTCTCTCTCTATATATATATATATGTATGTATGTATGTATATGTATATGTATATGTAATATTTTATTCAAATAAAGAAATATAGTAAGGGAATCATTTTTAAGCTCGGGCTTGATACTGCTTAATTTCATATGTAGAACCAGAGCACAGATATTCAATTCTTTTTATTGTCTGATCTAAATATGCCATTCTCCTATCTGTTTTGACCACAGGTGTACAGCCTGTGGGTGTCGTTACGTGATGCCATCACAGAACATGTTTTATCAAGAACGTATTTGGCAACTCTGTCACGAAAGCAAAGCGTGATAAATTTAGGGACAAATGGAGAATTTTGCAGGAGACCTTCTGCTTGCTGACTGTGGTTTGGAAAGGCAATATTTAAAAGACCATCCAGGCTGTATTTATGTTTAAGTACACAGCTTAAAGATGGATTGTATTTGCCTTAAAGAGGCATCCTTTCCTTTCAAGGACTGTCTGAGTGAAATTTTCTTCAGCACATGTCTTTCATTACATAAAATTCATCGAGTGCTCCAAGCATTAAGGAGCTAACAGTCAGAGGGAGAAGAGGGAACAGTTAACCAACATGAATTCTTGTTATGCAATAGGACCAGTGGTGTAATAAGGAAGTGAATCAAGGATGAAGATTACATAATGGAAAGAATGTGGACAATGGAGTCTGATGAACATAGGCTCAAATCCCTACTTGGATACTTCTCATCCATAAAGGGTCAATAATAGTAACGCCTGCCTCACAGGGTTTTTGGCGGAACCAAAAGAAATAGTGAGGGTTAAGTACCTGGGACATCATAGTCACTCAATGCATAGTAACTATTATCAACTATTTTTTTTACAGTGGTTTCAAAAAAAAACTGTATTAAATAGAATTGAATAGAGCATCAAAAACTAACTGGAAAAAATATAAAATACCAATAATTTAACAATATCAACATAGATTAATAATTAAACTGTAACTATTATCACCCATATTATGAGAGCATTAGACGGAGTGAACATATTTTTTCCTTTTGATAAAAAAGACTTCTTACTTGTCAAGCAGCATTGGATAATTAGTAAAAAACTGAAGTGTATATATGGTGAATGTGATAAGCAATGCAAGGTTTAAATAATCCATTTTTATTTGCTGAGGTTTAAATAATCCATTGCTCTCTTTATGTTGCCATTACTGCATCTTGTGTGTGCCTTTCTTTGTAGCTGTTTTCCTATATGTGGAAATTCCTGCATCTGGTGGTAACTTTCTTGAGCTCATGTTTCGTCAGAGGAAGAAACACATACTATCCATTCATTCCGTGTAAGCACAATTTGTTTCATAGCAGGTACCTAATGACATCTGTATTTGTTACTCTAAAAAGAGCCATTCTAAAAAGAAATGTGAATTTCTTAATCATCAAACCCACATTCTACCACTCATGAAATTTCAAGCCCCTTTGGAACTGTCATTTAAATACACCCAGCACTTCCCACTTAGGGAAGGTAACAATAAAAGTATTCTTAATTCATAAAATATCTGCATTTCTAAACATCAGATTTTTAACTTGTGTTTTGAAATTATATATATTTTCATCTGTTTTTAAAATTACATCTATCATTAATTTGCATATTAAAATTTGAGATCAATAGTCATAAGAATATTTTTTCTCATTGAAGCTAAATTAATATCACACTCAAGACACAAGCATACTCTTGAAGCTGTGTCTTTAAAATAAAATGAAAAAATAATTAAGTAGACATTAATGGATATCATTTTAAAACACTAAATTTAAAATACAAAAACAGTATTTATTCTACCATGTTTATGTGGATAGAATGCAAATTTTATAGGTAGGCAAGCCAGATCTTTAAATATGGGGTTTTTAAGTAGAGAATACAGGCATAGCTACTGTAGCAAATACCTGATATAGTGTCTTAAATAAGTGAGAAATTTATTTTTTCATATTACAATCTAAGTATGGGGTCAAAAGACACAAGCTTCTTTTTTCTTGGTCCTCTGCCATTCTCAACACAGAGCTTTCACACCTTACTTCAAAATGGCTGCTCCAACTCCTGCCATCATGTTCATATTCCAGTCACATAAAGGGGAAGAAGAAGGCAGGGGAATTCTCCCTTCAAGACTACCATACAGAGTTTGCATCCTGTTTCATTTCATATGCCAATGCCCAAATGTATTTACATTTCATACCTAGCTGCAAGGGAGTCTAGAAAATGTATCTTTTGTTGGGAAAAAAAAAAAAAAAGCTAAAACTCATAGGACTTATTACCAAAAGGATGAAGGAAAAATTGGATATTAGGAGACAGCTAGCAATCCCTGTTACAAGAGTTTAAGTCAAGAGGGATTTTGTATGGGATTTGCATCACTACTCTCATTCTTGCCTTTCAAATTACCCCAAAGCACAATCATGCTAACTTTTCAGGGAAAATACATGTGAACCATGAATCTTATATACTACATGAGTATTGATTATTACTATTTATCTAAAGTGAGTTCAAAAATCCAATACTGAAGGCTAAACATATATCAAAATTCTATTGTTATTTATGAAATAATAGCCTATAATAGCTAACAGTTCATGAGAATTGGTTATTTGCCAGGCACTGTTTTAAACATAGTAATCTATTAACTCATTTAATTTCACCATATCTCTTTAAGGTAGGTTACTATTTTTATCCCAGCTTTACAGATTTAAAAAAAAATTTTTTTTGAGGAAAAATGTATTTTCCCTTTGGAATATAAATGCTAAGAAAACTCAGTACTTGCATTTTCTTGACGTATGAGGTGTTGCATGTGTGAATAAATAAGTGGATGAATGGCAAGCCAAAACCCACATACAGGAACATAAATATTCAAATGATTATATCCCCTTGGAAGGAACCATCTTCTCTAGCGGCGTTTCTAGTGATCAAAACATTCTTGGCTTTCCAGTTATGAAGCTGTCTAGAAATTTAGTGGCATAATCTTTTGGAAATGTATAATGATGAGGGAGAGAGGGTCCTTAGAGGATGATTCTGATTTCACTTTATGTTTGAAAACAATGAGGTCATTTAGGAAAAGTCTGTTGGAAGATTAAGCCAGCAGAAACCAATTTCAGTCAAAAATGAAGTGTCCTTATACATTAATGAGAATGTTTCTCTCATTTGGCAGATAAATTGATTATTTCTGTGTAATTCTAATATATTTGGGTTAAAGGTGAGACTAAATGTATATATTTTTAAAGTAAAAATAAAATATGTCCATATAAGTGGTAGCAATACAAGTATTTTCAGAGGCAAAGACATTATTTGGCGTGTGTGTATACAGTAAAAAGTTTGGTTTCATAGTTCTCTCCTGCAGTTCAAAAATGATAAGGTCAAGAAGAAAGCAAAAACTTAGCATGAATAAACTGAAAGGCCAAATATGTTTAAATGTTTAACATATTCTTTGTCGACTGAGATTTGATCATAAGTCAATCCAATCAGTTTGTATAGCACTGAAAACAGAGTGGCAAGAATGAGGCTGGAAACCATGCAATAGCTTGATCCCAAAGGGCTCTTGTGCTATGTTAGTGATTTTGCACTTTATCTTTAAGGGAAGTGATGTGAACTGATTTCTATATGACTAAATTATTCTATAGGATTAAACTACTATATGGAAATTAGGTTTGGAGCAGAGGCCTTGAAACTAGAGACCAGGAGACAAGTGTATGCAACAGACAACAGAATCTAAAGTGAAGCAGAGATACTGGACAGGGAATGAGGATATAGATTTGAAAGATATTAAGGAGTTAAAAATGAGTGAGACTTGGACACCACATACATCCATCAGGACCTGAAAAAGGGGGGAGTCAAGAGTGATCCCTAGGTTTTTGCATCTGCCATCATGTAGCATCATAATAGCTCACCTGGATTGAGTACTTAGGCTATGTCAGTGGTTGGCTGAACTCTTCATATTTGTTACTTTATTTAATGCACAAATAAAAACTATTCTGCCCTCTTTATAATTAGGAAAGTGGAATGTAAGGACATTAAGTAATTTCCTAGGTCATAAAGCCAGAGTGTCAGAGAATATTGAACCCATAGCAAAGAGTTGTCCACCTTGCCTTAGAAGAGATAGGGGAGCCAGGCTAGAGAGACCTCACGAAAACAGGACTTTAGAAATAAATGCTACTTTGGCAGTCATATGAAAGGTTGTAAATTTCTAGAAATTTCGAATATATGAATTTTTCATTTAAAAATCTGGAACCTTGGAGACAGGGTGGAGTATAGGTGATGTTGAGGCAGGCTGGAATACACGTCATGTTTTCATTACCCTCTATAACTTGCTTAGTTCAGAAATTGTTTGTTATATTCCATTTAAAAATTAGATAACACTCAAAGATAATTGAAGATTTACTAATTAAATTTATTTTTACATGGCTTCATAGTTTGTTTCTTTGCTTGTTGTGACTGTTTTCAGATATAGACAAAATTTTATTCCCTGAAATAACAGGGAGGCCTCAGCAAGGTAGAAAACAAGAGGAATCAGAGTGTTGTGTGCCAGCACTGAATGGCATGAGTCCTGCAGGCCATGCTTGGCATGAGTGCTGCAGGCCACGCTTGGCAGGTCATGCCACACCACATTCTTGGTACAAGCTCTTGAGAGTGTTCTCTGTTTTACAGTATGTGGTGGTGTCTTTACAATATCACCTCCGGAGTGGGTTGCTTTTTTTTTTTTTTTTTTTTTTTTTTTTCCGGTACGCGGGCCTCTCACTGTTGTGGCCTCTCCCATTGTGGAGCACAGGCTCCGGACGCGCAGGCTCAGCGGCCATGGCTCACGGGCCCAGCCGCTCCGCGGCATGTGGGATCTTCCCAGACCGGGGCACGAACCCGTGTCCCCTGCATCGGCAGGCGGACCCTCAACCACTGCGCCACTAGGGAAGCCCCGGAGTGGGCTGCTTTTGTCGTAATCAAATAAATTTGATCATGGTGCTGCTATTACTGGAATTTGGATCCAAACACTTTGGTCGATTAAATTATTTCAGTAAGATTTTTCACTTTTATTTCTCCTGTACTTAAAAGCAGCAACAGACTGCTCAAGAACAGTTGTTTCTCTGCATCATTTGGCACAGAGCATTCGACAAGACCGAAGTGTGTGATTCAGATAGAATGATTACTGAAGAAATTTACTCTAGAATTTTCAGCAATTCCTGCAGTTGAAGAAATTTACTCTAGAATTTTCAGCAATTCCTGCAGGTCATTCTCATCAAGCATAATACTCTCTTTGCCCCTGGGTATTTTGATTCTCAATGACTTCTATTTCCTCAAGGATGTCTCTGAATCTTTAGCACATTTCAAGAACATTATTACTAATAAATAACATTGAGTTTGATAAAAATCCTTATATTTCATTTGTCCTACTCGCTTCTTCTCTTCTTGCTTCTTCCTGTTGAGGGCAATTATGGTATAGTGATCTGAGATGTTTTGTACCCTCTTGTTCATTTCTACCATTCTTTGAGAGTGCTCAAACTCATAATTTTAATAAGTTTAAGTCATGAAATCTCATTCGTACTGTAGTAAAATTTCAATACCTATTCGATATTCTTTCTTCAGTTGTTTTCATTTAACTTGCAATGTAAGTAAATGCCAGTAACTTGGATCTGTGCTGCTTATTATCTTTATATTCAATAACTCTGATTTCAAATATGTTTAACATGTACTTCTAGTCTCTCCTTCTTACTACTAAATTAAAAAAAAATGTTAAAGATTGAGTCTGTGTATGCTAGAGAGCCTATGCTTTCTTTTTCTTTTAGGTATGTTTCTGCAAACACCCCAACTGTGGTGATTCATTGTTTAGAAGGCACATTCCAGTTGTGATTCTGAAGACTAATTTCGTTAAATATCTAATATAGACCAATAGTAAAATCACTTACTCATTCAAACATTCCTAGTCCAAATGGATTTTAACTTGTTGGCAGCCCCAGAAAAGGTTGTTCTTGGAAGATTTTAATTTGCACATGTCAGTTGAAGCCAGTGAGAGTTGGGGTTATATCCAGAAGGAAAATGAAAACTAAAAAGAACCCCTGTCCATTTGGGATTTAACAACAGGAAGCCATTAGTGACTGGCAAACATTGTGTTGTGAAGATGTTGGGATTGAAGCCGGAATGCAGTGATTTGTAAAGGAGATAAGGAAGTGGAGAGGATAAGTAGAAAGGGCAAGTAAAGGTAATTCATGTGGTTTGTTTTAATTTGTTTATTTTTCAAGGATAGAAATGCCTTGGGTGTGTTCATATGCTACTAGAAAGGACCTAGTATTGAAAGAGGGTGTAGATAGTCAAGTGACCACAGAGGCCAAGAAGCAGAGGCCCAGAGCACAGCTTTACGAAGGGGAAAAAAGGGTAAGTTGGAAAAAGTCAGGCCATGCCTGTAGGTTTGAAGTCAGGAATTGTTGGGATACCATCTGTTTTCTCTGTGAATCAGAGGGTCTGTCCTCAGCTGTAAGATAAACAGAAGTAGTGGTAGTGGTATATTAGAGGTTAGAGGTGAATAGGTAGTATTGGAAATAGCCATTATGAATAAAATGGAAGTGAACTGCCCGGGGTTATTATAGTCAATAAGCTAAATAAATAATTATCTACTTTTTTAAACAATTTAAATTTTAAAAAAGAGATAATTACCCTCAATCCCCCTCAGCCCCTGTATACCTGTAAGAAAGTATATATTGGAAAGAAAAGCTAAGAAACTGTCAAAAAGAAGTCCAGGCTTGAATGGCTAAGGGTTTGGGCTAGGGTAGTGGCAGCAAGAGTAGATAGTAAGGGCTAATTTTTCAAAATGTTGGAAATTAGGAAGATTTAATGCTCTAGGAGACTATTCAGGCAACCATAGACAAAGAATCACAGCATATCAATAGACTCTGCTGTAAACAGTATTTACCAATAATAATAATTTAATCTCTACTTAATGGTTTTAACTTTTAGATACAAACTACGGATGAAGTGTAGAAAATAACTATGGTAAAATTAAAAATATAGCCAGCTGCCTGACTTTCTCCAACCCATCCTTTTCTCTTTCTGTCCCTTATAATAGAAAATTATCCTTCTTTTTTCTTCCCCCTTCATAAAGCTGTACTCTGGACCTCTGCTTCTTAGCCTCTTTCACTACAGCAAGCTACCAGAGATAAAATATAAAACCAGAAATAGAAGACAGGACAATTTTGAAACACTCTAAAAAGATATAAAATTAAAAAACATAATTTTAATGTTACAATATGATATATGCCATAAGCATTCAGCAAAAGAAAAATAGAGCTTTAAATCCCTAGAAAAACTTGATAGAGGGGTTAGGCTTTACCGGGTTACTAAAGTGGAGGAATTTGGACGGGCCAAAGTGACTTGCAGTCTCGTGGGCAGATTGAAGGTGTGGGAGACCAAAGGACAGTGGGAGGGAACTGGTTAATTTCACCGTATTTGAGGATTTCCTCGGTGAAAGACTAGAAATGATAGTAGATATTCAAATTAAGGTTGGTTGTCAGAAGGCCACAAATGGCTGATTGGAAAACCCTCTTGTTGATGACATTTTAATGGTAGATAAAAGGAAAGAAAAAGTCCCTGCTGGCAAAAATATACTTTTGAAGTTAAAAAAAAAAAAAAATTCTCAATCATTTTTACAGACACCTTTCATAAGGAAAATTATGACTTGAGAATTAAGGACATTAGATATTTTGAATAAATATAATCTAAGACTTATACAGGAACAAAAGAGACTAAAATTTACTTTTATATTTATCTTATTTTTAGCACATTGAAAGATATCTTTCAACGATGAGCACTAAGCTATTTAGCTTATTATAAACATAGAACAGAACCCTAATTTTTGAAAGCACTTGTGAAACCCAAGTAACCCTTTTCTGCAGTTGACACAATTTTAGCCTTTCTTGATGCTTGTAATATGACTGATGCTTCTCCTAGTTAATCCAGCTTACTTAGGATTTTTAGCCAAAGAATTATTGTTCACTGAAGCAAAAAAAAAAAAAAAAAGTACTTAGAGTTGTCTACCAAAGATTATTAAAATAAAATAATGCATTTGGAATTATTTAAATCATATACTTAATTCCCTATAATGCAGTAAATCAGGGCCTGTTTGTAGAAAGAATGTTAAATATGTTTCACTTTTACATGGCAAATATATATTTTATTATAGTAAATTATAAACATTTTTCTTTTATGGCTATTTGGGTATCTTCATTTTAAATAACATTATTGAAAATATATGTATATATATATATATATATATAATATCATGCTAATTAGACTATCCTTATTTATATTAAAATACTTTAAGAAACCAAAGGATTGCATTGGCTTTAGGGTTCAGTGTGATGAATCTTTAAAAAGGTAATTTTACTAACAGATTTTTATCTTCCTGAAAGTGAAATTAGTTGGGGTCATTGATAATTAGTCTAATCTCTATTACAAGTGTCAGTGCCTTACAAGTTTTATCATTTGCTGTTTGCCAAAATTCAGTTTTGAAAGGATGTGTGGCATAAGTAATTCAAGGTTAAAGAATCTCTCCATATTTAGCTAGAGCTCTATGCATTAGTAAACCATACAAATTTCATGACCATATAATATAATCCATCTGTAGACGTGAACCTAATCCCTCTCCTAATTTGGAGAAATATTTGTAGCCATTCATGCCAATGGAAGCATTGGCCTTTGCACATAAACAGGTATAAAAAAAAGAAATCACCATGACCACTAGAAATAATACTGATCTCTTGCACTACATTTTAAGTATATCAAAGTCAAATCTCATTGTCTGATTGTTCCAAATATACCCTCAAATGGCTTCTCACCTTGTTTATTGTCCTTATCGCAAGGTGCAGGATACTTTGCATTCACATTAATTACAAAACTGTCAGAGGGTATTGATGTTTCACATGATTTTGAGTGGCCCTTAATCTTTTTCTCCATTTGGAGAACCTTGATTGACCCTTCACAAGATAGAAATAACTATAACTATATGTAAATATTGTCTATTTTTGCAGCTGAGTTAAGCTATTTCTCTCTCTTTGTACACCACCATCAGTATTGTCTCTTCATTTTCTTATTTTCTACTTTTTTCTTTTCCTCCTTTTTCTCTTCCTCTCCCTCCTCCTCCTTTTCCTGTTCCCACCCCTTGCAAACAAACTCTTTTGCACATATAAACAAATAGGGATGTATGGAATTTCTATGAGTTAACAACGCTGATTTTTTCCCCTCTGTCATTTCAGTAGAAGTGAATGTTAAAACAAAATGCTACAGAAACCTATTTCAATTTTTTTTTAATCTGTAAACCAGCCTTGCACCATCAATCATGATTTTTGTCTACATAACAAAGACCCTTGTGTAAAACATCTTCAGTAGCAAACTTTCTTTGAAATTAATCTGCAATATCAAATTAAAGGAATCCCATACAGATGGAGTTATCATATCAAGAAAGAATTTTGATAGGTCTTACTATTCTTATTTCCTTTAAGGTATGAAAATAATTAATAATAACACCACTAACAACTACCATTTAGTGTATATGTATGTTTATTCTGTATCAAGATCTATTCTAAACACACTACATCATCATCATCAATCTGCAAAACTGCTCCATGAACAAGGGTTCATTCTATAGTTGAGGAAACTAAAGCACAGTAAAGTGATAGAGCCGCTTTTTGTTTGGTTGTTTTTTAGGTTTTTTTGTTTTTTTTTTCCCTTGGTTTGTGGTTTTGTTTTTTTCTCTGATTCACAGTTAGTATAATTACCTATGGGACTGAAGAGTTTTTATACATTGCTAAAAGTATAGAATAGTATTAGAATAGTACAAAGTATAAGTACATTGCAAAGACCATCCATAACCTTATTCATCTATTTAACATTTTACCTAATTTTCCTTTCTTCTTACAACATCTTGATTTGTATTTCCAAGAATAGGAATATTCTCTTATGTAACCACAGGAGAGTTCTCAACCTTAGTAAACTTAACATGAATACAACCACTTTTATGGAATCCATATTTCAATTTTTTCAACTGACCCAATAGTGTCCTCTGTAGTATTTTTTACCAACAGTCCAGGATCCAGTCCTGGATCAGGTATTGCATTAAGTTATCATGTCTACTTAGTCTCTTTGAATGTCTTTGCCTTTTATGACACTGATATTTTGGAGGAATATAATGAGGCTGAGGTCTTTTGTACAAACAAGTGATTAATTGAGAGGCTGGTGGTGATTGAGCATATAGAATTCACCCTGCAAGATCAAATAGTTCATCACGATAATGGTAGCTTAGATTAAACTACTGGTAGTGGAGATAGAAGTGGATGAATTTGAGTGTAATGAAATTGACAAGATTCAGTGATGAATTAAACTTGGGAGGTGACCTGGAGGTCAGGATCAGTATGACTCCTGACGTCCAGGTTTGCATCTCTGACTCAATGATTTCATTCGCTGAGCCAGCCAAAGAAGGTCGAGGACTGGGCTGTGGGAGAGAAGGTCAAAAGTGCAGTTGGGACGTAGTCTCTTCTTAGATATTTGGATAGTGATTCTGCATTATATTCATTTATATACAGATCCGAAGCTCAACAAGGAGGGTTGAGGTAGAAAAATAATTCTGGAGTCACCTGCCTATAGGTGATGGTAGAAAAGTTGACCATGGAAGAAATTGCCTAGGAATACCCTAGAGAGAACAAAGGAAGGAAAGTCCACCCATGACATAGTCGTGAATAACTCCCACATTAAGGGGTCCGGTGCAGGGTGATTAGACTGCCAAGGAGCTTGGAGGAAAACAGCAGCAGAGTAATAGCAAAACCAGAGAGAGGATGTCACAGGGACTGGAAGAAGAGTGCTTGAAGCAATTAAGAAATATTCACCATGGTCAAAGTGGCCGAGAGGGCAAAGAAGTTAAGCGTTGAAAAACGACCTTTGACTTTGGAATCACTGTGGCTCTGGTAACTTTATTCAGAACTTTCACTGAGGAGTGATGAGTGCAGAAGCCAGACTGGACTGAGTGGTCATGGGAAAATGATAGTGCAGAGAATGAATCCACAGACAAATGTTTTAAATAGTGACTGTGAGGGAACAGGATCAGTGGTAGCTGGAGGGATTTGTAAAGTTGAGAGAGGTTTGAGCACTGCTTTTCCTTAAAAAAAATTAGCTGTTGGAGCAAGTGTAACTGTCATTGGAAAGAATCACACTGAGAAGGTATGTTTGAATGTATAGAAGCATGAGAAGTTAATTGAAAGGATTAAGTTCTTTGAGAAGGTGGGGAAGGATCATGATTCAGAGCAGAGGACGTCAGATTGGCCTTAGATGTAAAAGCAGCCCTTTTGCTGTAACAGGAGGGAAAAAGACAAGGAGAAGTAGAAATGTAGGGGGAGTTGTTTGGAAGAAGAAAGCCAAAAGAATCCCTGTGAAAAATTCACTTTTCATTAGGAGGTAGGAATTGGGGTCATCTATAGAAAGTGAGGATCCAAATGGAAGTGGAAGTTTCCAGGAGCTCAAAGAAGACTTGCATGTTATTCAGAAGTGTGGGATAGGATTTCTCTGTCCAATGGCCAGTGTTCAGGGCCTCTCAAGTTTGGAGATCATACATTTATTTTGAGTGTCTGCCCTGTTGTGGGACATTTCTCAGCGTGAGATGGCTATTCCTGAGCAGTCTGGAGAAAGTAGGTAGTTTATGTAAAATTGGGTTTTTGCAAGGCAAGTTTAATAAAGAGACCAACGAATTTGGATGTGCTAATACAATTATTGAAATGAAGGCTCAGGGAATCTATGATAATATTAAGAGAAGTGAATGAAAGGTAGGAATGACGGTCTGAATGAGGTAAAAGAGGCTATGTTCTGTAGGTTTTGATGAGGTTAATATATCGGTTATCTTACAAACAAACTCTAAGAGGTGCTTGTGCTTGAATTTGTGATTTTAGATGCGCGGAAATCTCAGATAATGCTAAGTACCTTCATGTGACAGTGGGAGATTGTAGCTGAGAGATAGGACAGGAGAAATGATCCCTCAATGGGGAGATCAAGGGTCTGAGAGATCAAGGTGCATGGATGATGAAAGCGGCCTGAATGGCGGAGGGTCATCGGTGATTCATGGAAGTCTGGGAGCCATTGACAGAGATTTTAATTATATTTATATAAAGGGAGGCAACAGAGAGGCTGGAGATGGCAGCCAGAAAGAGAAGGAGACCATGATCTATAAGAAGCAGGAGGAAAGGTTTTGATTTGGTTTGGTTTGGTTTGGTTTTAACAAGAGGACAGGGAAGTAATGGTTTTGGAAGTGGTAAAGGAGAATGTGGAAGAACCAGCCCATGACACATCTAAAGTATTAGAAAATAAATACAAAGCTCTTGAGAATGCTGCTGGCTTAGTGGTGTCTCCAGAGGTGAGCCAAGTTTCAGTTAAGGCGAAGAGGTGGAGAGGAAAGTCCAGGAAGTTGACAGTAAATTGGAATTGCTAAGTCAGGAGTATTGCTTCTAAACATGCAACAAAATATGAAAGTGGGGAGAATCATAGGACTGGTGTGAAGGAGAACTTCCAGGCAATAAAGAAAAACTCAAGCCCGGCAATTGGCAACTTCCTTATAACAAAACTCTGTTGTATGTTATATGTGTCTCTGTGTGTATACATGTATGGTTATATGTGCATAGTCGGAGAAACATTTTTCCAGTTTTATTGAGATGTAATTGACATACAGCACTGTACAAGTTTAAGGTGTACAGCATAATGATTGGACCACAAGGATTTTTTTTTTATTACCACCCCCAAATTTCTAAACTTTGTTTCTATTTCCACATTCAAATTTACCTCAGAAAAATGCCATAAAAGACAATTTGGCATGTGCTGTTCTTTCTGCCTGGAATATTCTTTCCTAAGCTACAGATCTGGTTCCCTTCCTCACCATCTTTAGGTCTTTGCTCAAATGACACCCTTACCGTGGAGCTTTTTCAGAAAGCCCTTCTTCCCATCCAAGCCTTTCATATCCTCCTTCCTAGCTTCATTTTCTCCTTAGCAGTTTCTCTCCTCTGGCAGGTCCTTGATCTACTCGCTTATTTTTGCCTCTCTTCTCACACTAAGATGCAAAGTCCTGGAGGGCAGGTTTTCATCCATCTCTTTCGTTCACTGCTCTATCACCAGCAGCTAGAGCTGTACCTGTATTATAGTGAGGTTCAAGAAATCATTGCTGAATGAATTAGTTACATGAAATAATAATAGGCATAGAAATGCAATGGGATCTGAGGACAATTCCAAAAGAGAAGCTACACAAATATTTGGATCAATGAATACATTGTTGGAATAAATGTGGGACCCTCCAGGGTTATAGGGTACAGCACAGATGTGGATGCATAAATTGTGCTGTGAGCTTTTTAAAGTGAGCTCTTTATTTCAAAGTTACCTCCGGATTACAGGATGATTTCAATGTCATTTGAGAACTTAATTCCCTATCAAATAGCCCACAGAATAGTCGCCTTTTGGTTTAATTTTCAAAACCAAATAAAGCAAAGTGCTGTTACCCTGCGTGAGGCTGATTTTGCAGCTGAGCGCCTCCGGGCATGTCAAGGCCTGGACTTAGATTAACTGCCAGTTTAAAATCAAGTTCCACGAACTTCGAAAGCATGAGAATGGCTGAAGAAAGTAGGGCTCTGTTTCACTCCTATAAACTTCTCAGCATTCCTCTCAGAAAACAGTTAAGATTCCACTTGACTGAATGTAAGACATATTTTAGTATTTTTAAAACTCTCTGTTGGTTAAAAAGCTCTGTATTTTCCATCTTTTAGAGTCTTCTGCGTAAGTCCGACTGACATTAAGTGAAGGGAGAATGTAGTAATTTCAAGATAGAGTAATGCTTGACTACCCATCTTGTGCCCTCGGCATAGACCTGCAAGAAGATCCATCACTAATTTCAAATTTCCTTTTGAACTGGATGGTACTGGATTGTTAACATGTTGTGTAATGACCTACGAATCAATAGGGTATCTGTCCAATCCTGGGAAGATAAATAAGGATGAGTCCCATGCCATCAGTCATTTGGCCTGCTGATGTTAATGCATATTCGGACTCATTGAAGTCTTTCAGGAGAGGGAATTAGTCCCAGAATAATCCTATTGCTGCCTTTGGGTCTCAAGTATCAGGAGATAGATCAGATTCTTTATATTTGCATATGGAGAGCCTGAGAATACAGCTGGACAGTGTCCTTCTGGCTTTTACTGGAATACGATAGATATTGTTCATCAACAGTGACTACAGGGTTAAAGGAAATGTTTAAAAAAAAGAGGAGGAAAACCGAGATTTTTCAGATACAATTCAGATGTTTCAGAAATACATTTTTCCATGGTTCTGGTAAATGTTCTCTGATCCTCTGATATTCACTGTTCCTTTTGTGTCCCTTGCTTCCAGGTTTCTAAGTGTGTGCTCTCCAAGGGAATTGGATTTAAAGTTTAAGGAAGCTTAGCTATTGAACAAAATTGAGCAGGAAGGTCAGAAGACACGTATGAAATTTTGCTTCCAAGTTTCTTTGTCCCTCTTTCTTTCAGTACCCACAGGAGAACTTAGGCTCAATTTATACCATTTGTAAAAAATATCTCTGAATGGTTTCATCACTAATTCCTATAATGGTCTGTTGATAGATAATAATTGTGACATACTGGCTACCAGAAGGAAAATCAAGCTAACAGCACTAGCTTCCAAACCTTAGAAAATCCTATCTGATCTAAAAAGACTTCTCATTTTTTTAAACAAAATAAATGATTTAGCTTAAATATTTTAAATTACTCACCAGACATTTGCAGTATTTTTGTAATACATATTAGAGTAATTCCATTCAAATATGGAATATAATCATATTGTGTTTAGAAACATAAGTCTTAGTGCTCAACAAATTTTTAGAAAATCTGGAAATTTTGTTGGTAATAAACAAATGGGAAAATGTCCTTATGGTCTTTTTTCTGAGGTCTTTTACAATCCACAGATGCTATCAATTTAAGAGACAAAAGTGATAGAAAGGAGAAAACTAAGACCCATAGTAAATTATGCCTGACCCTAAATTTGTATGAAAGGCATTTCATGTTATATTAGATTTCTGCAACATTTTATTTTATATGTACTATAATATATAATACCCTTTTCCCAAAGGGGGAAAACGGTCTTGAATTTTCAACCTAGTGAAGAAGGATAATGTTTACTCTTTATGAAGAGTCTACTCTCTGACCAAAAATATGTTAGTATATACATGAATTAATAGTAATTATTATACTAGTCTTATACTAATCATATAACATAATTTCACTTTATCATTTTACACATGAAAACACTGAGACTTCAGGGAGTTAATAAATTGGCCAGGTTCACATATTTGATTATAGAAATTGTGTTATTTGAATTTATATCCCATGTGCAGTATTTCTGTGGTTTTGCCTGGGAAAACAGAGGTGAAAAGCAATAATAACAACTGGAAAATAAGATGATGATTATTACAGGAAAAAAGAGATCCAAAGAGAAATAGATAAGAAGGCAAGGTACAAGACATTCAGTGTAAACTCCAACTCTCTATTTAAGAACTACTTCCCATGCTATTGAGGGCCCCAGAAAATTTGTAAATATTTTACAACTTCCATTTTATAAACAAGATGTTTTTAATGTAATAGAACTGAAATTAATGTATAAAATTCTCTGTATTTGAACAGTATTAGTGTACAAACCTAAGAACATTTTCTAACCAGTGTCTGAATCTCAGAGAGATATCATCTTATTTCCACAAAAATAGATAATTAAATTAACCTAATTAGAATAATTGTAAGATCTATTAATGTTTACTTGAATTTTTAATGAGTCCTTCTAGGTTTTCACTTCAGCTTAGAAAATGTTGCTTCAAAAATTATTAAAGAGAAAAAAAATTATTTTTTCCTCTCTTCACTCAAACTTTGAGTTAGATATAAACTTTTGCATGATATGTAAAATGGTATGGTGGTAAATTATTTGCAATTATTTGGAATTGAAAAAGCCATTTTTGAGTTTAATTCCATACCTTTTAAAAATTAGATGAATTCACCCTGACACTAAGCTTTGAACTAGGATCCAGAAAACTATGGGAACTTAGGAAAAATAATTGACTAATTTAGAATAGTTAGGCGAGCTATGTGAGTATGTTAAACAGATGCATTAAATGTGACAGTATGTCCCTTTAGGATGGACTCGTTCTGAGTGAAACTTGAAAATTAAACTGGGTCTGCTTCTCATCAGTGTCAATATATCATATAATTTTCTATAAAAGTGTATTTTCTACAATTACTGATGCAGGTTCCCTCTTTTTTCTCATCCCAGGAGTACCCACATTCTGGGAATGATTTAAAATGATGATGCAAATAATGTACTTGGAGCCGTATATTACTTTCTTTTTTTTTTTTTTTACTGATTGTCTCCTCCTTGTCTGGAGGACATTACTACTGGCATTTAGGGAGTAGAGGCCCCTACAATTCACAGACCATGTCCCTACAACAAAGAATTATCCAACACAAAATATCAATACTGTTGAGATTAAGAAATTAAGAGGTACAGACTTCCAGCTACAAAATAAATGAGAGGATGTAATGTACACATAGGGAATATAGCCAGTAATATTGTAACAACTTTGTATGGTGACAAACAGGTAACTGGACTTACTGTGGTGATCATTTCATAATGTGTACACATATCGAACTATGATGTTGTATACCTGGGACTGATATAATATTGTACATTCATTATAGCTCAGAACATTTTAATAGGTAAATAAATAAAAAGAAATCTTGATCTACAGCATAGAAATTCTGAGGGAACCATTTTAAAATATTTGCCAACCACCTGGTTTGAACTGAAAAAATTCACACAAGGAGGCAAAGGAAAATCTACTTTTTGTCATTATTTATTTAGTAAAAGATTCATTCTGTTTTTCCTCTAAAAGTGTATCATAGCCTAATCTTACTCCGTGACACAAAGTTGGACCCTCATCACACAGTGTCATTGACTTCATGGCTTTATGCTGTATCAGGGAATTCAGGTGATAAATAATTAACAAGCACAATGAATTGGAAATAGAAAAAGATATTTCAACTGTTTAACTCATTGATTTTTTTGTTTGTTTATTTATTATACTTTAGAATCTGATCTCACTGTTGAAAACACAACAGAAACTCAAGCTGGGAAACAGACACATAAGCACTAAGAAAATGGAAGAGACAGAGAGGTTCAGAGATAAGGAGATAAGGAAAGAAAGAGAGAGGAGAGAGGAGAATCTAGATCTAGTAGACAAAGTCTGTGGCCAAATCTTTTGGGAGTATTTTTTCTTCTTGCTCTGCCTGTCTATTGCTCCTCCATTTGTTTGTTCATAAAATAAATTCCTAATTGAGCACGCAGAATAAATATATATAATAACAAATTGGAATTTTTACATCAGAATAATTTCAATACAAAATCTGTACTCTATTTTCTCTCATAAGAGAAAAGCATACATCCCTTTTCCCTTCACTCACCACACACCCACATGAAATTGAAATCTTTCACCTATATTCTAGCTGAATAAACGAATACATTTGTTTCATCAATTCTGTTCTTTCTGCATTCGTCTTCCCCATACCATAGATATGACTAGCTTTTACATTGCTAAATACCTTTACAGTTTTAAAGATATGGCTTACATTTGTACCGCATAAATAAGTGGGGGAGGAAATGTTTTGTATTATGACTTTAGGTGATCAAAAAAAAAAATTATCACTGCAGTAAGGGAATAGCTGCTGTTAATGCTGTCTTTTGGATGCTTTTATGGGACTCCTATAAAAGAATTATTCGTGTCAAGATTAAAAGTAGTGTTTCATAACAATGTGGAAAGTGACCATCAGACCAGTTAATGTGCAATTCTGGTCATTCCCATCAGAATCAGCAAGAGCATATCATCATGCGATTACTAGAAAAATGAACAGCACTGTTCAATTAATTAAATGATATGCTTGTTCATCTTACAGGTCAAGCAGATAATTGTGCTGAGAATTGCTTTGAAATCATGCATGGTTCAACTTAGCCCTTTTCAATCCCAGGAGAGATTTGCAGGTCACACTGCATATCACATTTCTTGTGGATGAGGGACTAATACTAGCTAATCCTGTTAGCATACACAATGGGATAAGAGATAGCTAAAGATTCACATTTACTGGTACAAGTTAACATGCCCATTAAAGAGGCCTTGCATGCTTTCATCTACTTTTTTGGTAGGCCATTATAATATAATAATTATATTAGATTTCACTGGGTATATTTTTCTATGAATGTTTATGATGCCATCAACTTCACTTGATCTTTATGTAACTTTGTATACCCAATAATCAATTGCACAGATAAAACTTAGCACCTTTCCCCCGAAAAAAAAACAAGCAATTGAAAAATAAGGGTAGATATTGATTTGTCCCTTAATGCTGAAATTCCTAGTCATCTTTAAGTATAGTATATTAAGTAAACATTGAAAATTTTTTTAAAAACTAATTTAAGGGAAATACAATACCCATATCAATCAGAAGATCTTTAGTAGTTTAAATGAATACTTTTTGTTGACCATATAATATGTATTGTATCTTTATTACTTCAGAGCATAATTTTTATTTATTAAATGCTTTCAAAACAGCAGTAAACAAACACACACAGAAAAAGCTTCCCTATCTTTATTTTCTATAAAGTATAGAAAATTCTGGGTGTTTTTACGTTTTTATTGGAGTATAATTGCTTTACAATGGTGTGTTAGTTTCTGCTTTATAACAAAGTGAATCACTTATACATATACATATATCCCCATATCTCTTCCCTCTTACGTCTCCCTCCCTCTCACCCTCCCTATCCCACCCCTCTAGGTGGTCACAAAGCACCGAGCTGATCTCCCTGTGCTATGCGACTGCTTCTCACTAGCTATCTATTTTACATTTGGTAGTGTATATGTCCATGCCACTCTCTCACTTTGTCCCAGGTTACCCTTCCCCCTCCCCGTGTCCTCAAGTCCATTCTCTAGTAGATCTGTGTCTTTATTCCCGTCTTGCCCCTAGGTTCTTCATGACCTTTTATTTTTTTTCTTAGATTCCATATATATGTGCTAGCATACGGTATTTGTTTTTCTTTTTTTTTTTTAACGTCCTTATTGGAATATAATTGCTTTACAATGGTGTGTTAGTTTCTGCTTTATAACAAAGTGAATCAGTTATACATATACATATGTTCCCATTATCTCTTTCCTCTTGCATCTCCCTACCTCCCACCCTCCCTATCCCACCCCTCTAGGTGGTCACAAAACACTGAGCTGATATCCCTGTGCTATACAGCTGCTTCCCACTAGCTATCTAACTTACGTTTGGTAGTGTATGTATCTCCATGCCACTCTCTCACTTTGTCCCAGCTTACCCTTCCCCCTCCCCATATACTCAAGTCCATTCTCTAATGGGTCTGAGTCTTTATTGCCCTCTTGCTCCTAGGTTCTTCATGACCATTTTTTTTTTTCAGATTCCATATATATGTGTTAGCATACGGTATTTGTTTTTCTCTTTCAGACTTACTTCACTCTGTATGACAGACTCTAGGTCCGTTGACCTCACTACAAATAACTCAATTTCGTTTCTTTTTATGGCTGAGTAATATTCCATTGTATATATGTGTCACATCTTATTTATTCATTCATCTGTCAATGGACACTTAGGTTGCTTCCATGTCCTGGCTATTGTAAATAGAGCTGCAATGAACATTTTGGTACATGACTCTTTTTGAATTATGGTTTTCTCAGGGTATATGCTCAGTAGTGGGATTCTGGGTCGTATGGTAGTTCTATTTTTAGTTTTTAAGGAACCTCCATACTGTTCTCCATAGTGGCTGTATCAATTTACATTCCCACCAACAGTGCAAGAGGGTTCCCTTTTCTCCACACCTTCCCCAGCATTTATTGTTTGTAGATATTTTAATGATGGCCATTCTGACCGGTGTGAGGTGATACCTCATTGCAGTTTTGATCTGCATTTCTCTAATGATTAGTGATGCTGAACATCCTTTCATGGGTTTCTTGGCACTCTATATATCTTCCTTGGAGAAATGTCTATTAAGGTCTCCTGCCCATTTTTGGATTGGGTTGTTTGTTTTTTTGATATTAAGCTGCATGAGCTGCTTGTATATTTTGGAGATTAATCCTTTGTCAGTTGCTTCATTTGCAAATATTTTCTCCCATTCTGAGGGTTGTCTTCTCGTCTTGTTTATGGTTTCCTTTGCTCTGCAAAAGCTTTGCAGTTTCATTAGGTCCCATTTGTTTTGTTTTGGTTTTATTTCCATTTCTCTAGGAGGTGGGTCAAAAAGGATCTTGCTGAGATTTATGTCATAGAGTGTTCTGCCTATGTTTTCCTCTAAGAGTTTTATAGTGTCTGGACTTAAATTTAGGTCTTTAATCCATTTTGAGTTTATTTTTTTGTGTAGTGTTAGGGAGTGTTCTAATTTCGTTCTTTTACATGTAGCTGTCCAGTTTTCCCAGCACCACTTATTGAACAGGCTGTCTTTTCTCCATTGTATATTCTTGCCTCCTTTATCAAAGATAAGGTGACCATATGTGCGTGGGTTTATCTCTGGGCTTTTTATCCTGTTCCATTGATCTATATTTCTGTTTTTGTGCCAGTACTATACTGTCTTGATGACTATAGCTTTGTGTTATAGTCTGAAGTCTGGGATCCTGATTCCTCCAGCTCCGTTTTTCTTTCTGAAGATTGCTTTGGCTATTTGGGGTCTTTTGTGTTTCCACACAAATTGTGAAATTTTTTGTCCTAGTTCTGTGAAAAATGTCATTGGTAATTTGATATGGATTGCATTGAATCTGTAGATTGCTTTGGGTAGTAGAGTCATTTTCACACTCTTGATTCTTCCAATCCAAGAACATGGTATATTTCTCCATCTGTTTGTATCATCTTTAATTTCTTTCATCAGTGTCTTACAGTTTTCTGCATACAGGTCTTTTGTCTCCTTAGGTAGGTTTATTCCTAGGTATTTTATTCTTTTTGTTGCAATGGTAAATGGGAGTGTTTTCTTCATTTCATTTCAGATTTTTCATCATTTGTGTATAAGAATGCAAGAGATTTCTGTGTATTAATTTTGTATCCTGCTACTTTACCAAATTCATTGATTAGCTCTAGTAGTTTTCTGATAGCATCTTTAGGATTCTCTATGTATAGTATCATGTCATCTGCAAACAGTGACACCTTTACTTCTTTTCCAATTTGGATTCCTTTTATTTCTTTTTCTTCTCTAATTGCTGTGACTAAAACTTCCAAAACTATGTTGAATAAGAGTGGTGAGAGTGGGTAACCTTGTCTTCTTCCTGATCTTAGTGGAAATGGTTTCAGTTTTTCATCACTGAGGACGATGTTGGCTGTGGGTTTGTCATATATGGCCTTTATATGTTGAGGAAATTTCCCCCCACCCCTACTTTCTGCAGGGCTTTTATCATAAATGGGTGTGGATTTTTTTCAAAAGCTTTCTCGGCATCTATTGAGATGATCATATGGTTTTTCTCCTTCAATTTGTTAATACAGTGTATCACATTGATTGATTTGCATATATTAAAGGATCCTTGCATTCCTGGAATAAACCCCACTTGGTCATGGAGTATGATCCTTTTAATGTGCTGTTGGATTCTGTTTGCTAGTATTTTGTTGAGGATTTTTGCATCTATGTTCATCAGTGATATTGGCCTGTAGTTTTCTTTCTTTGTGACATCTTTGTCTGGTTTTGGTATCAGGGTGATGGTGGCCTCATAGAATGAGTTTGGGAGTGTTCCTCCCTATGCTATATTTTGGAAGAGTTTGAGAAGGAGAGGTGTTAGCTCTTCTCGAAATGTTTGATAGAATTCTCCTGTGAAGCCATCTGGTCCTGGGCTTTTGTTTGTTGGAAGATTTTTAATCACAGTTTCAATTTCAGTGCTTGTGATTGGTCTGTTTATATTTTCTATTTCTTTCTGGTTCAGTCTCGGAAGGTTGTGCATTTCTAAGAATTTGTCCATTTCTTTCAGGTTGTCCATTTTATTGGCATAGAGTTGCTTGTAGTAATCTCTCATGATCTTTTGTATTTCTGCAGTGTCAGTTATTACTTCCCCTTTTTCATTTCTAATTTAATCTTAACTAAATTCAGTTTTAGAAATGAGTTAATGATCAAAAAATTGAAGATTAAAAAAAACTATGGAATATTATTTATTGCAGCAATCTTTGTTTTCAAGTTAGAAAACAGAGGTCCAGAGAGGTTAAGCAATTTTCAGAAGATTACACAGATATTCAGTGGTAGCATGTGGAATGACCCTCAGGTCTTTTAACCTCTAAGGCATTTTGTATTGAACCACAATTTGGCCCTGATACAAGCTACTTAATAATTATTTCTGATCTGAGTCACAGACTTTCTGTACAGCAGCACAAAAATCGATCATTAAAACCACCAATAGGGCTTCCTTGGTGGCGCAGTAGTTGAGAGTCTGCCTGCCGATGCAGGGGACACGGGTTCATGCCCCGGTCCGGGAAGATCCCACATGCCGCAGAGTGGCTGGGCCCGTGAGCCATGGCTGCTGAGCCTGCGCGTCCGGAAGCCTGTGCTCCGCAATGTGAGAGGCCACAACAGTGAGAGGCCCGCTTACCGCAAAAAAAAAAAAAAAAAAAAAAACACCAATGAACCAACTGAATAATTGTAGTGGGACTACTGGATTATTAGACTAAGAAAAATTAAATGGCCTGGGGAGAAACAACCAAGCCTGCTTCTGTCAAAGAATATTCTCAGAAAACTTGCTGAATAAATATAATTTACATATTATAGATTGGGCTCGTCTTTATTTGGAATACTTAAGACATTATGCTATCTCAAATATCTTACAGAGTTGGATGCTCTTTTATCTATAAATGACAAATATTCCTTTACTTATCTATTTCCTGATAGCTATATGAAATGAACCTCAGCCTTACTACCCACAGAAATAAGTAGTAGTATCTGTGTATATTTGTACTGGTCAATAATAATTTTATTTTAGCAAAATCAAGACAGTAGCACCTCAAGGTGAAAGGAGTCGCTTTGTTTGTTACAGTCTGAAAATAAAAGATTCATTATTATTTAGAAATTCCTTTTACTGTAACACTTAAAATACTAATATAATGTAGTTAGTTTTATCCTGATATTCTGGAATAGTCTTGTGAATAATTTATTTGCAATCATGTTAGAACATGGATTTTTTTTTTGATAAGGTTAAATTTACTTTTTTTTAAACATCTTTATTGGAGTATAATTGCTTTACAATGGTGTGTTAGTTTCTGCTGTATAACAAAGTGAATCAGCTATACATATACATATATCCCCATATCTCTTCCCTCTTGCATCTCCCTCCCACCCTCCCTATCCCACCCCTCTAGGTGGTCACAAAGCACGGAGCTGATCTCCTTGTGCTGTGTGGCTGCTTCCCACTAGCTATCTATTTTACATTTGGTAGTGTATATAAGTCCATGCCACTCTCTCAGTTCATCCCAGCTTACCCTTCCCCCTCCCCATGTCCTCAAGTCCATTCTCTATGTCTGTGTCTTTATTCCTAACCTGCCCCTAGTTTCTTCAGAGCCTTTTTTTTTTTTTTTAAGATTCCATATATATGTGTTAGCATATGGTATTTGTTTTTCTCTTTCTGACTTACTTCACTCTGTATGACAGACACCAGGTCCATCCATCTCACTACAAATAACTCAATTTCATTTCTTTTTATGGCTGAGTAATATTCCATTGTATATATGTGCCACATCTTTTTTATCCATTCATCCGTTGATGGACACTTAGGTTGCTTCCATGTCCTGGCTATTGTAAATAGAGCTGCAGTGAACATTTTGGTACATGACTCTTTTTGAATTATGATTTTCTCAGGGTATATGCCCAGTAGTGGGATTGCTGGGTCATATGGTAGTTCTATTTTAGTTTTTAAGGAACCTCCATACTGTTCTCCATAGTGGCTGTATCAATTGACATTCCCACCAACAGTGCAAGAGGGTTCCCTTTTCTCCACACCCTCCGCGGTATTTATTGTTTGTAGATAATTTAATAATGGCCATTCTGACCGGTGTGAGGTGATACCTCATTGTAGTTTTGATTTGCATTTCTCTAATGATTAGTGGTGTTGAGCATCCTTTCCTGTGTTTGTTGACAATCTGTATGTCTTCTTTGGAGAAATGTCTATTTAGGTCTTCTGCCCATTTTTTGATTGGGTTTTTGTTTTTCAGATATTAAGCTCCATGAGCTGCTTGTATATTTTCGATATTAATCCTTTGTCAGTTGCTTTGTTTGAAAATATTTTCTCCCATTCTGAGCATTGTCTTTTCATCTTGTTTATGGTTTCCTTTGCTGTGCAAAAGCTTTTAGGTTTCATTAGGTCACATTTGTTTATTTTTGTTTTTATTTCCATTTCTCTAGGAGGTGGGTCAAAAAGGATCTTGCTGTGATTTATGTCATAGAGTGTTCTGCCTATGTTTTCCTCTGAGAGTTTTATAGTGTCTGACCTTACATTTAGGTCTTTAATCCATTTTGAGTTTATTTTTATATATGGTAGAACATGGATATTTAATCATGTACTATAAATTTATCACATCCCTCTTTGCAATAAAATAGTACTCAGTGTAAGAGAGATGTAACTTGGACTCTGTCCAAAAGAATTTATTTATATAGTTGATACAAAGAGTTTCAAACACCAATGCCTACAGGGTCCAGAGAGTCATGAAATGGCCTGGATATAAGAAAATAGGAAATGGTGGGATGGTGTAGGGAGCATTTACTCCCTAAACCAGTTCTTTTCATATGGGAATTCCAGGCCTTTGTTAACAGAACTTCCAGTTTCTCAAAGGACAATAGTAAATAAGATTTATATTTTAAATTTCCTAATTTGTAAATATTGGATTATATTATTCTCCATGCAGAACAAATACACATACTTGAGGATTATATGCAACATGCAAAATCCCAGTGTACATTCACAGGAGAAAGATTCACAGTATGAAACAAATTGTCTGTATAAGAAGATTTCAGTGTCTGATGAACATTTTTTCTGCTTGTGCTATTATCTTTTGTTTATATAATCTTTCAGAAAAGATATTTCCTGCTGTTTCCCATCTGCAGCTTTTTTAACTATCTCATGTATCAGAAGAATTATTCTAGAACATATTTTAAATAATTTTTTATTACTGCCAGAGCATGCATTTCTACAAATAGATCCATAGATTATTTACCATTTTTTAGAGCTGATTTTATTTGGAATCCCATCCAATATGATTGTTTAATAAGATATTTATGTGAGATAACTTTTCTTTAAATACATAACTACAAACAACCTAAAATAGTACAAATGTTTATTTTAAACTCTAAATTTTTCAACACAAATAAAATCAAGATCCCCTGCCTTGTCCCCACCCCCCGCCAAAATGCCCATCTTTTTAAATGTACTTTATATGGTTATATTTTATCCATGAGGCTACTTCTATAGTAATGATCCATGGCTCAGGCAAGAATGTAGAAATGCAGAAACATTCTAAGGGTAAAGCAATGTAATCTACCACCCAAGACGCCAGCACAGAGGAGGCTGATGAAAATAGTGCATGTGCTGGACTAAACAGAGAATAATTAAGAACTCTTTAAGAGTCATGAGTTAGGCAAGTCTAATCTAAGAATGTTTTGGAGGATAAATTCCTTAGAAGGAATTTTTTAAAATGTTGAGTTTGAGGTATGACGGTCAAAGTCTTTGCTGAATTTTTTTCTGAAATTGTAGTTCTGTCACAATAAGGCCATATCTGAAACCAAAGTCTAATTCTGTGGTTAATTTTAGTTAAGTAGGATGTTTAAAAAATCAGGTGGAATCTTAAAAAATACATATGTTATCTTATATCAGCTTAGGAGATCTTGCAGCTGTTCATATTTTCACTTCATAGCACGTGTCACTGTGACAAATGAAAAATATTTTCATCCACTAGGATTACTGGGTTGCTAAAAAGCAATAAACAAACTGTAACAAGAATTATGTATGTAACTGACAGTTCATCAGACTGTTCAGAGTGGAAATGAAGAAAATGAGAAGACTGGATAAAGTGTTTTCTGCTGACAAATGGTCTACATTACATTAATAATTTATTAGCTAAAATTTGTGATTATTACTAGTTAATGTGGTTAGTATTGACTTATTTTAATGATTTCTCAAAATATCCAGGGTGAAACTATTAGACACAGCTCCCTCTGAAATCATCTTTCCCGTAGGTTTTTCACCTCCAAGGTGGGTTTCTATCGGTGGTCCTCTTTCAGAAAGGGAAAAGAGGTTGCTTAAAATGTCCCCGTATTTTTCACCTTAGTCCAACTGAATATAATGGTGTGTTGCTTTTCAATTCTTTCTTCTTTCTAACTATTAATATTAAAGTAGTGAAAAATTGTTTTGAATGCAGGGACCTCTTGAGAAAGGAGTCTTAGTGAGACTTCAACAAAAGTAGCAGAGTGTTATCACTCAATATAATGAATAAAAAATTCCAGTTAATAGAGTGGATATATTAACAGACTCTATAAAATACTATGCTTCAGAGATAGCCCACAGGGAAGAACAAAGATTCCTAGTCAAATGGATTTGAAAAATCTATGTAACATTCCATAGCATTAGAATCAGTTGTCCTGCAGAAAGGTAATATGTTTAATTTCACTGTAGACATCACTTCTTTAAACAAAACATATAAAAAGTCACCTCAAATTTTTATGGAAATCCAGGAATAAATCATGTATGCATAATTCATATTACTCTAAGTGATTTTTTGAGTATAGAATCAGAAATTTTAAAAAACTTAAAAGATAATGTCCCTCTTCCTGGCCTTGAAGCATATCTGTGACCTAAATTGCCCCCAGACAGATATGAATCATTTCCATTCTGGTAATTAGCATTCTAATTAGCTTTCTAGAATGAGTTGTCTAAGGTTTTAAAATACAAGTTGCTTTAAAAAATCTATTTGATGAAAATCTAAAAAAAAAAAAAAGCTCGTAATATGGACTCTTATTATCAATGCTTATTTCATTAATAAAAAATCATAAAATTAACAAACACCTAAGAGAGGATTTATGATCCTCTCTGCCTGATGAGGTGTAGGGAAAGAGAAAAATCAGCAAAAATTTAAGTTACTATTTACTTTCCAAGGATGTGTGCCGGTACTAAATATTTCCCCTGAATTTCTAACGATGTATTAGTCTGGATTTTATTTTTCCATTAACATCCGAAATAGCACTTTTCTTCTTAAAAAGCATGAGGATTTCATTTCCTTAATGTAATGTTCTTGTATGTGCATATATGGCATAAATAAAGATATAAGAATCATTAATGTCTGCCATTTATGGCATTTAAGTTGCAGAGTTAATGAAAATCAAGTTGTCCAAGAGGGGAAATACTTTAATAAGTGTTGCCAAAACAGGAAGGAAGAATGAGTCCTCTGTACATACAGTGATCATGCACACATGCTCTCTTTAATTTCTCTGTATGTAAATGGGTGGACTGAGACCGTATGTCTATTATGCAAACAGTCCTTTGTCCTGTCAGGCGACCGAGGGAAAAAACCGTAATCCTTGATGTACTGGAGAATGTTCGCTAGTCCTCAGGGACTGACTGTCATTTAATTTGGACAAGTTAGTGTCTGCCTTAGCTCTGTGTATTTACATATAAATTGTTTGTTGGGGGGTGGGGCAGAGAGGAAAGATATATTACAAACTGCTTCCCCAGATTATTTTATGATGTCTACTTTCATGTGGGGTGTGTCCTCAGCAAATGAGTGGTATAGGGGAAAAATAAAGATGGAGGATATATATTCCCCCACATGTGGGAAATGAGCATCAGCAGAAAAGAAACTGTTAGCACGTGATCTATTTCTACATATAGTGAAAGAGAATTGATTTAATATGGAGGCTTATTGCTATTTGGGCATAAGTGCGTATGACCTGCAGAGCTAATACACCCTTGTGCCAAGCAGGACTCATAGATTGCTCATGGATACTGCAGTTTTGCCCTGATTCATTAGCATCCAATGATCCACGTATAGATTATCACCTGCCTGGGCCAGCATGAGTCAGATGCACATGGATTTTAGGACAGGGAATGTGTATTTGACAAAGCTTTTTATAGACACTGTCATCATTTTCTAAGATATGGGATTTGAGACATAGCAGTTCAGAGTTCGTTCTGTTGGACGAACAGGATTTGAGGCACAGCAGTTCAGAGATCGTTATGTTGGACAACCAGGAAATTTATACAACATTCTTAAACCAAAGGACTTTTATGGTAGAGGCAGGGGTTCAGGGCAGTTAGGTGAGGGAAGAGACGATTAATCTCAAAGTAAATAGTATACTACAAAACTGCAAAAATAATTACATAGCAGTTACTAACAGAAACTGAAGGCAAAATAAAAGCACCAGGATGGACCTTAATGCCTCTTGGCACATATAAACCACCTGCTACATTTTTGTTTCAAAGTTAACATTTGTTGAGCACTTCCTGTGTGTCCGGCATTGTACTAAATACTTAATATGCATTTGCACGAAGAATTCTTCCTACAATTTTATAGGGTCAGTAATTTCACTTTTTCCCTTGTCCCCATTAACATAAGAAGGTTAAGTAACTTGATCAAAGTCACACAGTCAAGAAAGAGAGCCAGACCCATATGAGTGTTCATTCCACATTTTAACCACTATGTTACGTGGCCTAACATTTGGCCTTTTCTTTATTAATTTCCTTTATTCCTATTGTTGTACACATGTGAATGAATTGAGGATATTTGAACCAAGAATTTCCTACCACAGTAATGACCATTTGCCATTGACCATTTGTTTGCCACCCAGCAACTCAAATTAACCCCTGTCACTATATGACAAGTGGAGGGTTGCTATTATTTTTTAATTTCTTACTAAGCTTTTACTGGGCAAAAATTTTACAAATATTTCACACTCAGGGAGAGGAGTTGGGATGGAGGAACATTAAGATGATGGTTGCTATAGAAACTGCCATCTAGGAAATTGGAGAGAAAGAGAGAGAGAGCCTGATTTCTCACCGAGAAATGAAACGAATCCCCTCAGTTTCTCAAGACATCAGAAAAATGTAAAGCTTTCTTTGACGCCAATGGCATATCTTTGCAGCCAACTCATTGAACTAATTTAATATAATTTGACTTATTTAGGACCTATTTATATCATTTCTACCTTCAAAATAATTGGAGACAGCGTACAAAATTAAACATAAACAATGAAAACGGTCATTAGAGGTAAAACAACAAAAGAGGAAATTACTTAATTTGACAACTGAATCATGAATTTGACAGTAAACCTGTTGAAAGTTTAACCTAAAAATAGAAGATGTGTTAATATTTGTATTTGACAACTCAGATACAATTTTAAGTTCAAATAAAATAATTCATGAATTTGTTTTCTGATCTGTCATGATACAACTTGGTTTGATGTTGACTTTAGCTTTAACAAACATCTTTTGTTTTTTTTGTTTGTTTGTTTGCGGTACGCGGGCCTCTCACTGTTGTGGCCTCTCCCGTTGCGGAGCACAGGCTCTGGACGCGCAGGCTCAGCGGCCATGGCTCACAGGCCCAGCTGCTCCGTGGCATGTGGGATCTTCCCGGACCGGGGCACGAGCCCGTGTCCCCTGCATCAGCAGGCGGACTCTCAACCACTGCACCACCAGGGAAGCCCTAACAAACACCTTTAAGGAATCATTTTATTTAGGATTTAAGAAGACTAGGGAAATTACATTGGTGGCCAGACCTCAAGTAAGAAAAGTACCAAAGTCTATACTGAGAGCTGGACCCAGAATGGGCTCGTCAGCAAAACCTAGATTTGGATCTATGATCTCACACAGATTAGCTGTATGGTCTTGGGGAAGTTATGAAATCACTCCAAACTTCAGCTTATTCACCTACAAAGTGAATTCAATAAGAATATCAGCCTCAGTTTTTTTAGTGCTGTTGAAAATAAACGTGAAAATGTGAGTAGAATATTTAGCACAGTTCCTCATACATAGTAAGCTCTGAATAAGTAGTAGCTCTTATACTATTATTAGTTGGAAATGTTAGGGGGAAAAAGTCCCTGAGAGACCACAGAAAGGAAGTTGTTGGACAGAAGAAGACATAAAATATAACACAAGATAATATATTATAATATTAAAGTATATACACATATATATTTCTATATATCTGTCCAACATATACATATAATATAATAAAATAAATAAAAATAATAGCCTAGAAGATAGGTGTAAGGTGTAATTAGCTCTGGATCAGTAATACATGGTTCCAGGTAGGAAACTAGCCAAACTTTACATTTGTGTTTTACATTTGTGTTACAAGTTAAAACTATTTTGTAACATAAAAGTGAGTTCAAATTTGTTATGTCTTGGCACACACATTATGAGCTGGTTGTCAATTTCAAGATAGGCTTAGATTTATTAGGTGTAGTTAAATTTAATAGACATGCTTGAACTAGGCCTGTTTTACTTCCATAAAACATGTTGGTAGTAGTACTTTCCCAGACTGCTTTTTTTCAGCACTGAGTTTCACAACACACATGTACAGTATTTTAAAGACTTAAAGAAGTGCTGAATCATAATGAGGGTGGTTTTTGAAATACTGTGATATGTATTGTGAAACTTCAATTTGTTTAGAATGTTTTTCTTTTCAATATCCCACTTACTTCCCAAGTGAATTTGAAGTGAATCACAATAAAAGCCTCAGATATAATAGGAGCATTAAACACACCACACACACACACACACACACACACACACACACACACACACACACACACACACACACACGAAGCGGAGCTCTGAAATAGCGTTAGGGTATACAAAGAAAGGAGGATGTAGAGAATCGCAGCTATGAGAACCAGAAATGTAGGCTAAGGGGGTGTGGCTGTGAGCGTGAAATTAATCTAGGAGTAGCCAATTATAAAGGTAAACTTGGTGAGTCAGTTTCATGATCATCCTTACCAGATAAAGGCAAATTTCCCCCTAAGCTCCATGAGGAATAAACGGAGCACCATGATTTCCACGTAAAGGACTCTTGAACACCTGTGGACAATGTCTTCCTCAATAATGACTTTTTAAAAAATGTAGAATGATTTAAGTATTATTTTTGTGTGTCATTCAAATTTAATTAGAAAATATTTTAATCCCATGTGTAGTATTTACTAACACATAACGTTTGGCTTTATCAATTTGCTGTCACTAATATTATAGATATTATTATTGGGTTTTTATTTTTCTGCATATTCTGATAAACACAGATTATTACTGAAAACCTTCTGCATCTGGAGCCACCATCAGTCTCTCTACCACATTTTAGGATATTTTTCATATTCAACAGTTTATTCATGATTCATACACACACAAAACAAGTTAATCCGTTTGATTTTGGATTTGCAGAAAAGCATTTTCCAAATTGCCCCTTAACTCCAGCCTGTATTGTCTGATACGTGTTTAAATACATACAGAGTACTATACTTTTCCGTAAGTGAAAAACATGAATGGGATGCAGTGCAGAGAGGTTAAGGGTTTTGTGCTTTTGATCAGTCAAACAAGAAAAGGAAGCAACTGATACTGATCTAGAACCAAATAGAATAGCTCTGGAGCTTTCTGAAACAGTTCAAAATGCCTTTGGGAAAGTTATTTTTCAAAAGTGTCCTTCCATCTTATTTCCTCACCTGGCACCTCCGCCCCATGGGCATTCCTCCTTCAGAGAGCTGATGCCCAGATTGTGTCTACAAAGGAAACAATGTTTTCCTTCTTAATAGAATCCTAGAGAAAATGTCTCAAGTTCCCCACTCTGCTATTCAAGCTTAGAGTCAGCTTTCCATACACTGTGAATAAGAGATGGATCATTTCCAGAGCTCATCTCTCACAATTCTGAGGAGAAAAAGAGAAGACGAGTTTTGATTCGTCCTTCCCTATATAGAACATATGTTTTAAGTTTTATTTCTTTTAAATATAAAACTTATTTTCATTATAATATAAAAATATAACTATATACTACGCAGTAAACTGCATGTATTCAAGTCTGAAAATTGATTCTAGTATGCTGAAAAATAAAAACCACACAAAATAGCGATGTGGCTTTCCTGTATCAATTGACTCATATACCTCGATTGACTTTCTCATATTTTTCAGAAATAACAACAAATTCCTTTTGCACAAAGCAATGCAACAAAATAATAATCTTTAATTATTAGTTTTTAGTATTCCAGCCTCCTTAACAGAATACATTTTTCATGTATTTTCTATAATTACACATGATATTCAAATTTTCTTTCGTATAAAGATTCTCCAGTAAAATAGATCTTGATATATTGTGTTCTGTATTGATATTATGTTCATTTTATAGATAAGAAAGAATGTTTTAATTCCAGAGGTAGGTTTTAAAAGTCTTTTACGTGAAATCACAGTGACCAAAAATAAAAGTAAAATTAAGCTGTTTTATTTAGACCTGTTGCCTTTATCTTCTCATATATTATGTTTACAAACCAATGGGTACATACACAAATATAATTCCTTTCCAATTATATTGCATAAGTCATCTAATATAACATTTTGAGATAATAAAAACTTGCTGATAGGTAGTTCTTGTTTTCCAGACAACAAGCCTTAAAAAAATTCTTAATTTATTCATTCTCATCTAGCATTAGAAGGTAGTACTTTCACTCCTGTCCTTCATGTTAACTTGGTAGGTTATCTGCTGTATATCATTTAACCTCTGAGTTTTCCTTTTGTCATATGTAAAAATGATTGCTCCAATGAGATTACGCCTGTGAAAAACGTGTTTCTTCAACTACACTACCCAGGAAGACTTAAAGACCTATAGATTTAGGGTACCTTAAAAGAACAGTACATAAAAGATTATGGCAATTTGAAGCCCATCTCTCCCCACATAACCAGAAAGTGAACTGACTTTGTTATAACTCCCTTGGTTAGAACTCTTTAGTGATGTCCCCTCGCCTTCTCTGCACAGCAGAAAATTCTCAGCAAGGTTTGCAAAGTCATTTGTGAGCTGGCTCTGCCTTGATTCTCAAACCTCATCTCTTACATCTCTCAGCCCCCTCCCTAATCAACACCAAACCCCTCCTACAACCTCACGCGTGCGCGTGTGCGCGCGCACACACACACACACACACACACACACACACACACACACAGTAACTTCCTTACAAAGCCTTGCTTTATGTGTTCCCTTTTGCTTCTGGGCCCTTGCATAGATGCATCTCTTTGCTATCCTTCTCTCCTCCCTCTTTTAGGTCCAGGTGACTGTTCACTTCCATCTACAGGAAACCTTCATACAACTCCCTCCTGTAAGGGAGGGAGTTCCCTCCCTCCAATAAGCCACAAATTTTCATATCTTCAAGCCTTATCCAACCAAATGGAATATGCCTTTTTATTTATCTGACTCTGCCAAAAAAAGCTCTTGATGACAGTGCCTGCAGCTTGTTTGCCATTGTGTCCATATATACGTTGGGACACAGTAAGCATTTAATAATTAACTTTTGCAAAAAAAAAGAAAAAAAGAATTGAGGGAAGCAAGGCAGAAGGGCAAAATGGAATCTAGTTGTCAGTTAGTCTCAAGCAAGACAAGAAATCAAAATAAAACTTAAGAGTGGAGAGGACAGGTAACCTAGTCTTAAACTATGCCCACAAATGGAAGTTACTAGAGAGAAGAAAGCTGAGAGATGGCACAGGCAGTTTTCAGAGGCTTGGAAAACTCTTCTAAGTATCATGGATAATCATGTTCAAATTCTAGAATGATTACTTGATTTGAGTTGGAGAGCTTAGATTACTTATCATCAATTATTGTCTGACATTAGGGTAGTTTAATTTTTTACAAATACATTTTTTTGTTGGAGAATTTCTCTTACCGATGGTTCCTAAAAAATACGTCAGGTTTTTTTTTTTTCCTCTTGAATAGTTAAGGGAATAGTGGATGACATATCTAATTAAATTATTTGATGTCTTGTGGTATGTTCAAGTCTCAGTATGCCGTAAGCACAACAAATTATATCAGATTTCAAATGATTTATACACTAAAAAGTAGTTATGAATGGAAGTCAATGGCTTCTTTTTTTCAGTTTTAAAAGACAACAATTCACTTTATCTGAGTCTTGATGTAAAAGAAGTTATGGGGATTCTTAGGAAGCCTTAGTCATGGATTTCCTGGTTGCAAGAAACTCAAAACAATTCAACTAGCTCAATTAAATAATGTTTATCAAACGAGAGAGAAAGAGAGAGAGGAAGTATTGGCTTTCCGTGTGCCTAACACCAGACTAGACTTTATTCAACTAGAAAAGTAAGCACTTACTATCATCTGACAGATTGGCCTCTCATCGAAATTCCAAATTTTTGGATGGAAAAATCTGAACCACCCAATTTAGGCAATGCACCTTGCATCAGTTTAATCAGTTATGGCCAGAAAGTAGATGAGAATTGCTGATGATGTGATGTTGAAGAATAAATATAATGCTCTCCTTTCTGGTACAGATTATTGTGGAAAAATTTATGGAACAGATGGCCATGAACCTTCAAAAGAGGTTGACAAATAATAAGAAATTCTGTTATATGAGACTGTAAAGCTCTTTTACTAATGATTTTGGAAAAAAAATTTTTTTTTTCCTTTTCAAGTGGTATGTGAAAGACAGCTTATTTCTTCTAATTAAATTAGCTATTTGCTCAGTGTTTCCCCCACTTCCCACACTCTGGCTCAAGATTCTATACTTACAGTAAATTAACATTTTTTCTTGTGGTTCATTTGCTTTAAATGAGATTTAAATGTAATGCAATAGTGTAAAGTTAAAAGTGTCTTCGATTCAATCTTACTGAATATCACCATGCCAATGCAGTTTACGTAAATGTACTTGAAACCTTTATATGTTTTTGTAAATTGAGCTCATGAAGGGATGTCAGTATAATTGCTTGATTTCTTATGGCTCCAGATTGTAACATATTTTATGAATCAAGTATTCTTTACTACGCAGCTAATGGAATTATCTCTAAAATAGTTTTATAACACAGTTAAAATTAAGTTATTTCCTCAAAACGAATCCATTTATTCAACCGTCCTGGAAAGACTGATTTTTCTGAGAGGGATCCTGGTAATTTATCTCCATTGTCATTTTTTTTTTTTACTAGAGAATCTAAGTTATTTTAACTATTTCTTAGTGGCAGTTAAATGTTACAAATTTTTTCCTTTTGATATTGCTTTACTTGGGCCTCTTTCAGTTGCAACTAACAGAAAACAAAAGCTAAATCAGCATAATCTAAAAAGTGTACTTATTAGTTCATATAGCCAGAAATCATTATGTCTGGCTTCAGGTTGGGGTCTGCATTGGCCTCAAACTTGTCACAAGGACCCAATCCTTCTTTCCACTTTCTCCAAAAAGCTATCATTTCTTTTTGGGAGGATGGCAGCTACACCCCATTTTTACATCCACTTCCCTGATAGCACCAAGCAGTGTCCCTGAATTGAGTCTTGTAGATTTCACATGGTCTAAAATGGGTCTTTTACTAAACTCTGAATCAATCACTATGCCTTGGAGATTACTGATTTCTTTTGCCTGTAAGCCGTAAATTACACTCTTGAGCAAATGGTGCCCTGGCAAATACATTCCCAGAGAATGAAAGAGTTCTAGTTGTTCAAACAAATTTAGGGTTGTAAAAAGAAATAAGGAGAATGGCCTACTACAGTATTGACTAATGATATAATCATTTAACAATGAAAATTAATATTTATTTAGCCCTGTCTTACTTAGGCCCAATATTAGGCATTTCCCTTACATTGGCAAAAGTCAGACATTATTATCTACATGCTATATAGGTGATGAGATAGCCACGTGGATAAATTGATCATCTAACCCATGATCTTGTAGTTTATAAGTGAAATTACTAGGCTTTGGGTCGGTCCTACCTCCACAGTTCCCTAATCAAATCACTTATTCTCACGTCCAAAAAGGAGAGGCTGGTCCTGATGATGTCTAACTGGCTTTCCATGTTGAAAATCTGATGAATCTATGATTATAAATAAACAGTTGCTCCTACCAAAGAAATGACTGAATTCTGACCATGCTTTTCAGCCTTACTGCCAAACTGTAATCTAGGCACTTAGCATCTTTGACCCTAATCTCTGCAGCATGTTTTTACTTAATCATGCTGCCTCAAGCTTTTCTCCTCCAACTCAACCTCACCATGGTTGTGTGATATTGTGCAGTAACAGATGTGATGATAGGGCTTCCCTAGTAGCGCAGTGGTTGAGGGTCCGCCTGCCCATGCAGGGGACACGGATTCGTGCCCCGGTCCGGGAAGATCCCACATGCCGCGGAGCGGCTGGGCCCGTGAGCCATGGCCGCTGAGGCTGCGCGTCCGGAGCCTGTGCTCCGCAGCGGGAGAGGCCACAACGGTGAGAGGCCCGCGTACCGCAAAAAAACAAAACAAAACAAAAAAAATGTGATGATATTCTTCTGTTCCTTCTACTTCTTCCTGTTGATTTTTGGATTAAGTTTAGACTCCTTAGCTTGATATACAAATGCTTTCATCTGAACACAACATGCAATTCAAAACCATATTATTCCCCTTCTCTCTAAATCCTCACTCACATTGAACTTTTTGCTATTTCCCAAACTCCCCATGTTTTTAAATTTCCCATTCTTCCTGAGTTCTCCTTTTTGGCCAACTCCTTCTGGTCTTTCAAAGGAATGATGAAGAATAATACATTACTGTGCAGTCTTTCCTGATTCCCCCAAGGAAAGCTAGTCAAGCCTTCCTGTGTGTAGCATCAGCATTTGCATGGAGAAGTGTAAAGAGCTTTGGCAAATAGATATGCAGTATAAAACTTCCTTATGTAAAATAAGCATGTTCTGTGTGTCTTCACTTTGCTTACCCCTAAAGTCAGCGTAAGAGTAGGTTCTGATATTTCTATCCTATCACAATAAAAGCATCATATGTGGAAGCCAATCAGCTACTGGTGCAAGCCTACAGGTGTTAGTAAATTGATGTCTTCATATTTCAATACTGAGTCTTCAATTTTCATTGGACCCAAATGTCATCTTGAGAAAATAAAGAAATTCATTAAGAAAAAAATAACTGATGTTTTAATTTATAGCAAGAATTCTAACTGCCAGAATATCAAGAAAATGGCACCATGGCGTCTTATATATCATTCTTCCCTATGATATTTCGAGAATGACAATTGATAACCTGAAGGCTATAGGATGAAAGTAGAATCAGAATAAGACCAATTGGATGTGTGATCTAGCTGGTGAGCGTAACAGAACTGGTTAGACTAATGATTCATGTCACTTGGATCGGGGTCAGGGTCAGATTCATAACTTTACCCACAACCCATAGAATATAGGGGTCTGAGCAAGTGAACAGTTGATCAAAGGTGTTTCTCTAGTGGGTGGAGTAACTAGACAAAGATGCGAGGAGGTAACGGCAGATTAGAAACTTTTTTAAAAATAAAGGAACGAGGTGAAACTCTGACTTGCAGCTACTAACAAGGACATTGGTTCTTTTATTTCCAAAAATCCTGTTCCTCACCAATATACTTTAACACAGATTACAGACTCTATGGCCATGGTGATACAGTGATCTGAAAAATATTAAGGATAAAAAGCCTTTCTATACTATGCTGGATTTGGGGAAACATAAAACAGAAAAATTTGAAAGACTGAGAGTATATTGTTCTCACAGTGATGTATAAATTAAGCAAGCAGGGAATGGGAAGCAACCGCATAACACAGGGAGATCAGCTCTGTGCTTTGTGTCCCCCTAGAGGGGTGGGATAGGAAGGGTGGGAGGGAGACGCAAGAGGGAGGAGATATGGGGATATATGTGCACGTATAGCTGATTCACTTTGTTAGAAAGCAGAAACTAACACACCATTGCAAAGCAATTATACTCCAATAAAGATGTTAAAAAAATTAAAAGTAAAAATAAATTAAGCAAGCAGGGCTTTTAGGGAGAGTAGGGCCAGGTTTAGGAATGCTCACAAAATGTTGGCGCCTGGTAAGATGGTACATGGTCTGTGACAGTCCAAAAGCTGAAGGAAGTGCCTGCTTTTCTGTGATCCATATTCACCTACAATCATCGGACTTGAAGAGAACAATTGAACCACTCCCTCACACAATGAAAATTTTAACTGAAATTTATGTCAGCAAGTAAACTCAAAAGTCACCTTCCTTTTAGGCAACAGATTCATAGCAACACATTCACCTGCTGAATCTATTATGGAAAACTTGACTTTTAGGTTACATCCAAGCCTACTGAGTGTGAAGAACAGAATAATAGTTTTCCTCACGAAAATATGATTCTACATTCGCATCCGAATTTTTTCCTATAAAGTTTTGTTCTCTAAATGTTTTTTGATTAGGTAAAAGAAAGAGCACAAAATTAATGTGCTCAAGCTGGATTTCTGCGGGGAGTGTAAAACGTTAATTATCACACATTCTCTGAATGTAAAATTTCAAAATGACATCTCTTTTGACTGTCATACTGATTGTGAGTGTGTATATGTGTGCTTACCATTTTACTTCATTTTGAATATGTAAAGAAGGGAGTTCATACTGAAAACATTTATGAAAATATTTTAGTTCTTCATTAATCAATTAATGAAGATATTTAATTAATTATGAAATTATTTCATAATATTCTCATAATATGAGAACCAAACTGTAAAGACAAATATATTTGTATTTAACTAAGTTATTTTGTACTTCAATTAAATGTTCTAGCTAGTAAGTGACGGCATAATTTGGCACTAACTTTTGTTTTATTTGTTACAAAAAATGACAAAATCATCCTCTCACCCATCTTTAGGCTAATCTGTCAATCTGTCATACTTCCTTTATCTCTTAAAATAATATATTCCCTCTTGTATGTATGTTCCAGAGAAGAGTTATCTGCAAACATCAGTCCTTGTATTCTTTTAGCTAATGATTCTATTTGCTGTTTGAAAGCAATTAGTGTGGCCTAAAGATTCTGTTCAAGGAAGGAGCCCATGGGAGAAGTTAAGAGACAGATGAAAGATTGCGGGAAGACATACTTAGAAAGTCAAAAACCCACAAGGGATTTATAACTAGAATATAAAAGTAATTTCTCCAAGTCAAAAAAAGAGAAAGAAAAAAGGGCAGGAACCACAAGAAAAATATGGGTGAAGTTATAAAAAAAACAACTTGCAATGTAGGAAACCCAAAAGCTAACAAACTTGAAGTATGCTCCAATCCATTGGGAATTAGAGACACGCTAATTAAAACAACAATAACATATCACTTTACACCCAAGAGATTAGCAAAATTTAGAAAGCTGGATAATGCCAAGTGTTGGAAGGAGTAGCAGGAAATAGGAAACCTCCTGCACAGAATGTGGAACTATGCAGCCATCCAGAAAAGTAATCTGAGGTAGTTTTAATCCAATTAAGTTCACATACCTACTATAGCCCCACAACCCCACCACAAAACATAGCCTGGAGAAATCCTCATACAGGCTGTTACAGGACACACATAGGAAAGTTCTTGACAGTGTTATTTGTATTAGCAAGGAGTTGGAGGCAATGTAGGTACCTATCCCTGGGGAATGTGTAAGGAAAGGATGCAGGCTATACACTACTAAGTACCACACAAGACTTAAAGGCAACATACTAGATATTCCTACAGCAATAGGAATAGATCCTTAAGATACAATGCTGAGTCAAAAAGAATAAGGAAAAGCATCTATAGCAAATGTCATTTTTTTTTAAAAAGACATGCACACAAATCTCAATATTTTATAAGGACACATTAAAATAAAAGGATACCCATCAAAAACGTTTGAATAACAGCCTAAGTGAGGGGAGGGACAGGACAGTGGGGAATGGCGAGTGGGAATAGAAAGCAAGAAATGAACAAATAAGCCAAACAAAAGATGGGCTTCACACTACCGATGATATACGGTGCCAGGAACTATAAAGTCTGATTGACCCAACGCTCTACACCTGTGGTCCAAAAAAACCCCCAAAACAACAACAATTTTCAATTAACATACATTCAGATACAAATATAAGTGAACCACATACTTTGGGTATCCACCAGTTTCACTGATATTTCAGTCATTTACCCTACACATTTCTGTTTTTGACTTAAATTGAACTCCTTGAAACAATATGTCTGCTCACATCTAAAATCAAGATTTCCAGACAAAAACACTGCTAAGCTTCACTTGGGAACACTAACCCAACTTCAATCTCCCTTTCAGTGAGACTTCTCAAATTTCAAGGAATTTGTGACCCTCTTGACTACATAAAGGGCCAGTCTACTGAAGCAGGCCATTTATAATTTTGAGTTATCTGTTTAAACGGAAAGGGAAGTTGTCTTTGATTTCTAATAGAGATAAACTCTTTCCTGGGAATAGTGTTGCTTGTGGTTTTAAAGGCTCAATGATTCAGGGCCATTGCCTTCTTGTGCCAATTCAGGCGCTTTATGTGTCCAGACAAAATCTCTCTCAGCAAATGGCTTTGATATAAAACCACTGATATTTAAATATCAAAATATAACTCTTTGGCCTAGCAATAACCCTCCATGTGGGAGGCTTGGATGAGATTCCCAGACCTGCTCTCTTGTCCTTGGATCTACAGCATCTGGAAATGATACTTGTGGTCATGGTAATACTTCAGTCTGTCAGAGTATATTTTATCCAAATTTTTCAGTGTGCTTTGCAATTTATTAATCCTTGCAACACCTCTAGGAGGTAGGCAGATATTTTTTCCCTTGAGGAACTGAGGCAATAGACAGTGGAAATGAGAACTGCACAAGGCCAGGCAGCTGGATGAGAGGGTGGAAGGAAGTCCTTTGCACTTAGGAGAACAGGCAATCCCATTAAATGGTGAATTCATTTGACGCGACCATTAAACGAGTCTTAAAGGAAATTTTATAGCTTGTGAACAAAGAACAAGGTTTTGGAAACCAAAACTAATGAGGGCCTAAGGAACTGAAAAATAAATTGTGACATTTAAAATGTGCTTCTTAAATATTCTATTGCACATTCGAATTTACTAAGTTTAATCAGTGAGATTAGAAGAAAACACCAAAGATACTGAACTAAAAGCTTGCAAGTATGTGGGCCATGGTAGTATCTGTGTTTGGGAAATATAACTTCTTTGAAAGTATGTCTTCTTTTTATAAAAATAGAGTGACTTTTTGATACTGTTATCTCTTTCTTCTTTTTCATTTCTTAGCTGACCTCCATTTCATTTTTCTTTCTTCATGTAGATTAATCAAATTTTCCTGATGGCTAACGGTCAGCTTGTCTGTGCTCTCTGATCACCTGTGGAAACAATGATATAAAAGTCAAAGAGTGTGTTTTTTAATTTATTGCTAACTTTCTCTGAAATTTCTCAGATCCATTTTAGATTCTATTAGATTCTATTAGACTATTTGTAGCCCTAATATAAAATGCAGGAGTGTATAAATATAGTCTCTAAGGTATATCTTTCCAGATCATTCATTTATTCCACATTCCCCATTTATACCACAAGTAAATATTTACCAGACCTACTATATTTCAACCAGTGTTCAGAAACTGGAGATACCAACAATGAACAAGAAGCAAACCTATTACAAACTTTTTAGTTATTGGGGACTCAGGCCAAATATATATATATATATATATAATTATAGTAAAGGAGAGTCAATGTGAATAATATAGGATTCTATTAACTTAAGAGGGTTCCTATTCCTGACGTAAGGAATCATGGACAGTTTTATGGAAGTAGTGGTATCCACACTGAGACCTGAAGGAGTTATCCAAGCAAAAGAAGAGAAATTGAAAGATAAAATATAATTGGCAAGGGGAATAACTGTTGTAAATTCGATAGATATTATATAGCATACTCAACCAGGGTAATGAAAAGGATAGTGATAGTTACTATCCTAATAACAGTAATAATGATACTTAGTATTTATGAATATTCATTAAGTGCTAAGTCCTGTGGTTTGTACTTAAAGAGCATTATCTCAAGTTCTCCTCACAACAGCCCTCTGAAGAAGATTATTATACTGATTTCTCAGTTGAGGAAAATGGAGACGAGTTATTAATAATTTTCCCAATGTTGCCATCTAGTAAAGAGGATGATTTGGCATTTAAACTTGGTCTGGGTGACTTCAAAGCTCAGAAGTGGTTTAAAGCACAAATGTGGAGACACTGCCTGAGCGAATTTTTCACTGCATGACCTTGGACGAATTTCTCAGTCTCTACATGTCTCAATTTTTCCCATTAGTAAACAGCATTTGTAATAGCACCTGCCTGTAGGATTGTTGTGAGGATTAAATCAGTTAATATATTGAAGGTGCTTAAAATAATATGTGGTACATATAAGCACAATGAAAGTGTTTGCTATTGTTTTCTTTTTATTAAACCTTAAAAATATATTGCCTCTACTGACAGAACTATAAAAATGCAAAGATGACAATGGCAAATGAAAAGGCCAGGGCCAGTTGAAAGAATTGAATTGTAGTTTTCTTACAAGGACAATAGAAACCCATTGAGGTTTTAGACAGAAGAGTTAAAAATCAGTTAAGCACTTTTAAATATCATTTTGTATTTAAATGTAAAGCAGTTAGATGATTTTTGCAAGAATCCAAGATATCTTAGTCTGCTTAGGCTGCTATAACAAAATACCATAGACTGGATAACTTAAACTATAGACATTTATTTCTCAAAGTTCAGGAGGCTGGGAAGTCCAAGATCAGGGCACCTGCATGTTTGGATTCTGGTGAGGAGCCACTTCCTGGCTCACAAATGATACCCAGTTTATTGCTGTGTCCTCGCATGACAGAGAGATCAAAAGCTCTGGTGTCTCTTCCTCATTTTACAAGGGCACTAATCCTATCATGGAGGCCTCAACCTTATAACCTCATCTGAACCTAATTACGTAATTACCTCCCAAATGCCACACTTCCTAATAACGTCACATTGGAGTTAAGGCTTCAACATATTAATTGTGAAGGGGACACAAACGTTCAGTTCGTAACACCGGACTTGATGATAATCACCTGAGCTAGGATGTTAAGAATGGGGTTAGAGAGACTAAATAAAGGATAGATTTTGTAGGTAGGGGACGGGAATTCATAATTGATTAGATACGGGGAATGATGCAAAGAAAGGGAAAAATGATGGTGTCTGAAATACACGAGAAAAACTAGTTGATTGAGAGGATAGTTATTTGTACAATTTTGGGTACGTTTAGCCTGAAATGCCTTCTACATATCTTAAGTGGAACTATTTACTAGACAACTGGGTAAATCTACCTAGATTTCAAGAAAGTGGTCCGAGTTTAGTCTTTAGGGCAACACATTGAGAGTAATTAAGTCCGTGGGATTGTATGAGAGTGTTCAAGGACTGTGTGCCATGAGGGAGGAAAGCTGAGGTGAGAACGCTGAGGACCATCAACATTGACAAGAGAAGAAAAAGGAACTTCAAAGCAGAAGCCAGAAAAGAAAGGAGAAATCCATACAACCACTAATAGAATCATGGACAGAGAATTTTTCAAGAAGGGAGGAGGGATCAGCAGTATCAAATGCTTCTATGAAAACAAATTAGATAAGAATTAAAACATCTGCTAGATTGAGTATCAGGTATGTAGCTGGTAATATTGGGAATGTGATTAAAGTGTAAAAGTGAGACAGAGTTTGCATATTGCTCAAATTTTATATGATTTTTATGTTCAATTTGACATAAATGTCTTGATTTTTTTTAAGTTTTTTCCTGAATTTCCAAAACATACACACATTCTGTTATTCATCCATTCATTCCCACATTCACTCTTTCCTTTCTCCTGTTTCTCTATCTACTGAGCTCATTCCTGTGTCAGGGCATTTATTTTTGCTGCCCCATCTTCCTGGTGATACGCAAGACAGAGCAAACTCTTAAGCAGTTGTTTTAATGGTTAAGAGAATAATAATGGTGGGTAACATAGGACTTGTGTTTAATTGTGAAGAAGATACTAAAGAAGGAATGCAAAAGAATTTCTCAAATATATATGTGACTAGATTTCTGCCTTCATTGCTGTTATAACAGAGGACAAGTTATAATAACTTTTTTAATAGTACATTCTGATCATCACATTAATATAGTAGATAATATGCCCTTTGCAGAGTGCAATATTTTTCTCATTAATATTTTAAAATTTGAGGGAAAACATACATTTTATTAATCAATATATTGCTCTTCTATTTCATATTCATTCGAGTGATATTATAAATAGACTTTTCTCACCGATTTTCATATTTGCATGGAATGCCAAGCTTTTTACATATTGTAATAGAAACACCTTCTTTAATATTAAATCACTTCATTATTAATGTTAGTATAATATTATTACAATATTAACATTAATATTAATGCTACAAAAATATATGACTGTATGTATGTTACTAATACAATTTTTAAATGTTAAAGGTTTTCTAAAATCAAACTATATTTCCTTTTAATAAACAAGCCTTTAAATTTTTTAACATGTTCCCTCAGAGCACTTGCAAGTTACCCTTCCAAACAAAATGATAACATTCAGTTTCTTTCATTTAAATTCTGTTAGCTATCACAAACTACATACAGCAGAGATATGATGACGTAATGCAGTTCTGTCAAATGTCTTTCCTGATGTTAAACGGGCCTATCGTATCCTATCCTCTGCGGCCATACAGATAGTATGGGAATCAAACAAATATTCAATGCGAAGTATTTACTACAGATCCAGAGTCTTCTGTTTTCATTTACAGAAAAAAAAACAAAAAGAACAAACCTCCAGTTATCTTGAACCTTTAGCACATGAACCATTTTATGCACCAAAGCATAACATAACAAAAAACAAGTATGTAAAAGTGCTTCATAAAACACAAAGCATCATTTTCATGAGAGCTAAGGATTCACCCTTTGATACCAAAGATTTAAAAAAAATTGTTTTTGAAGTAACTCTTTCAAATGTATTTCCCTCTTTGTTTTACATGTGTAAGAATATGATGAACATAACTGTTTGGTTAATGGACTTTTCATGCTACATTAGATTACTTGCCATTTCCTAGCCAAGCATTGCATATCTACAGCTCCGTGCTCTTACACTCTTTCTAGAAAATTTTTGCTCACCTTAGCTACTCTAGGTTTCAAGTTGATTGGCACATCTCTGCAACACTGTTCAGGTTATGTGTTAGTATTACAAATATAGCACTCAGTCTTTCTTCTTTTTTGTCATTTACCCCATTGTCTAGTGCATCTAGACTTCTGTTGAAGGGTTAGGAAATTAAGGTGCCAAGAAGTGTAGAAGTATTTTTTAATCCCTAAATGGAGTTGTCTAATGTCACTGTTTGTTTTCTGTCAATAGTTAATAAGAACAAAAAGCAAATAAATCTCTTTTCCATAAATGCATTTTACATAATCAAATATGTCAAGAACAGTCCTTTAATTCAAACTATATCTTGTGAGTTTAAAGGATGCTTCATCTTCCTCAACACAGAAAAAAAATCACTAACCATAAGACTGCATTGAATTTAATGATGACATTCTTTTCTATTTCCACTCATTACAATACTTTTCACCCCTTTACTTCACCTGCCTTGACCCTTTACATGATTATTTCTCTGCTTTCCTTCATATAAATGGCTCTGCTTTTTGTCTTCCTACAGTTACAGCACTGACACTCCTTTCTTTAAAATCTCTGTCCTTTGATATTTGTGTTCACTCTATACTTCCATTCTATCACATCCCTACAAACAGAATAACCATTTAAATTTAATTTTAAAAGTTCTTAGAGTTGAAAGAAATATAGAAAAATTTGCATCAATCACCTTCACTTTACCACTCCTGGAGAAGATCTTTTTTCTTTTGCCATAAAAAGTTTATGTGAGTTACACAAGTAGCTGAGTTTTGACTAAAATTTTATAACAATAATGACAATAAAGCACTGCAATTGAATCCTCAAGTCACAAAGAAAAATGTGTCATTAGATTACAGTCACATCCTAAAAATATGTAGCCCGTGGAAATATTATTTTAATTAGTTGGGCATTCAGGAAGAAAAGATAAAAATTTAAAAATGATATTTAGCTTTTAAAAGTATACAACTTTTGATCCAAATACACATCAAAGATTAAACTACTCAGACTGAGATAAATCATGGTGAACACACTGAAGAAGGTGAAGCATACACCTATCTACATGAGAAATAATTTGTAAAATTACACTTTGAGCCAGGTCAGCATTATTAAGATATAGGAGTCAATTTCCCTAGACATTACCACAGACATACTGGTTAAAAATTACAACTGGTTTTAAGTGGCTACTTCAGTTATTTCTGTCCTTGGAAGTGTCCAAAAAGCTTAAAAATAATAGACTACAAATTATCAACATTTGGGGATGTTTACGTATTCTAGCACTTTAAATTTAATCAACAAGGCTAATGGACAACAGCCTGAACTTGTGCCTGGATTTCTTACAGGCCACTCAAGGACTGCTTCATTCATTCATTCCCATTCTTCTTGATTATCACAACATCTCTGTGAGAAAGATAAGTGTATATTTACTAGTTTATCATATGGGAATACGGAAAGGCAGCACAATTTAAGTATACTAGATAGCCACACCCCTGAAAAACAAGACATCAAAATAAGGATATTTAAAAGCATGGCATCATCTAAGTAATTCAAACTCCAAGAGAGAAAAGCCCTATCTGAAGCATTTAAATGTGAAAAATAGACTGAAATATTTCCTAGATCTGGATGTCACATACTTGTATATTCAGTATTTTTAAAACAAGAAGAGTTAACCTGGAGAAACTATTAAATCGACATGAATGTTGCCAACAGATGGTCCCAGAGGCACTAGATTTAAAACTATAGACAAGTTAAAGAGTAAGTTGTTTATTAGTAGCAAATCCCAAACCCTTCTCCTGTAAAGCTGAACATTATTCATTTGTGTTATGTGTCTTAGAAGACTTCCTATCCCATTTGCTCTTAATAACCTATATAACTAAAAATTGGGTAACTGTTGTGATCGCTTTAAGTAAATCACTAGCAATTCTGGGGAAGAACTCTGTATGACCTCCATGCAGTCAAAATTCTTTATTCCCACTCACTCCTTTGTCTCCATGATCTTTATTTTATGGTGTGTGTATGTGTGTGTGTGTGTGTGTGTGTGTGTGTATTGAATTTATCTTTCAGGAATAGCCTTCCTATCACCCCACCCTTCTCTTCCCTTTTCTCCAACTAGAAAAAATCCTTCTCATCTTTCTGGCACTAGCTGGATGCCACCTTTTCTGAAAAAGCTTCATCAGTTCTGTTGGAAAGGTTTAGTCACCTCTCCCACAATGTATGCTTACCTACTGCTTATGCTGAGGATACTAGTGTTGTTTGCATACATATATAGATTTGTATGCACATGTAGTACAAATGTACTACATACATATTGTATACAAACATATGTACTGCATACATATGTAGAAATTCTTGCAGGTAGAGGCTATGACTTTTTTATCTTTCAATTCTTAAGTCCACTATGCTTTATTCAATGCCTGGCAATAAGTAGGTGTTCAATAAGCTTTTATTTAATGAATAAATAAATGAATGTGCCAGTTAATTAATTAACTAATTAGCATGCTTAACATTCTAGAGATTAAAAAAGATTTAATAATATTCTTTCTGATATTCAGAGTTCATGATAAATAGGAAAGACATAAATTAATAAATAAACTACAATGGAAGATAACAATTTATGATAAAAGAGATGTTAGCATCTAATTTGTTGTCTAACTTTTCTAAATAAGGCTTTGAGGTTTCTGAAAAACAAAAGAAAAAATTCTAAATGCCGTTGAAGCAGTCAATCACTCAACAAGTGTTCGTTGACCATAGGAACTACAAGCAGTTTTATGAACTGAATTTCTACTTACATCTTGTTGCCAAAGCAATGGAAACTCTACAAAATTGTCCTTGATTTCAGGCTATCATTTATTGAAAACAATTTTTATTTTACAAGTCTTTCTTTATTTTTCATAATACAGTAACAAATCCATTAAATATCTTTTTTTATATGATAACTTTCACAAAGTAAAAAGTCTTATGAAAATGAAAGAACAGTGTGACAAGATCTCAATCAGTCATCCCCTGCTCTTGTGTCACTTCCATATTCTAGTTGCTCATTCCTCACAGTATCACTCTACAATGTTGGGACAACTCTAACAATAGTAATAGTAAAATGATAATGAAAACAGCTACCAATAACAAACTACTTACTATGTGCCCAGCACTACATTTAGAATTTTATGTACAATGCCCCATTTAGTTCTCTCAACAGGTCTATGAGGTGGGTATCAATGTGATTACCCTTTTAATGATGACATTACTGATAATTCAAGAAGCCAAATAACCTGCCAAAGACCACATTTGGTAGATCCAGGAAGTTAAGCCTAAATCCATCCGACTCATAATCCCTACACTGATTTATATCTGCAGGTAAAATTAACAAACCTGTTTTGATGTGTCAGCAGAGACCTTAATGGCTACCTTTATCATTGTATCCAGCTAGTCCTCTAGCATAGCACTGTATTGCCCTCTAAGTCAGAATCTTCATAACTGGGTATATCAAACTCACTCACTACTCATAACTCAAGATATTGAACTCACTTATCATTCAGGCAGAACAATTGTCTGCACCAGAAGAAGATGGTACCCTTCAGTTTTATTGGGTCATATAATTTGTCCTCATTTACTCAGATGGTAAGCAACCCCCCACATACCTGTAAAGAGTAATGATCTTTTGTTTTCATCATTACAGTATATTAATAAAAGACTAAATGCAGATTCATGAAGACAGAAGGGTACAATTAAATGTGAGTGCCATTTGGAATTGCAGATAAGTGAACATTGTTCAGCAAATGCAACGTTTACATGTCTACACACATGCCAATGTCCAGCACACAAGTACCTGAGGAACTTGCCAAATTGAACAGCTTTTGAAGGGTGAAGGCCAGAGATTTGAGGACCTTCTAAGATTCGTTGGATACAAATATATTTTGTGTTGATAGTGGAGACTATATATTAGGATAAAAAGAAAGTAATGTTCCGTGCAGAAATTTGAAACTATCCTATTATAATCTAATCTTCACATAAATTCTACCACTAATTAAAAAAAAGACTTTTTGCATGACATCTGTGTGTAAGCTGCCTTCCCACATTAGGAATGTGCTGTCCATTGCAAGTCATTTTGTGAATGTGAGCAACAATATATTGTTTGCTCAGAAAGAGGCATTTTAACAACAGCAACAACAACAAAAAATCATTACCGTGAAACACTGATAAACCATAAATAATAAAACAGCATTCTGGGGATGCAAGAACCCATGGAAATTATCTTTCCATATTTATTTTGTAGATTAGGAATCTGAAATCTGGAGAGATTAGGGAATTTGCCCAGTGATACTCGTCTAGGTAAAGTCAGGGCTAGAATTAGAGTAAGATCTTAACGGTCCATAGCTATTCCAACATTCTTTCCTTCAAATTAGTATTGATTTATGAGGAATGTGTATTTTTTTTTCTTTTTTTCTTTTTTTAGGAATGTGTATTTTATAATAAACCTGCTTAGATATCTTAGCAGCTGTGGACACAGTTGACTTCTACCATTCTTTTGAAATTCTCTTTTCCTTTGGCTCTTGGCTTGTATGATTCCACATTCTCCTGGTTTTCTTCTTATGTCTCTGGCTGTCTTTTCAATCTCATGGCCAGGTTCTCCTCTCTTGCAAACTGTAGTTTGGAATTCCCCAAAGATCAGTTTTGGGGTGTCTTCTCGCTATGTACTTTATTGGGATCAATTTCGTATTGATTATCATCACATGTGAGCATGAGGATTGCGATTAAACTCATATTCTAAGATCAGAAGAGGATACTGAACAATTTCTACTTTTTATCATTTGATAAACACATAATCTTTCTCTGAGAGAAAATCAAAGCTATATCCTTGGTATAAAGGGCAAAGTGAATATATATCTAGGTTTTGTTTTGTTTAGAACAGCAAATGGTAGTAAATGGGAGCATGGAATCTGGATCCAGGGTGCCATGCTTCTAATGCTGGTTTTGCACTTACTAGCTGGTGATCTTTGAGCCTCAGTTTTTCTATTTAAAAGGAGGATAATAGTAAGTACTTCATAAAGTCATTTTGAGCATTAAATGAGATAGTATAGAGGAAGTGCTTCAAATGTCATTGGCAAAAAGCATGCTTTGCGTTTGCTATCATTGTCATCATCATCATCACCATCCATATAAGAAAACTCACAAGTTTTTGTATCCATCCAACCCAGACTCCCATCTGAACTTTACACTTCATATGTAGCTGTCTACTTGAGGGATCTATTTTGTGTTTCATAAATAAGTCAAACTTAGCATGTCCCAAACTCTTGCTATATCTATTCAGCTCTAAACTACTTCCATAAAGCTGCAACTCGTTAGTCTTCTTCTATTTCTATAATGTCATATCCAACCACCACCATGACAAGCCAGGACACTGGTAATTATTCTTAAAACTTTTTCTTCTCACCCCTCACATAAAACCATGTGTATCTTGAATCCATCTATTTTTTCCAACTCTATGGCCGCCATACTAGTCCAAGCAACATTGCCTCTCACCTGTCCTAAGGTAATATTTTGAACTCTAGGTGAATTCTTGCCTACCTATAATCCATCCTCCACTGAATAGAATGGTCATTTTTTAAAGATATGGACAACTTGGTTTAAAGCTCTTAGGTGGCATTCTCTCACTCTTAAGTCAAAGATAAAATCATTTACCATGGCCAACATGAACCTGGATGTTCCTTTTTTAACTCATCTTGTCATTCATTATATTCCAGCCCCCTGGCTTCTGAGAGTCCCAGCAACATGAGAAGATTCGTCTTACCTACAGGGCTTTTAGACTTGCCATTCCCTCTGCTGTTCTTTCACACCCACTACCTAACACATATCACCCTTAGCCTCCATGATACTTCCTATGAATGTTTCCTGTTAATTCTTTATATCTCAGCTCATACATCATTTTCTTAGAACAGCCTTCCCTGATGAACCTTAATCAATCTAAGTTGCCCCATCTTTCTTTTCCTCCTATCACTTATTAGAATTATTACCTTTATATTACCTGCATGTTGATTTAACATCAGTCACTTTCTCTAGAATATAGAATCAATGACAGCAGGAACCACACTATTCAACAGCACTTAGTATTGTTTCTGGCACATAGTATGGACTCAGTTAATATCTGTTAAATAAATGAGCATGATTAGTGATCGATGAAATACTTTTTAAAATGTTCTGATAAGAAATGCAATCCAAAGCCATAAAGCAGGGTAAAGGTTACTGATAGAAATGAGACAATAGATTTTGGCCAACCATGAGGAGATGTTCCTAAGTTTAACTTTTGGACAAATAATTTTTCAAGAGTTAAATCAATTCCAGAAAGAGTGCAATACCAACCTCTTAGCATAAAATAGGGAAAGACGGCAAATGTTAAGGAATTGCATGTTCTACTGCTATAGATACTGAAACTATTGTTTGATTTCCTTTAATAAATGAACCTTTCTGCAGAATAAAATGTATTATTGAGACCTCTTTAAAAATAAAGTAGTTATCAACTAGTGAAGCTTTAGTCAAATGTAAATTTTTCTCCTGGGTAATATTCTGAGAAACTTTTGCAGCAAGAAATGTCAAAAATAAGAGAATGAGACATTTCAGAGAATATAATCATTTTATGGTTGAATGTGCAAAAGAGATCCCCTTTGATTTTTTTTTAGAAAAATTAAAGTACATTAATCAAAGCGTAATACCTTTCATAACTTCTCCCATTAATCAAATTCCTCCCAGGAGGAAGGCCAATATGAAGCAAGGTTAGAGCAGGGTTATTCTTTTGCACATTAATTTCCAAAGGAAATTAGTAAATACATATCCTTGTGCTCAGAATTCACTCACACAATATGTGTAGTATATTAATAATTTATATTTAACATTAAGGTTTTATTATCTGAATCCTTAATGTGGGCTTCACATAGTTAATTACCTACTACAAACCTGTTCTCATAAGTGAAATATAATCTAAATAATATGAAAAGTGTTAGAAGCTTGCAAACTATCTTGTAATAAGTGATCACATTTCCCGCTTAAGAACCCATTCTGCCTATACTCTGAACTTGAGGTTATATTGCATCTGATTCTGAAATAGTAAGTATTCATGTCTTCCTTACCGCAGGTAATTAATATCTACTCGATATGATGCTATGTCCTATACAAGGATCAATCCAATAAATGTTATTACATTTCAGAACAATAAATATAAAAGTAGAAAAAATGAAAATATGACAAGGCAGACAAACTTTTGAAGAAAACATCAGTAGTTTTCACCAGCTAGGTGAAAACAAGACGATTTATTCAGAGAGCCATTGTACACAGAAAGAATTAACTAACATTTAATTAATATTTTCTTTGTATTTTTTATTGAGGCATAGTTGACATATTATTTTAGTTACAGATACAACATAGTGACATATAAATGCCATATAGTACGGCATTTATATACATTGCAAATTGATCACCACAATAAGTCTGATAACTGTCACTGTCCAAAGTTATTACAATATTATTGACAATATTCCCTATGCTGTATATTATATCCCCATGACAACTATTTTATAATTGGAAGTTTGTACCTCTTAATCCCCTTTACCTATTTCTCCCAACCCCAATCCTTCTCCCCGCTGATGAACATCAGTTTGTTCTCTCTATATGAGTCTGTTTCTGTTTTATTTTGATTGTTTCTTTTGTTTTTTAGATTCCACACATACGTGAAACCATATGGTATGGCATTTGTCTTTCTCTGTCCGACTTATTTCACTTACCATAATACCATCTAGGTCCATCCATGTTGTTGCAAATGGCAGGATTTCATCCTTTTTATGGTTGAGTAATATTCCATTGTATATATGCCACATCTTCTTTATCCATTATCTATTGATGGACACTTAGGTTGCTTCCATATCTTGGCAGCATTGTAAGTAATGCTGCGGTGAACATAGGGGTGCATATATCTTTTTGAATTAATAGTTTTATTTTGTTTGGATAAATACCCAGAATGGAATTGCTAGATCATGGGTAGTTCTATTCTTAATTTTTTGAGAAAACTTCATACTGTTTTCCATAGTGGCTGCACCAATTTACATTTCCACCAACAAGGCATGAGGGTTCCTTTCTCTTCCCATCCTCACCAACACTTTTTTATTTCCTGTCTTTTTGATAATAGCCATTGTAACATGCTTGAGGATATATCTCATGTGGTTTTGATTTGCATTTTCCTAATGATTAGTGATGCTGAGCATCTTTTCATGTGTCTATGGGCCATACATATGTATTCCTTTGAAATATTTCTTAGTTGAATTGTTTGGTTTTTCAGTGTTGAATTTTATGATTTCTTTGTGTGTTTTGAATATTAGTCCCTTATGAGATGTCATTTGCAAATATCTTCTGCCATTTAGTAGGTTACCTTTTCATTTTGTTGATGGTTTCCCTTGCTTTGCAAAAGCGTTTTAGCTTGATGTAGTCCATTTGTTTGTTTTTGCTTTTGTTGTCCTTGCCTAAGGAGACAGACCTAAAAAATATTGCTAAGACAGATGTTAGAGAGCATACTACATGTTTTCTTCTAGGTTGTTTATGGTTTCAGGTGTTACATCTAAGTCTTTAATCTATTTCAGTTTTGGAGTAGTTTAAGAGGATAAGTATTAGCTATTCTTTAAATGTTTGGTAAAACTCTCCTTTAAAGCCATCTAGTCCTGGACTTTTGTTTGTTAGGAGTTTTTTTTATTACTTGTCAGTTTCATTACTAGTGATTGATCTGTTCAAATTTTCTATTTCTTCCTGATTCAATTTCAGGAGATTTTATGTTTCTAGGAATTTATCCATTTCTTCTAGGTTGTTCAATTTGTTGGCATTTAATTTTTCCTAGTAATTTTTTATAATGATTTTTTCTGTGGTGTCAATTGTAGCTTCTCTTCTTTCATTTCTGATTGTATTTATTTGGGCCCTTTCTCTTTTCTTTCTTGAAGAATCTGTCTAAAGTTTAATCAATTTTGTTTATCTTTTCAAAGAAACGGCTCTTGGTTTCAATGATGTTTTCTATTAATTTTTTAGTCTCTTTTTTATTTATTTTCACTCTAATCTTTATTATTTCCTTTCTTCTACTACCTTTGGGCTTTGTTCTTCTTTTTCTAGCTCCTTTAGGTGTAGTTATATAGTTTATTTGAGGTTTTTTTTTCCTGAGATAGGCCTGTGTTGTTATAAATTTCCTCTTAGAACTGCTCTTGCTGCATCCCATAGATTTTTGGAATGTTGTGTTTCCATTTTCATTCGTCTCAAGATTTTTTTTAATTTTCTTTTTAATTTCTTTGTTGACCCATTATCTGTTTAGTGACATATAGTTTAGCTTCCACATGTTTGTGGTTTTTGAAGTTTTCTTCTTGTAACTGATTTCTATTTCATACTATTGTAGTCAGAAAAGATGCTTGATATGACTTAAACTTCTTGCATTTATTTAAACTTGTTTTGTGGCCTAACGTGATCTATCCTAAAAAGTGTTCCATGTGCTCTTGGAAAGAATGTGTATTCTATTGTTTTCGGGTGGAATGTTTTGTATATATCTATTAAGTCTCTTTGATCTGATGTGTCATTTGAGGACAACATTTCTTTATTGATTTTCTATCTAGATGATATATCTATTAATGTAAGTGGGGTGTTATATTCCCCTACTATTATTGGAAAACTGTCAATATCTCCCTTTATATCTGTTAATATTTACTTTATGTATTTAGATGATCCTATGTTGGGTTCATAGATACTTATAAGCATTATATACTCTTGTTGAATTGATTCCTTTTTCATTATGTAATGCCCTTCTTTGTCTCTTGCTATTCTTTGTTTCAAAGTGTATTTTGTGTGATCTAAGTATTGCTACACCTGCTCTTTTTTTATTCCATTTGCATGGAATACCTGTTCTCATTCTTTAATTGTCAGTCTATGTGTCTTTAAATCTGAAGTGGGTCTCTTATAAGCAAAGCATATGTGGGTCTGGATTTTTATCCCCTCAGCGACCCTATGTCTTTTGTTTGGAAAATTTAGTTCATTTATATTTAAAGTAATTATTGATAGTTATACACTTGTTTGGTTCATTATTTTCTGGTTATTCTTACAATTCTCTCTTCCTTTCTTCTTCTCTTGTTCTTTCCCCTTGTGATTTGATGACTTTCTTTGATGTTATGTTTGGACTCATTTCTCTTTATTTTTTGTGTATCTGTTATATGTTTTTGGTTTGTGGTTTCCAAGAGTTTCATATATAACAAACTATGTGTATAGCAGTCTAATTTAAGTTGATGGTTACTTACGTTTGAGCGCATTCCAAAAGCACTACATATTTTACTCCTGCCCATCACATTTTATGTTATTGATAACATATTTTACATCCTTTTATTTTGTGTATTACTTAAGGAATTCTTTTAGATATAAATGATTCTGCTACTTTTTATTTTAATCTCCAAACTAGCTATATAGTTGGTTGATCTATTACTTTTAATATATGTTCACCTTTACCAGTAAGAATATTTTTCTTTCATAACTTTCTTGTTTCTAGTTATGGCCTTTTATTTTCTGTTTAAAGATTTTCTTTAACATTTCTTGAAAGGACCGTTTAGTGTTGGTAAACTACCTTAGCTTTTGCTTGTCTGGGAATTTATTTATCTCTTATTCAGTTCTGAATGATAACTTTGCCTGGTAGAGTATTCTTGGTTGTAAGTTTTGTTTTGTTGCATTTTGTTTTCTTCCAGTACTTTGAATGTATTGTGCCAGTCCCTTCTGGCCTGTAAAGTTTCTGCTGTAAAAATCGGTTGATAGCCTTATGAGGATTCCCTTTTATGTAACTGGTATTTTCTTCCTGCTTTTAAGATTCTCTCTTTATCTTTAACTTTTGATATTTTAATTACAACATCTCTCAATGTGGGTGTCTTTGTGTTCATCTTGTGTGGGACTCTCTGTGCTTCCTGGACTTGGACGTCTGTCATCTTCACCAGGTTAGGGAAGTTTTCAGCCATTATTTATTCAAATAGGTGTTCTGTCACTTTCTCTCTCTCTTTTCCTTATGGCGTCCCTATAATTCAAATGTTAATACCCTTGATGTTGTCTAAGAGGTCTCTTAAACTATCCTCATTTTTTAAAAACCTTTTTATTTTTGCTGTTCTGTTTTGATGATTTCTACTACCTTGTCTTCCAGTTCGCTGATCCATTCTTCTGCATCCTCTAATCTGCTGTTGAGCAGAAATGAGGATGCTGTAATGCAAATGCTGTCCAGTAGAACTTTCTCTGTTGACAGAAATATTCTATAAGACCCATATGAGCAGAAGCATAAGCTTATGCAACGTGCTAATTTTCTTATTCTTCCTCTCCTACTTATATTCATTCCTTTTGCATATTTACATTTTTTTAATTCAAGAAAAGTTATCATCCTGGATTGGCATGTGGGTGCACCTCTATTCTTAATTATTTTATGTGTTTAATACATTTATATGTGTCTTATCAATCAAACACCAACTGAGATATTTAAGTGGCCTTAAAGCATCTCTGTACACCTGTATTCCTAACTTTAACAATGTCTGAACTTATAGGGCATTTTAAAATTTCTTACTTTCATTTGTTTGTTCAGTAAATATTTAGTGAGTAAATGACTATGGATTCTGCTGGCTTTAAGGAATACAGTGGAGAAAAAGATAAGATCTCTGCTCTCATAGAGCAATGACTTGAAAATGTTAGCAAAACTATGCTCAGCATCTGAAAATTTTTGTTTTAATAAAAAAAACATATTAAAAGAAAAGGCAAGTTTAAAAATGAATGAAAGAAAAAAATTCCATTTTTACAAACAGAAAAATGGTGTGTGATTGTGTGCACACAGAATATATGCCCCAACACAGTAGAGGTGCACATATGTGCACAGTATACATACATGTCTTAAAAGATTCCAGGTAAATATATGGAAAGATGTCAACTAAAACTTTTATTTTCTGTTGTATCTTATTCTTCTCTGATGATAATATGTTACTATTATAGTAACAAAATAAAAGGTATCCTGTGGCTGCCCCCGCCAATATTTAATGCAACTTGATGCTAATTTTAGTGTTTATGCAGTAAATTGAAGAAGCAACAGCCTTTTCTGTCCACATTAAGAATTCAAACATACACCTAAATTTATTTACATACAAAAGTATTGCAAATATAGTTATAAAAACAGTAAAGATATCTCTAAGAGGCTAAACACAATTTCTTAACACCTATTTATGTTCACAGTTTATTCCCCTTCCTCCATCACACCTGGTTCCAAGGAGTAGCAGTTTAGGGCTGACTGGTTTCTACGGCAGTCTGTAAACATTCTGCACTCAGTATTAAAATAGGAAGAAGGTACATTTTTTTCCTTCCATCAAAGAAATAGCACATTCATAGAATGTTAACATTTGTAAGACCGCTGAGCTCAGAAAGGATCAGTGACTGGCCTGAGATCACACAGGAATAAACAGGGCTCCCTTTTTTTCTCAGCTTTCTTTTTATTCCATCACTTAAATAGCATGAACTAAATTGAGTTGAATATTGTATATGAGAACAGCATGAAATAAATGCATATTTGTTTCTGCAGAGATACTAGAACGAGTTTTAATGATTATTTTTATGGAATTTATCTACACCTGGGCCTGAAACCATATTTTTCTTTTACAAATCAGATTACACACCACCCAAAGTAAAATGTGTCCCAGAAATCTTGGCAGAGTGAGCTAACCCCAGGGCCATCTGTTTTCTGGATCTCTTTTGGAACCTTTGTTGAAATGAGTTCTGCCAACATTTTGCATTTCAATGGCTCCCCTTCAAATGACTGAATTATTCAGTGTTGGACAAAAATTATTTTCAACGCCAGGTTTAAAATTTTCCAGTAATTGAGAAAAAATATTCAGTTAGAGAGGTGATAGTCAGTATCAAATAGTATTTAAGAAATGCTCATGTGAGTGTGATCTATACAGCTCCAGAGAAAACCTAGACAAATTAGGGTAGAGAGAGAAGATATCAAAATCTTGGCATTTGAAGGAAATTTAGAGACTATCTAGAAAGTCTTATTCAGTATCTCTTCCAGGTGGTGATTTGGCCTTTTACCAAAAAGCCAGGTCCATTTGGGGAGAGCTCTACTGATCAGAAAGTTCTTCTATATATCACATCTTCTCATCTCTGTGAAGCACAGCATTATATCTTTTCTTATGAGCACTGGTGTTTGATTGATAGAGGTAAAAAATATACATATATTTAAAGAATGACTAGACACCTTTGGAGCTTTTCTAAGCTGAAGGGAATTCATTGTTCTTAAGGTTGCAGGATGCTGAGGATAATCTCCACCTTTCCACTCACATCAGGTGGCCTGATGATTTATATCTTCCCCATTTTATACATATGTCAGAACCTGGGTTGTAATCCACTTCTACAGTGAAGCTTTTCAAGAGAAACCATAGCTCTCTTTTACTCTCTCTGTCATACGTTTGGCAGAGAAATATCTTTCCATTTATTATCCTTTATTATCATTTTTTATTACCATGCAATATAATGTCCTAATAAGAGATAACATAGGGTAGTTTACTCATAGGGTAGTTCATTTCACACTTGCCCTCCTTGGAGTTAGAAAGGGGCTCTGCTCAGAAACCCAGGGAGGGAGACTTTATCTCAACATATGTTTATGACTATTGCAAAGTGAGAAGGAACATGATGAATCATGTTTTACCTCTTAAATCCTCCACTCATGTTTCATTGAATGCAAGTCAGTCGTCCATACCTGACCTTAAAGAAGGGTGGGATAGTACAGTCCTACCATGTGCCCATAAGGCAGCCAGCAGAATATGGGAAGAGCAAGATGGGCATTGAGATACAGTGGCAGGGGCTAGGATGAGGGGCTTGTGACCTAATTAGCAGGTTTGTACAGCAGAAATGAAGGACATATTGGTAAGGCTGTGAAGAGGAGCCTTGGCTATATATATATTCACACACACACACACATAATACAAGAGACACAAGATAAATCAGAGAAAGAAGAACCAATTTCATTCATGAGATAAGAACAGTTGAGCATCAAACATGTGTAATGAAAAACACATATGCCCACCTATGTGGAAGAGCCAATAAACTTATTTGGGTAGCATTCTCCAGCCCAAGGTTTGTATTAGGACAGAACATAGGACTTGGGCTGCAGAATATGGTACAAAACTTCTCATTAAATATCTAGGTCACCTTGAATATAGTTCATTCAATATTTTTAGCCCTGTGTTCCTCATCATTAACATAAAGGGCTTGGGGCAGTTAAATTCTCACATTTCTTTCCAACTCTAATCTTTCAGGATTCTCTATCTTAATTTTATTCTTTACTCTAAGTAATGTTTAATGAAATTTTGGGTTCAAGTGAAAACTATTTACAACATCTGGTGACAGAATTCAAATATTTTATATATATATATTATTTTAAATATTTTATATGTTAGATATAAAATATTTATATACATATAATATATAATATACATACAAATAAAATGTTTGAATTGATGTTATATTAATAATAAAACAGGCTTTCCTGGTGGCGCAGTCGTTAAGAATCCGCCTACCAATGCAGGGGACACGGGTTCGAGCCCTGGTCCGGGTATATTCCACATGCTGCAGCGCAACTGGGCCCGTGAGCCACAACTACTGAGCCTGCGCGTCTGGAGCCTGTGCTCCACAACAAGAGAGGCCGCGACAGTGAGAGGCCTGCGCACCGCAATGAAGAGTGGCCCTCACTCACCTCAACTAGAGAAAACCCTCGCACAGAAATGAAGACCCCACACAGCCAAAAATAATAAAATAAATAAAAATGGAGATGTTAGCTAACAAAAATAATAATAATAAAACATAAGTCATAATAAGGCATATATATGTGTCTTATTATGAATTCTAAAATCTGAAACTCATTTTGAGAAGACCCATGTGAGAAAAGGAATGCCAGCTCTCCTCAGATCACAAAATGAAATATTTAGTATGTGACATCTCTAGGATAACCAAGCAAAAGTACCAGATACTGCACTATGGCAACCAATTAATTTCAAATTTGCCAGTCGTGTTTTATGGGCCCATATTGACCCCTACCATCATTGCTCTCATGGTATTTAAACAAGTATTCTGAAGACAGAAATCTCCATGTGACTATTTCTAATCTCGACTATTTTATTCAGTTATTATCTAGGGACATGCATACAAAAAAATCAGAATGATAAGTAAAGATTCTGATGAGGAAATGTCATTAAAATCAAATGTGGCAAGAATCATCTGACAATTGAAATGTCATCTCTACATATTAGTGCAATAGGGAGCCACTTGAGAGTGAAAGAGTAAAATAGAATATTTGTCCTAAGTCTCTCTGCTGACTACTGCCTGAAATTCTGTAACTAGAATAATTCCTTTGGCTTAATGTATAGCTTCTACAATCCTCTCCTTATAAAGGTAAATGATCTAAAAAATAAATTATTCTCATCAGCATAAAGCCGTAAGACCCCTGGAGAGATAGAGGCAAGAACAAAGTGGAACCCCAGAGATCTTCACTTCTCAGAGTGTTGCCAAGGTCCGGTTAGGTTATTTTTACAGCTTGAATGAACTACTCCTTAGAACTATTTTATGAGTGCCTGCTCCGGCAGATACTGTGATTTCCATGACACTCTGAAATAGAAGTCATCATTAGCCATATTCTACAAAGAAAGGCACTGAGTTTTGTTGAAGTTGAGTACAAAGCCAGAATACGGTGAAGTGGAAATCAAGCTGAATCTCAAATCTGTGCTCTGTCCATTATGACAAGACAGAGGGTAAGGCACCCTGACTTTTGCTCTAGGCAAACTGGGAGATGCTGTGGGTTATATTGATAATCAGTCTGCCTTGTGGAGCTCAAATCCATACCTTGAAGGAGATTGTAGAAGGAAACTCTTAGAAAAAACTTAGATGCTAAGAGCTCCAGCAATTCTCTTCACCTTTCAGGAGTCCTTTCCAGTGTTCCCAGTCTCTCTGGGAACTTTTACAAGACCAGAAGGAAACTTTCCCTGAAAACAAGAGCTTTAATGCAAAAACCCTTTCCCATTAAGTCGGTCCTGCCCCAGCCTGGGAGGAAAGACCCAAGCTGACTCAACTACCGGAAGTCCTGGCCCTGACCTCACCCCACTATCCACACTGGTCAAGAGAAATAGGAACCTCTTCACCCAGATGTAACCTCTCTCTCTCCTCTCTCTATCTCTCTGAGTAATACCTTCCTGCTTCTCTAAAGCATAAGCAACTGTAGGTTGTGTGACAGCTCCCTATAAAATTCTTAGAATATACTCTAACAGTTCACATAGCAGCTCAGTGGTATCTGCTGCAATGGAAATCTATATATCGTCTTAAGTGAGAGCAGAGCTCTCTTTCCAAAGCTCAGAAAACCTACATTTCAAGTTACTCTTGATAGGATTATTGTTTTTGGAATAGAGGTCTCATTATGGAAACTAATGTGAGCAAACAGCAGAGCATTAACGATCTGTAAAATATCCTTTCAATAATGAGCAGCCTAATCCTTTCTCTTTTGGGGCATTTAAAAGTCATATGTTATTCTGTTCCTTGCATCCTGCCAGTACACTTATTTCTTCCCTTTGACACAACTGGTGATTGTATAAAACCAGCAAATATTCAAAAGCCAAACTCCAGAAGAAAACAAAATGGTTACAGAATTTAAACAATGCATTTTATATAACTTGAAGCAGAGTAAAGCATTAACTGTCATATTATTAATAATTGAATAACAAGTTTGTATTGGCTGGAGTACCAAAAATGCTTGTAGTTATTGACAACAGATGTTTTAATATCCCATCAAGTCAACTGCTATAAGAACTGCCTTAGGTTCTTATGTGTTTTTCCTACAAATCTGATTATATCCTAGTCAAGAACAAAGCAGGATGATAACTGACTAGAAATCTTTCAGAAATATTTTACCACGCAATGCACAAAAAGCCAAAAGCGAAGAAAAAAAGGAATCCCGCTAATGTTTACTATAAAAACTATATATAGAGAGAGATGGATAGATAGATGATAGATAGATAGATAGATAGATGATAGATAGATAGATAGGGAGAGAGAAAGAGAGACAGAGAGATAGATATACACACACACATATTTGTAATAGTCATAGAACCCATTTTCTAGCATTTTGTGAGTTTGCGCCCATTAATTTCAGATGCATGTGGCAATAATATTCACTTTTTAAAAATATTTTTAAAGTATTGCCCAAATAAAGCACTTGTACCCTAAACAAATTAGAAGACACATCCTCTAGAACCACCAACCAGTTACCCTCAGTTATTATTTTGCTCTTAATCTAGGCTAAGCCACTTTCTATAGGTAGTTTTCTCTTATGATCACACTGTATCCTCTTAGAAAAGATATAATGTTACATTGCACTTCAAAGTAGAATCTCATTGAAAAAATGAGCATAAACTCCCCACAGAATCATGATTGCTCTTGCCACCAATGTTACCAAAAATTTCAGTATGTTGGAGTTTTTTCTTTGATGGAGCTATCTGTTTTTCTCTCTGTTTCATTTATATCAGCTGTAAGTATTTTCAAGTATTCGTAGAGTTGACTTTGTGATACAAAAATACCAGAAGTTGGTCCTTGGCTTTTCTCCCTAGTGTTGTTATCAAGTGACTGAAGCCATGACCCTTGTTCTCTTTTAACTATCAGGATTTTCTTACTTATTTCAGCATATAAAGCAAATTCAAGCTTTCTAGCACAATCTTAAAGAGGAAATTAAATGGTACTAGATTCTCTACTTCTTTCTGTCAAAAAAAGGTAATTCTCAATATTTTCCCTTTTGTACCCACATACAAAACAATGATTAAATATTGTTCTCTCTCTCTCTTTCTGTCCCTGTGTGCATTTGTGGTGGGAGAGGGAGTACCCTAGTGGAATAAACATTGCTTAAGTCCTTGCCAACTAAAAAAGTAAGATCAGCAATATTTTTTTAGACAAGAACAGCACTTGAAATTTTTAAGGGATATGGTTGAACATTGAAGTTATCAGCACTTAAAAGTTAATGGGATTTTTCAAAAGCTTTCAGCAAACATCCAAGCATCACTGATGCTCTGAGACCCTTTACCAATGGGAATAAACATGAGTTTCGCTGAGCTGAATTAATGTGATACCCACTAACCCTTTATATCAATAAAAGGATAGTAAGATAAATTTCAATGTAATTTGAGGGCATGGGCTTAAGTTACTAAAAGTCAGTCTTCTTGATTATTGACAGTTACATGTCCATTATTTATTCAACATAGGTACCTGGAGATTATACAAATTCTTTCTTTCTTTCTTTCTTTCTTTTTCTTTTTTTTTTTTTCTTTTTTAGGAAAGAGGATATTCTTACTAGCCCTGGGTGAAAAGAAAGAATAGAACCACCACCCTGTTTAGAAATCATGAAACCTAAAACCAGGGAGAGAAAGTAAAGAGGGAAGTTAAGCCAAACTTGCCCTTCCTTGGGGTTCTTAAATCATGACTTAATCCCTCACGGAGAGTCGTGTTGTTTTTGCCTCATAGACAACAGATATTCAGGATATTTTTTAAAGTTGTGTCTCCAATAACTGGAAGAATATTATACGCACAGGCAATCCTCATCATCAATTTAACTGTCTCCTTTCAGTGGCTGGATTACTTGGGGTGTGAAATAGGACCCAATGCTGGCCCTGACACTCACCAGCTGCATTATTTTAAGCGGGTCCCTTCCCATTCCACCATCTTAACCCAGCAGTCCCCAACAACCACACATCAATTCAGCTCTTCTCTTTTTCTCTTCATACTTTGGCAGGGTTCTAGGCAAGTGCGGGACCCTAAGCATCAGTTTCCCTGTCAACCAGAGTTCGCTAAGTCCTAAAGCTCAAAGACAGCCATCATAGGTAATGAATTAACCTATCTCCTTTGTAACTAAATTGGTACTTGTTATGTCCCATCCTTGGTAGGATGGAAATAATAGTCACTTCAAATATGTTAGGACTTATATTTTTAGCTTAACCCCTGTTGAGAATGTCTGCTTCTCCTTTATCTCATTTAAAATTTGCCCCCTTTACACCTCTGATCCTAATTTATGTTTCCAGCCTTATCTCCTACCCATTCCCTTACCGATGCATGTACACACAAACACACACACACACACACACACACACGCACACACCACTGTGTCCCAGCACAGTAAAGACAGAACTATGGCAGATCTATGTAATGATGTGTCATAGATGAACATTTTTCACAATACTGTGAGTCACTATTTAGGGGAATGTAAATGTTCTGTTTGTATTTATAGGCTAGAATAACTGACTTTTTTTTTTTTTTTTTGTCACCGTCCTCTGCACATAGGCTCACAAGACAGACACTAAGAAGGGAAAGGGCATTTCCAGTCTCTGGAGCTTGACAGTCAGTGACAATCAGCTGTGCAATCTCTGGCCATGCAAAAAGCAGATGGCCCTTGACAGAAAAAAGGATGGAAAGGAAGTGGAGGGGAAGGCAGTGTTGTAGATGCCAAAGAGCAATGTAGCCCCTCAATTTCAGGTCACTAAGTTTACTGCTGCTTCTGCTTTTAGCATCATATGAAACTAGTAATGAATATCACCTGTGACAATAATTGTAAGACTAGAAGGAAGGAGAAAATAAAGATAAATACAAACAGAAATGTAATATATCTTAGCATACAGGGAAAAAATATCTAATTAACTTTTGTTTTCAATAAAGGTATATTTAAAAATGAATATTATAAATTCTCTTAAATTTCTAGTTAAATCTTTACTGTTTTTCTGAGTAGATCAGTGCTTACGGACATAAAATTTGATGAAGATTTCTTAAATTTATCTTACCCCTCATTTAAAAAAATCCATAGTAGGAATTTCAACTATGTCTTGCATTTAAAAATGAAAGAGTTTGTATGTGTTTATAATGAGAGTTCATTTACACCAGGAAATCCTTACTTTCACAGGATAAGTAACGTTCGATGGACATCTATAATGTTGTTGGATATCTATTCTCGATTTGCTATTTAGACTGTGCAGTCTTAACATTTAGGGTATGCTTTGAGGGTATATATTTAATTCATGTACTCATTTGACAGACTTTTACACCTTGGCACATACTATATACAAGACCCTTCTTGGTGTCAGGACAGTGTCAATTCAAAGATAAATAAGGGAAAAGCCCTGTGATCAGGTAGGTCCCCACACAGAAGCACATGAGTATAATTCAGAGCAATGAATGCTCTGATGTGGGTTTAAAGAGAGTAGAAGCACCTTATCCAGCCCAGGGGGGAGTGGTGCTGGGAGGGTGGAATCCAGGAGGAGGAGACTTCCAGAAGGAAATGCTATATATATGTTCTGAAGAACAAGTAGACAGATTTTGGAAAAGAGTGACTGACAGAGGCACAGGGGATGCTAAAATCTAGGAAATTTATACATAATAGAAAATACAGCACCTCCACAAATATTAATGGGAGTGGCAGCCTCATTTATCACACTGTGTTCTGTGCTACAGCCTCACTAGTTTTCTCTCAGCCTTTCTCTTTTGGGCTGCTGGACCCCTCAGGGTCTCCACAGGAAAGTTCTTTCTGAACGGAAAACACTTGGGCTTACCATCATCCCCTTCAACTGTGCACCCTCCAGAAATCAGCTCAGTACTTCATCAGAGAAGTCTCTGTTCACCCCTCAGACTGAATTGGATCCCTCACTCACTCAGTCACAGGCCAACATAACTTTGATTCCCTTCCTTTGTAGTACTGACTGCACTAAGAAAAATAGCTACAATTATTATGTGCCAGATTGTATTTATTTAATCTTCACAACAACCCTTTGAGATATGGTATATAGGTACAGTAGGTAACTTGCCCAATTCACACTGTTACCAAAGGGTGAAGCTCGAATTTGAACAAAAATCCAGAATATATGTTCTCAGCTATTACACTATACCTCCTCCCTGCTTGCAGTTGGAAAATGGAAAACTACATATGTGTATGCACATGTGTGGAATGGTGGTGGTATGAGGGGAGAAGAAGAGTGAAAAGAAGTTTTTAAAATTTAGTTCTTGTCCACTAAATTGTAATCTCCACTGAGTCAGGAAGTCATATTTCTTTTGTTAGATATTTATTCCCAGTGGCTATTTCAGTGCCTAAAAAAAAAAAAAATTATAGGGAGGGAGGGAGGGAGGAAGGAAGGAAGGAAGGAAGGAAGGAAGAAAAGAAAGAAAGAAAGAAAGAAAGGAGAGGGAGGGAGAGAAAAGTAAGAGAGAAAGAAAAAAAGAAAGAGAGGAAAAGGGTTAACAAGAAATGAAGATAGAGAAGTAGATGTGGGCAGTTATAATGGCCTTGGATGCTGTGCTAAGGAATTTGTGTTTCATTCTAAAAGCCCGTCATTGGGGGAGGAAAGTTAAACAACATCATCATATCTGTGTCCTAAATCACTGGGAAGAATAAGTTAGTGGGAACAAATCTGGAGGCAATAGAAAAATTTTAATTAATGGATACTACTTGGATTAAAAAAAAAAAAGGAGGCAAGTTAAAACTTTGCTTTAAAAATCATGGAAATATAGGGTAAAGCACACCAAAAAGCATTTCCACATATGAACCAATGAAATTAAAGTATGGCCAGTTTTGCGAGCTCTACAAGCAACTGTTGTAAACTAAAAGTGTAAATGCTTTAGTTTGATTCAAGTTCAATCCATTCCAACATATAAGCTAAATGTTCAACACTGATTAAAAAGCAGTTTGTTCATAGTGTCTTCCATAATCAGATGTAACTGTTTTGAATCCTTTATTCAGTGTCAGAAGTGAGCTTCAAAAAATAGGCATAGATGTAGCAATTTTACTACCCATAAAGATAATGTCAACTTTGATGATAACATTTTTTCTGAAAAAGTTCTCTGAGTCACTGATAAACTAACTGAATTTAGGCTAGGCAACATGTGGAAATAACCTTCATACCTGCTGACATGGCTTTTTAAAATTAAGGAAGCTAAAGAATAAATAAACTCTCATATGGTCTAACCTGATTTACTTTTATTAAGACTGATGTTCATATTAGTGGAGAGAAGATATAGCAAGTTAAGGTATCTTTATCCTTATCAGAAATCAAGCTAACTAAATTCTAAATCATATGAAACTATTTGTTAAACCAATGCAATAAGTTAGAAGGCACTCAAATTTTTATCACTTCTATGGATAAAGGTGGTCAAAAGGTACAAACTTGCAGTCATAAAATAAATAAGTCCTGGGGTTGTAATGTACAGCATGGTGACTATAGTTAATAATACTCTATTGTATATTTTAAAGTTGCGAAGAGAGTAGATCTTAAAAATTCTCATCACGAGAAAAAAATTGTAGCTGTATATAGTGATGGATGTTAACTAGATTTATTGTGGTGATCCTTTCCAAAGTATACATATATTGAATCATTATGTTGTACACCTGAAACTGATATAATGTTATATGTCAATTATATCTTAATAAATAATTAAAATTTAAAATGTTATTAGTTCTATACATAAGTATTTTGTAATTCAGATTTTTTTTAACTAAGGAATTCCACTTTTTTTTAATGGAGCTTCTCATACATTGTAAACTTTAAATTTACCTAAACTAGCTTTTATAATATTGAACAGTTCTTTCCTTCAACTCTATTTTACACTGAATGGTTACTATTCCTGCTTCTAAGAGGATGGGGCCTCTTTTGTTTGTTTATTTTTAGTGGGCTTTGAAATATCATTTGAGGGAAAAGCCCATCTGATGTCAGGACTTTCTTTGTTGAAGTTCCACTGAGTCAGCCTGAGATAAATGGAATTTTCTTCTTCAATCCAAGGCTTAATTATGGTAATTAGTCTGTGCAATTTGTAAAGTTTGGCAGCCAATTCAGGTCCTAATATGCATAAGCCTCTTTCTGCTACAAATTGAGTAGATTTTAATCAGTTTTTAAAAGACAGTGTCTTACTATGCCTGCGTTCCATATTCTTAGATTTTGAGGCTGAATGTTATTTCAAACTCTGCTCCATCATTAGCAGTTTTGATATTTTTAATATTCATGAAGCTTTCATCTTAGCATTAATCCCCCAGCATCTGTGATTATGATGGGCACTTTGGGGATCTGTCTATTGTGTGTCTGTGGAGAATGAAAGGCCCAGCAGCTCCTGGCAGTAAATTAACCCTCACAATGCCACTTGGTGCCAAATGCCTTTTGAAATGTTGCCTTCTGCTCCATGCCTTTCTGTTCGGATTTCACACTCATGTTTGATTCCCTCAACAGACCCATGCTTCATTTTATTCTGACAGCCATCTGTGACACTATGGTGGGTTTTTTCCCCCTCTTTTTCATTCAAAAGCCATATCTTTCACCAGTGTTTTTTTTCTAAAATGAGCATGTTAGTCAAATGAGGAAAAAGAAGCCAGGGTACTAATTCCTTTTTCATTATGTAGATGTTTATGCACATTGGGGGAATTTGTAGAAACGTATGCAATTAATTTCTTGACAATGCTTCTTCAGAATAAATTCTTAAATCACCAATAATTTCTTCATTTATTGCTGTTTTTCAAACATGTACCAGAATCTCTAAAATATATTACTCTCTTAAAAATTAATTTCATTCATTAGATTTTCATATTCTAAATAGATAAATTGGAACTCTTGAAAAGAGAATGAATAGAATGTGTATAGTTTTATTGAGTAAGCATCTTTTACCAGCCAGTGTTTCTTTAAATATATAGTTATATAGATGGATAGATAACAAAAGTCAAACTGCCCAAAACTGTGGTAAAAACTGATACTTCCATTCCAATTTTTAACAGTGATTTACTCTAAAATATCCCTTACCCTTGCAGGTAAAAGAGGCTTCTAATTAGCCACATGACTTTGCATACAGAAAGACAAATGTATTTTCTTTACAGTTTTTCAAAAAGAATCTTCTTTCTGAAAAAAAAATCAGAGATATAATTTCTTAAATGGTAAGTGAGATCAGAACTAAAATAAAATAGAGTCGTTTTGTTTAACTATAATCTTAAAGAATAAGCAGCACACTGTAAAGATTTTTTTAAAGCAATTCAGGGAGAACCTCAGGCAGCAGAAGCTAGTATTTCTTTACAGAAAGCCAAGATGGGCAACGGTGAGGACAGAGTCCCTGAGTAAGCTGGGGAGTGATCTCTAGAAGCCATTTTCAATTTATGTGGAGAAATAGCTTCAGTAATGAAAGCCATTCATACTTCCTGAAATCCCTTAGATTTCTTTTGAATGTAAGATAAGATAGCTCTGTAATGGTGTCCTTTAGTGCTCTAGTCAGTGTGAGGAAATCATTCTCTGTAGCCTTCTAAAGTGGGGGAGGTGTAGAATGGACCCATTGAGTGACAGGAGTGAAGGGTGGCAGGGGAAAGGTTGGGGTAGAAGGGTCCGCCCATCCTATATACCCCAGCTCCTTGACCTTGTAGGGAGGAGAAGGTTATTAAAAGGGGACTAGTCTGCTGGAAGAGTGTTCCATCTGAGGCAATATACGTCTCAGTAAAGCCCTAAGAATTCTGGTTCCTAGACAGACAGCAGCTAATAAAGATCAATGGTGGTAGGCCTAAAACTTTCAGAAAGGGTCAAATGTATATCTGACCTCAGAAAAGTAGAAAATTCAGTGGACACAACTTTGTATTTTTACCGTCATTGAGACCTAGGTTATTTTTCTGATGGTTTGAAAAGAGAATCTAAGCTTCCCTTTCAGTTCAGTGCTCTGCTTAGAGATGGTAGGAGTGACTAGGGTAGCAATAGGGAAATAGAAAATCTTATAGAAAAACTGAAATTTTGTAGGACTATTTTTTAAATTAAAACCTTATAAAACATCTAATTAAAAATTTTCCAAAGTCCCCCATAATAATGTAATAAAATGAATAATGTATTATTATATTTGTGATAAATATTTATTATAATAGTCTCCTCTATAATAATATAATAAAACATGTTTTCCCCGTATATAGATTATTTGCCCCAAATCTGTAAAACCCAGAAATAATTATGTATAAACTAAATGGATAAATAATAATCTGCATTATAAACTAATAAACTAGTAATATTTTGTATAATTTGAGGCTTACATTTACTAATGACAAGATTTCAAATTATATTTATGGAAAATAAAAGATCATTTTTAGGTGAATCCTGAAAAAATTTCTGAATAATGAGGAAGAAAATACTGTCTACAATAATGGCCTTCAAATATGCTTAAGTCTACAAATTATTTTCAATAAGTAATTGAAGGAAATCACTAAAGTGGATGATATTTTGCCAAAACAGTACACACTAACTATTTCTTAATATTATTTAGAAAGTTTAGTAAAATGGATAACTTTTCGGTCATGACCTTAACCAGAGATCAGACATCTTCTGTAGCTTTATCTTTGGACATAAGGAGTGATATAAATATGCATTGGAGAATACTCCAGCAAAAGATATGTGTGCTTTGTAAAAGTGTGTCATTTGAGCACACTCTCAAACTTCGGGAACTTATTTGACAACTCCGTAGCCTACAAGACTTTAGGCAGCTGGAGGTCCCTCGGGCTTAGAGATCTGGTTCAATTTCATTTTTTCACTGTTCTTTAGATATAAACCAGAATGACCCCAGTCCCAGGGTAGCCAGTGGATTAGCCTAGCCATCAAGGGATTGAGTATGAAACTGGATGAAGGGAAAAGAAGATAACCAGAACATAACCAGACTGCCCTTTATTTATTATCATATAAAATCATAATTTTCATTTTTTAAATGGAGTGATACAATTCATAAAATACGTATTTAGCATTGTAACATTTCATCTATTGGTTTTGAGGGGCAAATAGAAGAATAAGAATCGTATGCCAGCAACATACATAAAGTAGTGATTATCTTCATTAATACTGACAGCTGAAAATGATTCTTGTCGCATGGTTAGAGATGAAGAATATGCTCTGGAAGAATAGTTACAATCACTTAGAAGAAAGTCATAAGCACCATTTCTATTATGTTTACTCTAGGATAGTTTTTATCTGAGTAATCCAGTAAAAATTGTAATAATCAAGCATTTTAGTCAGTGTTAGCTTATGTTTGTTGGCGGCGTGGCCTAGATGAATCTGAGGGAAGTTTTCCATTATTTGGAAGAAAGAAGAACAATTATATAGGTAAGTTTGGGAATTTGATTCAAGCATATTACATAAATATGACTTACATAATTCAATATCTGATTTAGAATTACTAGAACTGGATGTTAGATTGATTAAGGTAAAAAAAAAAGGTGGATATAAAAACTGTTAACAAATGCTATACTGGTTTTATTTTATATTTTAAAAGTAAGGGTTCCCAAACCCATTGGTGTTTCTATTGGAGATGAAAGAGAAGCCTCAAATAAAGCAGCTGGCTAATGGTAAATTAGTACTACCTGAAATACGTTTTTCCTTTTAAAAAAAATTAATATTGCTAATTAATGACAAACACTATAAAGTTAAATGAAAAACTTAAATGGCGCTTGTTTTTTTTTTTCTTTTTATTTATTTACTTTTTGTGCATAAAATTTAGCCCCTTTCTTCCCTGGTTTTAATCATCTGATTACTAAGATCTAGATTTTCCCTGATACTATTCTATAGCCTTTAAAAGCGAGCAGTTTAAAAATTCTATAGAAAAATCAGTTTTGTCCCATTGGGAAGTAAGCTTTCCTAAAATGTGGTTGTTAGCAAGTGTATTCACTGACTGTTATCATTCTATCATTCACTGACTGTTATTATAAATAATATATAATAATAATAATAAATATATATATAATATCATTCTGAGGAAGATGAACCCAAGTGTTGCTATTTGTCTATGCCATTATGGTTGACTCTTAATGATGAAATACAAGTCAAATAAAGTTATTGTTATTATAACTTGTTATAATAGTTATTGTTACTATGATAGTTAATATAATAGTTATTGTTATACAGTTATGAAATAAAAGTCTAATAATGATTATAAAGATAGTGATTGGCCTCACCCATCATTGCACATCAGTGTGTCATTGTCATCCATTTGTGAGTACCTGATCCACATAAAACACTTCCACTCTTAGTGTTCATTACAAAGACACAGACCTCACCTCAAAGAGCCTTCAGTTTCTTAGAGGTGAATATGAAAACAGCTGAATTACTAAGCTTAACAAAATCCTTAAAAGCAGATACTCGAGAAATATATTTTAGAAACAGAGAAGAAAAAGCCTTTAACTCTTCGTGGGAGGATCAAGAGTTAGCATGTCAGCCTGAGTCTTGAACAGTAAACAGAAATTCTTTGATCCTAGATAAGGGTAGGAACATATTTCAGACTGAAAGAGTAAGTGTTATAAGCGGAAGAAAACACATTTAAGTGTATAGCGTATCCTAGAAATGGTGACTATTTCAGTATAATCAGTCACACAGTTCACAGGGTTGATAGAGTGGGAGAAATAGCTAGAAAGATATAGGATTAAAAAGATGAAAATAACGGGATACACATTTATAACTGGGAGCAGTGCAGTTTTGTACTCTCTTAACACAACTACGTGTCAAGTCTGAGATCGCGCCAAACTAACAAAAATGAAGACAGTCTGTGATATAACCCCTCCTTCAGAGAACTTAGAAATCAGCTCTCCCAGTTGAACATGGACAGTCCTTCCAGGATAGGTTCAGGAAGACGACTTTTCCAGGGGTGCTGTCTCCTGAGGGGACCATTAAATACAGAATACTGGAACAATTTAGTTAATAGAATAAAGATGGTTTCGTTAATAGAATAAAAAGATTTCATTAAAAGAATAAAGATGTTTGACTTTTAGAAGATAGAAGGTGATTATTTCTTTTGTTTGTTTATTTGTTTGGAGATGTGATATTCATTCATTATAACCTGAAGAACAGAATTTGGCCCAAACCCCTACAAATAAATGTAGGATCAAAAATAGTTTCTTCTAAGTAATCAGTATGCTTTCCTTTAATAAACATTATGAATTAGTAAAGCATGAGGTCTTATTTTTCAGAGCATCTACTAGAAAGTCTAGAGCAGATTTAATCTACACATAGAACCTTAGTAGGCTTTGATAATCTATGTTCTTGTTCTTGTTATTCTTACAAGTCTCACTTCTGGCTCCATTTTTATGCCTCTTCTTTTGTTTTACTTTAGCACATACTTCTATTTTATATATTGCCTTTTTATATTTTATATATTCATTTAAGCAGTGATATGGTGGTAAATGTTTTAACAGTGGACTCGTCAGAGGGAAGGGTTTTGTGTGTGTGTGTGTGTGTGTGTGTGTGTGTGTGTGTTTAGTATAATACTGATATAAGGATGTATGACACATAATTTATAAGTAATAATATTGTATATATACCATACTTATTATTGTAGATTTCATCTAGTTGGTCGATTCTTAGAGAATATTTTTATTGATTTTCTCTAACTTTTGTATCCATCGCCAACCTGTGGTTGCATTTCTAGTTCTGACGTGACTGTTGGTTGATATTTTCATTTATGCTAACAAATAAGACAAAATGTTACAGTAAAAATGTATGTCAGAAAAAAAAATGTATGTCAGAACTTCACTTGTTTGTCAATAATATGAATGACTTCTTTGCTGAAATGGTTAATAATTTTTGAATAATGAAAGAATAGCTTATCTTTTGTGTGTTATTCACAATGTTATGACTCCTGAAACGACACATTCTTAAGTCCAAACTGCATTATTAACATTTACTTCATGACTTTCTTAAGTCTAGACAATGAACAAAACAATAAGTTAAGCCCTGTTATGTAGTGATGTGTAGTTATTCCAATTTCCATGACATGTATACTTACACCATGTACAATAATGTGACATCACCAAATGAAAAGTTGAGAAGTCATGCTCAGTAGCACTGTTATATAGTGTTTCTCCAGTCAGATAAAATACATTTAAACACAGTCAAGGACATGATAATAGTAAAACTCTAGTGAAATAACTAGGAAATGATGAGGTTTTAGTATCTACCTGCTTTATTTTTAACATATTTAATTATCAATTTATATAATTTAATTTTAATAATAGATTGTTAAATAATGGATTTTGTTAACTAGCTCGTAAAATTCCTGAAAATGTATCCACCAGCTCTTGTGAAGTACATCTGGAACCAGCACACACCTGCATAATATAAACCACATAAAGTCTCTCTAAATGAAGGAACGTTATATATAAAGTAAATTACTCTGTTGAAAAGTAACGATCATAAGTATGAAAAATAAATTATTTCAGACAGATACAAATTGATGAAAAGTCAACTCTATATACTTCCTAACATATTTATCCTTTAGCCTTCTTGACTCTTTACTGGAAGGTTTGTTTAATATGTATTTAAATTCCTGAGAGAGAAAAGATAACTTGTTAAATTCACTGGTAATGATAACATCTATGTCCGAAAGTACACGTGAGGCAACATTTTCCCTCTAAGACAGATTTGTAGCAAATTGGCCAAACTTTGCATTACTTTAGTTTTGACATGGAAAGGAAATTGAATTTAGGTTGCTGTATAAAGAGGACAGTAATTTTCAATATAAGGACAAAGCTACCTGAACATTTCAGGTCTTTTCCTAGTTAAAATGCACAATTTTTACAGATACATTTTTAGATACCTAGGTAATGGGCCCTATTAGTAGATTATATGGATTGATGCTGATGTGTTTACTTTACTTGGATTATTTTAAGAAGAGAAGAATGACCTCTGATTGCTAACTGACCTGGAAACACATTTAAATTTTCTGATAAATAGCAACCTAAATAGCACACCATGGCCCCTGACAGCATTCATGTGTTAACAGAAATGAGTGGTGTGTTAACTGATGGAGGCCTATAATGATTTCATCAGTAATTAGTAGGTAAATGAGGCCCTAGGATGAAAGCTTGAAGGTTTCATTTGCCTCCTTACTCTTGATTGGCACAATGGCCGTGAACTCTAATCTAGTGAGAATATTTTATGAAAGAGCTGTACTAGAGGATACGCAGATAGCTAAGACTCATCACTTGTACATATTGTTTTCTTTGTTAGTAACGCGCTCTCTCTCTCTCTGACGAAATTTCACATTTTAGGGTTTTTAAACATTTTATCTACATTTTTATAAATTAAAATTATGAAGAATATTAATGATCAAATAATATTTATATAATTTTCCCCTAAACTTTAAATTCAGAGTTTTGTAGAACCTATCCTTATTTTTGTATACTCAGTAAATCTAGGAAACTGTCTTTGCTAATTATGCCTTTCACAGTAAGACTTCTAAAACTTGTGAAATTTGAATTGAGGTAATAAAATGCACTTAGGTTGTTTATTTCTCACCACTCCTTTCTAACATTTGATCTGCTTCTAAAACGGAAAAGCCAGATCTGAATCACTTTTAATGTGGTTTTATCGTACTTACAAAATTTACCTACCCTAAGGGATGTAATTAAACAGTGCTTACATAGGAGGATTTTATTCCGGATTTCAAACACTTAACAATCTTTGGTCTTGGAAGAGATTATCTTTTGCACTGATTAAAATCAAGTAGTCCAAGTAATTATACTGCTGTTTGGATTTCATTTGAAGACTTTTCTATTCATATAATATTTAAAACCTTTGTGTGTGTCTGTGTATGTGTGTCCATTTCTACAAACAAAAACAAGTAAGACTGAATAGGATTAAAATGGAATCCTACAGAGTAATCTGTACAAACACTTACTGTCTACGATATGTGCGTGAAGCAAAGAAAAGAAATAAATGACAAAAGCCCTACATATTTTTTTTTTTTTTTTTTTTTTTTTTTTTTTTTTTTTTTTTTTTGCGGTACGCCAGCCTCTCACTGTTGTGGCCTCTCCCGTTGTGGAGCACAGACTCCGGACGCGCAGGCTCAGCGGCCATGGCTCACGGGCCCAGCCGCTCCGCGGCATGTGGGATCTTCCCAGACCAGGGCACGAACCCGCGTCCCCTGCATCGGCAGGCGGACTCTCAACCACTGCACCACCAGGGAAGCCCTGCCCTACATTTTTAATCTTATATCTTGTATAGAATCTCTGTATGGACTGTATGGAGAGCTATGGAACAAATGTATCATAATAAAATAATGAAATGAATATTTATCACTATTATATAACATGGTCCTGAATCCAAATGCTTGGCACTCGTAAGTACTCTTTGGGTGATCCAAGTCATTAATATTTCAATACTCATAACATTGTTGTCCCGCTGGTTATCTAGGCTGCAGCTACACTGGGCTTCTTTGAATTCTTCAGCAGCTCCATTCTTGTCATTTTGCGATCTTCAGCACTTACTGCCTCTACCTAAATCATTGTTTTCAGTGCTGCCAATGTCTTCTTTCCCCTTTATCCCTAGGGCTTTGCTTAACCAACTCATCTTTATTCTTCATGTCTCAGCTTTAAATATCACTTCCCCATCAAGGCTTCCTTAAACAACCGTCTCCTTAAATGCTCTCCTAGCATACTTTCCTAACACCTATATATGAATAATGACAATACATTTTTCCTTAAAGTAAGCTCCCCTCAGGACTGGGAACCCTTGTTATCTTATCCACCCCTACACCTTCTGCTCCTAGCAGAGTGCCTAAAACAGAGGGCACTGAGTCAATATTGGATAAATAAGCAAATGGTCATGAATAGACAGTTTGATAGTGGCTAGAGATATTGAAGGGTTTTGGGCACATAGAACTTGAACTTGACCTCCAAACATTAGAAAAAGATTTCTACAAAGGAAGAGTAACAAATAAAAGAGCAGTGGCAGAAATTAACCTAGGAGTTTTGGCGATAGTAATATGAACTGGCCAGAGCAGTGGTTTTGTGGATTAATGGAAGAGAGATAAAATGGGTATGCACTTTACTGTTTTGAGATGGAAAAGGAAAGGAAAACAAAGGAATTCCTGCCAAATTTAGTTTTAGATTCAAGGTATTCTCATCTCTCTCTTCTTAACTCTCAAGGATTTCTGAGAATAGTAACAACCTAGAAAAAACAGTATTTATCATATTATATGAGACAAAAAGTCATGACTCAGCAGCAAAGTATTTCTTTCAGCAGGGTGATGATTAAAACTGGAAAAAAAAAATGAATGTTTTCTCTGATGAGGTAAACTATCTCTGTTGGCTCTTCTCTGGACATTCTGTTAACCAAATAACACACCGGCTTGTATGGTTGTGTCAGCAGAGCTAAAAAGGGATGCTGCCACATCTCTCTAAGTTCGTAGCTGTGCAAATTGCCTCTATCTATATTAAAGTACACATTCCCCAAAACTGTAGGTTCTACCTAACCAACATGTGGTACAATTTATAAATAATTATTGTAATACTGATGATGATGGTAGCTAAAATTTATTCCGTCGTCACCATTTGAACAGCCACAATTCTAAATTCTTCCCATTAATTCATTAAATGCATTAATTCATTAAATCCTCTTAACCACCCCATGACATGTACAATATTACTATCTTCATTTTACAGATGAAGAAGATACAATATACTTAAGTAACTTGAATGAGCCATACGACTAATAAACAGCAAAATCAAAATTCAAGCACAGGCATTCTGATTTAGGAAACCATGTTTTTTAAAAGGTCTTTGAGTGTCAGAGCAGAATTTTGAGATTGCATTAGTAGAAAATTAAGGGTCATTGGAAAAAGTTGATGAACGTTTTGGGTTTTGGATTTTTTTTTTAAGAAAAAAATTGATAAGGCCGTAGCGAGAAGGGAAGTTACTAGCCAGGACAGATGAGAGGCAAAATGCCATATCAGAGGCTATTGTATACTTTCATAATTGATGTGAAAAGATTTTCCCCAAAATGATGATACTCATAACAGTTGTGAAGATATAAATCTTAGGAATTTAGAAGAGCAGAGTAGTGCCATTGATTTCTTGACAAAGGTACAGTGTGCAGATATATATAAAGCAGTTTAATAGAGTAGACAGTAGGCTAAATTCTATATATTGCTCCTGCTACAGAGTACATGTCTGCCTTGCAATTCCTGGAATTGTATTGACATGAGCAATTGGAAGTAGCTAAGAACAAACAAAGTAAAACAAAAATTTTTTTACTTCAAAAAATTACCAGCATGAGCTTAGATGATCTGGATGGATTAGGAAATGCCGTTGTGTTATTATTGATTCTAATACCTAAAACACCATTATTTGATGTAATAATCAATAAAATTAACTATACCTTGACCAGCAGAAAATGACATGGTTTGACACAAGTTGCCTCCGTTAGGAAACATTATTAGAAACTGAGTAGCCAGAATGTTGATAGTCTTTGTTCTCAACACTGGAGACTCATGGATATGTGCCTGTCATCTCACACAATGTGACTGCCAGTAGCATTAATTCAGAAGCCTAAGATGTCCCTGGATGTCTTACGTTTTTCCATAAGAGTGTAAATTACTCATCCACTCAACAAATATTGATTCCTTACTGATTTAGGCAATGAAGATACATTAGTGAACAAACCTTTTTTTTTTCCAGGTCTCCATTTTCTTTTATTTTTTTTTTAAATTAGTTTCTGTTCTTTATAAAATGTTATCACACATCTATACACACACTTGTATACACTTGCACACATGCACACCCACACATACACACAGGTTTTGAGATGGCTAGAGAAACAAAAACGATAGACTCCAAATGTAAATATTTTTGTTTTGTTTTTTGCTGGAAGTTGAGTTTATTATTAATAAGTTCATTATTAATAAGACATATGAGGAATCCCTTGGTGGCGCAGTGGTTAGGAATTCACCTGCCAATGCAGGGGACATGGGTTGGAGCTCTGGTCCAGGAAGAGCCCACATGCCGCTGAGCAACTAAGCCAGTGCACCACAACTACGGAGCCTGCGCTCTAGAGCCAACGAGCCACAACTACTGAAGCCCGCGTGCCTAGAGCCCGTACTCCGCAACAAGAGAAGCCCCCACAATGAAAAGCCTGCACACCGCAGTGAAGAGTAGTAGCCCCCACTCGCCGCAACTAGAGAAAGTCTGCACGCAGCAATGAAGACCCAACACAGCCAAAAATAAATTTATTTTTAAAAAAATAAGACATATGTTACAAAATAATGAGAATATTCAAAGGGCACTTAGTAAAATACTAGCTTTCCCCCTAAAGGGCAGACAGAAAAGGTTAAAAAAGCACAATGGATGCTTAGAAAATTGGAGAAAGAGGCTGAATAGCAAAACACAAGTAAGTTGTGTACACACACACAAACTTTAATAACCTGCCTTCCATCATGCAACTTACATCCTAGTGGGAGATTTCATGAAAGATTTTTCTCTCCTGATTGAGGTGTAAAAAAGAAAAAATATATATATATATATATAAAATATATATTCATAAATATATATATATGATTTACTAGGCTTAAAATTATTTTTTTAAAAAAGCAGGTTTTCTAACTGCAGGAGATAACTCTAGGAGAATAAAAATTCCTAATGAAGGTACTTGATGAGTAATGAATATTCAGTTTCTGCAGTGCCATCATAAATAATCAACAATCCAAAATTTACTCAAGGGCAAGTTTGAAAAGATCTTCCAATTTGTGCTCATTTCTAACAGAAGTGGATTGGCCACAGGCCATGGATTAAGTGTGCAGCTTTCTGTGCCCTTATGAGCTCCACCGAGTCTTATATTACCTTGAGGCATTAGTAGCTGTATCAGTCAGGGTACAATCAGAGAAGCAGAATCAGTAGAAATTATGTATTAAGACATTTATTGCAAGGAATTGGTTTGCATGACTGTGGCAAGCCTGAAATCTGTAGGACAGGCCCACAGGAAAGCTGGATGGAGCTCCTCCCCTTGAGCTAAGCTGCTGTTCACAGGGAAGACCCAGCTCTGTTTCTAAGGCCTTTCAAACGACTGAATCATGCCCATTCAGGTTATCCTTTCAGGATCTCTTAATTAAAGTCCACTGATTATGGACTTTAATCACATCTACAAAATACCTTCACAGCAACCCTTAGATTTGTGTTTGGTTGAATAATGGGATGGTAGCCTAGCCAAGATGACACATCAAAAGGACTATCACAGTGGATTATATGATATATGTAACTGGTTTGATATGCATTGTCCAATTATAAATACTCAGGTTCGGCAGACAATTTCCTTTGAGTAATATCTGAATTTTTGTAACTGATTAACCCTGAGGGATTGATACTTTTCCAGGCTTTGGAATTTGAGTGAATCCTTAAATAACATATAGCTTCCTATTATTTGAAAATAGTAAGGGTGTTTTGACATTGATTCCTAGTTGTTTGAATCAGATCTTTTACAAAAGGTTCTGTGGACCATCTCCTTATGATAAGGAATGGAAAATTCTCTGGGAGTGTATTCAGAGTTCATTTATAACATTCTCTATAACCTCAAATGGATGAACCATTCTAATTCCGAAAGAAGTCAATAACTTTGCAAAATTCCACATAAGAAAATAGTGTTGAGGCGCCTCAACTAATTATTAATAGCTAAATGTACAGAAAGCAAAAAACACTACAGCAGAGTAAGGTCTTCTGGCCAAAACATGCTAACTATAATAAAGTTACTAAACTTCATGGTTGTGTGAATTAAGATGTTACGTGAATGATAAATACTTATTTAGCATCTTTTTACATGTGTGGCACTGTTCTAGGCTCTGGAGGAGCATTAGTTTAAAAAAATAGTCATGAATTCTTGTCCTATGGAGTTTACAATCTAGTGATGCAGAGAGGGAGTGACATAAAATAAACAACGCATACACAAATTAACTTTTAAAGCAAGAGAGAATATGAGAAGAGTCATGGAAATAAAATTTGATCAGGGTAAAAGAGATGGGGTAAAACAGGATGTGTTACAATTTTCAGTGAGGCATCAGATGTGTGAAAGTAATAGTTGAGCAGAAACTTGAGGGATTCAAGAAAGTAAGCTGTATGGCTTTCTGGGGGAGAATGTTCTAACAGAGGGAACTTGCAGGGTGTTTGAAACAGTAAGAAGACCAGTAGGCATTCGCAAAAAGAACAAGGAGAGAGGGGTTGGGACTGAGATCAGAGAGGGGGCCAGGTTGTGAATGCCCTTGTAGCCTGCTATAAGACCTACATCTTTAATTCTGAAATAAAGGAGGAACCACTGGATACTTCTGAGCAGAACAGAAGCATGAACTAACTCATATTTTAATAAGATCATTGAAGATGTTGTTTTGAAAGGGGACTCTGAAGGAGCAAGAATATACATGGGAAGGGACTTCCCTGGCAGTCCAGTGGTTAAGACTTCACCTTCCAATGCAGAGGGTGTGGGTTCAATCCCTGGTTGGGGACCTAAGACCCCACAGGCCTCGCAGCCAAAAAACCAAAGCATAAAACAGAAGAATTATTATTATTTTTTTTTTTGCGGTACGCGGGCCTCTCACTGTTGTGGCCTCTCCCGTTGCGGAGCGCAGGCTCAGCGGCCATGGCTCACGGGCCCAGCCGCTCCGCGGCATGTGAAATCTTCCCGGACCGGGGCACGAACCCGTGTCCCCTGCATCGGCAGGCGGACTCTCAACCACTGCGCCACCAGGGAAGCCCCGAGAAGCAATATTGTAACAAACTCAGTAGACTTTAAAAAATGGTCCACATCCAAAAAATCTTAAAAAAAAAAAAAAAAAAGGAAGAATGTAAATGAGAAAAACAGTTGAAGCTATTGCAATAATGTAGGCAAGTGATAATAATGGTGGACTGGACCAGGATGATGGTGGTGGTGGAGGGGGAGTGAAGTACTTGTATTCTGGTTACATTATAGAGATGGTGGCAATATGACTTTGTGTTGTCATTATGTGATCATGAGATTGGTCACCTGAGGTCAGATGACATGAACCTCTGTTCTAAATGTCTTTCAAATATGCATCCTCCTGATGGACTTACTTCTAAAGAGATTATGCTGTGTTCTTTTGAAACCACACATTAGTACTACAAGTTTTTGCTGCCTGATGTTGTCTGTAGCTGTTAGAGACCCTGCAGAGACACTTTTACTGAATTTGTTAAAGGATTTGGACCACTTTTATATTAGCAGTTGCTTCTTTAACAATCTGTACTAGGTAGTGTTGAAGACTCATTGGTTCTGTGTTTTATTTTCCATACCCTTGGACTGTTGTAGATACCAAATGTGGTATAATCAAATGGTAGCACTGAAGAATTTCATCATGATCTCCTCTTATGAAACAATACCATACAGAGTTTTCTAAGAATTTTTTGAATTGCAAGCCTGGATCTTAGTGATCTACTTCTACAATATAATCAGCCATGTCATTACCAGGCTAATGCCATTTGTAAACTATGACTCTGAAAATTATGCGTTCAATATTCCTTTAAGATTTAGAGTCAGGGATACAGGAGAATAAGACTTATAAAGGCATTTGTTCATCTGTCTACACAAACAAGTGAATGCTGAACTTCTCTATATAGGATTCTTTCCTTTGTTTTAAGACTGAGTGAAAGTAAACCTCTCAAAATATGAGTCCCAAGGAGCAAAATAACTTATACGAAAGTGCTTTAAAAGGGCTTGGGATCATCTACTTAAACATGTTGTATATATATTTGTTCCAGAAATTCAGGTCATATTCAGTTTTTTATCAGTGATTCATGCTGTACACGGCCTGCGGTCCCTAGCTTTCTCTTTATTTTACTTTATTTTTCAGAATATCATGTTTCTTGCTGAGAATATATATCTGGTCATATTTAAATACACAAAATATGAATAGATTTTTCAATAAGACAGTGTTTCACAGATACTAAAACTATCCTGGGCTAATCCCATTTTGAATGAATAAAGTATTTTACTACAGAAATTTATAAAATCCTGATGCTATTACTGTGAACCCCAGGGTTAGGGTTGATAAATTGAATAGATAATTGATTGGTGTTTGAGGCATACTATCATGCCTCCAAAGAGAAAGACACTCTTTGTAAGTTTTTCTTTCATTTTACCTGTGATAAGACTATTTCAAGTAGAGAGTGTTTTTTGAACATACAAAATTAAGGCAAATATGTCAGTGAAGGACATCCTTCTACACACATTTCCTACTACTGGTTCCATCCTAATTTAGCTTTCAGTCTAATTTTAAATCACTACTACCACATATTCCTGGTCCTTATTTTTTCTTTTCTCCTATTCTTCAATTCTTCACAACTTTGTGTATGCTATTTCTTACAAGCTGTTCAGGAATTTTCCCTGACCTATTGAAATACATTCTTACCAAGACCCCGTATGGAGTGACAAAACTCTAGCAGTCAGATTTTGCTGCCTAAGAAGCAGGAAATGATTCTAGTGCCTATTACAAACTAGAATACATAGAGCGGTAAATTTCACTGGCAAGATGCTAAAACATGCCACTTCTCTTCCTCATTCAAAACAGTAGTAAAACAGACTCACAGGTATAGAAAACAAACTAGTGGTTACCAAAGGGATGAAGGAAGGAGGGAGGGGCAAGTCAGGGGTATGGAATTAAGAGATACAAACTACTATGTATAAAATATATAAGCAACAAGGAAATACTGTATAGCACAGGGAATTATAGCCATTGTCTTGTGATAACTTTTAATGGACTATAATGTGCAAAAATGCTGAATTACTATGCTGTATACCTGAAACTAATATCATAAATGAACTGTACTTCAATTAAAAACAAACAAACTAAAAACAGTAGTAAAATAAATGCATTTGAGAAAAGGAAAGGAATTATTCACAACTTTATTTTTCCTTCATTAAAGTTATCTCCCTCATGGATGTATTGGAAAGTATGTCTCAGTGTGGCTCACCAAAAGCCAAATCTACCATTTTGAAGCTGTGGGAGACTTGGATCCTGCAGGAGTATCGTCCATTATCTCAGGAGAGCAACAATTGCCTGTAGGTGCTAAGTTAGGAAGAGAAGGCCTGAGAGCAATGGGGGACTTCAGTCCACTGTATGTCAGGAGCCAGGAAGAAAGCAATGTTTCTAGAGGCTATCTCTGTCTTACAGAGTCCCAGTGCAAGCATATGAATAAATGAATTTTAAAGTACTGATTTGTTTACAATTAGTAAACAAATTGTAAGATATTTTAAGGTGTGTACAAAACCATGGTGTAAAAATGAAACAGAGTAATAATTAATTTCCTATATATCTTGTTTAACTAATATATTAAAAGATAACTCACATTTACTTTTCCAATAACTTTTTTTCTTACTTGCAAAAGCTTTTGTGTGCAGAGTATTTTCATGAAGAACTATGCAGCAAACTTACCCTACATACAAATATATGCTAATTATTATTTGGGTTTCTTCTGGGGTCTCTAAGCCTTTATTTTTTTTAAAAAAAATTAATGATGTGTTTAAGAAAACTTTGTTAATGATGCTACTGGGGATATTCACTTACACCAAAAACATAAATTTAACTTGTCTTAGCAAATCAACAAATTTCTTTGTTCCACAAAAAATATTTTGACAATGTGGAAGGAGATGCCACAGTCAGGATCACAGAGTGGGCTCCTTCCTACACTGACGCCAGCTTGTCAACTTGGCAGGCAGCCTTGATCAAGAAATACAACCATCCTTCTGCCATTTGTTAAATTTGCATAATTAAGGACCAATTATACATGGTATTGTCTTGTAGCAGGCTCCTCAGCTGGTTTTCCCTTATTATGGTTTCATGCCACTTTCCCATTTTGATTACCAAAAATGACTTTGACTTTTGTCATTCTAATGAGGAGGTTAAAAGGTAAGCATATCTATCAGAATGATACATAATTATTGAACTTAAAAAATGATCTCATGTGTGAAATATATTTAATGGATATTTTTACTTAATTCCTCTGATGTAAACAGTAAATATGGCTTAGAGTAACATTAGATGCTATGTATTAGGGGTGTGTGTGTGTGAGAGAGAGAGACAGAGAGAAAGAGAGGTACTTAGAGTCAGTACAGTACAGCTTTTAATTAAAAGCATGAAGCTGTTTAGAAAGTTTGGTATTATCAAATACTCTTAGTTTTCCTTTTGTCTGAAGTATGTATTATGCAGTCAGTCTTTTAATATTTCTCACCAGTCATCCTGTTGATCCACACTGTGATCGTTGTGTGATCACATTAGGTTTCTGAAAGTCACAATAGTTTATCTGGACAACTAGTTGCATGATATAACAATCATGTGAAAATTAGCAAGATGCTAGGTGTCAACTCTAAAGTTTACAAGTTTCTATCTCACTACATTCACAATTAGAGTCAGTCAGTAGTTCCCTTTACAAGCTGCTCCTGACAATGTTTGTGAAATGTTTATAGAATCTACAATATGCCCTTAGTTAACACTGAGCTTCTGACTGCTATATACTAAAAAGAAATTATGAGCTAATAATCATGGGCTTCCAATGAGAATCTTTGAAAACATGGAAATCCTTTATTTAAAAAGAGGATTTTTAAAGCCTTACATAACTTAATTAAAATTAACTCTGATAAATTGTATCTTTTTTTTTTTTTTTGCGGTACGCGGGCCTCTCACTGTTGTGGCCTCTCCCGTTGCGGAGCACAGGCTCCAGATGCGCAGCGGCCTGTGGGATCTTCCCAGACCTGGGCACGAACCCATGTCCCCTGCATTGGCAGGCGGACTCTCAACCACTGCACCACCAGGGAAGCCCGATAAATTGTATCTTAATTAAGGAATCTTACTGGGAAAAAAAATTAATGTTTATTTGATATTCATGCTGCAACCTACATATACATGGTCTTTAATTTGCAAAAGAAGAATACATGGAATACTATTGTGAATGGGAATACTTGAGTAACTAATTATCATAATATAATGTACAATACTGATAAGTAACATTGAATTCTTCATAGGATTCTGTAAATAAGAATGGCCTCAAACTGATTTAAGCTGAAAAGGGAATATTTTGCATCAAATAATGCTAGGTTCTGGACTAAAAAGTGTCTTCAGGGGTAAGTTACTCCCTATCTCTCGACATCCTTCTGTGTGCTATCTTTTTTCTCAGACACTATAAAGTTGCCAAAGTACATCTAGCCTTTACATCCACTCAGATTCAAGTGCAACAGGAAATCATTTCTTTTCCAGAAAATTCAGTAAAAGCCTCATCATGCTTCATTGGCTTTGGTTGGTGGCATACCCATCTGTGAACCATTCACTATGGTCAGGAAATGCAAAGCTCACGGCCAGACCCGATCAAGTGCCAATCCCTGAACTCAGGAACATGAGTTCAAATAGAAGGTTCAAATAGAAGTTCAAATAGAAGTTCAAATAGCAAATAGAAGGCAGGCACAGTACAAACCATTAGGTTAGGAGGCCTTTTTCTCATGTTTGATTGAAGGTCTTGAAATGTATTAAATAAAAGAGATATTGATTTGCACGTTGGCAATTAGTGCAACAGTAAATCTTATAAAATTAGTAGACCTGGTCAGTTATACAACTGTACCCTTTCAGTTCCAATCACTAAATGGTAGCCACTTTCAAATACTGGGTCTGAACTTAAACATTTATAATTCTACCAGCATATCTAGTGGGCACCTGTACTGTTTTAGACAACTGGCAAAAGTAAAAGTGACTCTTGATGCCTAAATTCCTCTAGAACACAGTTAGACCTGGGTAAAAATGGGTGAATGAAAATTCTCATATAAAACCCCTACTGATGCTTCGAACTCCATTGGATAGGTCACACAACTTAGAATGATTCTAAGACCAATTGAAATTATTCCAGTGGTAATTTACCCTTTGGAAATTAAATTCACATTACTACATATGGTCCTGACAACAATCCCATTAGGTAGACATAGAACATTTTTTTTCTGTTGATATTTGACAGTGACATGATGAAAATTTTTTAAATCTGGAGACTACTTCAGGTACAATCTACACAACCAAAAACAGCAGCCTCACGTGGTAGAATACCAGAAGAAATTAATATTTATAAATAAATGTAGGTAACAGAATCACGTATTAAACGCAGCATACGCATAGAGTGGAGTTGGTTTATGAATTAACAGAATAATGCAATAAAATAGATGACATTTGAAACATGGGGAAAAGATAGATTGTACATCAAATAGTGTTGGGTTAAGGTGTTTAATATCTTGAAAAAAATAAAGATGACCCTTACCTCACTCTTTATTACAAAACACATTTCAAGTGGACCAAAAGTTAAACAATAGCAATGAAAAGAGTGAAATGTCTAGAAGAATGTAAGAGAATGGTTAATAACTTGGAGTAGGAAATCTATTTCTGAGAAAGACAGAAAACCCAGAAGTATTAAAGTAAGTTACTAAAATGTGCTACAACATAAGAAATAAACATATCTACACAAAGATAGCATTAGGAAAATACAAAAGATAAATCACAAAAATATTTGTAGCATATAGTACAGAAAATAGTAACATACATGTTACAAACTATTATATGTAAATATTGTAACAATATACGATATATTTTTTTATTAATACATAAATGAATAACAAAAAAAAACAAAAATTCAACGGAACATTTTGCAAACTACATGAACAGGCAGATCATAGGAAAAGATGAAAAAGTGCTCAGTTTTATTCATAAAATTAAAATATCAAAATTCAACAAAATTAAAATATCAATGACATTCCATTTTTCAACCATAATATAACTAAAATTTTGGTGTTGTCGTCAAGAGTATGGGATAATAAGGTCTCATAAATCTTGGCAGAAATGTAAAAGACAAATACTCTTTGACTTAGCCTTTACTTTTTTTGAAATGAAACCACAAATATATTCACATAATTGCAGAACTACTTATGTACAAATATGTTCATTCTAACATTTTCTATTAATTGGAAACAAGGATCAGTTAAATGAACTGTGGTGTAACCAGATAATCGACCACTATGAAAATAGATTAAGTAAATTTATGTCGGCTGATATGAAACATTATCCCAAATGTATTGTTCAAGGTGAAAACAAGAGAAATTTAGAAAATGTATTTATGTGCACTAATTGGCTTTAAAAAGTAAATGAACATGGAGTATTTCTGAAAGGAACTGCAGTAATAGTTATTATATCTGTGGTTACCCAGATTATTCATTCATAATTTTTAAAAAATTTACCATATGCATATATAGCTCTTTCAAATAAGTAGAAATTTCAAATAAGTAGAAACTTTTTAAAATAAATAATTCTGGCCAAAAGTAAACTCGTATTCCTTTTATCATGCACTTATAACTCTTTTCCAAGAACTCGGTTTACTCTTAATTCCATCCTATTGAAGCTTTCCTTCAAATCATTTTAAAGGTGTGATAAGGAAATAATGCTAGGTTTAAACTGCTGATGGCAAACTACTTGAACTATATGGTCGTTTGATTTTCTTTCCTTCTAACACGTGCTTCAATGGATCTCTAGCCTGAGCTGCCTTCTGCAAAGAAGACCACATGCTCTCATTACTGAATGCCCAGTTGGTTTCTAAACAAGGATCTGTAACTGGTGTGCCAGCTTCCGCCACTCTGTTTCAGTTCCCACTGCTCATCAATAAACCATGATGCGCTACAGAGAACCCTGTGCCTTGGGGCCAGCCTGTCAATGATGGTGGACCATAAAAAATTATATGTGTTCACCAAATCATAGCAGAGAAAATCCAGGGACGAAGCTGGAAAAAAAATTTCCCCAGAGGACTATTCCTAACTTAAAAGCAGCAACAAAATAAACAGAGAGAGAGAAAAACAGCAGGCCCACATATGAACATAAAAATACACACAGTTTTAAAAGGTGATAATGAAAATGAATATTTGGGGTTGGGCATGCAGTTTGCTGCATTTCCCTAGGAGAATGAACCCCCTAAAACGAAGCCTGAAGTGTGCTCTTTGAACGAATCCATAACCAGATAATGCTTTCCGGTTCTAAGCAGTTGATTGTGGTGATATTAGAAGCTTATAATTATAAGAAGCTTAGAAAGTAAAGGAATCTGTAGGTATCCTAATCAATACAGTGTTCAGCAACCCCAATTGTTTAGTTTCCTTGTTTAATCAAGAAAGTCACATGTAATTATGCACTTGTCTATATTTTACTACTTAAATATGGAAATTAATTATGTAATTTTTAACCTACAATTTTTTTTTTTTTTTTTTTTGCGGTACGTGGGCCTCTCACTGTTGTGGCCTCTCCCGTTGCGGAGCACAGGCTCCGGACGCGCAGGCTCAGCGGCCATGGCTCACGGGCCCAGCTGCTCCGTGCCATGTGGGATCTTCCCAGCCCGGGGCACGAACCTGTGTCCCCTGCATCGGCAGGCGGACTCTCCACCACTGCGCCACCAGGGAAGCCCCTAACCTACAATTTTAATAGTATAGTTTCTTCATTTCCATCCTTTCCCTATGTTTTCCAATCATACCTTTTGTCCAGACCATCCCACATAAAGTATTGCTCAAGAGGCAATTAGAAAATGTTTTCTGAGTTGATAGATGAATTGTTTACCCCATAACCAAATTGAATAACTACCGGATAAGGAAAAATGCTAAACTATAAAAACTGAAGTAAAAGTGTGCGAAGAATGAATACTTTTTCTTTATAATTATATATTGAAATAGAATCTATTTTTATTTCATACAATCCATAAACATGTATTGGTCACTTCTTAGGTAACAATATGAAAAGTGAAAGGGGTATCAGAATAAAGAGGTTTCTGTACTTGAAAGAGTTTACTTTATAGCCAATGGATATTTACACTACCTAGAGCTTATAATCCAGTGCTATTATTTTTATAATAGCTGGAGTCTGCTTTCAATTGGCAATGAAGAGAACAATTCATTCTACATGGGGGTTAGGAAAGGAAATAGTAAAGCAGAGCTAGGCAGGATGAACAGAATTCCATCAGAAACACAAGTTGAAAGGCATGTTACCTGGAGTATGAACAACATGGGCAAAGGAATAAAGATGTCTGTGGTTCACCGAAGAATGGTGAGTAGTTATAGCTGGTACTAAAAGTGTTTAGGAGTCAGTGACCATCTAGAAAAGTTGGCTGTGGGCCGATAGTCCAGAGCCTTTCTTACCTGGCTGAGAAACTGAAAATTAATTCTGAGGACTTGGAGGATTTTAAATTGGGAAGTGAATTATCCTGTGTGCACTTTTGTTAATTCTGGAAGCACGGTGAATGGTAGATTGTGGTATGAGTCAAGGTTGGAAATGATGAAGGCCTGACTCACAGTCATTGGTGGAAGGCAACTTGACTGCAACCTAGGACTGCAGTTCAAATTCTGACTCTGCCGCTCTCTAGCTGGGCAGCCTTGACAGTTTTTTAATCTCCTGAAGCCTCTGTTTCTTCACTTATAAATTAAAGGTAACATCTGGACCTGCCTTTTAGAAATAAGTGAGGCAATGCATGGAAAATGCTAGGCATAGTTCCTGGCACAGGGTGCTAGTACTCAACCATAGCAGAGAAGAGAGATTGGCTTTCTCTAGCTTTGCTGTTAATTGGAAAAGACAACATTTCAGTTCCAGATGGGTATGTTCTTGGCATATATGAAGAAGATATTTGATTTACTAAGTAATTTTAGGCAAAGAGAAAAACTCTTGTCTTTGGAAAAAGTTCTCCTTTGCAGATATTAATATACTTGATTTTGAGTGTTTTAGTATTTGGTTTGTTTTCGTTCAAAGAAGTAAGTGCAATTTAATACAGGAATAATTACTTACTTCCCAAATACGTGTATTAACTTTTATACAGACTGCTTATCCCTCTCTCTACAAATGATGTCCTATTTTCTTTTCTTCATAGAATGTGACTTAGCAAGCAATAAAGCAAGTTGGAAAAAAATAGGATCTTTAAGAATATGCCTTGTGGGGCTTCCCTGGTGGCGCAGTGGTTGAGAGTCCGCCTGCCGATTCAGGGGACACGGGTTCGTGCCCCGGTCCGGGAAGATCCCACATGGCGCGGAGCGGCTGGGCCCGTGAGCCATGGCTACTGAGCCTGCGCGTCCGGAGCCTGTGCTCTGCAACGGGAGAGGCCACAACAGTGAGAGGCCCACGTACCGCCAAAAAAAAAAAAAAAAAAAAAAAAAAAAATCTGCCTTGTGCCTTGTGCACAGCGACCTGGTGCACTCAGTGTTTAAGATGTGGTTGTAGTCTTCTATCTTTGTTTGTGAACCACATGCATCACTGGCACTGGAAGTCAATGGTCCTTTGAGAGGCACTCATGTGTACACGCAAGCAGAGATGTACTTAAGTCTATTTTCACCCTTGCCTTTGGAGCAGCTGTCACAGAATTCAACCACAGAAAATGGAGAACAATTTTAAAAATGGGAGGTGGTTACTATTTTATTCTTCTTCCATACTTTTGTGCTAAATAAACTGATTGCAAACATAAATTGTTATAGTTGAAACAGTTTTCAGCCTTAACATAAATGTTTAAGGAATTGACTTTTAAAGCTTACTTTTGAAAAACTAAAATAGAATTTATTTTCTAAATATTATTCAGCCTAGTTACAGGATTCATAAAGAGTACGTTATTTTAAACTTGTCTTTTTTTTCCCCCACAAAATTCAATGGCAATACCAGTTGCTTAGGAAAAATAAGACTGTTTATGGAAAAGATGCCCATGTGAATTAATGCTGAAACCAGAAAGAGGCTGATATCTGCACCAAGGGACAATATTTTAAGAATTCATGAATTTCCCTTTACTTATTCATTTGCAAAGGTTAAATGTGAGTTGTTTTATGCAATACTTTATGCTTTGATCAGTCTCAAGTGACTGTGTTGACTGATCTCATCTCCCTCATGTGAAATGCAACCCAGAAAAACAAAGGGGGAAAAAAAACACAAAAATCTTCTGTTGCCAAGATGTGTAACTGTGGTTAATTTGAAATAAAATGTATCTATTGGAAATTGCTTTTGAAAAGCAAAGTACCATCTCATTTATTGGTGACCTTACATGATCTCAAATGACCATGATCTGAGATGATGGCACAGTGTGATAGAATGAGCAATAAAGAGTCTAAAGATTTTCATTCCAGTGTAGGTCTGCCATTTTTGATCAGTATTGCATGTTTTAAAGTACTATTCATTCAACAAATGTTTACTCTGAACCCACCATGTGTCCAGCAAGTTTGAGATGCTGAGGGAGAAGATAATTAAAGTCCCCCATCTCATTGGCCTTAAATTTTAATGAAGGAAACTGGAAAAAAACTACTAAAGATAATTTTAAGTGATGGTAGTGCTGTGCAGGCATTAAAATAAAGAATGACTAGTGGATATGACTTAGGGTGGTTTTTAGATCCAGCCTCACTCAGAGGCAACTGTTTATGTCCTTGGATGTGTCACCTAGCTCAATGGGACTACTTCGCAAGAAGTAAAATGGACAAAATAGCAATTGTCATGCATACCACGTAGGATATTTTTAAGGACAAAATATGATATATAAATAAGTTAAAACTTAGTTCAGTATATTTATATATTATTTATAACCCATATAAATTAATATATTATGTAATATATATTTATTCAAATAAATGAATATGTAAAGAGCTATAGAAATAAAACATGGTACTATCAAGCAGGCAAGCAGATTTCTAGAGGAGGAACTCAACTTTCTTTATTTGTCAAATTGTTATTCCTTTCGCCGTTTTCTGTAATACTCCTTTAGACCAACACAGTAAATCACATAGTGGTCTCCCTTCTCTAATCTTGGTTAAGAATGTGAGTTATGGATTCAAAGAATAGAGCCTGAAATGAAAGTTTGACCAATTATTATCTGTGCATCCTTGGGTGTTAACTTCTCGGCAGCAATCGTTGGAAGATTTCTTTAATTACAATATTTTTAAGAACTTAAAACATAGAGTTTACTCAGAGTTAGCACAAAATAAAATTATATGTTATTCTTATTGTTGCTATTGTTGAAATTTTAGTGATAGAGATCCAACCATCTGCTCCCTCATAAAGTTAGGAAAAAGGGACGGAGTATTAGCTACTTGATGCCATGTAGTTCTACAATGAGGAATTCTTGATCTTGAATTATTCTTTTTCCTGAACTTGGCTTTCCAAATCTGTAAGATGTGAATGACAAAATGTCATTCATTGTCACTGACACCATCAGTGACATTCTATGTCACTGACACCATCCAACTACTCCCAAAGCACACACATTCATCCACCACATAACAGACAAGCTAGTATTTTTAAAACATAAATTGGATTATGTCCTCCGAATGCCCTCCAGTGCACTTAGAAGACAATCAAAACTTCTACTGAGGTCAGCATGGAGCTACCTCATGTGGCCCTTGTCAGGTTTGACCCTTATTGACTTTTCAAGATGTGCTACTGTTTTTGTTTTCGTTTTTTACATCCTTGAAAACATCTGAGGCTTTTCCAACTCAGGCCCTTTGTACATGCTGTGTCTTCTGTTGAAACATTCAGACAGCCGTCTCCCATTCTTCAGATCTTGGCTTAAATATCAATCAGAAAAGCCTTTGTTTCCTCGCTGCATCTCCCCTCCAATAAATGCAGCCCTTATTATGTGATTGTCTAAACGTTTTAAATGAATGAATAGCTATTACACAATATAGGTATTATAAACATGCTTTTCCTTGCATTTAGCAAATAGATACTTAAAATAGTGTTATTTTCCTTCTCTTGACAGTTCAATTAAACATCATGGTGCTCTTTTTTGTCTGTTTTAAAGTAGAAATACAGTGGAGAGTCAACACACATCCCCACACCACAGCAGTCTTTTTCTCTGTCCCCACGTTCTATACATCCCCATTCTTTTTCTTCCTTTTTGTCTTTCTCAGTTTCTTTCTCATTCACCTTATTTCCTCCTGTGATGGAAAAAAAGCTTATGTGTGAATTCTTTATTTTTGGAAGCTCTGACTTTATTTTTATTTATACTGTGTCTTGGTATTATGATAGATTATTTGAAACTTTCAAGAATATTATGAGGCTGTGGGTTCCTGAATATTTGGGACCATGTTTTATTCAAGTCTTATTTACTATATTGCTTAGCACAGTGACTAAAATATCTAATAAATTTTATATTTTATTTCAGTTAGAAGTTCTCAAGGCTATTAGTGAAAATAAATCAGTCAAAATATTTACATCAAAGGAGAAATATGCTAGACCAAAAAGTATGCTGAAAGAAAATTTTAAAAAGACTGAGATTTCAGGTTAAGAAAATTTTTCCAGGAATGATCTTCCAAGTTGATTTCTGTTGCATCATTTCCATATTTTAATAGTAGACAAAAAGGGACATGTAAAAAGAAGTGGAAAGTGGGGATAAGAGAGAAAAAAGGAAAAATACAAAAATTCAGTATGATGTGCCCCACAAATCTATACTGCAAATTCTCTAACAGCATATAGATATTTCCCTCTATTCTTTTTTTAGATAATTATGAGAGAATCAAAGGACTATTTGCCTTTCTATAGAGTATTTTTGGGAAGGAATTGGGATTTCTTCTACTTGAGCTACTTTCTTCCTCTTTAAAATATATTCTTTAGAGAAACAAGCAAATCTTTGTGCTAACCCTGAAGCAAAGTGTCCTCTCCAGAGGTTGGAGGGCAGCTGTGCAACTTCCAGCAGCCCTTAGCATCTGTTGCCTGAGGCCCGAGGTTAGTCATGGGGACCAGTGTCCTGATGATGATGGAGGCTCCATTTAAATCACTGCCTGATTAGTAAGACCAGCATCCTAGAGGTTTCTTCAGTGTGTTTAGGATCCTGACATTTTCAGAAAACAATGCTCCAAGATTACCATGTAAAAAAAAAAAAAAGGGATGACCTTTTCATTCCTTTTTATTCATTAAAAGAGGCCCTTGGCTACGAGGCCCACAATTACCACTTAGAGAAAGATGCGGAAATCACACTTTATCTATCCATCTGCAGCTTGCCTCAGCAAATTGACCTCTGAATTCCACAGAAAGTTCTTTGGAACACAGCCACCTCTACTGCATCCTCAGAATTGTTGTTTTTCTTTTCTTCTTCTACCCTGCTCACTAAATCTAATAAAGATTCTTTATGAATAAGTGCTTATAAGCATCATGGAATATCAAGAATCTTACTACCCAAACAGAAAGAGATATAAACAATGAACTAAACAAAAACAAACACCTATATGGCCTTTAATGTCTTTGCACTTACATATACTCGTTTAATCTGCACAAGCTTTCTATGAATTAGGTGTCAATATTATTCCCTTTTTTACAGATGAGGAAACTGAGGCTCAGAGAGGTTATTTGCCTAAAATAACACGGCTATTAAGTGACAGAATTAGGATTTGAAGAAAGAAGGCTGACTCAGAGTACTCTAAACCACTTTACTATACTGAAGAGTCTAAAGGAAAACAAAAACTTAGTTGTAAATTTAAGAATTGATAGTTAAAAACTGTAATCATTTTTAGACATGCAACTTGTTGGTTTGAACTCTGAGGATAGCCATATTGAAGAAAATGAAAATCTGTTTCTTTTATTTTTCCTATCACTCTCAAGTAAGTTCAAGTTTCTCCTTGGAATCAGGTTTGTTTTCTTAGATGCCAGAAGTTTTGGTAGTTGTGCATATGTACACTGCTAGTCCCATTAAATTTTTTCTTTATGTCTTCTCTTTGGAGTCCTTTCCATTAATTTATTCCCATGTACCCTGGAAGGTGAAAGCTTTATTGTATGAAAATTCACCTTGGACATAATTATCTGTACTACTACCATTTCAAGATTTGTCTGTGCTATTTGTTTCTTCATTTCACAAGTAATACGGTTATGTATCACTAAACACATTTATTGAGCATCTATTGAACAGTACATTAAACACTGTTCTAGATGCTAAGAATTAAAAAAGAAAAAGATGAGATATACAAGCTATGTTCTCATGAAGCTTATGATCCAATGGAGTAAAACAACACTCAATATGTATTCAAAATAAATATACAAGGGAAGTTCAGATTATGAAAATACTTAAAAAAGAAAAAAATAGAAAGAACAGAAAGACGGGAGTAAAGTTACATTAGGTGCCAGCCTAGTAGACAGCTTTCAAGAAAAGATGGGTAATGTAAACAGAGAGAGGCAAATTCTAAGAATCAGAAAGAAATGCTAGAGACCAAAAACACTGTTAACAGAATGAAGAATGCTTTTGATGGGTTTATCAATAGACTGGATATGGCTGAGGAAAGAATCTCTCGGCTTGAGCATATGACAACATAAACTTCTAAAACTGAAAAAACAAAGAGAAAAATGAGTAAAAACAAAAAAGAACAAAACATCTAAGAACTGCAGGACAATTACAAGAGGTATAACATATGCATAATGGGAATACCAGAAGGAGAAGAAAGAGATAAAGCAAGAAACAACGTGTAAAACAATAATGAGCAAAAACTTCTCCAAATTAATGTCAGATGTCAAACCACAGATCCAGGAATGTCAGAAAACACCAAGCAGAATAAATGCAAAAAAAAAAAAAAAAAAAAAAAAAACAAAAACTACTCCTAAGCATATTATATTCAGATTACACAAAATCAAAGATAAAGAAAAAATCTTGAAAGAAGAAAAAGGAAAAATATACCTTACCAACAGAGAAGCAAAGATAAGAATTACACCTGATTTCTCTCAGGAACCATGCAGGCAAGAAGACAGTGGAGTGAAATATTTAAAGTGTTGAAAGGAACAACAACAAAAAAATCCCTAGAATTCTATACTCTAAAAAATTATTTTTCAAAAATGAAAAAGAAATAATAAAGATTTTCTTAGACAAACAAAAGTTGAAGACATTTGTTGCCAGTAGATCTGCCTTGCAAGAAATGTTAAAAGAAGTTCTTCAGAGAGAAGGAAAATTATATATGTCAGAAACTCTGATCTATATAAAGAAAGTAAGAGCACTGGAGAAGAAATAAGTAAAAATAAAATAAAAACTTTATTTTTCTTATTCCTAATTGATCTAACAAAACAGGCTATTCAAAATGATAATAGCAACAATGTATTAGATTATATATTCAAATGTATATATACATATATTGCGTTTGTATTCTTATATATAAGTGAACTGAATGCTAGCAATGGTATAAACCATGGGAGGGAGAAACCAGCTTTGCCTACTTCTCATATAATGCCTAAGTCATTTTGTTTTGTTTTCTTCTTCTCATGTCATGCTATTTTAGACCTTGCCCTGCTTATATCTAGTTGCTGCTTTTTTTCTTTTAATTTTTAAATAGCTATTTGGTATAACAGTGAATCCCCTTCACCTTTGTGATGCCTATTTAACCACATTTGCAGTTTCTGCATATCTATTATGCGTCCATTCCTTTCTTTGTCTTTTTGTAAAGACAGCTTTCTAGAAATGGTCCATATAATCCTCAAAGAAAATATAGAATAATTACAGTGACCCACATAAATGAACAATGGGGATATGACAGAGGCAGATGAGGAAAGAGAAGGAGAAACCAGAAAAGTTATTTCTGAAAGGTCTGTGACCAACATTGTTGGCAAAGTTTCAAAGCTTTTTTTTTCTTCCTAGTAAAAGTAAACGGAGCTCTGAAGATAACTATAGACGTGAAAAATATCCAAAGCTTAAAAAAAATATATGAAAATTAGAATACAGTTTAAGAAAATGACACTACCTAAAGCCCTTTTGAAATTCACTTTTGAAATCAGTGCACACAGAGATAAATAAAGATAATTTAAGTGCATCAATAACAAATGGAAAACAAATCCCACATACAGTTTCATATTGGTTAAATGTTGTGTATAAAACTAAGCACGGGGCTTCCCTGGTGGCGCAGTGTTTGAGAGTCCGCCTGCCGATGCAGGGGACACGGGTTCCATGCCCCGGTCCGGGAAAATCCCACATGCCGCAGAGCAGCTGGGCCCGTGAGCCATGGCTGCTGAGCCTGCGCGTCCGGAGCCTGTGCTCTGCAACGGGAGAGGCCACAACAGTGAGAGGCCCGCGAACCACACACACACACACACAAAACTAAGCACAAAAAAAAAAAAAAAATCAATATAGTCATTAACTATCTTACCCACTGGGTATGATAAATGATAGATTAGCTTAAATGTGATCAAACTCTTTTTCTTCCCCCATCCAAAGGAAAGCACTTTTCTGTTCAAGGACCACTTAATTGAATGGTGCTGGCTAGTCTCCCTAACATCCAATTTCCTAAAGTCATTTGAAGTATTGGATTATTTAACTCAAATTCTAAGGAAGTAATTTCAGCCTGAGACAACATCTGTGTATGGAATATAGCTGCCTCATGAACATCGCCTAAATATATTATTGGATACTTTAATCTTCAGCCACTTTGATCTCTGGAAAAGGATTCATTTTCTGAAAAGAAAACTCCCCTACTCAGTTTACATTTCTTTTTAATGAATACAATATAAACATAAACAGTTTCACGGGCAGCACACCTTGGTTTTACCAAACAGAAAGTATCTTCTGAATTTTGATTGGCAAAGTATATCTCTCAAGCAGGCATAAATGGGAATTCAAGATAGAATAAAATTAGCTTCTATCTGTCAACTGTGTTCAATTTATGTTTGTATCTGATGGGTGGTATAGAGATACTGTCACTAAAAACAAAGCAATTAGAACTTAAACCCAAATAACCAGTGTTATTTTTACTTGCAATTTGAAAAGTAAATTCAGAATATTTCTACTATGCAGCTATCTAGTTTTAATCAAGGGTTCTCTTATGTTGTTTTTCATGGTTATGTAAACATTTATTTTCATTTCTTTTCAAAACCAATTTCTACATTTTAGAAATATCTAAATATATATATATTTATAAATATATATATATTTATTTATATATAAATATATATACCATGTCAATATGTAACTAAAGCTATTACTAAAAAAAATATATTCACTATTTTTTCTTCCTGGAGCTGTCTGTCTTATTCCTGAATTCTAGGCCTCCTCATTCCTTTGTCTCCCCTTAAATAGTCAGAATGCACTAAGATCTAAGTTAATGTTTTTAGATACTTGATACTGGGTATTTTTATCTATTTCTTCCAAAATCCTTCTTTATTTCTTCCAGTACTCTACATGTTTTATCTTGTGTTTCCAATTTTTATTGTAATTCTATAAAGTGGCATACATTTAATTTTGTATAAGCCTGAATAGCAAACAAAAAATGAAAAATTAATCTTATAATCATATTTTCTGCTGATAAGATATCTGCATTCTTCAGATTATAAATACGTATACTGTATTCCTATATCTGACATGCTATTTTTAGCTCTACAAATATATAATAATAAAGACTTTTTCTGCAGTTAGGTTTACAAAAATGACAAGAAATCAATATAGTTCATAGTATTAATGGGCTTTTTTTTTTTTAATGGACCATTTCCTTTTCTTAAAGTTTCAGTGGTTTATTCTTCTCCGTCTTTCTTTTTTCCTCTGGGATCTACCCTGATGCCCTAAACATCCTTTCTCAGGCCACTCTTGAAAAGTAACTGATGGCAGATGGACCTTAGAAGTGGGGTTGGGGACAATTCCAAGCTCTGTGAAAGTATTGCCTTTGGATTTGTACTGTATTTGTAATACATGTGTACTATTTTATATAGAGAAATATTCCATGAAAATTGCTGAGGCAATTTATTTAACTAGCTTTTTTGTTCTTACTTTATCTTTAATATGAACGTTTCCATTTGAAGTATTCTGAAAGGTTTAAGAAGTTGAGCAAAACACACCCAATATGATTTCTTACCAATTAAATGATCTTTAATTCCATCATCTATAATAGAATTATTCACATATCTTTATCTCATTGTCCATTTCATTCACAGAACACCATGAGGGTGATCATTTTATTATTTTTTTATTTTATTTCATTTCATTTTACTGTGCTTTATTCCACTGTAAAGGCAATAATGCCAGTGTGACCTGAACTTTATCTCCCAAGCTGTCAGAGTTTATCGAATAAAAGGTTGTAGTTTAAATTCAGGACAATCCGCTGTCTGACCCCCATCAATATTCTTTCAATCTCTTTCACAGAAATTGATCAGGTCAGTTGGGCAATATTTTTTTTTTCTTACATCATCTTTTATGGTAGTAGCTTGACAATCCATTTATTAATTGACATAGGTTTGTTGTAAAATCTTATAACAAGATTTTTCAAGTATGGTAGATGTATTCATTTCAAAGGACTAGTTTTAGTATGTAATTCTACATTCATTAGTTTTCATATTTAAAAAAATTAAGACAATACAGTTCTTATGGGATTAAATATATTTTTATATATATATTTTTTTCTGGAATATATTTCTAGAATCAGGAATCTTCCTTCAACTCTAATTGATTCCGCAAGTAGAAAAGTTTGAGATTACAAATGATTTTTTATCTATTTTTATCTGTTATCTATTGCTCTTATATTTGCTTTTATAGTGAAGTGCCTGAGATTATTATTACTCCCCTGGCCAATGTAACTTTCCCTATATCCTTTAACAACTGATTTTTTTAAATACCGACAACTGGTTGTTATAGTTTCACAAAGACAAACTAAACCAACTTGATCATTTTTAGTAAGTTGATATAATAACATCATTTTTATAGTATGTGAAAATATCTAGGATGTACAAAAACTACAAGCCTTTTGTAGAGCATAAATTTATATATTTATTTTGTTCAGGCTTTTTTCTATAGTTATACACTAGCCTAGAACACAAATCTTTTGGTTGGATTTAATGATCCCAAAATGCTTTATTCTGAATTGCATAATAACATAAGATATTAATTTTTTTCTCTTAGAGGGTAGATTGCTATTCACAATGACAACATAAATTTCTGTCTTGTGATTTTTTTATACTTAAGTGACTATTATTTTTGGCTTTTAGCTTGTCACAATCACTAGAGAAAGGTTACCAAAAAGATTATTCTGCATTTTCTAGGTCCTTGATATCAATTACATATTTTTATTTTAATATAAGAAAGATAAGATATTATTAAATGTGAAAAAGCCTGTAAAACTAAGTTTCAATGCTTTTAAAGAACCTATGAAGCTGTAATACTATCTTTCTTGTTCTCAGATTAGGTTCATATAGTCATTCCTTCTATTGTAATTCCATACATACATAAGAAGGAAGAAATGAAAAAAAGAAGGGAGGGAGGGAAGGAGGGAGGAAGGAAGGGAAGGAAGAAGGAAGGAAGTAAAAACTAGAAGGGAAGGAAGGGAAAAGGAGGAGAGAGAAGTGAAAGGGAGGAGACAAGTGAGGAGGGAAGGGAGAGGGAGGAAAGGAAAGAACTCTCAAAGGTTTAACTTTAATGCCACAGAGACATTTCTCCCATGTGAATACATGTATGCCTTTTTTTTTTTTTGAAATTGTTAACATGTTTTAATTTCTCGATTTTTCTACATATTGCTTTGCCTACTTTTTTTTTTTAAACATCTTTATTGGGGTATAATTGCTTTACAATGGTGTGTTAGTTTCTGCTTTATAACAAAGTGAATCAGTTATACATATACATATGTTCCCATATCTCTTTCCTCTTGTGTCTCCCTCCCTCCCACCCTCCCTATCCCACCCCTCCAGGCGGTCACAAAGCACCGAGCCGATATCCCTGTGCCATGCAGCTGCTTCCCACTAGCTATCTACCTTACGTTTGTTAGTGTGTATATGTCCATGACTCTCTCTCGCCCTGTCACAGCTCACCCTTCCCCCTCCCCATATCCTCAAGTCCGTTCTCCAGTAGGTCTGTGTCTTTATTCCTGTCTTACCCCTGGGTTCTTCATGACATTTTTTTTTTCTTCTTAAATTCCATATATTTGTGTTAGCATATGGTATTTGTCTTTTTCTTTCTGACTTACTTCACTCTGTATGACAGACTCTAAGTCCACCCACCTCATTACAAATAGCTCAATTTCGTTTCTTTTTATGGCTGAGTAATATGCCATTGTATATATGTGCCACATCTTCTTCATCCATACATCCGATGATGGGCACATGTATGCCTCTTAAAACTGATAGGCTGATTGAACAGCTAGTGTGGAAAGCAGTCTGGCAATTTCTTAAAAAAACTGAATGTCAATTACCGTATGTCCCAGCAATTGCATTTCTGGGCATTTTACCCAGAGAAATGAAAACTTATGTTTACACTAAAACCTGTACACAAATGTTTATAGCAGCTTTATTCATAAAAGACAAAAACTGGAAACAACCAAGATATATCTCAATTGGTCAATGGTTAAATTATTATATAGCAGGGCTTCCCTGGTGACGCAGTGGTTGAGAGTTCGCCTGCCGATGCAGGGGACACGGGTTTGTGCCCTGGTCCGGGAAGATCCCACATGCCGCAGAGTGGCTGGGCCCGTGAGCCATGGCCGCTGAGCCTGCGCATCCGGAGCTTGTGCTCTGCGACGGGGGCTGCTTCGGCAGTGAGAGGCCCGCGTACCGCCAAAAAAAACCAAACAAACAAACTAAAAATCCTACATTTGCTACTCCCTTAGGCTGTCTCCACCTAAATATTTATGGAAAATTTTAAGAATGAAGCTTGAAAAATTTAAATGAGGCAATATGGCAGAGGGCACTGAATCTGCAAATCAGCATATTTCCACATGTACAAATAAATGTATGATGAGTTATAAATCAGGGACTGCAGAAGATGGAAATTAATTGATGCAATATTTTCAAATTTGAATGTGAATGTGCAGCAAAGTTTCATCTTTCTTCTGAGCCAAGCAGATAATCTCACTAACTAGAAAGTTACTAGTCCTTTGACTCCTAGTAAGAAGGAAAATCTCCTGAGGACTACCTCCTACCATGTTTTAAACTGTTGGCCATCAGTTATGAATGGACTTCTTCATGAGCCAAGGGCATTTGTGCCCAGAAAATATTTTTACGTAATAAACTGTCCCCACTATCACTTGAATATGAATAATGACATAAATGGCTTAATGTCTTTTAAGGTACTTGGGGTTATTTGGGTGTTTATTGTTCAGGACCCTTAGTCCCTCTGCAGGCATACACATATACACATTCCTTAAAAATAGTTACTTTTATTGTCTTCGGTTTCAAGAATTTCCATTAATTTACAATAAGAATGTCTCTTTTGGAACAACACTAGTAAGTGAAACATATTATCTCACTATAAAAGTACTTGTGAGAAAAAAGGCTGGCAGAGTTTCCCATTAAAAAACACAAATGCAAACCAGCATGCTCTGAACACTAGAATGGCGGTGCACAAAAAAACCACAAAGATAAGTCAGAATCAACAAAGTAAAAGAGAGAAAAAACACACAGTGTATATGTTATTATAGCATTTATAATTATAATCAATAGATTATATATTATATGTGTGTAGTTGATTACAGTCAGTGACACATAGCAAATAAGGGAATGCTGTTTTAAAATGCAGCTTGACTTTTTCAAATGTCAGTGTTGAATGACTGTGAGCTAAGTAAACTGAAACAATACAGGAAGACTCAAGCGCAAGCTGATTTGATCAGGCAGTGCCCAATGTACCTTCCCTGCTTTCGGTGTGGATTTGCTTCAGTGAAACCTCTAGTGTCACAGTGATGGCTACAAACCGCCTTCTCCAAGGAGAAGTGAGGGAGGGCTGCAAGGAAAAATAGCAAGCGTGAAGAAAGGACAAGAAGTAACCACCGTGGCCACTCTCACATTGAGGGGAAATCAATGGAGGGGGATGAATGGAAGTAAGCTGCCATGGCTCTCTCTGGTCCTCAATTGGACACAGCTAATCCCTGTGACCTTTGGGGAAGCTGAAGGCATAAAGTGACCCCAATCATCAAAAGCACAATTAGAATGAAGAGCATAAAACCGTGACTGTGGTTAGAAAAAGCAGACAATGAAGAGACTATGGAGGAAATTTGTCCCTTTAGCAGCTGAGTGAATGCTGCCTCAGAGATGCCCATAATTGTTGCATATAGATGAGAGTCACTACTGGTAGGACACTTGGAGGGGGGAGGGCTGGGGAGGAGCTGGCATTTATCACGTGATCTCGGGGCCAAGGTGCAGATGTTTCAGACTTTCCCCACCTCCTTCCAAGGCACCAGCAATTTCTGTCCCTCTTCAGGAGACAGCCAAAGAAGGGCAAGAATTGAAACAGCAGTAGGCAAGGAAAACAAAAAACAAAAAAGGTTGCCTTAAGAGTGAGGAAATCTGTAGGGTAATTTCAATTTCAAGTGTTGGGTTTTTTCCTCAAGAAATAAAATTGAGTGAATTCATCCTTGTCAGCACAAAGCAAACAAGCAATTAGGCAAACTAAAAAAAAAAAAAAAGTGTGCAGTTCGAAGGGTCTACCATTTGGATGAAATGCTGCCTATGTGTAAAAACTTCCTGAATGATTTAATGGGGAATTTTGTGTGAATAGATGCTGAAGAAATGCAATGAGAAGACATGATGTAACATGGTTAGACAAAAATAAAATTTTCAAAATCCATTTTTCTGTTGAATTTTAATTGATGCCTTATTCGCTTTCTTCTCTTACGTAAACTCAAACTTGGCACATTAAAACAGAAATAGAACGTGCCTTTCTCACTTCAAGAGGCAAGTATGTAGGATTTTTTTTCCGTTAAGAACTATTAAATGATCCCTTTAACATTGATTTTGAATTTACATGAACTATAATAATAGCTAACATTTACTGACTTCTTATTAGGTGTCTAGGACTATAGTAAGATCTTTACACATATTTGCTTATTTAGTCCTCATAACACTCCTGTGAAATCGATCTATTATTTCACATTTTGTAGATGAAGAAACTGAGGCCAAAAAATGAAAAGATAAAATAACTTGTCTAAGGTCAGAGTGTTAGCTGATGGCTCCTAAATATTACACTGTATTGAATATCTAAATAAACAATCATACCTACTTATTTGTAGTGATTCCAAAATGCTAAGTAAATTAGTTGGTATTTTGACTGAATTTAACAAATCATGTGGATGTTACTTAAATATCATTCAACATGTTAACTAGCAGCAGTGATTGGAAACATGCTTTATCAACACACTTGAAGGAAATGGTAATACATTTACCCATTCTATGATGAGAAAAGAGCATTGGTTAAAAAGATAAAGAGGTCTGAGTTTTTATTCAGATCTCAAATGTTATCACCATACCCCAAAACCAGATTTCTCCTTCTACAAAAGAGGAGTGATTCTATTTCTTCTTGGTCCCCAACATCATTTTAATGCTATGTAAGGAGTACTCCATTAATGCACGTATTACTACTGTGCCATTTCTGCCTTTAAAATGCAAGATGTGTCTGTTCATACAACTAGGGCAGCTGGGGCCACCACCTGTTAACTAACTTCAAGCACCACTTAATTAGCCTGTGTTGAAGTTACCGTATGCTTTGACTGGAAGGGAGTGGAACAGTAACAGATGCTAAGCACAATAAAAGAAAAGCCCTTGAATACCAGGGCAAAGTGGGTGGAGAGAATAACAAAAAAGTCAACAGACGGAGAGAGGCAGAAATACTAGTAAAATGGACCAGAAATTAACTCTCACAGATAAAGTTCAAGGGAGCAAATCTCTGCAGATTAAATTCTGTCCCACCGAGGTATCTGTCACATCGGACGTAATTGAGGATTTGATTTGAGCATTTTGAATATAGGCAGAATTCAACTGGACAATTGGCTTAGTTTCTCATTATATAAAGAAATAGTCATCATTTATTATTTCCATGAAAACCTCCATAACTTTCTTAGACCAAACATCCAGGCATCGAAGAAAAAAAACATGTTGTCATGATGAAGCATAATTTTCCTAATTACTTTAAGAGCTCTGTTTGTCAGTGTTTCCACTAGAAGAGATCTGGAAACAAATGGTTTTAAAATTATGAGCATTTCTCCTTCAATAGAATGATTTCCATACAGAAGGCACTTTATCTTGTTGTTTCAAATTAAGTTGAATTTAAATGAGTTAAAAGCATCTTCTGGTGACATTTGTATTCTTCTGAGTTGCAGGCTTATCCATTAATGCACTTACCTTCCTAACATTCAGTAGTATATTTTATGTTAATAGAATTTTTATAGATAGATAGAGATATGTAAGGAAGTGTATATCTTTGTTTTTTATATTTTTGCTTAAAGATAGGTTAAGTCTCTATTACTTAATCAGATTTCATTGGCCTGGTGTAACGAGATATAACCCAAATTAGCTCAAACAAAACTGTACTTGAGACTTTTCATGTAGTTATTTTTCCATTTTTTGCCACACCTGTAATATTTTTTCAAATTCAAAAATAGAATACAGCATTGGCAAATTCCAAATTTGTATTATATTACTTCAGTTTCAAGAGCAGCCTCTCAGAAAAATGCATTCCATTTGTTCAAATCAGGATATATCTACATTTATATCTATATCTGAAATTACTCAAATCAGAGGGTGCTCAAAAGAGCAAAAGTACAGTTCACCTACCTGGCAATATTTAAATACTTCTCTTGTTTGTTTATATTACAACTTCTTTTGGTTTGGGGAATTATCATTATTTATTATACTTTTCTTTATATCCACTTCAGCATAGGTGGATATTTGTAAATCACCCTTTTTTAACATGCAAGAAGGACAACTTTTACCAGTAAAGCACTCATCTGATTTAAGTTAAACAATATTCTATTTCCTAGAGTATATATCGACATGGGGAGTGGGGAAGGGAGAAAGATATTATTCTATGAGCAAAAGTAATTTACCATAATGCGGTTTTGAATTAGATTTATAGTGATTATAATTTTAGCCATATAAGTGCATAACAAAGTCCAAAATAAGGAAATAATTGATATTAAGAAAAGTTACGTCCATCTTAAACTCTTGACTCTAGCAAAACTATTCCTCAGTGTTTCATCCAATCATTCAGCAAAAATGTATTGATTATCTGCTCTGCTCTTAGCACTGTGCCAGGGCTAGGCATCCTAAGAGTAAGTCATGACCCTGTTTTAAGTGCTCTTAAACTTATACCAAAACATAAATCTTTGTTGTTGAAGAGTAACAAAAAAAAATGTAGTTGTCAAAAAAAGGGAACCTGAACTTATCTTGATTTTATTTAGTCAGTAGTTCAATCTCCAAATCTATATATTTAAAAATATGTGGCAAAGACTTATTTTAATAATAAATCCTATTTTAGTAATATTTTACTGTGTATTTCTAGCTGAAACACAACCAACTACCTTATAAACTATTTTATCTTGTCTATAGAAGAAGACAGTGAAGAAACCCTATGAAATGCTTAATGGAGCTCAGAAATAGATTTGTGAAATTACCCAATCTTATTGTTCAGCGACTGGAAAAGAATCACTAACATGGTGTCCCATTGCCTATGTGTTATTGTAATTCCTTCCAGTTCCTAGAATTAGATTGGTGAGTAAAGAGAGTACAGTAAAATAGGGTATAGTGAAAAGAGGTGGTGATTCGGAGTCAGAAATCAGTTGGACTCAAATTCCAAATTCACTATTTACTAGTTGCATGACAGAGGCCAAAGGAATTCTCTGAGCTTTAGTTTCAGCATCTCTAAAATGGGAACAATGATGATACGGATCGTGATCATGATGATGACTATGATCTTGATAGAGCTATAAAACTTACATGAGAAAATATACATACATATAAAGTGATGTGGTTCATATTAAATAAACTAAAGCATTGTATAAATATTACTTGAACAGTTTTTGCTTCTGTTTCTTCATATATGATTCATTCAGTTGTCTAATCAAACCAGAAAATGAGACAAAGCACTAGAATTTAATTTGAGATCATTGTATGAAATCTTTTTCATTTAGTACAACCCCAGCATCTTAGGTCACAGTTACAATAACCTAGTTTATCATGGAGATTATTTTAGTTTAGTCAAATACCAAACCACTCAATCTTTTTTTCTTCTCAAAGGTATTGGAGGATAAAGTCTTCAAATTTAGGAAGAACCATCCATTCACTAAAAATTTTATTTGAATACATATTTTACATCAATTTTAACATTCTAACTTATTTTATCTCGACACATTTTCTAACAATCATTAAGTCATTATCCACATGGCTCATTATAATCATGGTCCTTTTATCTTTGAAAGAAGCAACATTGATTTTCCTTATAACAGCAAAATTGGAAGTGGTTATAACACATTGTTTCTCTCTGTTACCATATTGCTGCTTTAAAATAGTTTCATTCAATATTTGGTAGCACAATTTTGGAACTTGATACATATTTTGGTTAATATTCTATAATGTATAAGCTTCTGGAAAAGTCATTCAGTCTTCATTGTGAATGAAATTTTTTTATGTGCTTCATTCCCTGATTTATTTTTTAAGTAGATACTTCTTAAAATCACCCACTGATCCTTTTTTCTTTCCATCTCTGTAAGCATAACTCTTGTTTCTCCTCTTATTCTCAGTTCAAAAGACTGGAGAAAATGATAATGTAACTTCCATAATTATTTTAACCATACATGATTAAAGCAGCTTGGGTTTAACTTGATCTTGTAGAATTGTGACACCAATTTAAAGCTTCACAAGCATAGTTTTTGTACTTAATTTTGTAATCCATTGCCTGGCTTTCTAATTAAATGTTCTCAGTATTCCATTTAAAGTACCCATTCCTGGCATTCCTCTTGATTAGTAGGAAAGAATCGATGAGAATTGATCCAATTGTAGAACACAATTCTCATATTGATAGTAGTTTATATTCATTTGCTTTTCCCTAATCTTTTATTAATGGTCATCTTCAAAATGTCAATTAATGCCAAAAACGTGCACAGTGATAATGCAAATCTATAAAGAAACCAGCTTGACACTTTACAGTAGGACCAAAGGGAGAAGATATTATTTTTAACATATATTTACATAACTGAATATGACAGAAATGAAGGATAAAAATGGAAACACTAATGTTCCGAGCTATGAATTTCACACTCAATTAAAAAAAAATTTTTTTAATAAATGAAACAATTTAAACAATAGACTTTTCTCTTAGGCCTCTGCATTTCCACAAAATAACACTGGCTACCATCGAATAATGAACAAGTTAGAGAAATATGGGTTGAATGGTAGTACAAATATGAGTCTTTGTGCTAAAAAAATATTAGCTATTTTACTCATATCACCAGTGAAAGAGAAACTTCATGGCATGAATTTCTGCTGCACATTATAGAGAAAACTTTAGACCACTCAGTCTTCATCCACCATCCTTTAAACTTTGTGGAATGTTTTTCATAATAGTAATTGTTAACATTATGCCTTATTTGCTTTAGTGCTCTTAATATACTTTTCTGAATGACTTGAAAGTAAGTTAGATAATCCACCCCTTAGTTATTCCACATGTATATCCTAAGGATATACTTTGTTTTCTGTAGATTTTAAGTTGGGTCTTAAGTGTTGATTGAATTCAGGGCAAGCATTGTTAGCCTGAATGCTTCATAGGTGCTACTGTATGTTTTATCACACAATTGTCTTCCCACTTTTAGTCACCAGCCATCGGTGATACTCAGTTTGATTACTGAGTTCAAGCGGTGATTGCCAAATCTATCCGTTATAAAAATAAATTTTCCCCTGTGCAGTTAGCAGGTAATCTCTGTGGTCATACATTGGGCCTGTATATGCTGTCCCATACCACTTTTCACCTAATGGATTTAGTATCCACTGATGATTCTTTGCTGAATGAATTATTTTGTCAGAGGTTGCTATATAATGATTTTTCTAATTTGAAGTTTCCATTATACTTTGTCTTAGGTGTTGGGGATAGCTCAGCAAAGGTATTGTTACACAAAATAACGAATTTCAAATTTACCAGTTAATTTACCTTTAAAGAAAGTCATGTCACCTTTAATAAATTATTATAGTTAAGGGTAAAGTCTTCTGAAAGACGTAATTTCCATTGTAAAGGAAACTATTGGTCTTTATTCCTTTTTATCATTGTTGTTGCTCTTATTAAATCTGTGGAAGACTGTTACAAGAAGACACACTCGTATATACTACATCTTATAGAAGTAATGTGTATATTATATGATCATGTATTCAATATATATGTACACATCTAACCATATTATTTTTATAGATGTGCGTATATATATATATAAGCTTATGTATTATAGGTTTAAATTTGACATACAACCCACTTCAAAAAATAAATAAGTATGAAGCAAAATCTACCAGGAGCGATAAGCCCATAAGCCAGATCAGTTTTAACTACAGATATTAACATTTCACTGAATTGCAAAATACTAAAAATGTAGCACAGTGATGACTTTCTTAACACAGATAGGGAGTATAGGGGAAAAGTAGATTGAAGGGGAAGATGATGATCTCAGTGTTGGGTGAGAGAAGGTGTGAGGTTTCTTGGAAAACTCATGAAGCTGAATAAGCAGTGAAGATAAGATCTGGTCATTGGTAGAGCATCTAACTAAGAAGTGAAAAAAGTTTCATCATCTTCTAAAAAATAGCTGAAGCCGCGAGCCTCGATAAAGACAACTACAGAAAGCATGTTGAACAAGAAAACGATGAGGTCTGGGGTTCTGTGAAGCACCAGCATTTAAAGAGCACTGGAGGGAAATGGGCTTTGTAGATGAGGCATTAGGTTTGTATGGCCAAACAGATTAGAATTCGAGTTTAGATCTAGAAAACAGCTTAAAAAAAACTAACATGAAAAAGAGGACTTAACTGTAAAATTGGAATTGGTTATTTTGAAAAGCAGGGAAGGCCAAATGGCCATTAGATTCAGATGAGTCTACAGAGCTGATGGAAGATTGCTGTGGAGGTGTCCATTTAACATATTTCTGACCCTAATTTTATGACCCAAGACTTCCTTTTATATTGAACATGCTTTATATGCTTTTACAGATACTAGGGATATAGAGAGTACGGTAGCATTGAGTTAATTTATATCAAGTTTTGTGTTTTTTTTCTGACTATGATACTGGTACAGAAAATGAAATTTTTAAATTGTTGCAGACTGAGAGCCTATCCCTGAAGTGAGTTTCACATTCTTGGTTACCGTCTGTTCATTAATTCATTTATTATCTTAAAGGAAAAAAAAACAACTGTCCAAGCCTGTACAATGTTGCAGGTCCAGTGGCAGGCTGCAGTTGTACAAATGGGAAGCAAACAGATTACCTGATCTTTGGGAATTCACAGTCTAATGGGGTAACAGACACAGATAACCCAGCACCCCTAGTGCCAGTGCATTTCTCAAAGTGTTGTTGGCTTTTATCAATTGCAGGAATACCTACTTCAATTCAGGCCTGGACAGCCCTAAATACAGATGCGGGGCACAAGAAGACCTCCTTTAGACATTGTAAGCACTAGATAATCTCTTCCTCATTATGTTCTATTCCATGGCTCGCATAATCAATATTATTTAACAAAAACTTTAAATAAATATCTTTTGGACTCTCTCCTACAGCTCACATGCAGTGAGTCCAGTGGTTATTTCCTGTTATAATTATCTTCTGACAAAAAGGAAGGGGAAGAAAAAATGAGTGAAGTTAGTAAAAATGGCATCTTTTGTTTCCTTTAGGTCTAGCATATTAGTAATGAAAGGCAGTACTAGGTAAATAGAATGTACTGCACAAATATGGTAGGATTCATTGATGCAAAGTCTGTTCTTTCCTGAACCGAGGAAGGGGCTGGAAGGGTGATGAGTGGAAACAGGAAAGCAAATTTAGAAACCACTTAGGATGTTAGACATAGGTGAAAAATCTACTTTAAACAGATTTAGGTATCTCATTTCAAATGATAGTGAACTTCCTTTCCTCATCTCTGTTGTTTTTGTAATAATGTCCTCATTCTCAGGGAAGGTTTAATAGCAAGGGGTACAAAGGCCTTATCCCCAAAGTCTTATGATACTCTACAGACAAACTGATTTGGTTCATGTCATGCATTTGTATAGCTTTCTACTGTATTTTTAACAGAGTGGTGAGAAATGTGTGTATTCACGTTAAATAAACGATCCCATCATAAATTAAAAGTAGTATTTCCTTTGAAAAGGGGCATTTGTTGCTAAAAATTAGTAGTCTGTAAAATTAAGGTTGACCCTAAACACAACGTATCTTTTAAAACAAGACTGTAAGCAAGGGTGGTCCCTTAAAAGCCCTTTAATACATTTGAACAAGCACCTTCTGTTTATCTTCCTACACCAACCTCTTTTATTTGGTTAGTCTGCCTGAACAAGGTTACTTAGTTCGGGGCAGAACATTGTGCTAACACTGCCTCAAAGTACACAAAAATGCCTATTTCCCGTCCTGTCTTACTGATGTGACTTAAATCTCTGACCTAAACAACTCGTGCAAATACGTTAACAGGCTGAAGGGGTAGCTGGTGGACTGGTTCCCTGCTCTTTCACTCCCAGAGTTGATTTTAAGGACAAACAGGACAACAGCCATTGCTGGGAAGGCAAGGATGAATAGAGTGATAATGAGCCCTTTTTTCCCCTTTGGTCTGCAGAGATCTGAACCTTTTTTTGTCCTTCATTTTAGCCACACCGGGGTCATTGTATGACACATGGATTAGAAAGGAGGAAAGACAGGGACAGAGTAGTTAAATGTGCTACGTGCAAAAGCCACAAAGCAGATTCATGTTGGACTTTTCATCCTCTTTTAAAATTTTCTAAATCATCCCTGAATAGTGGCGTCTTAGACAAAATGTGTCAACCTAGCTAAAAGACTAGCAGGGACACAAAATTAATGACCCCTGTGCTGTTTCTAGAGAGGCATTACCTGCGCGTTCTCGCTGCCTCATTCATAAGTGACAGACTTTCTTCCTCGAGTAAACAGCTGTGCTTCTTCACTGCTCAGACTGAGAGATCCTCTGTAGCTGCTGTTTAAGGTGATAAAAAGCCTACACAACTTGAATGACCTATGACTCTACGGTATTCAATTTAGGAGGTACGCACTTGGGTTTTATTGTGTCTGTGTCTGCTTATCAGCAACGGAGCTAGAGCCTCAGCTCATATTTATCTAACACACAGAGATATGACGCATAGAGCGAGCACGAGTGAAATTAGTGGTGTCACTGGGCTTCTGTGTATATTTATACCACAACTCAGCTTCTGGATATTGGAACTTGAGTGCCGTCGTGCTTAGCCTCATCTCTCAAATTCCACGTAGGAAAATTAATGTGCAATTGGGAAAACACACAAAAGCATTTCTTTTATTGAAGAAAAGTAAGAATGAATGAATGAAAATACCTATCCGGATGACTATAATATAGAATCGCAAGCAATTTGGAATGTTTTCAGATATTCAAACCCAAATGTGCAAAGTTAAGTCTCCTTCTACACAGGCACTCATTTTAGTAAATTTATCTCAGTCCTTCAAGATGACAAACTGTCACCTTTTGAAAGATGGGATGTTGCAGCGCTTTCTTTGCTGTTGCTCAGAAAAAAAGTATGACATTTTTATCATCCACCCTCTTCTTTGACAAGACCCTATTTTTCCCCACACCCTCCCCGCCCCCCCATATGAGGTACAGTCCCTGGAGTCTGTAATTGGCAGGAGATGAAGCGATGATGGGGAGTGATCACAGTCGATAGCTTTGATTAACAATAAGGTAGAAAATTAGCAATGCTAGCATTCAGCCACCCTGCCCTCTCCCTCCTCCATATGCTCCCTCAGTCCGCGCTGGCGGCCTCACAGAGGGCAGTCAGAGCCCTTCACCAGCTTTGAAGTGCAGCAAAGGTGCAGGCAGAGCAGAGAATTAGGGAAATGAAGAAGTAGAAACTGTAAGCCATGATGCTGAGATCTTCGAATGGCTTAGTGTGCCGCAGGAGGGGCGAGGATGAAGTGTGCTGTGTGTTGTCCCTGTGTGTTTTTCTGTCACATGTGGATTTACTTGTGTCTGGACATGCTGTGATCGAAATGGCAACTACTGTTACTACTGTGACCCCATCAGCAGCTCTGGTGTTGTTTCCGACAGACCCTGAAGACGTAGAGAGGGGAAAGGACAACGGGACGCCAATCCCCACCTCTGATAACGATGACAATTCGCTGGGCTATACAGGTAGAGTGTTTCTTTCCCAAATACTAACTGTCCATTTCTCCTAAAATACCGCCACCTCCATCAGTCATCAACCACCTGTATAAAATTATCTTTCTAATCATCCCTGCTTCCAGCTAACAATCCCAACAACTTCTTGTCCTCATTTTCCAGACTTTATTCATTCTTCAGGTGGGAGGTCATATTGCTAAAGGAAACAGTTTGGGGAAGAGAAATTTAACTTGAAAACTGCATGCATTCTTGTTGCCTATTTTTAATGTAAAAAGATGCTTATGAGCCTGAAACATTGGTATCACTAATATGTTTATTTTCTTAGAGATTTAATATCTAACTAAACTGCTATCAAAAGAAATAAAAGACTACCTTCAAGTAATTAGGGTTCAAAATTATCTGTACATTTGCTTTTTGTTGTTCTGCCTGAAGTCTTAACAACAACAGAAAGCAAACTCTTAACAAGAGTTCTGTAAATCATAATTACCAACTTGTATCTCAGGATTGTGTTTGCATGACATTGTTACCTGATCTACAAACCACTTCTTAAATAGATGCATGTATATGTCAGCATAAAAGTAGCAATTTAGCTAATTGAATATGTTAGAAATAATTCATATTACAGATGTCTAAGAATGGTTAGCCTGGAAATATGTAAATGTTTCAGGCAGAATTTGTAAGCATAGTTATGAATATAGTTGCGTAAGTTACACATCTGAGACAATTTGACTAAAACTTCAGATAAAAGCAAAGAATGAATACAACACTTTTAACACATTGAATCAGATAATGATGTGACAGGGGTCTTGTTGTAATAGCAGGTATTTATCACGTTCTTTTCATTAGTTCTTGTTAGCACAGTTCATAGATTTTTGCCAGGTTGTGGGCTGTAACTAGGTTGTGTGTGTGTTTGTGTGTGTGTGGTGAAGTAGCTGGGGTTAGAGGTAATGGAGAACTGGTCTGTCTCATTACAATCTTACAGATGGTTGTGTTCAAAAGAGAATAACCCAACAGATACACTTCACCTTGGTATAAAATAATAAACTGGTACCTTAGAAGCATCCTCACTATATTCATAGTAATAATTTTCTCCAATATTATCCCTCATCTACAAAATTCAGGGTTTTAACATTTGGAATAAGTATGCAAATTAATAGCACCTTTACAGGCAACTTTAATACTTATATTTATTTCAGTCATAGATAACTCATTCTCATTTCCCCCCTATCTTTCAACATAAGAACTGAGATTAAAGGACCAACAAATCAAAGCCCATTGGTGGTAAGATGGTGAGGGAGTTGGTATGATGATACTTTTCCAGAAACTTAGCTAGAAGAAGCCTTGTAAAATCATTTGTTAATACCATAAATACTGAGGAAGTTCGTGTTTATGAAAAGAGGAATCCAACATAGTGTTTTTCTCAGGGGATCCTCATTTGCCAATGCATCTTAGTTCAATTCCCTTGTGCTCACCCAGTCTAAACAACTGCATTGTTTAGATACACTAATAGGGTTTGCTCTTTGTCTTTTATGGATTTCCTGAAAATTATATATAACCAATGCATAAATCATGTTGGAGTGTTGATTTAAGAGAACCTCAATAACAATGCATTTAAGACTAAATGTAGCATTTTTTGAATTTTTCATTCTTATTTATTTTTCTCCATCGGATTAATCAGTAGTCAGATTTCTGCTATTAAACATATCATTAGATGAATTAATAGGAGGAGGTAGTAAACTTATAATGACTGGTATACTGGGTGTTTATTTTTCAGTACATGTTGCTTCATTTCGTTGAGCTAAATGTGGGATTCTTCTTTCTCCTCCTAATATTCATAAATTTAGAAGAAAACCTTCTCAGAGGGAGCCATACAATTCTGGAAAACATATTTTTGGGGAACATGAAACAGTCCCAAAGAAGTAGATCACCAGTTCACTAAAATTCACATCTACACACCTCCAGTTCTCCTTTTTCTACCACTAGAAAGAGTACAATTTCCACTGCGAGCTAATTTGTCACTACAACATCTGCTCTGTTGCTCAAACCATTTGAGACCATCACTATCAAATTGATCCATCAAACTAGAATCCATGGACCTCATATCATACACATGAATTTATTTTTTATTAATGATTTAGTCAACAAATGATAATCTTTTATGAATAGTACTTACTGCTTAAACCATATGCTATACTTATCTAAATTATATAAGGGATTTCATTAAGAGGCCCAGGAAAATATAGTAATATAGAGTTTACGGAAGAAACGTAAATTGATTCCTTTTCTCCTTACCATCTTCAGATACAATACTATAAAGTCATATAAGGTTTGAAAACATTTCAGTCTCTCTCCTACTAATCAATGAATACAGAACAATTTCTAAGATAGCATGGTGGTGTGTTATTAAAGTGAACTTATACATTTTTTACAGAGAAGTAGCCCATTTCCTCTTTAACTGGGTCATAAATATTGGGGATTATTTAACAGTCAAAGTATATAGACTTTGTTGCAACAACAAGTAAGAGGGGATTTCAAATCAGCACTCTGTGAGGTCAGACAGATATCCCAAAGAAGTCGAATATGGAATGATCAATTATTTTTTTAAAGGAGCTCCTACAAAGAGTACATTGTTCATTGACTGGAAGTACATATGGTGTTTTACAAATATGAAAAAACTAAGTAATACGTCCAAGAATATTTAACTATCTGCAATATACACAGAATTCATGTATAGCTTTAGTCAATGACACAAAGTGTAGAGAGAAATTTATCAATACATAAAAATTTAGGGAATAAGTGGGAGCTAATGACATCCTAGTAGCATGCTTAACATTTTTAGAGAGCAGATTATTAATTAGAAAGGAAATTAACTTTATATGCGTTTTGAGTACCAAAGAAGTCCACAAATTTGATTTGTAATATCTAAAATATATCCTTTTTCCCCATTTCTACATACTAAAGATAAGATAATGCCCCTATCTGCATAGGTCTCTTTTGAGGGTTAGCTTCCTATTTTTACCGTAGCATATTGGGAGAAAAACTAAATGTAAATTTGAAAATCTGAAAACTGAACAGTTATCAGAATTACGTCAGTATCAATTTAGATAAAGATCTAGCCACAAAATGTCAGAACTTCCAGAGTAATTTCAAATGGGGATAATGGAGTCTTCTACAAACCAACACTACCTCCAAATAAAGTTTGGTTATAATTCTGTTTGGTAGGAAACGAAATATATGCTTTCTTATAAAAAGAAAAAAATCTTGGACAAATTAGTATGTTTTCCTATATGCACACAAATAACATCCCCCAAACCATGTTCACCTCACATTGTGGAATCTCAACAGGTAACTGTTGTTAATTGACGAGGACATTGATTCTTCTGTCACTCTACATTCTTAATGGTATAGGTTCCTGATTAAAATCAAACAGAAACTTCATTGAGACATGTGCATGTTTTTTTAATTTATGTATTCATACTAATAACTAGCCTGTATTATCCCTTCATATGTGCTATGAAGTCTTCTAAGCACTTTACATGCAGTAACTCATTTAATCCTCTTAACATCCCTCTCAGAAAGATGCTCTTATTAATAGTGACAGTGTCTGATGCCTGCTTCAATACTCCAGAAGAGAAATAGTCCAAAATTAATTACACATTTTCCAACATCACAAAGGTTGGGAGAGATTGTTGTGACTATAAGCTACAGTTGAGAATGTAGTTAGAAATTAAATAGATTAGCCATGTTCCTTCTACACAACAGCAACAGTGCTAGTAACCAATGTTTTAGGTCTCTGCTGTTTCTCATCCTAGATTCATTATTATCACAATAACTAATGCACATATTGTTTAAATCAAATAAGACACAAGCTTTAAACAAAAATAAGTAGGTCCCTACTCCATCTCCTTATTCTTGAACCCACTTCCCCTCAATCTATCTTCTTACTCTGTTAGATGTTTCTTCTGATAATTTCCTTTATATTTTAAATAAATTGCATCCACAAATACTTCTTGATTTGTCAGTTTTATACATTATCTAGTAAATCTTTTTTTTCTCCCTGTTCTTCCACTACCACATTCTTTATTAAATTAACAGTCAGAGTTTACATTGGTAAGGCTAAGCAAGTTGTCCCTATGTGAGTTTACTGCAGAGCCAGTAGACTACTAAAATTGCATTGCTGGGCTTCCCTGGTGGCGCAGTGGTTGAGAGTCCGCCTGCTGATGCAGGGAACACGGGTTCGTGCCCCAGTCCGGGAAGATCCCACATGCCGCGAAGCGGCTGGGCCCGTGGGCCATGGCCGCTGAGCCTACGCGTCCGAAGCCTGTGCTCCGCAACGGGAGAGGCCACAACAGTGAGAGGCCCGCGTACCGCAAAAAAAAAAAAAAAAAAAATTGCATTGCCATCTTTATGTAAGACTGTTCATTTTCTGGAGTTAATAATTGCATTTTAACTTCCTAAATGCTTAATCATATCCAATATTCCATTGATCTGAGGTTTTTTTCAGATGTTTCTCTCATGAAACCCTCCATGTTTTTGTCCCAAACTGAATGGTTTGTCTCTAAACCTGGGACTTTCTTTTTTGTTTTTTTAATTTATTTATTTTATCTATTTATTTTTGGCTGTGTTGGGTCTTCGTTGCTGAACGCAGGCTTTCTCTAGTTGCAGTGAGCGGGGTCCACTCCTCGTTGCGGTGTGTGGGCTTCTCACTGCGGTGGCTTCTCTGTTGCAGAGCACGGGCTCTAGGCATGCGGGCTTCAGTAGCTGTGGCACGCAGGCTCAGTAGTTGTGACTCCTGGGCTCTAGATGGGCTCTAGAGCACAGGCTCAATAGTTGTGGCACACGGGCTTAGTTGCTCCACATCATGTGGGATCTTCCCGGACCAGGGCTCAAACCCGTGACCCCTGCATTGGCAGGCAGATTCTTAACCACTGTGCCACCAGGGAAGCCCCTGGGACTTTCTTTTATCACTCTTTTGTGTTGGTTCTCCTATTTCCTAGATCTCACTTCTTCCACTTTCCTCGTTTATCCTCTTTTTAACAGAAGCCTAGTCTTCTATTAAAAGCATAGCACAATAAAACTTTTAAAACATCAAGAACAGAGTTTTACTGTAATGTGCTTTGTGGTAGCTTGTCCATGTTTGCTTGCTTATTTGTTTACTTTGATTATGCTGGGTACTGAATGGGCTCTTTCAGATTGGAGGATCATTTATTTTAGTTATGGGAAATTTTCTTAAATTATTTTTTAATAACACCCATCTCTCTATCACCTGTTCTGGAATTGCTGTTAGTCAGACTATGGACCTCTTAGAATGATTCATTAAGTCTCTTGTCCTTTCTTCCCTAATTTCTAATTCTTTGTTGTTTTCTCTCCCACTTTCTGGGAAACATCCTTGATATTTATTGTCTACCAATGCTTTTAGCAGAATTTTTTATTCGTTTATAATGTAACTTTAGTGGTTACATATGTTTTTAAGTCCTTTATATTTGGCTGTAGAAAATAACATACTAATTTACAAGTTCATATAAAATACCTGTCCTACTCTTTATGAAATATTTGGGTGATCATTTATTCATTTACTTAAGCAAAACTCACATGTTGAAGTGCCTACCCTGGGGAGGGCATTGTACTAGGGACATAGGGTATTTAATATTTAAATTTGTTAAAATCAATACCATGCATGACTCTTCCTTGGATCATCATGTCTGATGGACCCCTCATTAACTTGCTCTTTGCAACTTGTGCATCATACTTTTGTGCATCATAGGGAATTAATAAACATTTACTAAAATGATAAACCATCTCTACTTTCTATTGACCCATATTGGGAATAAAATCATAGCATCATATCAATTTAACCAATCGGATTAGCCTTTCAAAGTTAACAGAAAGAAACACATTTTTTCAGATTTATAAAGTGGTAAAATCTGTGATTTGTTTGGAGTGACCTCAGTTATTAGGCAATTCTGCCAATTCTCTGAAAATATGAAAAAGAAGCAAATAAGACAGAAGATTGGGATAATGGGTTACATTTATGTATAACACTCCAAAATTCTTTCTTTTTGAATTAAGACAAAAAGAAAAACTGATTTTATTTTCATAATAACTGACAATAGGGAGTAGACATGCCTAACTCTGCCTTCCTGAAGTTTAAGGGACATAAAACATGGAAGTTCAAGTGGATTTGAGCATTGAAAAGTAGGTTGAACTCTAACAACAATGGAATTCTATGAAAGAAGATTTCAAAGCAGTCTATGTCAATTATTTTTTTTAATTAAAAATCAAATTTTGTGTTGTCCTCACATTATTAACACTAATTATAATTCCAGTGTTTTTCATGAATGTTTTGGTGATTTAAGTCATTCCAAAAAGGTGTTGACTAAGGCATTGACTGTTATACTTAGTATTTTATAACATTTTCAATCTTGTAAACTTTGCAGCTAAATATTTTGAGTTTCTGTGGTAGAGGAGGAAAGAGCACAGTGTCTGAGCTCCTATAAAATGGCAAAACCTTGATTCTAATAGGAAAATTTCATCTAATTTTATTTTCTTTAGTTAGAAGTTCCAGTGGAGAAAATACTTTTCATGAATAGTGATTTGAATTTTTGAAGGAATGCTTTTGATTTTTTAAATATATCCCAAAGTGACAAATTTTAGAGATGTGTAGATAAGTAGACACACTCAGAAACACAAACTATGCAGACACTTTTTAGGTGTGAACGACATCCTTAGGACAGTGCACCTATACATATGAGGGATTCAGTTTAAGAGTTTTTTTAAAAGTTTAAAAAATTTTTAAGAAATAAATAATTCTTGTGTTGTAGAAGCTACAGTAAAATGCACTCCCTAATTATCTTGGTAATTCAGTAAGAATCTTCATTTACACAGAAATTTATACAAAATATTATTTTAGCTTACCTATTCTCCACTTTAACTACAGAGGCATGACTTTGGAAATGATTCCCTACTAACCTAATAAGACACATCCCAGGCTCAGAGCCTTCCAAGCAGCATCATGCTCAGCTTCCAGCCAGGAACTGTCAGCACACAGTCATGGGTAGTCTTATCCCTGCACTGCTTTAGAACCCTGCTTAAGGTCCTATGCAAACCATCCCCCACATTTTTTGTTTTAACTTTTCCAATTCATAAAAGGGAAATAATAGTTGACATTCAATAATTCTTTTGAAACTTTAAAGAGAATTGGCTAATCTTTCCTAATCTCTAATTTTTAGAGAGAATTTTAGGCAATGATCATTTTTTTCTCCTTACAGTTATTCCTATAGAATTTTTTCACAATTCATGGACTTCAGTGCAACTTCATTTTATCAAAAGAGTTAATACCAAAAAAAAAAAAGAGTTAACACCTAGAGGGCCATGTAATCAGTACATAAGCACTTGCTGTAAAATTATTTTACTCTTATTACTTTACATTGCTGCAAAGAAACTATTGAATCAGCTGAAGGTTGGTACTACAGCTGTGGTTAGTACCATCGTACCATAGTTCCATAGTAGGTTATGCTGTGGTCACAAGCAAAAACTATATTTCCATGGCAATACCAGATAAGTGTTCCAAGGCAATGAAACAAAAATGCATGTTTTAGTCAGGCTTAAAAGGCCAGGGGGAACTCTATTCAGTATAGTCATTCAGATTCCAGAGGCTAACAGAGATGCCCTCTTGACACAGGCTTCCATGATTGCAGCAGCAAGAACAATCATGAGCTGGCTTTAAAAGCGTCTGCATAGAAGTAACTTCTGCTCTTCTATTTATCCAAATAAAGTCACATGAACACACCTAATTTCAACAGAATAGGGAAGTACAGTCCTACCAAGACACCTGGAGGAGAAGGAATTAGAAATACTTGGTGAACAATACTAATCACTACTAGACTAGCAATACAAAAAACAAGAAATTAGTCACTGTTTCATAACATACACTCCTTCCTTGATGGAAGAAACTTAACTCTATAAGGCATCCAGATGGTCCATAACTGAATATACTGAACATTCCATTGGTTATTTCACTGTTATTGAAGACTCTATTCAGTTCTTCCCTTCAATTCATTGCTGAAAAAATATTTTTTTGTTGTTCAGAAGCTATGTTATGCGTGATAACCTGATATAGACCAAGGCGTAGAGTAAATGCATGGATGGTGGGTCTGGCAGAACATGGTGTGAAAAAAAGAAAAGAAAAGAAAAGAAAATTCATTCACAGAACATCTATTCCAGTGAGGACATATCACTTCTCCCTCCCCCATGATGAAAGCAGTTGTCTTGGTGGACCCTGTATCTGTGCTATGGGCAGACCAGGCTTTCAGCAGTATTGATGGCCATCCAGTTTTGTTAATGGTAATATGAAGTCTTTAAGCCCATGTACAACCTCTGTCCCTGCTACACTGGACACATGGTTAATGAGCCAATTGTGAAGCAGTGGGATTGTGGAGGAAGAAGCTGAGTGACATATAGGTCAACATTGCCACCTTTTTACTAGAAGCCTCCTATGCAACACATGTTCCTTTATAAGCATTTACCCAGGACACTGATATCTGAATTCTTTTCAAAAGGTCCACCTCATACCTCTTGCTCAGATTTTCTTGTTACACATCCTTCAAACTTCTCCCTTCTCACACCTCAAACATCCATGAAACCCTTTAGCTACTATCCCTGAATCAGTCTAGGTCCATACCTCTAGTCATCTCTTTGAGGTAAAGTGGGCAACCAGTTGTTCTACTCAGAGTTCTTCCCACCATAAGGATTTACTTTTCCTACTGTCCTTCATGACATTCTTGTAAGGGCTATAATGCAGCAACAGTCCACTTCCAACCAGTGCCAACATATGATGCAGAACCGAATGTTTATCAGGCTTATTTTTTTTCCCCTATTGACTGATTATGAGAAACACCTCAGGTGGCCATATATATGGATTGAAGGAGAGGTGGAGGTGTAGCAAGAATAGATTCATTATGAGTGGCAGCTGCTACCTGCACATGCAACATTTTTGTGCTTTCAGTACCTGCTTGAGACTATTCCTGCTTTGCCTATGATAATTTCACTTGACAATAGCACGCTGCTTTGTATATTCAACTTTATGACCCAGGGGATCAAACATCACCCTGTTCATGGCAGTTGTACAATTTGGGGAGGAATTTAGTTTCCCTTGATCCGAAGTTCAATTACTTTTAGACCCAAATTGCAAGACAGAAGCTGGACTTCAAAAGGAGACTTTATTTTAAGAAGTCATTGCTTTCCCCTGAAACCCAAAGTGCTCTATGCTGTGATTCTACTGTCAGAACTTGCCATAAGTAACATACATGTCCCATCACTGCACAACTGATTTTCTCAGTCATATGGCCAAATAGCAAAGCTGCTTTGCACACCAAGCTGAAACAGTAGGACAGCCTACTCTGGCTCACACTCAGAAGGGATAGCATTATGGGCAGTTGATAAATAGGAAGGAAAAGCTCACCCAAATGTGGTATATGGTTCTTCCATTATCCAAAGATACCTAACAAGCAGACATATTGCTGAAAAATGTGGGGCACTTTGGCAAGAATATCCTGACACGACTAGACCCCTAAAATTCACAGGGATAGTGGGCAGAACCCTATTTTTTTAACATCTTTATTGGGGTATAATTGCTTTACAATGGTGTGTTAATTTCTGCTTTATAACAAAGTGAATCAGTTATACATATACAGAACCCTATTTTTTAATGGGATTTTATCGTCCAAGCTTTGGAAGGCTTAGGCCTTACAAAGACATATGGAGTAACTGCTGCTTACTGCTCACCAACATCTATGTGCCTGATTTCAACAATCTTGTGGGCCAGGATGTTGACTTGAGGATAGTGAGATGATCAAGATCTCAGAGGAATAAAGATAGAGGGTTGATGTATCCCTTAGATAAGACAGTGAATATGCAGTACCATACCTCCCAAGTGAAAGCAAGATTATTCTGGTATCGTTTATTTACTGGCGAGAGAAGAATGAATTTGCCAGAATAGTTTCTTCATTTTATGTGCCAGGGTCTCTGTTAATTTTCTGTAGTAAAGAGAAAATATCCGGAACAGTTTTTAACATTTAAATCTCCACCTGTTTAAGTGTACAATGATCACTGTCAGTCTCCAAGCCCTATCTCTCTTCTGCTCAGAGCAAAGACTTAGTTTAATGGGGAAAAGTTAAGGTCAAACACAAATTGTATATTTCAAGTCCTTGGAAATTGGCAGTAATTGGTTCATGTTTTCACACAGGTAGGGCATTTCATTTGATTTTTTGATTTTATATAGAGCAGCAATTCTGAAGACTTCTTACTATTAAAAGAAAGTCCTTGGGAATTCCCTGGCAGTGGTTAGGACTTGGGACTTTCACTGCCATGGCCCAGGTTCAATCCCTGGTTGGGGAACTAAGATCCCACAAGCTAGGCAGCATAGACAAACATAAAATAAAATAAAAGGTTTTTATAAATACATAAATAAAGTCCTCATTCAATGGGTCAGGGAGGCAATTGTTTTTCTGCCAACTGTTGATTCATCTATGTACTCAGTAACTGAAAAGATTGTCACAAGATGGATTTTCAGGCACACTGGCAGATGTATTAGGGCAAAACTCTATCATTTGACTGATGAAACACAATAATGTTCTGGATCTCTAGGCATTAGCATTCTCAAACAGTCTGTACCTCCCTTTCTTCAAATCAGACATCTTGCTAAATGGGCTTCCTCTAGGGAAATCCAAAAATAAAGTTATCATACATAAATTTGATGGTATTGCATGGCCCTTTTTCACAACTACCAGGCCTCTCCTTCAGTTACGGGGCTCCCAACCCATGCGCTGGGTGACCACTGATGCTTTGGCAATTGGGTGGTGGACACATGACTCAAGTCAGGTCTTTTTCACCAAACCTAGAATATTTTTTTATTTATTTAAAACTTAATTATACTTTGGTAACTTCACAGCTATTTTAATTTTAGGGAGTCATGATCTGTAAACCACAACAAAATATCCTTGGGAGTCGGGTGACTATTGTGAAAAACATGTTCACTTTGTCCTTGGTGGTTAATTGCTACCATTTAGTCTTGGCCACTCCATGACCCTATCATGCACATTGAAATCAGGGAGCTCATTACAATGACACTGTTTCCTAATTTCATCCCTAGCCTACAGAGAACAAACATTATAATGCTTTTCAAGAATACAGGGGCTCTTCTCTCGAGTATAGTGATGCCTTGTTGACGGGATTGTCTTATGGGCCCTTTCAGAAAACAGAATTGGAGGATGGGTAGGTATGTCACAAATGGTAAATCCACTCAAACATTTGAATCCCTCTATGTCAGTGCTTCCCAATAAAAATATAAATGCATGCCACAGATGCAAGCTACATGTGTACTTTCAAATTTTCTAAAAGCCATATTTTAAACACAATAAAAAGAAATAACTGAAATTGTTTTTAAAATTATATTTTGTTTAACTAATATAGACAAGATATTATTATTTCAATATATAATCCATACAAAATTTACATGTAATTCATATAAATCCATATCTCCATATTATCACTGAGACAGTTTGCAGTTTTTGCACTATTTTACACTTTAAGAACATCTTGATTTGGACTAGCCACATGTCAAGTGCTTAACAGTCACATGAATTCCTCCCTCCCCATTAGGCCAAAGAATTTCAGGCATTTAACTTTATTTACTAAACACGTCATTTGAATCTAAGTTTCAGTCAATATCAAGCACACAGCTAGAACTACTTCTAGCAGCTCAAACTAGCCGTTGATTCCAGAAATTCTGTTAAATCCAATGATATTAATAAACACAGCCACCTTAAAATTATTTTCCGTCTTTCCTGGTCTAGCCCATTTAGAATCATATCCCATAAATATTCACCAAGATTCTATTGGAATAAATTAGCAAAATCTAGTAAGCCTTCTTTTCCTGAATTAGGTATTGTAGCTGTGACATGTTGGAAACTGAATCTGATCTTTGTTCTGGGGGTAATTAGGAGCAGTAGAGCAGGGTGCGAGGTGAATGGATATCCTTTAATGTGATAAGTATCTCAAGGACTCCAAGTAAGGCAGCTCAGCTTCATCCATGGGAAGAAAAGGCTCTTCCTGCTGGCAAGGGAGGATCAGTGGAATTTGGGGGGTTGGAGTGCTCAAGTTTATCTGGACCCATCCCCATAATTCTATTCCAGTTTTCAGGTTCCTGAACTTTCCCCAGTCAATGCTCTAAATTTTCACACAGGAGGCCCCAGTCCAGCAATGCTGAGTCAGAATTTCAGCCACAAGAAGCACTGAGGCGATAAGTCACAATTCTCTGTGCCCCTACTACCACTGTGCCTTGACCCAAGAATTTAAAAGCTGGGTATATCACTTCTCTAAACGATTCAGTGCACTCAGAAGCAGGCAGCCCACCTACACAGTCGTTGTGTTCTTTATTAATATCATGATAGCCTACTGCAGGAACCCTACAGTCCATCAAAGCCTTGCCTCAATTGGCATTTCATTACAGGTGACCAAGGGCAATACATCATAGTACCATTTTGTCACTTTATACTACAAATGGTCAGGTTCTCATTTTCTTTTTTTATTCTAATTTTAATTTATTTTTAATTGAGATCTAATTGGCGATAACATTATATTAGCTTCAGTTGTACAACAAAATGATCTGATATTTGTATATATTGCAAGATGATCACTGCAATAAGTCTAGTTAACATCCATCACCACTGGTAGTTACAATTGTTTTTCTTGTGATGAGAACTTTTAAAATTGACACTAAGGCCTCATTTTCTAATTGCATCCAGATTTCACTCACTTCTCATTAAGCAGGTGAGTTAACAAATCCCAGATTCTCATCCTGGAGGTCCTGGGGGTAACTGCTAGTGTCTGCATGATGGGTCTCTGTTTTCAAAAACTAGTGAAGATTTTGGAAGGAGTTGGTACAGTTGAAGGAACCAGAAGTTTCTCTATATATTCTCATAAGAAAGGGATTTAATACAGGCAATTAAATACTGCAAAACCATTGGAAGAAGAGAAGGTGGACATTTGAAAAAATTTACCCAATAATAATTTACCCACAGGATACATCAGCTCAGGAATCATACCAAAGGAGCAAAATCTCAGTTAAGAAATGAAGTATCAAGAAATGAGATATCGAGGCAACATAGAAATGAAAATTCTTTACGTTTAAGTCTTCCATGTCTGTCAATGAACTTATTTCTGAAAGTGTAAAATATACCCAATTGACATTCACCGTGATAACTTACATCTAGCGAGCACTTAGCACTGTTTGTTTGGCATTATCTCATATAAGCCTCAAGGCAGCTTGGCAGAGTGGGTTCTATTCTCTTTATTTCATAGATGAGGAAACTGAGTCAGAGACGGATTAAAGCAGTTTTCCTGATTTGCCACAACTATCAAATTCAGGGAATCTAGACTCTATTCTTATTTGCTTCCCACACCTAGGTAGGGCTTATCTGTAGTGAGCTTCATGTATTATTAATAACTGCAAAGTCAAGCATGTATAAGCTTTCAAATCACCACAATTATCCAATTAACCCATGGTTACTTATATAGCCTTTAGTGCTTCTCTTCAGGAGCAGGCTAATGAATTTCAGTATAAATAATTTTACAAGTGGGAAACAAAGGTCATGGGAAAAAATGGGATGCTTCATAATAACTGTTACATAAAGGACTTTTTATTCCCCCAAAATCAATTTTGAAGATTGAAGTCTTGGCAGAAGCCTAGTCAATTTTAATTCTAGTGCTATTCAGTTGGTTCTAATAAAATTCCTAAATAATAATAATGATGTGTCAATTTATTAAGTATAACACTTTAATTTTACAGATGAAATAAGAGAAACATACATGTCTAGTAAAAATATAAAAACATGCATGGAATGATTTACATCAACTTCAAGATGCTAGTTATCTCTGGGGAAGTGAGGAGTAGAAACAGATAGGAAAACAGCTAGAGCAGTATCTGTAAATTTTCCTTTCTATTTAAAAAGAGAATGTAATCCAAATGTGGCAAAAATTTACTGACAGTTTATGCAAAGTGTAAATGAGTATCTATTTGTGTAGTTTTCTGCATGTGTGAACTATTTCATAATTTGAGATTAAAAGAGTTTTAAGAAATTGACATTAATTTTTAAGTATTATCACGGTTCTATCATTTTCCATTATGTAATATGGCATACTTTCTTTATCATATGTTTTATGCTAGCATCTGCATTTTGAAAATGGTATATAATAGAACTTTGGAAAAGTACCCTAAATTGACAGAGCTCTTTTAAAATAAAGCCAAAAGAAAGAAGAAAAGAACTTTACCCAAGAATTTAAATCTTATAAAATATGCTTTTGATGTGTTGGGAATTTAATGTTCATTCATGTCAGACACGACCTCAGTTTTTAAGGATCTAATTGAGAAACAAATGCCCAAAACGGATTTTTCTGTCTTAAAAAAACGAAAGAGACACTGTGATGTACCTTACCATCAAGAATATGAAGAGCTACATAAAATATTATGTCATTCAATTTATGCTTTAAAATATATACAGCACATAATTATTATGGGTAAATATGCTTGTTCATTATCTTTTTTTCAAATGTGATTTAGGTGTTTTCAATTTAAAAAGAACCAGTGGAGTCACACAAACTCCTTTCACAAAGAACTGTACAAAACTGAATTACCATTTCGAGAATAGCGTTTGCCACAGAAATCCTCATTAGTGAAAAATGTGCTAAAGAGAATCAGTCAGACTATTCACTCTATAATTTAACCAAGACATTACAGTGAACTAACCAGAGATAGGACACCCCTATTCACCACAGCCTTTAATGTCCTTGTAGTTCCTTTTAGTTTTAACCTATCTTTCTCTTATATATTTCTATCTTGTTTCCATTAACAGCAGCAGTTGTACAAGGAGAAATGTTGAATAAGGAGAAAAATTCAGAATGGTTCTCAATAATTGATGGTTGTCCTTATCTTTAAAGTAAAAATTAGATAAAGAGAACCTCTGGGAGCAAATTCTTATTATTATAATCTAATAGATTTCTCTAGAACTTAATTCAAAATGAAGTATTAGAATGACTGTATTAACTTGTAAATGTAGTTGAATGGACACTAGGATCTTGTTATTGATGTTTATAAGTGACTATATAGGTGAACAAGTGAAACGCTGAGAAAAAGTCAAAATATGGCCACTTTCAATTACAGAAGTGCATTTTTTTACACAAGTAGTTGCAACTATCCCATTACTTCTGCTACCTTACATAAATTAGACATTTATACAGATGTATCTTAGATTATTTTCGATGCATCAAAGAAAAAAGGTAGTTGATAAAAAATAGGTGTTTTTTGTGTTTTTTTTTGGTAACATCTTTATTGGGTTATAATTGCTTTACAATGGTGTGTTAGTTTCTGCTTTATAACAAAGTGAATCACTTATACATATACATATGTTCCCATATCTCTTCCCTCTTGTGTCTCCCTCCCTCCCACCCTCCCTATCCCACCCCTCCAGGCGGTCACAAAGCACCGAGCCGATATCCCTGTGCCATGCGGCTGCTTCCCACTAGCTATCTACCTTACGTTTGTTAGTGTGTATATGTCCATGACTCTCTCTCGCCCTGTCACAGCTCACCCTTCCCCCTCCCCATATCCTCAAGTCCGTTCTCCAGTAGGTCTGTGTCTTTATTCCTGTCTTACCCCTAGGTTCTTCATGACATTTTTTTTTCTTCTTAAATTCCATATGTATGTGTTAGCATACGGTATTTGTCTTTTTCTTTCTGACTTACTTCACTCTGTATGACAGACTCTAGGTCCATCCACCTCATTACAAATAGCTCAATTTCATTTCTTTTTATGGCTGAGTAATATTCCATTGTATATATGTGCCACATCTTCTTTATCCATTCATCCGATGATGGGCACTTAGGTTGTTTCCATCTCCGGGCTATTGTAAATAGAGCTGCAATGAACATTTTGGTACATGACTCTTTGAATTATGGTTTTCTCAGGGTATATGCCCAGTAGTGGGATCGCTGGGTCATATAGTAGTTCTATTTGTAGTTTTTTAAGGAACCTCCATACTGTTCTCCATAGTGGCTGAACCAATTCACATTCCCACCAGGAGTGCAAGAGTGTTCCCTTTTCTCCACACCCTCTCCAGCAAAGAAATAGGTGTTTTTATCATTCATACTAGGTTCACTTAAACTTGCTTTGCAAGCAGCTATCAGAATCAACAAATTCAACTAAAATCAAAGTTTTAGGGATTATTTAGAACATGAAATAAAATGCATATGATGCATTTTTGGTATTCAACTGGCATTCTGACATGGAGTAAGAATTTATTTGATTGTTTTATCAGGAGTAGGTTACAGTGTCTTTTATATAGACACCTGTATTCTACTGTAACTAAAACAATTTGGGTTTTGTAAAGTTCAAGGGAAAGTTTTATTCTTCCAGTTTAAAATTGCTTTAACACCTCATGTCAACCAAATGATAATTTTGTTTTGTTTTGTTTTGTTTGCGGTCCGCGGGCCTCTCACTGTTGTGGCCTCTCCCGTTGCGGAGCACAGGCTCCGGATGCGCAGGCTCAGCGGCCATGGCTCATGGGCCCAGCCGCTCCGCAGCATGTGGGATCTTCCCGGACCGGGGCATGAACCCGTGTTCCCTGAATCGGCAGGCGGACTCTCAACCACTGCGCCACCAGGGAAGACCCAAATGATAATTTTAAAAAGAGATAATGTTTAAAATTCAGAGTGCTACAAATGTGTCAATTAATAAGCTTCATTTAATTAAACAATTCAAGAGTATCACCCAATTTCTTAAAATGACTTATATTGAAGGTTTTAATGATTACATAATTAATATGCTCATAATACAGGTAATTTAGAAAATAAAAAAGCACCAATTAAAATCAACACCCAAAATTTTAATATGCAAGTGGTTCTCATTACCCATCTGTAATCATGAACAAAGTTCACTTAAAAGGAATTCACACACACACACACACACACACACACACACAAACACACACAAAAGGCAAGTGCACATTTCATTAAAATTGAAAAAGTAATTAGGACTTTTAAAAATAAACCACAATTTAGAAAATGTAATTTATATCATGCTCAATAAAATGTATGCTATGTTTGGGACTCTGCCCTAACTCGGATAATGAATCAAGCATCAAATCTAACACAATTTCTGTGATAAATATTGTGTGATGGAAAGATATGAAATCCATCATTTCACATGTGATTTTACCAGAATTATCATAGTCTTTGTGTAGAACCCATTTTATCATACTTAACGGATTTTCTCATTCTTAACATTCAACTGGTCTAACTCTGAAAAATCTCATCTGTCAGTGTTTTTTGTGTAATGTAAGCAGTTCTCCAAAAATGCTTTCATGGAAATCTCTTCTTTTGTGACATCCTGTATCTGTGGTAAGATTTGGAATTTTACTTTACGAATGATATGTGTTGTGTTTGCTTTGGATTATCGGATTAGCTGAGACTGATCTACAAAGACTGACTGAAAGAGTGGGGATAGGTTCTAGATGCAAGTGGGGAAGGATATTTGAGGGGAATACATTTATAACTGATGATTTTGTTAGTGAATATTTTCGGTTATAACAAAATTCACTTTCCTGTGCAACCTCAGTTCTTTGGGTACCCAGATAATGAACTTGAAGATAATTAGTACTTTCTATTTATCATTCTTGTATTTGGGTGTATTCATATTATATTTTAACTTATACTGTGCTTTGTAAAAAAATCCATGCATGCTGTTTGTAACCTAGTTTTTCTACCTTAAATATCATGAAAGTTTTAATAATGTATCATGTCATTCACATGAGTTCTTACTCAGAAGTAGTCTAATTAAATTGAATGTGGGTTTAAGATTTAGCACTTGCTAAAGACTTTAGGTCTTAGCAAAAATAATTCATTCTTAAGATAATGAATGCACTAAACACAGTCGTTTGGGGATTCAAATTCATATAATACATGAGTAAAATGCTAATAAAAATCCAGTTCTTTCTATAGTTCAGAGTCTGTTCCAGAGTATCAAAATAGAAGTATTTGTCTTATTTGTTCAGGCAATGTTAGTGTATTGAAACAAAAACTGTTTGAAGCAATTAAGGTTCATTAAAAATGTTGCTAATTTAATGAAACCCTAAGAATGTGACATCACAATAATAAAAATGAGCTTTACTAGTAGATTCTAATAAAAAATATACAGCTTTATGTTTCCCAGAGGGAGCTCATAAATGGTAAGTATGGTAAATCTCTGATTTATATAGGCTTTTAGAAACCTCTTAACTAGCAAAACAAAGATAGTATATTTTCCTTCATATGGCAAGTTCTTTTTATTTTTAAAGTAGAATATTGACTTTTTTCAAAAGAAATAATTTTTAGAGCAATATTCTTTTCAGCTTGTTAAATTGCTTTAATTTTAAGCAAGGTATCTAGCTATGTAAATGTCAAGTCTGTTACCAGAGCTAAATTTAGGAGATTTTTCCAGGATGACCAAGGGCTTTCCATCATACATTACCTTACTTCAGATTTAACAGAAACAAAACAAGTAGGAATTAGAATTCAAGCTGAAATTGGCAATCCATTCTACAAAAATAAATGTTTTCCAAAACCAGATAGGCAGGAGGAGTTCCATAAATACCAATGGATGGCCATAATCAACATTACTAATATTGGTTGGCAGCTTTCAGGCTAATTGTGTGTAACTTCGGCTTATACTCTTTCTACCACAAACATGTTAATTGAGACTTTTTTCAATGCACTTTCTTCTGCAATTCTTGTTTCCAAGTTGGAGAAAACAATGCACGCATATAGATAGTTTAACAATACAAATATTCACATAACTTTACAGAGTGTGCTTTGTTTCTCTACTACTCACAGTTGGCCTGGAATTTATGAGATAAAATTAATGTACGAAATCCAAATTGGGCCTAAGAATACTTACTGTTCTTTCACCTAAAGTAAACTGAACTTGCCAGATTCTCTCCAGAACAGCTACACCACTCCACACTCCCACCAGTCGTTCATGAGATTGCCAATCTATCAGGTGTATAACCATATTACATGACTTAATTTTTATTTCTCTGTGCCTTAATAAGTTAGAATATCACTTTTTATGTCTTTGGGGATTCCTCTTCCATAAATTGCCTGATATAAACATTACTCATTTTTCTCTGACAGTCATTGCTTGTTTTCCTGTTGATATTCAGAAGTTCTTTTTGTTGATTTTACATATTTTAAATATCTTTTCACTTTAGTCATTTGTCTGTTTTCTTTCTCCATGGTGTCTTAAACAGAAATCCTTCATTTTCATATGTCATAGCATCTTATTTTGTCTTACGGTTTTGCTTTTGAATTAGTCACAGTCTCCTACATTTTTTCTCTTAACAAGGTTTGCCTCTCATATTTTGGTTTTTAAGGCATGTTAAGGCCACTTTTTACATGGTGTTTTTTTTTCTTCATATAGTAAGTCCGTTTTCTCCATACTATCTACCAAAGCCATCTACCCTTTCCTTATTGGTAGCAAATTTTCATAGATCAAATCCCCATATATGTATGGGTCTGCCCCTAAGCTGTCTGTTCTGTTACATTAATCTATGCCTCTGTTCTTGCACTATGATACTACACTGATTTCATTGATATGGTTTTGCAGTAGTCCTTCAAATAAGATAGGGCAAGGTCATGATGGCCTCTGTAAGTCATCCCATCCAAGACCATGGGTTGTATTTATGTTACTTAAGATAATCTAGTAATGTGACCTTAAGCTAAGTGACCTCTCTAAGGATCGGGATGATGTTAATAGTAACTAATGCATATGACTGGTGAGAATTAAAGGATGATTGTGCAAGCCCATCACTGAACAAGCAACCTATGCATCATAAGTATTCAATAAATGTTAACATTAAAAATTAATAATAAAAAAGAAAATAATTCAAAGGTACTAAACCAGGTTTCTACTCTTTTTAGGGAATAGAGATAATGTATACAACATTACAATTACATGTTTATTTTACTTTAATAATATCCAGTAAAAACATTGGATTGGTCAGCAAACAATCTGAAAAAGTAAATTTTCTTGCTATTATGCCATTATTTAGTATTATTTCTGTCATTATTCATGTTAAATGTTTTCTACTAATTCCATGTTAAACTTGACCAGCACTGGATTAAAATACAAAGTTTTTAATTGCCTAATATATCTTTCAAATAATATGACAATGAAAGTTCAGAACTCCTCATGAGAGAATCCAGAATTTCACAAAATTGTGAGGACAAACCTATACCTAGTTTCACTCTTCAAGTGAGTAATTCTTGACCTGGGCTTGCATATCCAGAACCTGTTCCCGGCTTATAAGTCAGAATCCCCAGCGGTGGAGCACAAACACTGGTACTCCTGTTTGAAAATCTGCACTAGATGATTCTGAGGTGCCAGGAGAGTAGAGAGCCACTGCTTTCATAGCCTGTTGAGGCTGCTGTCTCCCTCCTTCTCAAATCAATGTCTTAGGCTTGCAACCATTGTGAATCCCTAAGCAAATGTAATATGTGTCAAATTAAAGTGCAATTTAATTTATTCATGTCCTTCATCATCTTTAATTAAGGCAGAATACTTTAGTTAAAATGAATACATAATTTGCTTCAATTATAGTCGGAGAAAGCTTGATCCTCACATTTACTAAAGGTCATTTTTAATTATATAATTTGCATATGTACATGTATATGTTTGTGTATGTATATATTCTTTCTTCTTGGATGACATTTTTTGGTAAGAGACTTCAGATGAGATAAAGGTAATGGAATTTATATTTAATAATTCTGGATATTTCATACTATTAGGAGAAATAATGAAGGTCTCTTCTGAGTTCACTATTTGTTGTTGTTTGGTATATGACAAGGGAAATGTATAAAGATGGAAGACCATTAGTAAATTCATAGGGCTATTTGTACTTGTAAACTGCTTACTCAACAAAAAGCATTCATTTGTTTAAACTAAGGTCAGCCTTTGTTTATTACAGTAATTACTGCCTTTCAACTGGAGATAATGTGCTTGGTTTCCAAAGTATGTGGGAACTCTACCTCCTAGGAGTCACCAAGCCTCAGACAATAGTGCAAAAAGGATCTAAGACCAGGGTCTAAGTTCTATTTATGAATGTACTAGTAGTTCATTTCTGTTTGGGGGTATTAGTCCAGGTTCATTTTTTAGCTATGTCTTCCTTTCTTTATTTTTTGATGTTCAATTATGTTTGATGTATACTTAAACATGAAAGCTTAACATTGTTAAGTCTAATAAGCTGCTACTAATATATGCAAACAATGCACAAATATAATTAGATTTAATTAGATTTGTTTGTTTTCAGTTAAATTCACTCAAACATGTGCATTGTTTTCACTACGTATCAAATAATTTGACTGAATCTTTCACTTTCTATCTTCTGGTTTTGAAATCATGTTAAGACAAACTCTGATAATTTACTTTCTTATTTCCTCTTGTTTTATCAGATACATCCCAGGTCACTAGGAATTTATAGCTGCTAATTTTATACACAGATATAGTTAACTATTTTTAATTAGAAGAATCATAAAAAGCTCCTAGAAAGAAAGTCTGAAAATAATACTTATCACAAATAATGAAACAATTTTAATAATTTATAAGAGCAAAATAGCACAAATAACTTTTATATGCTTGTCTCTGGACATACACATCTGTGTTAGTGACTTTTTTCAGTAATGACTCTCAAGGATAGTAGAGTTTTATCAAAGTGAAGCAAAAAAATATCTGCTAAGGGCCCCCCTGCCAACTCCTTGTTTAAATTTTACTTTTGTCAACCAAGCATTGCCACAAATTTGTAACTGCCATACTTCAAATAATTTGTTTCTTATTCTTATGAGGTACAAATAAAAGTGTTTCATATAAATAGGCAAGCAGAATATTTGGGATATCTAGTGATTACATCTAGTAGGGCTAAATAACATCTTTGCCTTGTCCATGTGTTTTATGGCTGCAACTTATAATGTCTAATCAGCTTGATTCTACTACTATGATTGAAAATCCTGGACTTGCAGAGCTTCCTGCTGATGGTTTGAGCTGTGGTTACATCACACGAGCATGACACTATTCTAAGAGTCACAACCTTACATTTGCAGACTTTCAGGTAAAATACATTCTCTTAACTGAAAATTGGTAGGTTTAAAAATAATTAAAAGGGAAGAAAATTAGCTCTGTTACAAAATTGTCCATGCTTTGCATCTGAAATGGTTTCTATTTTTTTAAATTGACATCATACGCTCTCATATGAAAAGTACTAATTTCTGAGGAGTAAATGTTGAAATATTATCTATTGTATATGTACTCCTTTTATAGACAATTACAATATAAACATGTATACACATGCACACACACACATGCAGATCAACATTAGTACTGAAAAGATTCAGTAATGGTATTGAAGTTAGTAGGTCAAAGCTCTGACCACATCCCCTAGAGTATAATGAGATCAGCTTCAATTAAATGCAGACTCTGTGAGCTGAGCAATATATTGGTTCACATGAAACTTGTTTTACAAAACTCATTTGCATTTATTGACATTTCACCCAATCATGCTTTAAAACTGAAATCCTAATATGACTGTCTGCACTCCTCTAAAATGTTTAGATTCAAGCCAATAAATGTTACCCAGAAATCCTGCTAAATTGAATTCCCTAAATATTTTTGGTGTCACTACAGATTAGATAACTTTATAGGACTATTTACCATTCTTGATCTTACACTATTTATAGATAGCCAACTTTAAAATATATGCATACTGAAGCTATTTCTCTTCTTTCAGATTCTTGTGATTCTCAGATTAGCAGAGCTTTACCAAGAGTAAAACCCTAAAGAATAACTGAGGATCAGAGCCTCAAGCGGAAAGAAGTGGAGTAACATGAAGCTTCAGGGCAAAAAACAGGGAGGAACTCAGAGACTCTGGGTGCAGAGGCAACCTCTAGGCAGGTGGCAGATTCATTATCAATTCAGTTAAAGCTAATCATGCAGTGACTTCCTCAAATTATCATAATAGAGCATCATTTTCACAAATGTAAAGTTTTATTTACAGTGACTCACATAAAGACATGGGTACTGAATCATGAATTGCTAACAGAGTTTGCGCTGTCTACACTTGGGATTTGACAGAACCCATTTATTGCTACATGTGTTCCCAAATATGGCTTAGCCAACAAATTTGTCTTTTAACTCATGAATGTCATTAGGCCTCTTTCTAATATGCTGTATTGATCTCAGTTCTCCAAAGCGTTCTCAGGTGCCAGAGAAGCTATGTCTGTGTTTTAAAAATGAGTTATGATTTCCAGTCACGGTGAGGCTGTTTCTTCCATTGCCTCTGGAAGCCACTCAATCGGCGTAATACCCAAGCACCTTCTATATATACCTCTGACCATCTGCTAGACTGGCATGGTGCCTGATTACAAAAAAAGGACCACCCCCTCTTCTTTGCCATAGGTGCTAATAGCCTTCGGTTTATCCAACCAGCTTTCAAAATCCTGTAAATTATAGATTATCCTGGAAGAAATCTTTCTTCTGTTCAAGAACAAAACAGTGGTGCCCGGAGCTTCTTTTCAAAGGGACCCATCTGTTAATTAAGAGTTCAAACAAGTCTTATCTCAAGTCTTCCCTTCAAACGGCCCTTCTGCTTAAATCTAGGCAATATCTTTATTACAGACCTTCCCAGAATACATAAGAATCAGATGACCACAAAAGCCCAAAATCCCCATAACATGGTTTCAAATAGATGTTTGAAGGCTTAGTGAACACGTGTTGTCACTTAACATCAATTATTTCAGCTATTATGCAAAACTTAGGCTTAATTTAGGTAAGATCATGTGAATTCATAGTATGGTTCCTCTGAAGGAGATTTATTCATTGTTTGCAATATTTTTTATTGATTCTTGTGCTTTGGGGCCAGCTATTATTGTCCTTAATTTCAGCTTCCTAAACGGTTCACTCTTCTTTCTGTCCTGATGAAAGCTATGTGGAAAAAATTAGAAATGCGGTTTAGGGAGAAAAGAATAAGATTTGGGTGAGACAGACTTTCATTTAAATTGATTATATTGTCAGTGAGTGACACTGGGAAAATCACTTAACTTTTCTATGAAAGGGGAAAATAGCTATCTCAAAAAGAGTGTGAGCATTAAATGACATCATTTTAAAGTATCCAGTACAGTGCCTGACAGTTAATAGATATTCAATAAATACTTGGGTCTAGTACACCTGCCATCAAATTTACTTATCCCTTTCTAATTCATTCCCATTCTCTGCAGGGAGAGATGAAAGAATACATGCACCTGAGTTATTTCTCCCTCCCAGAACATGATGCCCAGTTTAAAAAGAGCTTCAAGAAATCTTTTTGGAGTTAGGGTAGTCCAAAGCGTACCTGAACCCAAATCAAACGTGTGTGTGGGTGGGGGCTTCTCCACACCAACAAGCAACTCTAGGATGTCAGCAGGGTGTCTGAGAATTCAACTCAATTCTGACACTATTTACCTGGAAATAGATTCCACAGGTAAAGGGCTCAGTCCCACAAGATCATCCTGTACTTCAAATACCAGTGACAAGCTTAGGTTGTTAACTGTGCATCTGACTGACCCCCTTCCGGGGTTTGATTAATTTGCTAGAATGGCTCACAGAACTCAGGAATACCTATTTACTCACTAGATTACTGATTAATTATAAAAGAATATCAACAGCTAGTTGATGAGGTACATAGGGTGGGGTCCTGAACAAAGGACCTTCTGTCCTTGTGGAGCTTGCTGACAAGTGTTCTGGTTGCCTGAAGGAGACCAAAAAGCTGTTCTTTTCCATTTTTATAGAGGCTTCATTACGTAGTCATGATTGATGAAATCATTGGCCAATGGTGATCAATTTAACCTCAAACCCTTCTCTCCTCACCAGAAATTAGGGGGTGGAACTGAAAATTCTAGCCCTCTAATCAGAAGGTTAGTTCTCCTGGCAACCACCTCCCATCCTTAGGTTCTGTCCAGAAGTCACCTCATTAACATAACAAAAGACACTTTTTTTTTTTTTTTTAACCACTCTGTACACTTAGGAATTTCAAGGGTTTGGGGAGCTGTGAACAAGGAAATGTGGACCAAGGTCAAATATGTATGAATATATATGAAAAATATATATATTTGGCCATCAGAATAACCAAATATATATATTTCTTATAAATCACCATATCACACATAATAATTGAGTTTCAGGACCATGAATGACCAATTGATATATATATATGCACACACATGCACAAACACACACAAATGTTTATATTCAGTCTGCCACTTCCTACCATAATATTATCTCCATAAATCATATTTCACTGTATGAAAGATGTTCATAATCTCTGATGATAAAAATTATTCTCATTTTTAAATGCTGAAACTATATCCATCTTCTTCAAAAGTGATTGCAATAGGATGCTGTATACAAATCCAAAATTGTGAATTATTTTCATGCTAGAAATCAAGGTAGAAACTCAATCGTACATTTTCAAACTTCTGTCCCTTTTCTCCTTCTGGTTTCTTGTTGAAAATGGCCTTTCATTTCAAGTCTATCTCAACGTCACCTCATCTGAGATTTTACCTGAGTTGCTCCAAAAGATCTTGAATTGCCTTGTACAGGGCACTTAGGTACTTCTTGTTTACAACACAGATCACATAATTGTTAACTTACCTATCTGTCTACTTCCCATTCCCTAGATTGTTCCACCACTGGGATAAAGCTCAGTCTTATTCATTTTTTGTGTACCCAACACATAAAGCATAGTGTTTGGTACTGAGTGCTTCATTTATTAAACTGCATCTAAAGCAAAGCAAAAAAAAAAAAACAAGTATACCTTGAAAAGAACAAAACTATTTAGAGAGAGAAAAACTATGTTTCTTTAGTATTTGTAGCACAAGAGTATTTTTTAATGATAATGTCAAGTAACCAAGAGTTAAGTGTTTATGTTTACTCTCTGTCATATAAATAGGAAAATTAGCCACATATTATAAGGAAATTTCTTCATTATTTTCCTGTGATGAATAATCATCTATGTAGAGAAAATGTAATATATTGATTGTCCATTACTATGGAGAAATTTCACAGTGATTTTTAGGCAACTATTATGGAGGCAAAAATTGTAAGACCAGACCTTTTATTGTACCTTGGTCCATCCGTGTTTGCCATTTTGGACAGTGACAATATGAAAAAGTATGAAACATGGAGAAATAAATACAAAAATGATTAATTAGTTCATTCTAAAGGAAGCCAAAGGACCCTTCTATGGCCTTCTAAAAAGAAAGTCATTCTTTCAAATGTACTATATTTCTACTTTACTATATATTAACAGCTATATGGAGCACTGTGTAATCTGCTCTAAGGCCACATAAAATATTTCATCTGTTTCTTATATGTAGTCATGCTACATAGTTTAGAAATTTATTCCCATTGGGTGTAACCTTTGTCGTCTAGATTCAATAAATGCTTAACAGGCATAGGCCAGGACCATGTGTGTTTTGCTTTAAGGGTAAATAATCTATACTGAGACAGACAGCCCCTGAGAATATTCCTCCCATATGTCAATATCATGGTTCTTTTTCAGCATGCCTAATATATCATGTCATCAGTGTGGTCACAGCAAGACAATGGCAATGAGAACCCAGTGTTAGAAGTATTGCTCCTAAAATTTCTCTTAGAATTTGATACTACCCTCTCTCTATTAAAATTCTATACAAAGATGACTGTCTCTAATAAAGCCACCTCAGGAACCCCAGTTCAACAGAAGGACAACGAAAAGTAAGGAATTTATATATAGACCTGTCCACAATTGTAGGAGCCTGTAAGATTGGAAATCAAGCTGACATATGGGTCACTCCTCAGCCTATAAATCTCATATGTGTTGTCACAAAAGATATGAGAATGAACAGACATTCTTTTTAGTTCTCAGTCATCAAAACATTTCTTTCCCAACTTTATTATCTTCACCGCTTTTTAGTGAGTGACTCTTCTAAGTACACTGAGGGGAAGACAACTGGCCTCTGTTCTCTAGATAGTGTGCAGATTAATTTATCATGCTTTATTAAGAACTCCTATAAGAAAACAGCAAAAATATTTTATTATGATAGTCTCAAGTAGATTGATAAACTATTCTTTATTCCACAGACTGGTCAGGATCAAGAAAAATCTTAACACAAGTATTTCACCTTTTTAAAACTGATGGCTGTGTAGTGACATGCGTAATAGAATGTAAGGATTTAGAAGGATATGAGAAAGAAAATGTCTAAAAATGAATTAAGAAGAGATTTAAAGTACATTCTTGTTTAATAGTGCTTTCTCTCACAGGTTTTAGGCAATGTTTTTTTACACAACAGTGAAAACATTCATTGACATCTTGATTAGTATTTAAATAATATATAGCTTAATGGATCAACACACTGGTCTTTTACCTCTAAGATGTAGTTTTAAACTGACTTGACAAACAGTTAATTTAATCATGCAATACTAAAATTGCAAGTGGAAATGGATAGTTTTCCATAAACAAAGCCTACATGCTACACAATTATGTCAAAGGTTTTTGTTTAGCACTTTCCTATTTTGTTTTGTTTTTAATGAACACATGAATTGTATTACTTGAAATAAAGCCTACTTTCACATCCCAGTGAAAAATCCAGCACTAGTCCCATTTTCCAAATCAGGACTCATTTTTGAAACTTCAAATCCATGAAGAATCCAGATTTTCTACTTAGATAATGCCCATACTTTATAAATGAAATGTTTCTCTCTGAAAATAAATAATTTAGAAATTACCTACTTGCAATTCTGCTTCACCTTTTAAAATTCTTATAAAAGACTTTGTATATATGTTTATAAATATGGCTTTATGTAGACTCTGACCACAGATTTCTACGTATGCCATACTTTTATTAGTGATTTGTCTATCTTCTTATTAATGTCTATTGTTCAATACAGCCATATTTCAGCTCTTTAGAGTAAGGTTTGTTAAGTTGAGATCAGTCCTCAAAGACCAATATTGGGAAATTGACCTTGATTTTTGGAACCAAAATGGAATATGTCTATATCTAAGATGTATTTTGAAAAGAAATAAGGGAACAAAGCAATCTGAATTTCATGCCTCTGCTATGTTTGCAATTGCTCTGCCTAAATCCTTTTCATTCTACAAGGTCAGACTTAAACCTTATCTTTTTTCGTGCAAAAAGTGTTTTTTTCCCATTCTGGCCCCCAGTGTTTTCCAGATTGTCTGGACTCAAACATGTTTATGATAAGGTTGTCCAGTTTTCTTTTAAGAAAAGTCCATGTTCACATTCCCCAAAGCCTTAAAATTACCTGGAGTGTAAGCACTGATAAGTTGTAGATAGGAGCAGGGGATGGTGCAATGTTTTCAAAGGCAATCTCTCCTTTTCCATGGAGAGTCTGGACCAAACCTGAGAATGGGCGTGGAAACAGGAATACAGTGGTAACAACTAGCTCAGAGATCTGCTGAGTAAGGCTGATGAAAAGGAGTCATGGATTCCAATCCATTGATGAGACTGTACTATAGAGTAAAGCAATAAATTCTATCTCTTCTTAATGTTAATTTTTACTTCTCCAAAATAAATGTAAGATCTTTGAGCTCAAAGGCAATATTTCATATATTCCTCTATCCTACTTATTGATACATACAGCACCTAGTATGATACTAAAAACTTCTAGATTATTAATAAATGTCTATATGAATAATTAGTCTAAATACCATCAGATTTCCTTTTGATGATGATCTAAAATTGAAAATATATTTTTATTGGATCTAGGTAGTCAGTCATCAGGAGAAAAAGAAACTTAAATTGCTTTTAGTGAGAATTATCATTTTCATATACTTTTAACAATTTCTATTTAATAAATATATCATAGATTTAAACGTTTTATAAATACCTTAAGAGTTCAAGTGTAAACTGATATCAATAAGACATCTTGGGCTTCCCTGGTGGCGCAGTGGTTGAGAGTCTGCCTGCCGATGCAGGGGACACGGGTTCGTGCCCCGGTCCGGGAGGATCCCACATGCCGCGGAGCGGCTGGGCCCGTGAGCCATGGTCGCTGAGCCTGCGCGTCCGGAGCCTGTGCTCCGCAACGGGAGAGGCCACAACAGTGAGAGGCCCGCGTACCACAAAAAAAAAAAATTAACATAACCTTGACCTAGAATTTCTGATTCTAAGGATTCATCCTATAGATGCTTTCTCCATGTATGGGAAAGTATTTGTACATGAATGTTCATGATAGTATTTTTTGTATTGATAAAAAACTGGAGGCAAAAAGTGCAGTTAAGGAAAATAGTTAACATACTGGATAAATGAGGTGAATACATAAATTATATCTATAGGTTATGCCTAAGTCTGTACAGCCATTAAATAAATGAGACACCTTTATCTACATGCAATAATTAGGGGAAAACTCCAGGATACATTTAAAGAGAAAAAAAGCATGATCCAGAACATGGTGTTCATATGCTACAATTAGTATAAAAATGGAACACATGCATGTACATACAGATGAATTCATAGACTGTGAACAGATTGTAGAATATCTTCCTCAACTCATTAAATGGCAATGCCTGTCTTCCAATTGTTCAAAAGAAGAACAAAATACCAAGCAAAATAAACCAAAAATGAAAGCCATAACAAAAAATTTAAATATATTTTTGACTCTGTGTGTGTGTTTGTGTGCATGTGTACGTACTTCTCTCTCTCTCTCTCTCTCTCTCCCCCTCCCTTCCTCATCCAATGCATTAACAAGTGTGGTTTTACCTTCAAAATACATGCATAGGGCTTCCCTGGTGGCGCAGTGGTTGAGAGTCCGCCTGCCGATGCAGGGGACACGGGTTCGTGCCCCGGTCCGGGAAGATCCCACATGCTGTGGAGCGGCTGGGCCCGTGAGCCATGGCCGCTGAGCCTGCGCGTCCGGAGCCTGTGCTCTGCAACGGGAGAGGCCACAACAGTGAGAGGCCCACGTACCGCAAAAAAAAAAAAAAAATACATGCATAATCCAACCACTTACTACTTCCACTGCTCCCTGATCTAAGCCACCATCATGTCTCTCTTTGATTACTAGAATAACTTCTCAACTGTTCTCCCTACTCTTGATAAAATGTCATTCTGCTAAAGATATGTGTTGAGCCCTAGTACCATGGTTATGCTCAAGATTGAAATCTGGAATTGTATCAGATTCAAAATAAGATTGTTTGATTATTTATAAGACATGGGCTACTCTCTAAGAGACACTATCTGTCATGGATCTTGTGGTCAGTTCAGTTTATTCACACAGGAAGCACCAAGAATAATTCCAGCGAGATGCCAGAATCAGAATGTAATGAGTAACAATTGAATAGTTAGACATTGAATAAACAAGAGGAAAGAATCAGCTATAAGATTACTTCAGTGAATTTTGCCATCTCAGGGAATCCTTTGCCAATTCAGTTAGTCATTTGTTTCTTCATATTTGCTAAGTCTGGAATCCGCCTCCTGGCCCCTCCCCAAAATCAGATTCACAGTTCAAATTCTGAGGTAAACATTTAAAGAACACTATTATGTAAAACTAAGTATTATTCATAAAGTTGATAAAAATAAAAGCTGATGGTGCTTAAGCACTTAAAGTAATGCTTTTGGCAATATCATTTTCTTTTAATTTTCTCTGGAAGATGTAGCTTGATAATTCAAATTCATGCACTTCTAGTTTGAACTGCCATGTGCGAGTGCAATGAACAAGATGAGGCCTGAAGGTTCTTTTCTGTTTGCCTATCAAAGAATGTCCATGGAGTTCTGATCATTTGCGGGATGATGAATCTTTCTGACACATCTTCCCATCAGTCTATTGAAACTGCTCTTGCTAAGGCATCATTGACCTTCTCACTGACAAATTCATTAGACATTCTTCTATCTTTTTTAACTTATTTGAACTTTATTCTACATATGAAAATTTTCTTTCTCTATCCTTCTTAAAGTAACTTATATCAATCAGAAAGTGTTGGGTTATGCTGCAGTAATAAACAACCTCCAAGTCTCTGTAGCTTAGTACAGTGTTGTTTGGTCCTCACTTATGTAAGCTGGTTCTTCTCTACATCATCACACTTCAGGACCCAGGCTGATGGAGCAACCTCTCTGTGTTGTGTTACCAGTCATTATGGCAGAGGAAAAAGATAATTTGGTGACATACATCCTGCTTTTAAAGCTACTGCCCAGAACGGACCCATCTCACTTGTTTTTACGTTTGTTAACCAAAGCAAATCAGACGGTCAAGCCAAATTTCTTTTTTTTTTAATTTTTATTGGAGTATAATTGATTTACAATGTTCTGTTAGTTTCTGCTGTACAAATGAATCAGTTATACATATATATATATCCACTCTTTTTTAGATTCTTTTCCCATATAGGTCATTCCAGAGTATTGAGAAGAGTTCCTTGTGCTATAGAGTAGGTCCTTATTAGCTATCTATTTTATATATAGTAGCGTGTATATGTCAATCCCAATCTTCCAATTTATCCCTCCCCTGCCCTTGCTAACCGTAAGTTTGTTTTCTACATCTGTGACTCTATTTCTGTTTTGTAAATAAGTTCATTTGTACCATTTTTTTAGATTCCACATAAGAGCGACAGAAGAATGGATAAAGATGAATTTCAATGGGGCAGGGGAGTATGATATTTTCCCTAGGATTCTTCTAGCTCTCCTCATGCATCTCTGAACCTTCCTTCTCTGCTTTCTTGTTTTCTGTTCATTCTTTAAGTCCAGGGGGTTTCAAGCCTTCATTATGCATAGGATTCCTCTGGGGAGCTTGTTGAACATGTAGATTCCATGAACTGTTTCAGTTTCTGTATTCTGCATTTTATTTGAACTGTCACAAAGACAATTACCTGAAATAGAATGATGTATGTCATACTTGAGAGTGGTTTATTAAGGGTACAGTAGTAAGACTGTCTGCCCTGTGGGAGAAAATAAGGGGATATGCTGTCTGTAGACAATGTTTAAACAATGATAAAACTGATTTTATTTTCATGTATTGTCAATTCTAAACAATGTCAGTAATAGTTTTCCTCTAAAAAGCTTTAATTTCATGTAAACTCCAAATAATTGTGCTTACTGTCTAGTTTTAATAAAATCTTCAAATCAGCATATATGTATTACCTATATTTTAATGAACAGTGTGTTTTATATGAAAATAATTCAGAGAACTTCCAAGTTATACAGCCTACCATTGGCACATGTGGACTCAGTCACACATGCTCATTTCCGGAGAAAATTCTTAAGGTTCAGAATCATTTGAGCTCTCTTTGGGTGAAGATGTCTCCAAACCCTGTGGTATCACATATTCTTGCATTTAAACATAGATTTAGAACAATCAGTGGGAGTATATTGATGTTAAAGGCAAAGAAACAGAGCTTGAGTTACTTCTCTTCCCATTCTATGTGACCCATTGGAATTTGAGTGTGTGTGTGTGTTTAAAATTTAAAACAGTAAAAAAAGATTAAAGTGCAATGTATTTGGTAAGAGTAAATTTTAGTTTATGTATAAAATATTTTACTGAATTTTAGTTTATATATAAAATATTTTACTGAATTTTAGTTTATATATAAAATATTTACTGAACTGGTTATATATAAAATATTTTACTGCAGTTGTGGGATACCATTATTATTAAGGGCTTGTAAACAGAAGGCATTCAGGATAAGTAGATGGTTAAAATGGGGTTGGATCAAAATTCACGGTAGAAGATATTTGCAAAATGTTATTGTACTTCAGAAATGAAAATTTATTGGAAATTAATCATTAAGTTTTGTTTTACAGATAAACAATAAATCAGGAAAATAATAGTAACTACTGATTATCATAATCATGGCAACATAATTTTGTCATATTGTGGAATATGGTATTAAAAAATGGTCCACTCTGGGTTTCAGTTATGCTAAATAGGCATTGATCATTGATTTCTGCTTCTCAATTACTACCTGCCACATCCAAACGATCTTAATTTTCTAAATTTTTATTTTCATAATTGTCTCAATTTCTCTATCCCTGGCATAGACCAAGAGCTATGCAATTGTGGGATACCATTATTATTAAGGGCTTTTAAACAGAAGGCATTCAGGACAGGAAGATGGTTAAATGGAGTTGGATGAAAATTCATGGTATAAGATATTTGCAAAATGCTATTGTACTTCAGAAATGAAATTTTATTATTTGAATAATAAACAATGCCAAAGTTCCTTACGTAGCATCTATATCTTGCATTCCTAATTTTATATCTCTACTCCAGATCTCTTGGTCCAGTATATCCCACTGTTAGTCAACATCTCCACTTGGATGTCTAAAAGGCTTCTCAAAATTGAATGTCCAGTATATGTATATGTATATGTATAACTGAATCAGTTTGTTGTACAACTGAAACTAACAAAACATTGTGAATCAACTGTACTCTAATATACAATAAAAATTAAATTAAAATAAAAGTAGGGGACTTCTCCCACCCCTGTTCCTCATACCCCCTCCCCCAAATAAAAACAGTATTTTCCAGTCAAAAATAAACAAATAAATAGATGTATGTCCAGTAAAACAAAAACAAAACAAACAAACAACAAAAAAAACACCTTTGAAGTTCCAGTCCCCAACAAACCTGCTCTTCTAAGTGTTCCCCCAACTCCACAGATAACAACCCATCCTTTCTGGTGCTCAGGACAAAATCTCTGAAATTATCTTTGACTCCAATCTCATCCCAACTTCCAATCTAAAAATAAATTCTTCAAATTTATATATTAAGAATTTCAATCCTTTTTTCCATCTCTGCCACATTAATTTGAGTCATTATCATCTCTCATGTAGGTCATTACAGTTACCTTTTAAGTGTTTTCCCTTTATCCATATTTGCTTCCCTACAGTCTATTCTCAACCCAGCAAACAAGCCGAATTCTTTCATGTTAAGTCAGGTTAGGTCACTTCTTTGCCCAAAGCTCTGCAGTGGCTTCTCAGCTTACTCACCCTATGGGACTGGCAGGATGTTTATCTGACCTATTCCACTCTATCTTTCTGACCTCTTCTAATTTTATTCTTTCCCTCATTCACACAAGTTGAGTCACACTGAAATTCCTAGTGTCTTTAAAACACTCCAGAAATGCTCCCGCCTGAGAACCTCAGCACTGCCAGTCCCTTTGCTCTTCCCACAAACTCACATGGTTTGTTCCCTCAGGTTTGTCAGGTCTTGGCTGAGTTCTAACTAAACTACTTCCCTACTTTATTTTTTTCCATGCTCTTTATCACTGCAAAACACTGTATATATTTTTTATTTCTTTATTTTTGTCTCCCCTACTAAAATTTGAGTTTCATAAAGGTAGGAATTATTGTCTGTTTTGTTTATTTGCCTACTTCCCAGACATAGACTATTGTCTGGTACATAGTAAGCATTCGCTAAACATACATTTAGTGATTATATGTATGAATGTAGTGAAGATATGACAGCATTATTTTATCTAGAATATAATGTGAGAATACCCTACAGATCATTTCTCAAAAGAGGTGCTTCATCTTTCAGAAATCTATACTTAGCTTAAAATTATAATTATTAAAGCCATGTGTTATTCTTATTGTAATAGACAAAGAGAGAGATAAAATATAAAGTGAAATGAAGTGATGTATAAATCAGCATTTTATATGTGTTAAAGCTAACACCGTGAATCAATGGGGAAAAGCGTTTCTGTTAGACAAGTGGCATTGTCTGTCAACACTACTACTAAAACTGAAGCCATTATTTATTGAGTGTTTACAATGGTCCCATCACTGTGCCTCATTCAGCCATCTCAACAACCATGTAAACTAGGTATTATAATCATCAGCCCCGTTTTACAGTTACGTAAGTAGAGATACAAAGAAGTTAATCTCAAAATCACAGACATAATGAGCGGAATAAACAAGATTTGAACTAAGACATGTCAGAATTCAAAGCCTGTATTTTTAACTTCTAACCTCTCCTGTCATTTGGGGAATAAAATTATATTGGAATACCTTCCTCATTTCTTATGCACCCACCCAAAAAGTCAATGTCTAAAACAATCAAAGTAGTGGAAGAATATTTAGGATAATGTCTTTTTAAAATATTTAGGATCTAAAAACCTTTCTAATTATGAAGTATTTGACAAAAACAATAAAGAGAAAGAGTAACTGGCTTGACCCAAAACAAAATTGTTAAAAAAATACTGCAAGGTATCAGACCTTTATTTCCCTAAATATACAAAGAACTCTTATAAATTGATTAGTAAAAAGATGTAAAATGCCAATAGAAAAATAGGTTTGAATACAAAATTCACAAAAGAAGAAATAACATTGTCTAAAACTACTAATAAACTCATCTCTATTTGCAGTCAAGAAATACGAAAAAAGACAATAATCAATACATTTATCTTCTAGACTGGCAAATACTATGATGATTTAAAGCATGAATCTTGTTGAGAATGTGGTAACTGTTAGTAAGAATATACATTAGAGACATTTTTTAAGCTAATAGGCTGATAATAATTACCAAGTTCGTTTTTCTTGTTTGTTTGTTTGTTTTGTTGTTTTTTTAAAATAAATTTATTTATTTATTTTTGGCTGTGTTGGGTCTTCGTTGCTGTGCTCGGGCTTTTCTCTAGTTGCGGAGAGCGGGGGCTACTCTTTGTTGCGTGCACGGGCTTCTCATTGCGGTGACTTCTCTTGTTGCAGAGCACGGGCTCTAGGCGAGCAGACTTCAGTTGTTGTGGCACGTGGGCTCAGTAGTTGTGGCTCATGGGCTCTAGAGCACAGGCTCAGTAGTTGGCATATAGGCTTAGTTGCTCTGCGGCATGTGGGATCTTTTTTTTTTTTTCCATGTGTACTTCTTTATTAGAGAAGAAATTAACCATTCATACTAGAGACTACAGAAGGAACCTGTGTCCCCTGCATTGGCAAGTGGATTCTCAACCACTACGCCACCAGGGAAGCCCAATTACCAAGTTTTTAAATGTGCGTTTCCTGTGATTCAGCAAATTTCATTTCTAGAGTTTAATCTCAACAAGATTATAATTCAGTGCAAAAAATGTGTACAACATTGTTCTTTGGAATACTGTTTATAATTACAAAATGGTGACAAACTAAATTTTCATGAATGGGGACCCTGTTAAATAAATAATGGAATATCAGTGAAATAGATTAGTCAGCTATTGAAAAGGAGTTATACATTTTTATTCATTGACATGGAAAGTGTCATTTTTTTAGAGAGATAATAAAAGCAAGATAAGTAACTGTTCATCTAATGCTAATAGTGGTGATCACTGAGATTAGAAATTTTCAGTGACAACTTTATGCTTTATAATTTTTTTATTGACTGATCTTTTTATGGATAAGCACTGAATGCATGATTTAAATAACATCTTGTGAAAAAAATCTGAAAGATGAAGCGCCTCTTTTAAGAAATGACCTGTAGGTTATTCTCACATTATAGTCTAGGTAAAATAATGCTGTCATATCTTCACTACATTCATACATATAATCATTAAATGTATGTTTAGTGAATGCTTACTATGTGCCAGACGACAATCAAGGTCTGGGAAGCAGGCAAGTAAACAAAACACACAACAGTTCCTACCTTTATGAAACTCAAATTTTAGTAGGGGAGGCAAAAATAAAGATATGAGATCTTTATCATTTTCCTGATAGCAAAAGAAAGATCCTTTTGTTGTTAAGTAAATCAAGTTAATTGGAGTTAAAAGCATGCATCTTACTTTTCCTGTGACCCTCTTTATAATGTGCTCACTGTGTTTATTTAAAAAGTTATTAAATCTAGCAATCCAGAATACAATTTAAACTTGTATTATTTTTACCTTTCTAAAAATTTGTGTATATTCAAAAATGTGAACTCGAACTACGACTTAACTTCTACATGGCTTATTAGATAAAATAAGCTGTCTTTAAGTCATTCTACATTCTGATATTTTCTCTGACAAAATTTATAGTCCAATGTGGTCTTAAGACAGTAGTTTAAGTTGTGGATAATTTTTTATGAGAAAAATTAATCCCATCCAATTTAACAAGATAGTGGATGTTTATAATGAATAATTCTAAATCAATTGAAAAGTCATTCTGTTATACATGGATCACATAGCAGGTATTATAGTGACAGAGTGCTTTCCCATATCAAATAACCAGCAGAATTAGTCTTGCCCCATGAGAAAGGAACCAAATTTAGTGTGAAATTGAACACAACAGTCATGAACACTAGTTGAGTTCAGTATTGTGATTCTATTGTTCACCATGACAGAAGGCAACAGAAAGAACCTTTTTCCTTTCCAAAATCGTTGAACTCCCACCAACAATCACAGTAAATAAGTTTTAAACATATGTAAATGGGGAATACCCTTGGTACCAGGAAATCACAAAAATGTCCACTTAATTAACAATCTTTAGAAGGATGTGTTTCAGCAGTATTTTAACCCTTGATAAACATAGTTATCTATACTGTCTGGGGTAGATTAAAATGAGTCCAGTTACTCAAACTCTCTTTATTACACTTTTTTTTTTCTCTAACAAAAGATATAATTTTCTATAAAAATTTCACATAATTTGCCCCCATTTCTGTCATTAGTCATTCAAACTTGAAAAATGAACATTTTACTTTAGCGTCCATTTCTGCTTGATTACTAGAGAAATTAAACAAGGAAAGAAAAGAAAGGAAGGTGGGAGGAGAAAGGAAGAAAGGAAAGAAGGAAAGAAGGGAGGGAGGGAGGGAAGGAAGGAGCATGCTCAAGTAATTCATGTCACTTAATTTAAGAAAAAGAAGAATTGGTCAGAGTCATTATATGTGTATATATATATATATATATATATATAAATTATATATATATATATATATATATATTTTTTTTTTTTTTTTTTTTGCGGTACGCGGGCCTCTCCCTGTTGTGGCCTCTCCCGTTGCGGAGCACAGGCTCCGGACGCGCAGGCTCAGCGGCCATGGCTCACGGGCCCAGCCGCTCCGCAGCATGTGGGATTTTCCCGGATCAGGGCACGAACCCACGTCCCCTGCATCGGCAGGCGAACTCTCAACCACTGCGCCACCAGGGAAGCCCGAGTCATTATATTTTAATAGCACATCATTAAAGGTTTAGAAACCCACCTCTGTATAATGAAAAAATGTTAACAATTTTGAAGTACCTAGAAACAGTACTATTTATATTAAATCAATGCAACATAAGTTTGTATTGAAACATAATTTCTAAAATGAAAGACGTGCTTTAAATTAAAAGAAGTATTTCTACTGTCCTTTTAAAATTAGTTATTCATTTTTCAATTTTTTAAACAAGAATTGTGTTTCTGACTGATTTCTGACACAGATAAATGCCTGGAATTCCTTCTATGCCTTGATGTACTTCAATTCTTCTGGTCCTTAAGATGATTAACTACGCTTTTCAGTGAATGTTAATACACAGTAACTAAATATGATTATTATTTTTTTTAAATATGATTATTTTTAAAATTTCTAATAATGTTACTAGCAGCTACAGAGATTATTAAAGGTAGACATCAAAACATTCAATAATGTTCACAAAACATTTTATTGAATTATTCAGCACATTCCTTTGTAAATTCTTTAAAATCTATAGGAAATATGTTGGAACACTAGTTCCCAAAATGTTCCTATGGAAAGCAGAAGAAAAGACTTCAAGAAGGAGTTACCTAAGAATTCGTTCTTAAATTAAATACATTTTGAGATTGTGAGTAGAAAAATAAAAGATTGCTTCTTTCCACTTACAAACTTATATATTAGTAAGGAGGGAGGAAAGCCTGATTCTATGGAAATGCGATTTCTACCTCTGTTTTGTACTGGTGTATAGGAAAATGTCACTGCATTTCCTAATGATCTCCCTCTAGTGGAGACCCTGCAGTCTGCATATAAAGCTGTGTAAGGAGCAGTTATTTCCATCAGCAGCCTCAGCAGTCTATCTTTTCTAAGGCATTCTTATAATAGTGTGATATGCCCTGTACAAACTCATCAAGCTTTCATGGAAAATCAGCTTAATCTGTTTTGGGCACTATATCAGAAACGTAAAATATGCACTCTAGTAACAATCAGCTGATGTTAATATAATTGTACATTCATGATGCAAAATTTTAAAAATGACACAAGTTTCTAAATGTAATTTAGAAATTAATATTCACTTCCGTTTTCCCATATGTTATAAAAAGACTATTAAAATTGTTAAAACTCTGAAAAGAGCTATTATCTATCAAACCCCGACTTGCTTTCAAGTCTACTTTAACACATTTCAAGTTTATCCACATGTTGATAGAATAAACCATAATCACTGATCCGCTTTTTAACTTATATTGTTTTGAGAATTGCAGTAGGACTCCAGTTGGATTGAGAAGGGACAAGAGCCCTATTTAAGAATCTCAACAGCCACATCACTTCACAGAGTATTTAAAAAATTCAGCAAACAGTGCCATTAAATTTCACTATTAGGATCCAGAGGGCAAATTAACTTTCTCTGAGGCAATTTGAGGCTTTCTAGAGGAGTTTAATTTTCTTAGTGGCATGCACTGAAAGAAAATACCAAGGGGAATTTGAGTTGAGTAAAAATTTCATCCTGCAGAAATGCCTTGTGTTCACCACCCAGTCTGGTTGCACACATGAGTATTACTACCTGGATAGAATTGCACATAATAACTTACACAAGAGCAAATTCATTTGTTCATTATCTAATTGTGAGTTGCTGAAGGGCTCCAAAGATGTTCTGTTGATCTTTGTACTTCCAATGTCTAGCAAGTTAGCTGGCTGATAATGTGCTCATACCAGATGTTTTTATAATGAATACATTAGCTAATGAATATAGAAGTTATGAAAGTTTTCTTTTTCATCATGTTAGTTAAAATTATAGACATGCACTTGGTTATAGAGATAATGTACTACATTCACTATTAATTAATCAATTTGCTGAAACTTAAAATAATGAAATTTTTTCCCAAGACTAAACTACATAAGATATTAATTTTTATCTTTATACACACTTTCTTGGCATTTGGCTAAACATGGTTTCTCTTGACTTCCTGTGTATGATAAAAACTATCATACTTTCCTACTTCCTAGTTACAAAAGCAGAATTCTTATCATTCTTTGAATTCAGAAAAAGGTGCTATTCAATGTTTCAGTACACAAAGCCTCTTGTTTCTCTCAGAGTCCTCAAAAGTTCATCACTGTCTTATTTCAGTCTCAATAACCAGGGAAAACTCTTCGTTATCCTCTCACTTTGATCCAATTTGTGAAATCTTATCTGAAAATGACTTTTGTTTCCATGCTGCCAAACCTTGCCCTTCAGACCTTTAAACTGAATCTTGGATTAGATCTCCTTCATGAAGCCACATGAGGCTAAAACATAGCTATGCCCAAACAACATAAATTAAATCTGCGTGACTCAACATGCTCTAATCATGTATAATAATCCTTCTAAATTTTTGTGGGTTAAGATACCTTGCAAAGATCATAAAGAGGTAAATACCTTAAACAGAACTGTTTCGAATCACTGAAATTAGAGAAATCAAGAAATAGAATTTAGTTCTAAACATTTGAATTATGCTATATCAGTGATTTAAGTACTCACTTTGTTTAAATAAACAACTAATAAGATGTTAAATTTGGAAGGTTTTACTAAATTACTAGTGTTGATGCTTTTGTGAATACTATCGTGGATGAAAAACAATTAATCGATAGTCAATCTAAGAAGAAATGGAAATTCTACTCAAGCCAAACTGAGGGTTATAACCAGGAGACAGTCTCTCCGAGAGCTCCGAGGACTGTTCTGAAGAGATAAGGGGGGAGGTCAGTATATAAATGATTTTGGTGAAGGGAGTACGTGCAATCAAGCATGCATCCCAGTAGAAGGTTGCTGCTAGTCACAAGGAACAGATATCTTAGTCAATGGTTTTATTGCTTTTCTAAGTATGGCAAGACACAAGAATCCAGGTTCATAAAATATCTATTTGCAGGCCCTTTCTGCCAGTTCTGAAAATATCTATTTGCACGCCCTTTCTGCCAGTGCCTTATACTAGTCTTCACACTGAATTCCTTTCAGGGTATATTGTAGGTCAGCCACTGCAGTGGCTAATGACTTGATTCTTGTAGAACTGGATTGTGGCAACATTTTACTTTTACAATCCCTTCCCTTTGGGTCTTAATTTTGACTAAGGTTTGGTAGGCACCTCATGACCATTTCGTCCTATGGTGCTTGGAATGCTCATTCCAAGGCCAGGTGAGGATTTCGTTGATAGGCTACTCTATGTGCTATTACTAGAGTAGGCCCTGTTAACAGTAGCCAAAAGCCTCTGGACCATCTGTTTTACTAATCTGTTATGGTCCAGGAAATGGTTCCCTCTTATTGCTTCTTCCCATGCCTATAGTTACTCTATTACAATCATTGATCTTATGGTACTTATATTTTGGCCAACTATTTCAGGTCGCCTAATCATCACTAATTTTATTGGAGGCTCAGTCACACATTTGGTAATGCAAGAAACAATCATCTTGTAAAACAGGCAGAATACAAGTAATATAGCTAGGAACATTAATAAGGTCATAAGTAAGTATTTGAACTAAGAACTTCCATTAGGTGAGGCCCATTTCCTCTGACCAGTCTGTTCTGCCCCAATTGCTATCTTTAAGGGAAATGATATATTGGCACTGTACATAAAGTTCGCCAAAGATGTCTGCACACACAAGGCGAGTGGTGGGTCATCATGACCCCTTACAGGATTGAAAAAGGAGTGTTATCTTCTAGGGAGTTACATGGCTGGCACCAGAAAAAGAAAAATTGATCTTTATGGTTGAGCAGGTATTTGTGCCATTGGGGAGGTCTGATTAATGCATAATACAGATGCACAATGCACATTAGAGGGGAGGGAGGAGGCCCAAGTGGTCAGAGAAAATTTTTATGTTTAAATTTTTCTTGCCTTAAAATGTGAATTTTTATTTCATCACTATACTATTGAAAAACTTTTGAAGGGCATATTTCTAAAGCCATGTTTCCTGTGTCCATGCAAAAATGTATAGCTTCAAATAATATTTCTAAGTAGAGATTTAAAATATTGGCAACTGACATTATTTGCCATAAATAAATATTTGTTATAAAGGGTATAATTTTAGATTAAATTTAAATTAATTTACAATTTTTACAGTTTTCAATATTGACTGTTTCTCTTATGAGAAAATAATAAATATGTCTATCTCCTCTCTTATCTCAGTAGGATTGCAGATTTTTCAGTTCTTTCTAATCAGAACCTCAATCGCTGACTTTTCTGTTGTATACTGGACACTGTCCTGGGAACTTCACACGTATTTTCTTATGCAGAGTCTGGTTTAATGGTTAAGAGGATGGATTCTGGAATCCAGATTCCTGGGCTCAAACCTCAGTTCCACAATTTTAATAATTGTGTGACTTTGGGCAAATTACTTAATATGGTGAAACTATAATAATAGAACCTACTTCATAAATTTGTTGTAAGAATATAAAAAAAGCAGTTAGAAAAATTTCTGGCACATAGCACTCACTAAATATTAGCTAATGTTAGCATTCACAATAACCTGGTAAGTTTTATTATCCTTACTTTACAGATGAGGAAACTGAAACCAAGAAAGATTAAATGACTTGCCCATTGTCACAGAATCCAAATATAGCAACTGTCTATTCCTTCAGACGATAAACTAGACCGTCCTTCAGACGATAGACTAGATCATAATAACTCAGAAGTGTTAATGTTATCAGGTTTGGCTTCTGGAGTCAGTCAATGCAATCAATTGAATAGTGTTTTAAAGCTTAGGCTTTCAAGGTGAAAAACACTGGAATTTTCTAGCCTAATGTGGTGAGCAAAATAATACGGCAGCAAAACGCTCTTCTGTAAGAATAAAACAAATTCCCAGAGCTCGTCTCAGGACCAAAATGGAAATTTCCTCGTCGAAAGTCTTCATTTAGTGAATTAGCTCCAAATATATGTCACTCTAGATAGAGAGAACTTTCCTTCGCTATAGAATCAAGTATTATACTACCTGTGAATTAAAAGGTGTTTCAGGTGCCCAGTTGAACTGTCTTCTTTTCCTTTAGAGTGGTTTGCTTTGCCACTGATTGGCCCATGTGGAATAAATTAGACCATTGAGACTAAGTTGGATTGGGCTACGTTCCTACCATTTCTCAATGAAGAAAAAAAAAGAAATTCAGTTAAGAATGAAACTGGATACTTACGTGGCAGGGGAGATACCATGATCAGAAAGAACGAAATTTGCTTTTTTGAGCATGATGCTAAAAAAATTGTAGTTAAGTGTTTATTTTTATTTGACCTCAGATTGTCATCCTTTCAGACATAAAATACTATTTAGCTAGTTTATTTGCAATTCCTAAGAAGAAAAAAAATGATAAGCTGTAGATAAATACAGAATCTATCACCAATCAATTGATAAATAGATATATAGTACGACAATAAATTACTTGCAGGATCTTCACAAACTACCACATTTGAAAACATATTAACTATGTGACATTTCCACTTTCTGTCTAACAGCCAAATATCTTAAATCCTTTTATTTTTTTTTCTCTATGTCCATTTGCAACTCTTTTCCAGTCACTATTCTTAAGTAAACACTTTTTTTTTAATCACTCCAAGTAAGCTAGAGGCATTTCCCTATTTGTATATAAAGTATTCCTGAAAGCCTCATTAGACATCAACTGTATGACTGTAGAACAATACACTACAGAGATGAGGGAGATTTCACTCCCTGAGGGCCAAAATAAGTTCAACATGCCTTTGTCCAGACCATACAACTCTATGCAGTAGGCAAAGAAGGATGGAGGTGAGAAGGTGTTGAGGGGGGATCTGAGTGTAGCATTGGTTAGGCCAGGTAAGAAGACAACTAACAAAGTTATCTACCCCGTATGTACTGGGATTTGCAATTTAAAAATCACACAGTAGGGCTCAGGACCCTTTTCTTTTCTTTACTATGAACATTTCTAATGCAGTTTTGTCTAACTCACTTCATTAATCCAAAACTCTGCTAGACATTTATTCTCTTCATTTTAAGAAAATTCATCTTCATTAATTTGGTGATTATAATAGAGTGAACTGATACTACATCCAATATTACAAAATTCATTAGGTGCTGGGCTTGTAAAAATACATCCTCGCTTGCTTCTTTACTCTTAGGTAAGGTTTCTGCTTTGCACTCATGCATACATGTGATTTTTATAACTTTAACGTGTATTATAAATGCATGAGTAGAAAAAGATCTCTTATTAACACTATATAATTTTTCTGGATGGCAAAATTCCAAGATATTGATGGATTGACTTGTGTAAATTTAACCTTCAGGTAGGAACTCTGTTTGAATAGTTGGAGCAGTTAGCACTTCTAGCTGTGGCATTTCTTTTTAGCATCCCAGATACATTCTTGAATGAAATGAATTGTTCTCCAAAAGGTAGAATAATGCTTTAAACACAATTACTTGAAGGCCTTTGAATTTTTTCCCAGCTCTACTGAGATATAAATGACACATAACATTGTATAAGTAAAGCTATACAGCTTGTTGATTTGATACATTTATGTATTGCACAATGATTACCTTCGAATTTTAAAAGGAGTCGAAGTTACCTTTCTACTTCATGTTTTATTTGAATACATATAATACTGAATAACAATAGAAAATAAAATTGGCCTTTCACTATAACTTCTCATTTAAGTAAGTGATATTAATAGACCCTAAAAATAGTCTTAAGTTGAGTAAATGATCAACACAGGTAATTGCTAATATATTAATGTCGTTATTAAGTCTTATATAATTTAATCCTTTACCTTATTTTAAGTAGCACAAATTTTCTGCATGTTACATCAAATTTCTCCATTCTTTCCCAAGTGCATGAAGAAGCTATCCTTTCCACATTGTCACAAAAGCTAGATTCCTATGAAATGAGCCAAAGAATTAGATCCTTCATCAAGGCATGACACGAAACTTTAGCCAGGCAGTTTGCACAAACAGCTAAAGGTCTCCTTTGTGTTTGTTAGCACCACTGTGTCAGCTTTCTTGTGTTGGCAGCTTTGGGCTTTTCGGAGGAAAGCCCCAAAGAAAGTTGTTACCAGCATATATTCTACAGTTCACAGACTCTCAAAAAGGACACGTTAAAACAGTAAGAATCCCCAGGGCAAATGGGGAGATTAAGTAGCCTACTCCTTCACAGAAGCCTCCATCAAACAAAGCTGGGTATTGTGTATTCAGTACACTATCTCTTTCCAGCACTGAACTTTACTATTGTGCTCAAAGATTCAAGTTTACAAAGTGTTTGGGGGGCTTTGCATAACGGTTCACTGGCACCACCACTGACAGCCATCTGAGTGTGGGAATTGTTTTAAAGGACACTATGCCCACCAAATGATTGACCTAATATATTAATACAAAGGCAGCATCTTAGCATGGAGGGGGAGGACTGAGAAGTTTCCACCAATATCTGTAACAGCCTCATTTTTCACAAGAATACAAATTAAAGAAAGCAAAACAACAACAACAAAAACCCCACAAAACCTTATCAAGAAAAATGTGTATTATAACAGATTACAGAGTAAAGTGTGCTTATTTAATTATAAAAGGTGGATGGGGTTTCTGGTGAAAGACTTCTGGGACTCTGTAAGTTGATTCTCTGTTATCGAAATTTTCACTTGTCCTGTTTTTGAAACGTATTCACATAAGATAAAGTGTATCTCTTCAACAATTAGATACATGCACTAAACCATGGCCCCTGATTTGATTTGCCATGTCAGAAAGCCTTGTCCTTGGGAAGTGGTGTATTAAAATACATCCCAAGGTAAACTGCCGGTTCATGGTCAATATTCTAGAAAAGGTTAAGAAAAAGTTGAATGTTTAAATAAACATAAATCCTTAATTGCCCTAGCCAACTGGGAAGAACTTGTGCTTATTTGGGTCAGAGAATGTTTCACCTAAAGCTTTTTAATACACCACCTTGAAAATACGAAGGCTGTGTGAATTAGCATAGCCATGACCTTTCCTCATGTTTACATACTACTTACTCATTTCATTGAAGGATCAAACATATTTTAACTGGCATTAATAGCAATAATACTTTATTGCAAATGTTTTTCATACCTCTTTTCCATTTTTATACATTTTTATGCTTAGTCTTTAAACTTTAGTTTAAAACTATATAATCTGAGGCAGGGTTTTTAATTTTGAGAAATCGAGAAATATTCTAATTTTTTAAATTGACAGAATAGAATGTAATTCTATCTTTGGGGATTTTATAGAGTGTATATTAGTATACTTAAACTTCAAATACCTGATTCAGACAAATTATGAACATGCAGCAAAATGCTTTATCATGCAAATGACCAGAAACTACAATTTCCTGGAAAACTTGAGATAGCTCTCAATTTCTCACTACTATAGCATATAATGGAAAAGTAACTTAAATTAAAGTTAATATTAAGAAATGAAAAGCTTCTTAAAAATTATTTTTCTTAAATAATGGTTATTTACATGATGGTTTTAATAATATGTGTGAAATGGATCAACATGTAGTAATTTATTTTCCATTTTAAACATACACTTAACGTCAACTCTGTAACACTTTAATGAGCCTATCACTGACATTATCATCTTGCTTGTGTTCATGTTCTAATTTTTCTATAATATATGTAAACTTTTGAAATAGGGAAATACATCATTTAAAAATCATCATGATCTGAGACTTTGATCCTGAGTAATTTTTGCCACAACGTATTTACCTTGACAGTGAAACATTTCCTGTGGTCATTTTGAATTAAAGAAATAGACTCTGATTTACAGTTTTGACCATCTTTTAAGTAGGATGAGAACTCTCATGACTTTAAAAATGGACTGTCACCTTTATTGTATGAATATCTGCAAAATTACACTGAGATTAATTTGGGGACTGTGGGCTTTATTTTTATCTGCCATTAGTCACTTCATCTAAATTTAGGTTTAATTTTATTGGTGATGTTTAATCTTATACCAGATCACAAAACAATCCAGTGGATATTGAACACATTTAATTAAAAATATGCAGCTCCCAAAGGGAGTTATTGATGAGCATTGTTCTCCATTTGCCCTATTGTGGACACAGAAAAAACAGTGCTTGCTTAATCACTTTCTAAATTGGCAGTAAAATGGTTTCTCAGCCCATCTCTTTTGACTTGTAACTATTTTCAATGTATTCATTAAAAACGATGAAATAGCCTTATGAAATAGATTAGCGTTTACAAGTACCATTCCCTTAGAAAATAATCTTGTTGAAATGAGTGCTTCTTACATAAAATTCAATAATTTTTATGTGTTTTGTGGTATGTTCAAATATTATTTTTATATTTTTAAGTTCTAGAATTTATATTTGGGTATTATCATGAGGAACACATTTATTTACTTTTAAATTTTATTGAAGTATAGTTGATTTACAATGTTGTGTTAATATCTTCTACACAGCAAAGTGATTCAGTTATATATATATATATTCTTTTTCATATGCTTTTCCATTATAGTTTATCACAGGATATTAAATATAGTTCCCTATGCTATACAATAGGACCTTGTTGTTTATCCATCCTACATATAACAGTTTGCATCTGCTAATCCCAAACTCTCAATCTTTCCCTCCCTCTCCCTGCTCCCACTTGGCAACCACAAGTCTGTTCTCTATGTTTGTGAGTCTGTTTCTGTTTTGTAGATATGTTCCTTTGTGTCATATTTTATATTCCACATATAAGTGGTATCATATGGTATTTGTCTTTCTCTTTCTGACTTACTTTGCTTAGTATGATAATCTCTAGGTCCATCCATGTTGCTGCAGATGGCATTATTTCATTCTTTTTTATGGCTGAGTAATATTCCATTATATATATGTATATACATATATATATACCACATCTTCGTTATCCATTCATCTGTTGATGGACAGTTAGGTTGTTTCCATGTCTTGGCTATTGTGAATAGTGCTGTTATGAACATAGGGGTGTGTGTATCTTTTCAAATTATAGTTTTGTCTGGGTATATGCCCAGGAGTAGGATTGCTGGATCATATGACAACTCTATGCTTAGCTTTTCTGGAACCTCCACACTGTTTTCCACAGTGGCTCCACCAAGTTACATTCCCACGCACAGTGTAAGAGGGTTCCTTTTTCTCCACACCCTCTCCAGCATTTACTATTTGTAGACTATTTAATGATGGCCATTCTGACTGGTGTGAGGTGATACCTCACTGTAGTTTTGATTTTCATTTCTCTAATAATTAGCGATGATGAGCATCTTTTCTTGTGCCTATTGACCATCTGTATGTCATGAGTAACACATATATGCTACTTGATAAATGTGGAAATTCGGTATAATAGGGTCAGGTAAGAAGGAAGACCACAGGCAAAGAGGAAAGAGTGTGAACTAGACCAAAACACCTAGATTTTAGGTCTATTTACATTATGTGTTAAATAGTTGATCTTAAATCTAACTTTCATGATTCTTAATTTCCCTTCTGTAAGGTAATGATTCAGTGCTGTCTACTGTCTCAGTCACAGGATCAAATGCTCTTAGGATCAAATGTGGTAATGCATGGGAAATGCTTTATAAACTATTTAATAATAGTTTTACAAGTGTACACTATTATTTTTCTTTGAGATGACATTTTACCATGGTGTTTTCACACATATTTTGGAGTGTTAGTTGTTTCTTAATATATTGTTTAATCCCTGACTACAGAAACTATTATGCTATAAACTATTGGAACTCTAGGGGCAGTAGTGCATGTTGAGGCATCCCATCACCCTCTGTTGGTTCGAATGTGTACAATTCAAATGCAAGTCTGGAGCTTTTGTTCTTAATCGTCTAACATAAGGTTTTGAAACTCAACTGCTGAAGTCCCCAGAATATAGAGATTGACCAAAAATGTCCATTTTATATTTTAACTCTATTTAAAGGACACTGGATGTTGGAGCCACTAGAGAACATCACCTACATATATTAAAAAACTCCTACTTTATGTCCAAGAATAGTTCTTTTTATGGTTCAGTAGCCCTTCAATTTTTTAATCCCATTAACATCCAATTAACATTTTAAATTGAGAAATTAATTAACATGATAACTAGTTCTATGCATTGAGAATTCATATGTTTGGATCAAATATGTTGGTGTATTACAAGTATATAATGCAAGCAGATTATGACCTAAAGGCAGAAAGTTTGTTTTTACTTCATTTTAGTCCCTTCTTTGTGACTGTTTTAACCTATGCATTATATGATAATCCTCCACCTTTTATTTCAATTTTTTTCTATCTTTGTATATTTCTTGGAATCCTGGCTTAGGAAAAAGATTACAAATCATCTATTCCAGCACTCTATATAATACTTGAATTTCCCTCTACAATATTGTCTAGTAAAAGTTCTCCAACCTCTGCTTGAATGTCTACTGGAACAAGGGAGTCACTATCTCTTAATTGCAGCCTGTTCTAGTTGGAAGAACCATACTTACTTTATTGCTCTTTCATATGTATAATAAATTCATTTGTCCTAGAAATGAGGGCCGTTGGCTCTCATTTCTCTATCTAGGGCAACATATAGTACCTGCAATTCACTCCACTAGGTACCATATGTATAGTTCTTCTTCCACGCTTATAATAAACCCCTGACTAAATTTATGAAAAGATATGGAACTGAGTATCACACTGTACTCCAGATGTTCCAGGAATGTAATTACTCTCTTTTATGTGGAATTTACCAATTTATACTAGTATTTTCTCTATAAATTTGACTTTCTCCATTCTGATTTAATTAGTAAAGGCAACTAGTGCACTACTGAGTGTGACCTTCATATGGAAAGATTTAGTTTCTCATTATTTCAAAGTCTCTTTTTTTCTGTCATGAGAAAAAGTAGTTTGTATATAATGGTAGCTTGTTAAATTATATAT